>NC_058522.1:340615028-341240028 GCF_904849725.1 Hordeum vulgare subsp. vulgare | reverse complement strand
CTTGTACTAAGCGGGAATACTACTTGTGCATCCACTTCTATAAACACAAAGTTGTTCCATATGCGTCCACCATACCTACTTATATGCGGTATCTACCAGCCGTTCCAAGGAAATTTGCATGTGCCACTCTCTAAACCTTCAAATAATAATCTGTTTTGTATGCCCGAACTGCTCATGTGGTGACAACGGTCGGTCAGTATCTTCCATGCTAGGCGTGTTATCCTCGATACATGTTTATTCACTATCAGTCACAAGAAAGAGGTCGGTAATCGGAATGCTACGTTCCATGCTCAAATCGAAAATATAATTGCAAACAAAACTCCCCCTGGATTGTCGTTGGTATGGACGGCACCCGAGGATTCGGCTAGTCCTGGAGTGTGATTGATTGGTGGTGGGGGAGTCAAAACTTTACTTTTCTGTTTGGGAACCGCCTATAATTTGTGTAGCATGGAAGATGGTGAAAACTCTTGGTCATCGCGTTGACAATGAAAGCATGCCACCCAAAATAATTTATCTCTGTTTTAAAAAGCTTGAGCTCTGCACCTCTGCAAATCAATGCTTCCCTCTGCGAAGGGCCTATCTATTTGCGTTTCTATTGAGTCATCCTCTTCTTATTAAAAAGCACCAGTTAGGGAGCACCTCCGTCATTTTTATGCTTTGCTATTAATTGATATTGAGTATGACTGTGACTGGATCTTCTTTGACATGAATTACAATGTTTAGTCAGCCCTTGGTCTTTGAAGGTGCTCTGCATTTATGTTTTGCGGTTTCCAAAAGGGCTAGCGAGATACCGTCTATTCATATTCTATTATGATTCTTTTGATTGAAGTGTTGACGTTTGAAACTTATTATTATTGCTCGCTAGTTGATTATGCCGTTGATATGAGTACACCATGAGACCTAAATGTTATTGCTTATGTGGTTAGCTTATGATCTTGCTGAAAATCCAAATATGAGTTAGACATAATTACAACAACAAGATCAAACAGAGTTCGTAAAAGTTTTTCTTTTGTCTCTTTCAGTCTGTCAACTAAATTGCTTGAGGACAAGCAAGGCTTTAAGCTTGGGGGAGTTGATACGTCTCCATCGTATCTACTTTTCCAAACTCTTTTTCCCTTGTTTTGGACTCTAATTTGCATGATTTGAATGGAACTAACCCAGACTGACGCTGTTTACAGCAAAATTGCCATGGTGTTGTTTTTGCGCAGAAATAAAAGTTCTCGGAATGACCTGGAAACTTACGAAGATTTTTTGTGGAATATATAAAAAATACTTGCGCAAGAATTACCTGCAGACACGGAGCATGGAGCCCACAAGCCCAGGAGGCGCGCCCCCATAGGGTGCGCCTGGCAGGCTTGTGGGGCCCACGTAGCTCCGCAGCCTCCAACTCCAACTCTATAAAGTCTCTCTCGCCCAGGAAAATTTAGGAGAAAATAGTTCATCACGTTTCAAGACACGAAGCCGCCGCCACCACCTGTTCTTCCTCGGGAGGGCAGATCTGGAGTCCGTTCTGGGCTCCAGAGAGGGGAAATCGACGCCGTCGTCATCACCAACCATCCTTCATCACCAATTCCATGATGCTCTTCACCGTTCGTGAGTAATCTCATCGTAGGCTTGCTGGATGGTGATGGGTTGGATGAGATCTATCATGTAATCGAGTTAGTTTTGATGGGGTTTGATCCCTAGTATCCACTATGTTCTAAGATTGATGTTGCTATTACTTTGCTATGCTTAATGCTTGTCACTAGGGCCCGAGTGCCATGATTTCAGATCTGAACCTATTATGTTTTCATCAATATATGTGTGTTCTTGATCCTATCTTGCAAGTTGTAGTCACCTACTATGTGTTATGACCCGGCAACCCCGGAGTGACAATAGGTGGATCCACTCCCGGAGATGACCATAGTATGAGGAGTTCATGTATTCACTTTGTGCTAATGCTTTGTTTGTGTTGTCTATTAAAAGGAGACCTTAATAGCCCTTAGTTTCCATTAGGACCCCGCTGCCACGGGAGGGATGGACATAATTATCCATCACCGATCCAATGCCTACGAGCTTTTCCTGTACCGGTCGTTGCTAAGTTACTTTACCTCTACTGTTGTAACACTTGGTACACAAATCACTATTGCTACTGTTATCGTTGTTACCGTTACTATCACACTACTTTGCTACTAAAACTTTGCTGCAGATACTACGTCTTTAAGGTGTGGTTGAATTGACAACTCAACTGCTAATACTCGAGAATATTCTTTGGCTCCCCTTGTGTCGAATCAATAAATTTGGGTTGAATACTCTACCCTCGAAAACTGTTGCGATCCCCTATACTTGTGGGTGATCAGCAAGCAGGTGCGCGCTGAGCCAGTCAGCATTAGAGGGACGTCGTGCACCGCGATGTGCATGTTGCCCCGTGCGATGCTGACTGCGGTGGTGTAGTCAATCGGCCAATCTTCCAGCTTAGCGGTCCCGCTGTACTTCGGGGAGTCTCGAGGAAGAGTGAAGCCGGTGGGAAACAGCTCCTCGCAGATCCGAGAACCGAAGCATGTCGGGCTAGTTAGACCCTCCTTGTCGAGGTAGGCGGACTGAGCTAGCCAATCGATCTGGAGGCGGGCGTCGTTCTTGCTTCAAGGGACGCGCGGCCCGAACCAACCAGCGAACTCGGTCCGAATGGAGGGAGCTGGCGAGTGCGCCCGTTCCCACCTCGGAGGCGGGGTGTTGGTGCGGGCGGACTGACCGACGCCCTCGAAGAAGTCGTCGCGCCACGTGAAATTCGCTGGTAGCTCGCTGTGCGCCGTGATCGCCCGCCGCGGATCCTGTTGGAGCACTGATTAGAGATGCGGGAGGATGAAGAGTCCTCGTTCGGCTGACGGACAAAGGCCGTCCGCATGTCCTCGGCATCTGGCAGAGGTGACTGATACATCCAAAATGCATCACTATTTTGTATCATAATTTGTGTCCATTCATTGATATATTTCACATTATGATGATGTACTTATAGTGTTTTGGCTTATTTTACATAGTTTACAACTTTCAAGTGCCGAAACAGCGGACGCGGGATTCAACGGAGAAAATAGCACGAACAGTTACCATATCAGAACATCTCCAACTGCGTTGAAATTTTGAGGGAAGGAGGTTCCGAACAGATCATGAAGACAGGCCGAAGAAGGGCCGGAGGGGGGCCACAGGTCACCCAGGCGACTTGCTCACGCGGGCCACCCCTAGGCTGCACGCAGAGGCCGCCAGGTTAGTGGGCCCCTCCTCCGACGCTCTCTTTTGGCCTATATCATCCTTTTGACCTAAAAGTTACGGGGACAGAAGTTTTCCCGGAGTTCCGCCGCCGCTTTGAGGCGGAAACCTACAAAGAATAAAATACCTTTTCGGCGGGCAGATTCCGCGAGGGAGAATTCCTCTCGGAGGGGGAGATCATCATCATCGTCATCACCATCATCACGGGGATCATCGAGATCATCATCACCATCACCCTCAACACCAGCACCATCTCCATCTTCACCCCATCTTACTTTCCCATTGCAATCGGAGTTGTACCTTGCACTATTCACCCCCTCTACTCTCCCGGTGTTGATTACTCTTTTGTGGTCAATGCTATTGAGTTTTGTTGGAGAATTATTGTTATGACTAGATTTTTTATCATATTTTCATCACCTCTGATCCTGATCTCTTTTATGTCTTTTGTGTAGTTACTTTAGTTCTTGAGGACATGGGAGAAGTATAGTTGCCAGTAGTCATATGATGTTGAAGTAATATTTGTTGATTGATATTTAAGTTATGGTGTTATTCTTCTAGTGGTGTTATGTGAACATCGACTGCATAACACTTCACCTTTTTAAGGACCTAGGGGAATGCATCGTGTATAAAGAATGCTTATGGTGGGTTGCCGGAGTGACATAAAACTGAACCCCAGTTCGCATACTTTTGCACGAGGGAGTATTGGATCCTAAAGCTTATTGCTATGGTTAGGATTTGCCTTATTTTCTCTCTTGTATTTGCAGAAGCTTGCAAGAGGGATTAATCATAAGAGTGTACTTGTCTTAGCCTAGACGGTGCACTAGTTAAGATCCACCCACATAACACTTATCAACACAAAACATAGTACTAGATAGAATATGCCGAAAGCACTTGACTATCTTTCCCTTGTGTCGTCGGGAAAGCCTTAGGCTTTATAATTTTAGTCCCTCGGTTTATCCTTTGTGTTAAAAAGGAAGTGGCCACTCGCTGCACCGGAAACCAAAGTGTTCGAGCTTCAAGGGCACATCTGTGACCTTCAGAACCAGAACTGTGAGCATGAACTAAAGTTTTTGCGCATGGGCTTATCTGCCGAAAGCAGGATCTTCGAGACTTAAGAATCCTGTGTGGAGGGAGGACCTCTGCCATGGAAGCATTTCGCTAAGGATTACCTAAAGAACTAGAACAAGGATGAAGAGTGAAATCCTCATGGGTAATGGCATTCCCTTAGCTTGTTCCAAGCTTGGGGGAGTGCCCGACATCTTTATCTTTATTTTTTATATTTTTTTCCTTTTTTGGTCAAGATTAGTGTCATATCATGTCTAGGAAGTTATTTTATGAAATAGGTGTTTGCATTGAGGTCTATCACTCCTTTGTAGAGAGTCTTGTATCGTGAGTGTGCAGTTGTCTATGATGGAATATTAATGAGAAGTCTATGGGTTTCTTTGCTGCACTTGGTATTCTCTTCATGCAATCAACCTTATATGTTGATTCTTATGGGAGTATTGATCTCACATATGAGGTATGACTTTGAAAACTTTATTTAATCTTGGCAAACACATCATTGGTCATAACAACAAGCATGAGTTTTTCTAGTAGCAACATAGCCAAAACCTTTATGTTCTTATGCTTGAAGTGTTATGCTGACAAAGAAGACAACTAGATGTTTCATGCCAATTCTTTATGTTAAACCCTATATTGTTTTGCATCCAAGTCAACATCATTTGTCTGCTCTCGGAAGCCTTTGCTAGCCAACCCTTGTACTAAGCGGAAATGCTGCTTGTGCATCCATACCTTGAAGCCTCAACCTTCCCAGGAGTCCACCATACCTTCCCTTTATGTGGTATTTCACCGCCACTCCTAAATTATATTACTCATGTGCTATCTTTAAACCTTCAAATATTACTCCCTGTTTTGTGCCTCTGTTTTAGCTCATGAGGAAGTAGTAGATAAGTCATGATCTTCTCATACTGGACAAGTTTTATCCTGGGTTGGCATATTTAATCTATCAACCCCTAATACAAGAGGGACTGGCATGAGCGCGCCCAGCTCATAAAAGATAATAATAACAAATAAAACCTCCTTCGTGCTTTGCTGACGAGAAATCAGAAAACTTTGGTAGTGATAAACAAAGGAGACTAAGGGGATGTGATCGTCCCCACTTTGGGAGTCGTTCCTCAAAACTTGTCCAGCATGAGAAGTATTGGGCTATCTGCTAGCATTCGTTGACAAATCATGCACCTCTCAAAAGCTTGTTTTATAATCTTGTTGATTTCAAAATCTCTAAAATCTCTAGCACATGAGTTTTCCCTACTTCCCTCTGCGAAGGGCTAATCTTTTATTTTTATGTTGAGTCAGTAAACCTACTTCTTTCTATCCTATAAAAGAGCAGACACTTTATGTTGACAAAGATTCATGCATTTATATTGTTTCATTGAGAATTGCCATATCACAACTTTGTTGACAACATCATTAAGATGAGTAAATTGTTTGTTAAGCCTAGCTAAAGCAAACATCTTCCTTTGTGTTAGCATTTTCACTTCTTGATTAATAACATGTACTTTCAAAAAGCTTCAATTGATCTCATCAAAATATAAGAGGAAGAGCAAAGTTAAAAGGTATTGGTTGTTCTTTAACCAAGGACATGTTTGCCATGGTTTGATGAGTTTCCCTAGCCCTACTTTTGATTGTGACTGATATTACTTTTTCATATGAGCCTTATGAGTTGAGATTGCTGTAGAGGATGGTTGAGTTTAGTAGAGAAATTATCATGCTTCTTGTCTGTATTCTTATTTATCGACACTTCACTCTCTAAACTTGTGGACAGGTTTATCGAGCTCAGTATTCACTTGGGGACAAGAAAGGTCTAAGATTGGGGGAGTTGATACGTCCACAATGCATCCCTATTTTGTATCATAATTTGTCTCTATTCATTTATATATTTCACATTATGATGATGTACTTATAGTGTTTTGGCTTATTTTACACACTTTACAACTTTCCGGTGCTGAAACAACAGACGCGGGATTCAGCGGAGAAAATAACACGAAGAGTTACCATATCAGAACATCTCCAACTGCGCAGAAATTTTGAGGGAAGGAGTTTACGAACAGATCACAAAGACAAGCCAAAGAAGGGTCAGTGGGGGGGGGGCACAGGTCACCAAGGCGACCTGTTGGCGCGGGACACCCCTATGCCGCGCCCAGAGGCCGCCTGGGTGGTGGGTCCCGCCTCCAGCGCTTTCCTCTGGCCTATATCATCTTCTTGTCCTAAAAGTTAGGGGGACAGAAGTTTTTCCGGAGTTCCGTCGCCGCTCCGGGGCGAAAACCTATAGAGAAGAAAAGACCTTTCCGGTGGGAAGATTCCGCCAGGGAGAACTCCTCCCGGAGGGGGAGATCGTCATCATCGTCATCACCATCATCACGGGCATCATCGAGATCGTTATCACCGTCACCCTCAACCCCAACACCATCTCCATCTTCACCCCATCTTACTTTACCATTGCAATCGGAGTTGTACCTTGCACTATTCACCCCCTCTACTCTAAAGGTGTTGATTACTCTTTTGTGGTGAATGCTATTAAGTCTTGTTGGAGAATTATTGTTATGACCAGATTGTTCACCATATTTTCATCACCTCTGATCATGATCTCCTTTATGTCTTGTGAGTAGTTATTTTAGTTCTTGAGGACATGGGAGAAGTCTAGTTGCAAGTAGTCATATGATGTTGAAGTAATATGTGTTGATTGATATTTAAGTTATGGTGTTATTCTTCTAGTGGTGTTATGTGAACGTCTACTACATAACACTTCTCCTTTTTAAGGAATAGGGGAATGCATCATGTTTAAAGAATGCTTATGGTGGGTTGCCAGAGTGACAGAAACCTGAATCCCAGTTCGCATACTTTTGCACGAGGGAGTTTTGGATCCTAAAGCTTATTGCTATGGTTAGGCTTTGTCTTAATTTCTCTCTTGTATTTGCGGACGCTTGCAAGAGGGATTAATCATAAGAGTGTACTTGTCTTAGCCTAGACAGTTCACTAGTTAAGATCCACTCACATAACACTTATCAATAAAAAACATAGTACTAGACAGAATATGGTGAAAGCACTTGACTATCTTTCCCGTGTGTCCTCAGGAACTCCTTAGTATTTCTAAGTTTAGTTCCTCGGCTTAGCCTTTGTGTTCAAAAGGATTGGGCCACTCACTGCAGCTCCACACCATTTACTTTCCTTGCATTTATTTCCTTGTTGCTTATACTAGAAAACCCATAAAAGTTACCTTTGAGTACTTGCAGTTATTCCTTGCTGAAGATCGCTTGTCAGTACCTTCTGCTCCTCGTTGGGTTCGACACTCCTACTTATCGAAAAGGCTAGGATAAATCCCCTACACTTGTGGGTCATCAGTAACTCGGCGTCGGGATAGTCCGGCTCGAGGCGGGCTTGCTGCGTGTTAGCGCGGTGATGAGGTCTTGGATGTGCTTTTTGTGTTGTGCACCTTCCTCGCCCTCCATGGTGGCCAACTCCTCGTAGGCCACCTGGGTGGCGCTCATGTTGGCTGCATGGTTATCGTAGGTGGGGAGCTTGCCGCCGAGGATGTCGGCGACTACGCATCCACGGCTGTGAACGAAACCGCGCCAGCTTGGCCCATCGCTAGCCGGGGTGAGGTCGTAGGCGAAATCGTACTCGCGCTGCGTGACCTCCATACGGTGTTTCGCAGACGCGAGGTTGCTGGCCTCCATGAACAACTGCTGGCGGGCCGCCTCCAGCACGACCCTGGACGTGGCTGGGTTAGCCGTTCGCACGATAGGGGTGGTCAGCCCCTGCAACGTGGAATGGAGAGGATCGGAGGGGCCAGGGAGAGCCGTTGCAGCGGCGTGCGCACCTCGGCTCTGGCATGAGCAGTGCTCGTGGCACAACTAGTGACCATCGCCTCCGCATGGGCACGAAAGTCATGGGCGCCGCTCGGGGCGGTCATTCCCATGAACAATGGCAGGTCTGAGTAGTCTAGCACTTCGCTAGAGTACTCGTCGAACGCCGGAGCATCGTCCAGACGCAGCTTGCTGAAGAGCTCACACAAAGCATCCATGATGCGTGAGGCGAGGCTAAGGCACGCCTCGTCAGAAGGAACGGCGGCATAGCCTGCATGGCAGGCGCAGCCGAAGCTAAGTGTCGTGGAAGCCTCCACGAGGGAGAGCTCCACGGGCATGCTCATCAACCCGGACGAGGCACGTCCGGCGAAGTTGGTGAAGGGTCCCGCCAGGAGCATGACTCCGGCCGGCGTCGTGGAAGGCCCCATGGTGGGCGCCAACTGTCGTCATTTTCTCTAGACATATGCCATGGGTAGGCTAATCGTATGTGGTAGGGACAGAAAGGACGTCGTCGGGCTCCCGAAACGGGATTGGGTACAAGCAATGCGAGACACTCGAAGTACCCATGTTCGGGGCCCTCTTTGGGAGGTAACACCCCTAGTCCTGCTTGAGTTGGTTGATGATCCGACTGAGGATACCATATGTGCCTTGAGCTGCATGCTGGAGGAGGAAGAAGGAGCTGAGAGCTCTCTTTTCCCCTCATGTGTGACTGTGTGTGTGTGTGTGCGGCCGACCCCTTGCATGAGGCTGGTCCAGGGGGTTTTATAGGCCAACCCCGTGGCTTACAATAGGAATAGAAGGTACAAGGTGGGACCCGACTGGCAGCCTCTGTAGCCAGCCAAGGGGCCCACAAGCTGGAGAAGTCTTGTCATAGGTGAGGGCCTGCCGAGTGCTGGGTCCCGCCTGGAGTTAGGGCCCGCCCGCCGGCCGAGCCTCATCATTGGTGTGTGCTTGTTATGCCGTCACATGTGCCGGGTTAGGCGCGTCGCCTTATGCAGCCGGCTTCGGTCATCGTACGGCCGATTGCACTGTTGCCCATGTCGGGGCATGTAATGGAGGGGACGGCGGCGTGCTCGTCGTTGTGCCGTCTCGGCTGGTCGTAGACGGCGACGGTCAGTGATACGTCCCCTCCACTTTAGTCTCGCACGGTCAGGTTGGATGTACCCGAGGTGCTGTAGCTGTACCCTTAGTGATGATGCCCCTGACGTAGCATGTCAGGGCGATGCGACCTGAGCTTACCCGCCGGCTGGCGAGGGGGGGGAGGGGGCAATCGAGTCGGACGGGGGAGTAGCATCGCCCGAGCCGGCCAGGCGTAGCCGCCCCCCATGGGGAACCAGCCATCTTGTACATGTTTTTTCAAAGGGGGGTTCGAGGAGTCCTTTCTTTTGGCCTACTTCGGGGTTATCCCCCTGTCACCGAGGAGGAGGCATACACTATACACGATCTTATTAGGGGTAGACGGACAGAGAGCCCGCTGATGACCCACAAGTATAGGGGATCAATCGTAGTCCTTTCGATAAGTAAGAGTGTCGAACCCAACGAGGAGCAGAAGGCAATGATAAACGGATTTCAGCAAGGTAATAACAGCAAGCACTGAAAGTAGCGGTAACAAGTGATTGTGTAGCGAGGTGAAACGTAGCAAGCAAAGAGTAGCAAGTAACAAGTAGTAGCAATGGTGCAGCAAGTGTCCCAATCCCTTTTGCAGCAAGGGACAAGCCTGAACAAAGTCTTATAGGAGGAAAAACGCTCCGGAGGACACACGAGAAATTCTGTCATGCTAGTTTCATCATGTTCATATGATTCGCGTTCGTTACTTTGATAGTTTGATATGTGGGTGGACCGGCGCTTGGGTACTGCCCTTACTTGGACAAGCATCCCACTTATGATTAACCTCTCTCGCAAGCATCCGCAACTACAAAAGAAGAATTAAGACAAAGTCTAACCATAGCATTAAACTAGTGGATCCAAATCAGCCCCTCACGAAGCAACGCATAGACTCGGGTTTAAGCTTCTGTCACTCCAGCAACCCATCATCTACTTACTACTTCCCAATGCCTTCCTCTAGGCCCAAATATGGTGAAGCGTTATGTAGTCGACGTTCACATAACACCACTAGAGGAAAAACAACATACATCATATCAAAATACCGAACGAATATCAAATTAACATGACTATTATTAACATGACTTATCCCATGTCATGAGGAACAGAAGTAACTACTCACAAAACATAATCATAATCATGATCAGAGGTGTAATGAATAGCATCAAGGATCTGAACATAAACTCTTCCACCAATTAATCCAACTAGCATCAACTACAAAGAGTAATCAACACTACTAGCAACCTTACAAGTACCAATCGGAGTTGCGAGACAAAGATTGGTTACAAGAGATGATCTAGGGAATGGAGAGGAGATGGTGCTGATGAAGATGTTGATAAAGATGCCTCCCCTCCGACGAGAGGAGTGTTGGTGATGACGATGGCGACGATCTCCCCCTCGGGAGGGAAGTTTCCCCGGCAGGATCGTCCTGCCGGAGCTCTAGATTGGATCTGCCCAAGTTCCGCCTCGTGGCGGCGGCAAAACCACAAAAAAGCTCCCTTCTGATTTTTTCTGGACCAGGACGCTTCATATAGCAAAAGAGGGGGGCTAGTGGGCTGTCAAGGAGCCCACAAGCCCCCACTCCGCCACGAGGGGGGTGGCGGTGTCAGGGCTTGTGGTGCCCTGGGAGCCCCCCTCCGGTAGTTCTTTCGCCCAGTATTTTTTATATAATCCCAGAAAAATCAACGTAACTTTTCAGGGCATTTGGAGATGTGCAGAATAGTGCACTAGGATTTGCTCCTTTTCCAGTCCAGAATTCCAGCTGCTTGAATTCTCCGTCTCCAAATAAACCTTGCAAAATAAGAGAGAAAAGGCATAAATATGGTACCACAAATAATATAACAGCCCAAAAAGCAGTAAATATCAACATGAAAGCATGATGCAAAATGGACGTATCAACTCCCCCAAGCTTAGACCTCGCTTGTCCTCAAGCGAAAACCAAGTTCCATAAACATGTCCACATGTTGAGGGACGAAGGTGTCGATAAAACATAATACGTACACGAGGGCATCATGATGACACATAGAACCACAATACATCATAAAGATTCTTATGGGAAAGTAAAAATTCCTTCACAAAGCAAAGCATGAAGAAAAAACCTTACCGAGAAGTAACCAACAATAAACCATAGTCATTGAAGCAATTGCAATTTATCACAACATCAGAAAGAGTCATATAAGCTCTTGTAAGGCAAACCCACATACTCAATCATATCTTTTGTTTTCCACAATTGTTACAACTCACGTGGTACTCATGGTGTCAAAGTTTCAAATGGACACAGAGGAAGATAGCGGCTTATATTTTTGCCTCCCAACCATTTACCTCAAAGGTAAAGTCAACAACAGTAAAGCATAAGTACTCAACTCCAAGTTGATATATGAATATAGATCTTTCCCAAGCATGTGACTGTAGCCGAGACAAAGGCAAAAATAGGGAATTGGTGATGATCACCATGACTCTTACAAGGGTAAAAAGTAAAGGTACAAGATAGGCCCTTCGCAGAGGGAAGCAGAGGTTGTCATGCGCTTTTGAGGTTTGAATGCGTGTCCTCTTAGTGCGGAGGAACGTCACTTTATATTGCCTCCTGTGATAAAGAACTTTATTATGCAGTCTGTCGCTTTTATGTCTTCCTCATCACAGGTTCGTACAAAGATAATTTTCCACACACTAATAGATCATACATATTAGAGAGCAATTTTTATTGCTTGCACCGATGACAACTTACTTGAAGGATCTTATTCAATCCATAGGTAGGTATGGTGGACTCTCATGGCAAAACTGGGTTGGAGGTTTATGGATGCACAAGTAGTATCTCTACTTGGTGCGGGAGTTTTGGCTAATATGACGTGGAAGCAATCATCACATGCTAAGGGATCTCTAATCATATAACATTGTTTGGAACCAAGCAAACACAATTCATTATGTTGTCTTCCTTGTCCAACATCTACTCGTAGGCATGTAATAGTTTGGTGAGTGCTCACAATTGTAAAAAGTGTCTAAGATGATATAATTATATGTGGACCTCTCTTTCCTTATTACTTCTTATTAATTGCAACAATGACTGAGGTCTATGTTGATTTATTCTCAACAATTTTCAATCATCATACGTGTCATAAGTAAAGTTATCACTTTCCATAAGATCGTCTCATGATCTTTCATGCTATCGTTCTTTTCATATTTTTTGATCATGGAACAAACCAAAGCCCTTGACTAAGATACTCTTTATTATATAGCTCACAAGCTTGAATACATCGGGGGAGAGACAAAAGCAAAAGACTCAAACTAAAAACTAAAGACTTATTCCTCTAAAATAAGAAAAAAAACTGAAAAGGAAAGAACTAAAACAAAGGTAAAAGCAAAAGATATAAAGGTGATACGATACCAGGGAAACTCCCCCAAGCTTGGCAGAAGCCAAGGGGATTGCCCATACCAATGCTTAGTTGTCTTCCTTTGGCGGTGATGGTGGTGGAGTTGTTGAAGCAGTCTTGAGCTTGTCTAATTTCCACTTGAGCAAAAAGTTCTGCTCCCTTAGATTGTCATTTTCTTCCTCAAGTTTCAACACTCTATGGCAAAGTTCCTGCTTACTCTCCTGCAAGAAACGAGAAGGGATAAACAAGGTCTTAGGATTCTTCCTATTTTCAGGGAGGCTTGACTTCTTGAACTCCACATAGGTGTTTGCAGGTTGAGGTAGAGGAGCCTCCTCTTCATCGGAATTCGTTTGCTCCTTCCCTTTGGGCTCATAGTCCTCTTCTTCATCAGTGGTCCAGCCATATGGTTCCAAGTCCCCATAGACCTTGGGGTTAGCAAGGTAGTCAACCACATAGCTCTCCCCCTCTGAATCCTCGGAAGACATCTTGACCTAGATCTGCGACAGAAACAAGCTCGAAACGAAAACAGAGGAAAACTGCGGTATACGGAGATCAAAACCTTCAGGCGACTATATATTGATTTTTTCTGGGCCAGAAGGAGTCCTCCGCAAGAAAACTGAGTCCGGGAGGCACACGAGGTGCCCACAAGCTTGCCCTCCGCCACCAGGGGGTAGGGGCGGTGGCAGGGCTTATGGCCGCCTCGTTCGCTCTCCGGACTGCTTTTTATTTTTCTAATTTTCCAAAATTTCCTATTGGAAAAGCACCGGAGTCTAATTTCTTACCGAAACAGATACATCTTCGTTTTCAAGGTCTGAAACAGGCTGATAAACATCCCTTATGTACTCCTCTGGAGTTATGACATTGATGATATTGGTCTCAACATTTACGGGAGTACCGGAGATGTAATGCTTGATTCTTTGCCCATTTACCACTCTAGGAAAATTTCCTTCCGTGTTATTGATTTTGATGACACCGGAAGGATATACTTCCTCGATAACATAGGGACCTTCCCATTCAGAGAGAAGCTTGCCTGCAAAGAATCTCAAACGAGAATTGTATAGTAGGACATAATCACCTACATTGAACTCTTGCTTATGTATTCGTTTGTCGTGCCATCTCTTAACCTTTTCCTTGAACAACCTGGCATTCTCATATGCCTGGGCTCTCCATTCATCTAACGAGCTGATATCAAACAACCGCTTCTCACCGGCAAGTTTGAAATCAAAGTTGAGCTCTTTGATTGACCAATAAGCTTTGTGTTCCAGCTCAAGAGGTAAATGACATGCCTTACCGTAAACCATTTTATACGGTGACATGCCCATGGGATTCTTATAAGCAGTCCTATAAGCCCATAGTGCATCGTCAAGTTTGCTAGACCAATTATTTCGAGATCTATTGATGGTCTTTTGTAGGATCAACTTGATCTCCCTATTACTCAACTCCACTCGACCACTAGACTGAGGATGATAAGGAGATGCAACTCTATGGTTGACATCATAATTAGCTAGCATCTTGCGGAAAACACCATGAATGAAGTGTGAACCTCCATCAGTCATCAAGTATCTAGGGACTCCAAATCTTGGGAATATGACTTCTATAAGCATCTTAATAGAGGTGTGGTGATCAGCATTTTTAGTGGGGATAGCTTCTACCCACTTAGTAACATAATCCACAGCAACTAAGACGTGAGTGTACCCATTGGAACTCGGGAAGGGTCCCATATAATCAAATCCCTAGACATCAAATGGTTCAATGACAAGTGAATAGTTCATAGGCATTTCCTGACGCTTACTGATGTTCCCTATTCTTTGGCATTCGTCACAAGACAAGACAAACTTACGGGCATCCTTGAAGAGAGTGGGCCAATAGAAACCTGATTGCAATACCTTATGGGCAGTTCTATCTCCAGCGTGGTGTCCTCCGTAGGCTTCGGAATGACACTTCTGCAAGATATGTCCCTGTTCATGTTCAGGCACACAACGTCTAATAACACCATCTACTCCTTCCTTATAAAGGTGAGGATCATCCCAAAAGTAGTGTCTCAAATCAAAGAAGAATTTCTTCTTTTGCTAATAGGTGAAACTGGGTGGTATGTATTTGGCTACGATATAGTTTGCATAATCGGCATACCACGGTGCACTATATGAAGTGTGGATGACATTTAGCTGCTCATCAGGAAAGCTATCATCAGTAGGTAGTGGGTCATCAAGGACATTCTCTAACCTAGACAAGTTATCTGCTACAGGGTTATCAGCACCCTTTCGGTCAACGACGTGCAAATCAAATTCCTGTAGCAGGAGAATCCATCTGATAAGCCTAGGCTTAGCGTCCTTCTTCTCCATGAGGTACTTAATAGCAGCATGATCAGAGTGAATAGTGACATTGTAGTCAACTATGTAAGATCTGAACTTTTCACATGCAAACACGACTGCTAGAAATTCCTTCTCCGTAGTGGCATAGTTTCTTTGGGCACTATCTAGAGTTTTACTAGTGTAGTGAATGACATTCAACTTCTTGTCAACTCTTTGTCCTAGAACAACACCAACAGCATAATCACTAGCGTCGCACATGATTTCAAAGGGAAAGTTCCAGTCAGGTGGTTGAACAATAGGTGCGGTTATCAAAGCCTTCTTAAGTATTTTGAAGGCTTCCTCACAATCCTCATCAAAAACAAAAGGAACATCCTTTTGCAAGAGGTTGGTAAGAGGCCTAGAAATCTTAGAGAAGTCTTTAATGAACCTTCTATAGAAACCAGCATGACCTAGGAAATTTCGTATACCTCTGATATCTGTGGGGCAAGGCATTTTGTCAATTGCATCAACCTTAGCCTTATCAACTTCAATGCCTATCTCAGAGATTTTGTGTCCTAAGACGATACCTTCATTAACCATAAAGTGGCACTTCTCCCAATTCAAGACGAGGTTGGTTTCTTCGCATCTCTGTAAGACTCGATCAAGGTTGCTGAGGCAATCATCAAAGGAAGACCCGTAAACGGAGAAGTCATCCATGAAAATGTCGACGATCTTTTCACAAAAGTCAGAGAATATAGCCATCATACATCTTTGGAAGGTGGCAGGTGCATTACATAAGCCAAAAGGGATACGTCTATAGGCAAAGGTACCGAAAGGGCACGTGAAAGTGGTTTTCTCTTGATCCGATTGTGCAACAGGTATCTGCGAGAAACCTGAATAACCGTCTAGAAAGCAGAAGTGTGTGTGTTTTGATAGCCTTTCTAGCATTTGGTCGATAAACGGCAAAGGATAATGATCTTTCTTGGTTGCCTTGTTCAGTTTCCGGAAGTCTATCACCATTCTATAGCCGGTAATAATCCTTTGTGGGATTAGTTCATCCTTATCATTAGGAACGAGGGTGATACCTCCCTTTTTAGGTACGCAATGTACTGGACTTACCCAATCACTATGAGCAACAGGATAAATGATTCCTGCTTCCAGAAGCTTTAATATTTCTTTTCTAACGACCTCTTTCATCTTAGGATTTAATCTCCTTTGATGATCAACAACTGGTTTAAAGTCAGGATCGGTTTTAATCTTGTGCTGACATAGAGTAGGACTAATACCCTTAAGATCATCAAGAGTATATCCAATAGCAGCGCGGTGCTTCCTCAGAGTCCTTAGTAACTTCTTCTCTTCGTGTTCTGAAAGGAGGGCACTAATAATGACAGGATATATCCCTTTCTAATCAAGATAGGCATACTTAAGAGTATCTGGCAACTGTTTAAGCTCGAACACAGGGTCACCCTTTGGTGGGGGAGGATCCCCAAGGAGTTCAACAGGCAGATTATTCTTGAGAATAGGATATTGTTCTAAGACAACTTTATCTATCTCATCTCTCTCCTCCATATGCATATCGTTTTCATGCTCAAGCAGATATTGCTCTAAAGGATCCATAGGAGGTACGGCAATAGAGGCGAGATCAATGATTTCATCCCTACCAGACGACTCTCTTTCATGGGGTTGTCTTCCAAACTTGGAGAAGTTAAATTCATGAGACACACCCTCGAAACTAACTGTGACGGTCTGCTTAATGCAATCAATGTGAGCATTGACAATGTTGAGAAAGGGTCTACCAAATATGATGGGACAAAAGCTATCTTGTGCAGTACCAAGGACGAGGAAATCAGTAGGATACTTCGTCTTTCCACACAGGACTTCTACGTCTCTCACAATTCCCAGAGGGCAGATAGTGTCTCTATTAGCTAGTGTAATAGTGACATCAGTGTGTTCTAACTCAGTAGGTGCAATCTCATCTTTGATTTCATCATATAGAGAACGGGGTATTGCACTAACACTAGCTCCCATATCACATAAACCATGGTAACGGTGATCTCCTATCTTGACAGAAACAATGGGCAGGCCAACTACAGGTCCGTATTTGTCTTCCGCGTGAGGTTTAGCAATTCTAGCGGAGTCCTCACAGAATTTGATAACATGCCCGTCTACGTCTTCGGCTAAGAGATCTTTGATAACGGTGATCTCCTATCTTGACAGAAACAATGGGCAGGCCAACTACAGGTCCGTATTTGTCTTCCGCGTGAGGTTTAGCAATTCTAGCGGAGTCCTCACAGAATTTGATAACATGCCCGTCTACGTCTTCGGCTAAGAGATCTTTGATAATAGCAACACTAGGTTCAACTCTAATTTCCTCAGGGGATGCAAGTGGTCTAATGTAACCCCTACGTATCACAGTTGGAGCTTTAGAATAATCCTTTATCCTAGCAGGGTATGGTGGTTTCTCAGTGTAAGCACACGGAACAACAGGATCACTAAAAGCAATGACTTTCTCCTTAACTAGATTGGTTTTGGCTATGTTGCTTTCTATAGGAGGATGATATTTAAACCACTTTTCTTTGGGAAGATCAACATGAGCAGCAAAAGATTCACATAGAGAAGCTACTATCTCAGAGTCAAGTCCATACTTAGCGCTAAAATCTCTAGAAGTGTTTGTCTCAACAAAAGATTTAACGCAATCAAACTGGAAATTCATACGTGACTCCTTACCTTCCTCCAGCTCCCAATATTCAGAGTTGCATTTGATTCTCTCCAATAAATTCCACTTGTGATCTATTCCTTCTTCATAAAAGGACCGGTACAAGAAGTGTCAAGCATGGTACGATCTTCATGAGAAAGCCGAGCATAAAAGTTTTGACTGATGATTTCTCTCGAGAGCTCATGATTGGGGCATGAATATAGCATTGATTTAAGACTCCCCCAAGCTTGAGCTATGCTTTCCCTGTCACGAGGCCAAAAGTTATAAATAAAGTTCCGATCACGATGTACTAAATGCATAGGATAGAACTTTTGATGAAATTCCAATTTCAACCGATTGTAGCCCCATGATCCAGTATCATCACATAGCCTATACCATGTCAACGCCTTATACTTCAAAGATAAAGGAAATACTTTCTTCTTTACCTCATCCTCGGGAAAACCTGCAAGCTTAAATAAACCACAAACTTCATCTACATAGATCGGATGCAAGTCTGGATGTGAAGATCCATCTCCTGTGAAAGGATTAGCCAGCAGTTTCTCAAGCATACCCGAAGGAATATCATAAAAGATATTTTCAGTAGGTACCTTAGGTTGAGGAGCAACTCCTCGTGCTTTCGTTCGTGGTGAAGATACCCCGAACAAACTCCTCAAAGGAACAGTTTCCATAGTGACAAGTGACAATAAATTTCAGCACAGTATAAAAATATTTCCTTACCAATTTCCACTTACCAAAGGCGCTTCACTCCCCGGCAACGGCGCCAGAAAAGAGTCTTGATGACCCACAAGTATAGGGGATCAATCGTAGTCCTTTCGATAAGTAAGAGTGTCGAACCTAACGAGGAGCAGAAGGCTCTCATAAACGGATTTCAGCAAGGTAATAACTACAAGCACTAAAAGTAGCGGTAACAAGTGATTGTGTAGCGAGGTGAAACGTAGCAAGCAAAGAGTAACAAGTAACAAGTAGTAGAAACGGTGCAGCAAGTGGCCCAATCCCTTTTGCAGCAAGGGACAAGCCTGAACAAAGTCTTATCGGAGGAAAAACGCTCCCGAGGACACACGGGAATTTCTGTCATGCTAGTTTCATCATGTTCATATGATTCGCGTTCGTTACTTTGATAGTTTGATATGTGGGTGGACCGGCGCTTGGGTACTGCCCTTACTTGGACAAGCATCCCACTTATGATTAACCTCTCTCGCAAGCATCCGCAACTACAAAAGAAGAATTAAGACAAAGTCTAACCATAGCATTAAACTAGTGGATCCAAATCAGCCCCTCACGAAGCAACGCATAGACTCGGGTTTAAGCTTCTGTCACTCCAGCAACCCATCATCTACTTACTACTTCCCAATGCCTTCCTCTAGGCCCAAATATGGTGAAGCGTTATGTAGTCGACGTTCACATAACACCACTAGAGGAAAAACAACATACATCATATCAAAATACCGAACGAATATCAAATTAACATGACTATTATTAACATGACTTATCCCATGTCATGAGGAACAGAAGTAACTACTCACAAAACATAATCATAATCATGATCAGAGGTGTAATGAATAGCATCAAGGATCTGAACATAAACTCTTCCACCAATTAATCCAACTAGCATCAACTACAAAGAGTAATCAACACTACTAGCAACCTTACAAGTACCAATCGGAGTTGCGAGACAAAGATTGGTTACAAGAGATGATCTAGGGAATGGAGAGGAGATGGTGCTGATGAAGATGTTGATGAAGGTGCCTCCCCTTTGAGGAGAGGAGTGTTGGCGATGACGATGGCGATGATCTCCCCCTCCGGGAGGGAAGTTTCCCTGGCAGGATCGTCCTGCCGGAACTCTCTAGATTGGATCTGCTCAAGTTCCGCCTCGTGGCGGCGGCGAAACCACGAAAAAGCTCCCTTTTGATTTTTTCTAGACCAGGATGCTTCATATAGCAAAAGAGGGGGGCTAGTTGGCCGTCAGGGAGCCCACAAGCCCCCACTCTGCCACCAGGGGGTGGCGGTGTCAGGGCTTGTGGCGCCCTGGCAGCCCCCTCCGGTAGTTATTTCGCCCAGTATTTTTTATATAATCCCAAAAAAATCCACGTAACTTTTCAGGGCATTTGGAGATGTGCAGAATAGTGGACTAGGATTTGCTCCTTTTCCAGTCCAGAATTCCAGCTGCCTGAGTTCTCCCTCTTCAAATAAACCTTGCAAAATAAGAGAGAAAAGGCATAAATATGGTACCACAAGTAATATAACAGCCCAAAAAGCAATAAATATCAACATGAAAGCATGATGCAAAATGGACGTATCACCAGCCACCCGTAAGTGACGTGCATAGCACCCGCACGAGAAAAATAATGTGTGACGAGGAAGAATAATTGCCCGCCATAGATAATTAAAGTACTTCTGGTTGGTGGTTCTTTCTTCCCGCAACACCTATAATCTGCTAAGTTTGGACATCCGGCAAAAATATGTAGTGGGAGGTAGCTTTCGATGCTCGCCACTGCTACTTCATCTGCTTGTGGCGGGCGTCCTTATTGGCCGTTTGTCATAGCTGACTTACACAGAGATTTCACGTGTGGCGGGTCTTGTAGCTACCCGCCATAGGTGTGCTTTCTAGCTATGGCAGGTGGGCTATAGCACCTGCCACAACTAACTTTTCAAAGTAGCTATGGCGGGTGACCCGTCCCACCCGTCCCTAACTTGCGATCACCTATAAGCCCTTTTCCAGAAGTGGGAGTGGATGAGGCAGGTGTCGAGCCAGAATCGGGTCGATCGACCATTCTGGATCCGCATGTGGGCACCCACCGCAAACGCCGATTTATCTTCGTAGACCCCGTTCCAGAAAGTCGAGCCCATGGCCTTGGCGCGCAATAGATCAGCCCAAAGCCCCGATTCATTCTGGGCTAACCTCCAAATCCAATTGGTGAGGAGGACCACATTCATAATTTTAGAATTAACAATGCCAAGTCTGCCAATCTTCTTGGGCTGGCAAACCACGGCCAATTTGACTAGTGGTATTTCCTCTATTCAAGAGGGGTTCTTCTGCTAGAATTATGACGAAAATTACAATAATTACTTCTTGAATCTCTTTTTTGATAACTCTAGTCTTAGTTTGAACTTTGACAGGTTACCATGGGTGCAAGTTTCATTTTTTTTAAATCGTTCCTACATTTTTTCCAAAAAATATCCCAAAAAGAATTATCGTATTTGAAGTATCCCATAAAATAATAATTATTTTCATGAAAAAAACATAAATATACACTGAAAATTTAGTGTATACAAACTCGATTACAAAACACCCACATTTGTGCTTAAAATCCTAAAATGCATAAACCAAAGCAGCTGCATGTAGCTGCATTTTGACACGTGGCTAGTATCCTCACCAGTAGCATGTCTTGTAGAGCACACTAATTACTGTTCATATTAAGTTCCCTTCAAATTTCCGAGTAAGCCCAAACTAATCTATATATATAAGAAAGAAGTAATGAAGAGACAAAAGGGAAGGAAAAAGGAAATAAGATAGAATGATAAGTAAGGAGTCGGGAAAGAGTGAAGATGGAAGAAAATAGAGAGAAGACAATTTCTTTTTCAAGGAAGTATACATGATGAAGTGACAATTGTTTCACTTTTTTTTTCATCTTGTAATGATTTAATTTGAACGCAAAAATGAACCCGGTGTGTCCTAGGTGTGGCAACAGCCGGTTTAACATGTGCAACGTTGGACCTCTGGCTAGTAAACGCTTATCCCTAGTGCTAGCAGAGGATTTCAACTCGAAGACAATATGTTTGTAACAATGGTTGATTTCATAACTGGTTGAATAGATCGAAATGCTATTTATATATGTAAAAATCAAATATTTTTTCACAGATACATTTAGGTGTCTTTTACATGTATCTAAAATTTCATAAAATTAGATCGTGATTTGTACCCTCTGCAAAAAAGAAAAAATTGTGGCCCAAAAACAATAAGATGAGTACCAGTTTTCTACATGTATATCTTTTTTGTGTACACTGTATATTAAAATATATATTGCTGGAAATTTATACACACATGCTACACTTTTATATGTATATGTACACTTTTTAAGAAACTTTTAAGACGTGTCAAATTAAATTTTTAGCTAAAAAAATAAAGAGCTGTGTCTGACACCTGATTCCAAAACGCATTAGAGCAAGTATAATAGAGCTGAGTCAGCTGGCTATAAGGAATAAACTAATATATTTTTGTTTAGTTGACGAAAGAGAAGAGGAGAGACAAGGTAAGCGGGCTCTTAGCTAAGAGCCAGCTCTAGCACGTGCTCCTAGGCATTTTGTGAGTATGAAAGATGGGTTATATAATAAAAAAATAGTACACATTTACAATGAACTATTATACATTTTGGCTATAAGATGGATTATAGATAACATGACAATGACTTATATCTAGCAGTTGGCTATACTATTGTATTTGCTCTTAGCGCTACTATTGTCCCTACTAGTCTGATTTGTCCATCTCTCTCTCCCACCCTTTCTCTCTCTCATGACTGATGCAATAAACTGTTTGTCTCCCTAGCAGGCTAACGTCGTTCAACTACAGAGTAAGAATTGACTGAATTCTCTCCACTCCAGGTGCAGAACCCAAGAGAAAACTATTGGTCAGGCAAGCATGCATGCACTATTAATGAGATTTATTGTATTGCAGGCATGGAAAGTCCTAGAGGCCGGTCTAGCCAGAGGACGTACGTACATCCATGCAAATCTAAAGCACGCATTAAAAAATATTGTGCGAAGTATGAGAACGGATGTTTGGAGGCCGAGTTTCATGAAGCTCAATTTCTTTGAAAAATTCAAATTACAATTTTTTTGAGTTCAAAACAATCTAAAAAAATATATATACAACTAAAGAAGGATGTTATATGTATGTGTATAAATTTTTAGGATGAAATACCTTTAAATTCGATCTGCATAAAAAAGACAAATTCATGGCCCGAGGCAACGAATAGTATCATATGTTCAAAAACTCCAAATTTGTTTTTCTTGTACATGCCTCATTTTAATCGTATGTTTTCTCTGAAAACTTACACACGTGTGTTACGCCCTCATTTATCTTTGTAATTTTTCAGATTTTTAAAAATGTACAAATATGAATTTTTTATGAATTTTGGATTTTAAATTTAAAGGCCACCATGGAGGCCCAGCTCCAAAAGTAATTCCGTGCGAAGCATACTCTTCATCATGTGCTCAAAAGAGCTAAATTGGATTTTGGGAAGGGTGCCGTTATGGCTCTTTATGTTCCCAGACCAACAATCTCCCCTAATAATAAAGGACGGAGCGCTTTTTGTCGTCCGTCGTGGCGTTATTTCAAAAACATCCCTCTGTTTGTCACAATTCAACCCGCAGTCCTTCAATTAGTGGGGAAAAACGTTTGGCTTTTACAAACTCACCCCTCCTTGCGGGGTCTTCTTATCCATAAACGAGAGGCGGCGGCTGCACGGAGCGTCCAAGGGACGCCGGAGATGACCGGAGGAGTCGCTGCGCTCGCGGGAGGCTCGACGCTGCGCTCGCGGAGGCGGACGCGGCTGGCTGTAGGGAGCACGCGCCTTCGTCCGCGTTCGTCGGCCGTTCGCATTCGCGGGCGCGGGGCAGCGCCTGCAGCCATTCCTCGCGGCCACCGATGTCCGGTGGAAGTGCGCTCATCACACCGCCGCCCCGTTGCTGAACACCGCCGCCGACACCCTGTTGTGGCCGTCGCACATCGGACGAAACAGCCACAAATCCAGCGAACCCGTCAGATCAGGCACGAAAAGAGGGGGGCGGAGCAGTATGGCGAAGACCGGGAAGGCGGTGGAGGGGTCGCCGGGGACGCGGAGGAAGTCGGGCTTGACGAGGCAAGTTGCTTTGGAACTTTTTACCTGCTATTTCTTGCTTTGTTTCAATGTTTGTTCCCTGTTTTTTCAGTAACTTTCTGTCTTTGAAGCCCATTGGAGGTCAAGATCTCTCCGGGAGTGCTCCAGCTTGCTGGCAATTCCATGCTATCCTAAGTTCGTCTTCAGCAGGTTTGTTTTGTTCTGCGAGTAAATGCTGCTTGTGTTTTCGATCATAGTGATGGCTCTCTTTATATCTGGTTTCAGCGATTCCTAATAAGTATTTTCAGTCACCTGTATGACGTTTTGTGTTCCATAAATAGTTTCAGTGCACATTTCTCCGTTTGATGTTTACTGATACATGGTTGATGCTTCTGCTTAGCAGAGCACAAATTTAAGCAGCAGGTTTGCATGACTTAAAGCAAAGTGCAGCTAATAATTTAACTACTAGATTTGGAATATAACTTCTGGAGTTTGTACATTTTGGACTCTATGATAATTGTTTTGACGTGTCAATGATTTATTATAGGTATGTAGAGTGTACCACAGGTAAACAGGCAAACCAGTGAGCACGAGATGCCCCTTTTTTAGAGCTCTGGTTGTATGAATATTAGTAACATAGGGCACCATGCACCAATTTGATAAAAGTTTGTATTTTATAGTGTATATAAAGCATGTACCTTCTTGTTTACTTCTAATTGAAAAAGAAAGCATGGACAAATGTGTTTTATACACGTGAAGTGTCAAATTTCCCTATGTATTTCTGTTAAGATATTGGACACAACATTAGTATATTATTAACCATCCTCCGTATTCCAGGCTTTCAGCGTGTTGTCATTATTCATAGTTTTCTGTACAGGTGTGTCACATCCCCGGGATGTAGGCACAACGAATAGGGGGATACGGTGGATTACCACGACTGAGGAAGAGATTGGGGAAAATTCAGTCAAAAGGGATGAGAAACACAGAGAACCAGGAAGGTGAGGAACAGAGAACACGAGGCAAGGGAGTTCAGTCTCTATTCCTTTTCAACCCATCCACATCAGGGTTACATTAAAGCATCAACACCAGCACTCAGGAAAGCGAGGAGGAAGTGTGCGTGACTATAGGTAGCCTCCTCGCTCAAGCAAGGAACGACAGCGGACATAGTCTTGGGAGGCGCCTCTTGCATTTGGGTTCCGTCCCGGTAATCAAGAGCCAATCAACATTTGTTACTTTTTAATCTTTTATTGCTATTTCATATTTGCTTCCTTGGGCTTTACCCCTAGCTGAGTCCTAATTACTCTGATGAGGTGTCTCTGAAGTCTGAACTGAGCATAATTTGTCGGTGTAGTGGTCAATAGTAGCTAACACGCATTATACTTTGGAAGTAAAACCACGACATATATTTTTGATCGGAGGGAGTAATTCTGAATTGCGCGTTGCGAAATGAAAAACGAGTCTTTTACAATCTTTTATGACAAAATTACTAACACCCTGTTTTGCGGCAGCACCGTTCTCGAGTTAATGGAGAGATTCCTAATGTTGATAATGCAACCTTGGATCATGAAAGATTGTTGGAAAGGTAAAGATCAGATCTTCTTTTTCCCCCACTTGAATGTCGATATCATTTTGTAGGATTAATCTTGTAGCATATATGTGCTGTTGCGCCTTCTTCTGAAGTTCCATCTGTTGCATGCAAAGTTCATTTAGCATTACCTTTTATTCGACAGGTTGGGGACTTATGGTTTGGCCGAGTTTCAGATAGAGGGAGATGGGAATTGTCAGGTTTGTTTGCATGTTCGCCCAAAAAAAATATTGGAGGAGGCTTTAACACAAATTATTGTTCCGATAACATGTTAATTAACCTATAGTTGAATTCAATATGTTCCCCAAAAAATTTAACCCCACCAATGACCTATTGTTACAGTTTTGAGCTTTGTCAGACCAAATTTTTTGCAATCCTGAATATCACAAACAAGTGAGGAAGGAAGTCATGAAGCTGGTAGCCTGTTTGTCTGAGCCCATGGACATTCTGTAGTAATCTAAATAAAAGCACTGATCACGTTGCAGACTCGATAATATAATTTCATTGACATGGAACTATGCTGAAGCCTGTCTCTTCTTTTTAGCTAAAGGAATTCAGAAAACGGTATGAAGGCTATGTACCGATGGAATATAAGGTGTACTTGAAGAAAATGAAAAGGTAGCACAGATTATGTTGCTTAAATGATCATCTTCACAGTTGACTGAGATGTTGTACTAGGTTTCGAGTATATTCATAGCTTCATATATATGCCATGCAGATCCGGGGAATGGGGGGATCATTTGACCCTTCAAGCGGGTGCAGACCGGGTAACATGCCACTTCTAAACATTGTATGAGGGGCCATCTCGCCGCCGCTTCCCTAGCTGCTGGCTCAATTTATGGCTAATTTGTGCTTTGGTGTGCAGTATCGGAGGGAGCTGAGTGACTTTCTGGCGACTCCTATGTGGAGAGCTTTGTCTGTGAGTTCACTAGCAGCTTGAAACATTTACTCCTAGCTTAACTTAATTGGTTACCTTATGTTTTGTATATTTGGAAATGTCTAAAGGCGTGTTGTTTCATATAACTGTATGCTATGTTGCCCATGCCTTTCCCGATAGCCTTAGTATGGTCATCATTTTCTCATTTATATCCTTCATCTTGGTAAGGATGCGATAGCTTGCCCCTCTGCATGGATTTGTTTTTTCCAGCGCTCGTTTCTTTTCTCTGTTAACCAGATCTCGTTCTTTTATTTTGCGGGTGTCTAACCATCCTTCTCCGGAGGTCCAAGACCGGGCTGATGGTCAACCCGCCGGAGCTCATGGCGCCCTACACCTCCCAGCCAGTGGCCATGCCGGAGAACTGCCACTCCATGTTCATCACCTTCTCCAAGGAAAATGCCCTCCACCGCGAGGAGATCTTCCAGTACTTCAGGCAGTAAGTGTGCACTTTGACTAAGTTCATACACAAACACAAGTAGAGTATTACTAAGATCTGCATGCATGCATGACGATTGGAACTCGATCATGCATAATATTATTAGGGGAGCTTTATCTCAGCTAATAAGTACTTCTGACAACAGCAAGTTCACTATTCAAGCATAAAATTGGGTTACCTCGGACCCAAATCTTTTCAAATTTATGCAGAGAGTATGCATCAAGGTTCACAATACTAAGGTTCACCCATATTATCTTATCCCTGTGCGTTGATCTCAATGCAGATCATCTTGCTGTATTTTACAATCGCCGGTTAATTAGCCGCAGCTGACATTTGGGGTGACAGACATGATGATGATGGATAGCAGCAAAAGGAAGAGTGGCGAGGCTGCCACCATCACGGCAGATCAGGTGTGCCCAAGCAACAACAACAAGAGGAACAAGGCCCTTCTACTATCTCTTTGTACACTATTGCTTTCTAATGAAATGATGTTGGAGGTGCTACTTCGGCTCCCTGTCAAATCCATTCTCCGCTTCTGGTCCGTCTGCCGCGCTTGGGCTGCTCTTTTGTCCTCCAAGGATTGACACCAAAATTCAAAACATTGCCCATAGTGTCGGAATTCAAGATGGATCACTGTTTCTACTATAGACGACGTGAACGATTAGGATTGATCACGTTTGTTGTTAATATATGGACATTGTGGCCATACAAAAAGAGTGCAATACAAATAGAACGCCATGCGTGTAAGGATTTATCCTACCCGTTGCAACGCACGGCCATTTTTTGCTAGTAAATTTAAAATATATAAATAATAAAAATTCTATTTTTAAATGTTTATGTTGGTATAACAAGTGTGTTTGACAATTTTCATGCTAAAAAAATAGCACCACTTCCTTGATGAAAAATATATTTGTCATTTGACTTTTTTTTGTACAGCTGGAGAGGCATCACAAATCAACGATGTAGCACGAGCGGCATCGTAGTTGAATGGGGTCGACGTCGTGGTTTGCATCCTCGGCATGGATGCAGTTGGGGACTGGGAAAAGTGGAGACGGAAGACTCATTGTTATGGGTAAAAATAATCTTAGTAAAGCGATGGGACCGTCCGTCGCTATGTTTTTGTACTCTAGAAATATTTTTACAAAGTTCTAAAGTGGAAGGGAGGTTGGTTTGTCAATGTTTTTGTGCTCTTGAGATAGTTTTACAGAGTTTTAGAGCGGAAGGGGGGTTGGTTCGCCACACACACCCAAAATCGCAGTGATCAGTCACCGTACAGACTGTCACAATACGGAAAAAACTCGTAGCATTTCAGTGTGACAATGAACACATCTACTATTTTTTACCTGATCAAGTATAGTGTTTTTAATCCATAATAACATAGTTACAAACTTCAGCGACTAATCGCTAATGCATGGGAGAGGATGGCCCAGCCAAGAGGTTGTGAATCGCCACATCTACCATAGTTCGCTAAACAATGTGCAACTCTACTTTGTTCTCGAAGAATTTTGACAGGAATAACCATCCTAGTACTAAAGTAAGATTTGATCTCCGAAATCAAATGGCCATGCGCCGAACCATCAATGAAAGCAACAAAAATCGTCTTAAGAGCCATCGCACAATCAGACGGGAGGAAGACTCTCGCATTCGAATGTTCCAATGACAGCTTGAGACCTTTCATCATAGCTTGCAATTCTGCTTCAAGGGCTTCCTTGCAATGAAATAGTTTGCGATACGAAGCAAAGATAACCCCTCGTTTCTCATCTCTTAGAATCATGCATGCTCCTGTGGAATGCTCCGCGGAATCGAAGGAACCGTCTACTGACAGCGCGAACTCACCTTGTGGTGGATTTAGGCCATGGCTTGCGAGGTTCTTTTATCGGTACTGGTATGTGCATATCAGCTGTCAGAGGGGTTTTCCCTTTGATGATATCCTCAACACTCAATGAAATCTGATTAAAAGTGTTGAAATAACTGGTCAGAAACAACCGAGAAACGTTTAACAGTGGGATTTGTTTGCCATGTGATAGCGCATTCCGGAGGTGCCAACTTCTCCACAGAATCATAATAATCCTTCTTCTGACTTGTTCATATGATTCAGTCACTAGGTGAAGGAGCCATTCATCACCTGTACATACAATGTCCCATCTGTTCGACAAGGGCTAGACCAAATGCATCGAGTCCCACAACAGGGCAACCGTAGGACACACGAGTGGAGTATAAAAAGAAGATTCGATGTCCCGGTCACACATACTCCAGTTCACGGAATTTCCAACGTCTCGCTGAATTTCTCTGCATTAGTTGGAAGATAACCAGAAGTGACTTGCCAAGTAAAGTGTCGCATCTCGGGAGGGACAGTGCGCCTCGGATCAACTTCCATATGGAGCGCCCCTAGAGGGGAGGAACTAGATGCCCCTATACTCTCTTGATCCATTGGTCATTAGAAAATTGTATGCAGTCTTCACAATCAGGTTGCCTGATCTATCCCATGCCCAAGAGATGAACTCCTCGTGTTGCCGCAGGGACGTTCGGATCATCAGAATTGAATCAATGCCCGCTTGGCAAAAGAGTTGTTGCAGCAGCTCCATTCTCTAGTTACCCCTAACATTGAGGAAATGTGAGACTCTATTGAGACGGCAATTACGTTTACGTAGAATTGGAGTAAATGTCGGAGCCCTAGGGATGCAGGGATCTCTCCAAACGCGAATAGACGTACCCATTGCCCACGCACCAAAGCATCCCTTTCGTTACTAGTTCGAGCCCATGCTCGATTCTTTCCACACCGTCGAACTATTGGACGAGAAAACCATATCACCAAGGTTCCCATTGGGAAAGTATTTGCCCTGAAGCAATCTTGCGCAAAGTGAATCGGGGTAGTTAGCAGCCTCCATGCTTGCTTGGCCAGTAAGGCCTGGTTATACGCTCGCATATCCCGAAAACCAATGCCCCCCATAGATTTTGGGAGGATCATTTTGTCCCAAGATAACCATGCCATATTTTCCTTGCCGCTCTCCACACCCCACCAATATTGTCTGGTCATTTTTTTCACGTCATCACAAATAGATAGAGGAAGTTTAAAGATACTCATCACATAGACCGGAATGGCCTGAGCAACTGCCTTAATCAGAACCTCCTTGCTAGCATTAGAAGAATACGGCTCACTCCAGTCAACCAAACACTTGCTAAGCCTGAACTGCAGAGATTCAAAACGACCTTTATTCATATGCCCTTCCAAGTACTTAGGTTCAAATTCTTGTTGAGTAACACGCAATGTATGCTTGATCTCATCAGCAACTTGGCTAGGACAATTGTCAGCAAAAAGAATGGAACACTTCGAAGGGTTATAAGTTGACCCGTAGCTGAAGCATAAGTTCTCAAAACATCCTTGCAATCGTAACATAATCAGAAGTTGCCTGAAAGAAAAGCAGAGAATCTTCCACAAACAACATGTGTGAAATAGCAGGAGCTCTTCTAGACATTCTGATTGCTTCAAGACCTTTCTGCTGGAAGACATTATGTAAAATAGTAGATACAACATCGGCCACAAAAAGGAATAAAAAGGGGATAACGGGTCCCCTTGTCGCAAACCTTGGTATGGTGTAAATTTCTCCAGGAGACATCCATTAAATTTCACCAAATATCTGACAGATCGGACACACTCCATAACTTGAGTTACCCACTGAGGAACAAAACCCGATTTCAATAATGCCTGCTCCAGAAACACACAGTCAACACGGTCATATGCTTTTGAAAGATCCATCTTATAGGCAAAAAAACCATTACCACCGGGGGAGGTTTGGATATGGTGGATACATTCAAAAGAAATAATTGAATTATCCGATATTAGACGGCCTGGGATAAACGAAATTTGATTTTCAGATATAAATTCTGTGAGGAGGGGCCTCAGGCGGTTAACCATGCATTTTGATACAATCTTGTAAACCACATTCACTACTGGAATTCCTTTATTTGCCGTCTGCCAAATCTTTGCCATCAGCCAGCAGACGGCAAACAACATATTTGCCATCAGCTTCAGGAAAACAGACGGCAAAGAGGTGGCTGATGGCAAAATACCTATTTGCCACCAGCCACCTCTTTGCCGTCCGCCCACAGACGACAAAGGAAGAGGAGGCAGACGGCAAAGCTGACGCCATCACCCACCTCTTTGCCCCACCCCACCCGCGCCCACCCCACCCCTTTGCTGTCTGCCTTCTCTTCCTTTGCCGTCAGCGGCAGACGGCAAAGTGGATGGACACCTAACGATAACGGTCGCCGCGCCCTCCTCTCTCCCACTCTCTACACTCTCTCCACTCTCCCTCACCGCAGCCTCGCCCGACCCCCAGCGCCGCCGCCCCCCCACCCCAGCGCCGCCGCCACACCCCGCCACCGCCGCCCCTCCGCCGCCGCCGCCGCTGACGCCACCCCCACCACAGCGCCCCACCCCACCGCCGCCGCCCTCCTCACGGCTCTCACCATGCCCCTCCTCCCCCTGTGGCCCTCCTCCCCCTGCTGCCCTCCTCCCCCTGCGGCCTCTCCTCCCCCTGCGGCCCTCCTCCCCCTTTTGGTTAGTTTTTCTTCTTCTTTTTTTAATAGTTTTTGTCTAATTAGTTATATGTTTTAGTGAGGTTTTGGCTTAGTTTTAGTTTATTTTAGGTTCAGTTTTAGTTTAGGTTTAGTTAGGTTAGTTTCCTGTTTAGTAAAGGAGAAAAGGAGAAGAAGAAGAAGGAGAAAGGAGAAGATGAAGAAGGAGAAAGGAGAAGAAGAAGGAGGAGAAAGGAGAAGAAGAAGAAGGAGAAAGGAGAAGAAGAAGAAGGAGAAAGGAGAAGAAAAAAATAAGAAGAAGAAGGAAAAGAAGAAGAAGGAAAAGGAAGAGAAGGAGAAGAAAGAAGAAGAAGAAGAAGAAAAATAGGAGAGGAAGAGAAGAATAAGAGGAAAAAAGAAAATAAGAAGAAGAAGAAGAAGAAGAAGAAGAAGAAGAAGAAGAAGAGAAGAAGAAGAAAACAAGAAGAAGGAGAAGAAGAATAAGAGGAAAAAAGAAAAAAGAAAATAAGAATAAGAAGAAGAAGAATAATAAGAATAAGAAGAAGAAGAAGAAGAAGAAGAGAAGAAGAAAAGAAGAAGAAGGAGAATAAGAATAAGAGGGAAAAAGAAAAAAGAAAATAATAATAATAATAATAATAATAATAATAATAATAAGAAGAAGAAGAAGAGAAGAAAAGAAGAAGAAGGAGAAGAAGAATAAGAGGAAAAAAGAAAAAAGAAAATAATAATAAGAAGAAGAAGAATAGGAGAAAAGAAAAAAGAAAATAAGAGTTAGGTCACATATTTTTTGATTATCTTATAAAAACATCATATTTGTGTTGATCGGGTGAATTTCAATGTGCAGTTGTTCGACGACCTCCACGTGCGTTGGACGAGCTCCACCCCTACGTTTGTTGGTGAGCACAAATGACTTCTCCTCCTACCCTCTTAATTTGCTCTGTCCCGGTCTTCATGCCGATGAAACTTGCTAGCTATATATAGGTTTCTTCAATCATGAGTATGCGTGACCAGTATGCGTCTCCCGTTTGAAAGGGAGACATCTATAAATATGCATGTCTTTGCATATTTATAACCGCCATCCTTTCGAATTGTCCAACATTATCCATGGACAACACGAGTATGTGTAGATTGGGTTCGTTTTCCCGTATGCTGTGCTCTGGATCCGATGCGGAATTTCGTCAGTGCCTCCCTGTTGTTCTCCGGATGCACATCCTCTCTGTTATTGCGGAGACGTGTATCAGGCGAATAGCTGGGAGGTGCTGCCGAAATTTTGCGTTGGATCCGGAGCAGAGCATGGGAAAACGAACCCAATCTACACATACTCGGGTGGGATTAGGACCTATCTTTACGTATTAGCGTGTAGGTTGCCTGGACGTGATAAAAATGGCGAACCTGATTAACCGATGAATATAAATTCTAAATTATATATAAATATATTTCTACTATCTTTAGTAGCTACGCAAGATGAGTGATCGTGCATGGATGTATACCAGTCACCCTAGTCAGAAAGAGATGACGAAAGAATGGTTTGTAAAAACAAAGGAATTTGTGTAAGCCGCATTCACAAATGGCCAGGAAAGAAACTATTGCCCCTGTCCTAGATGTGACAACTATAAAAAGACGATAGAGGCTGTAATGATTAAACACCTGCAGAGGAGGGGTTTTAAGCCTAATTATACGGTGTGGACATTTCATGGTGAGTCTATACAACGCAGAAGAGCTGAGGTGGTCCGTCGTCGCACGGACGAGCATGGTACCGGGATCGAAGACATGGTGCAAGACTTTGATGATGCTCGGGATTCGGAAGATGAGATGGAGGAATCTGCAAAGGCCTTTATTGAAATGTAGGAGTCTTCAAAACGTCCTCTCCATGAGCACACTGAGCTCTGTCAGCTGGATGCAATTGCACATGGCTCTGAAGGCTCAGTTCAACTTGGGAAGAGAATGCTACCACGCGATGATGACACTATTTGGATGTTTCCTACCCAAAGGCCATATCATGCGTGCAAACCTGTACCAGTCGGACAAAATACTTCGTGTACTTAAGATGCCCTATGAGAATATAGATGCATGTGAGAAAGGATGTGTCTTATTTAGGAAGGAGTATGCACACTTGGACTATTGTCCCAATTGCGAGTCGTGCAGGTATCTTGTGGTAGACAACGGTATGGGTGAGAAGAGGCAGACCAAAATCGCAGTTAGTGTTCTTCGGTATATGCCAATCGTACCAAGACTTCAACGTCTTTTCAAGGTCAAAGAGACAGCCAGACAGATGACATGGCACAAATTGGGCAAAAGAACCGAATTAGATGCGGATGGGAATAAGATGATGGTACACACATCGGATGGGGAAGCATGGAAACATTTCGATGGATTGCATCAGGATAAAGCGGCAGATCCAAGGAATCCTCGAGTCTGCGCCGCCATGGATGGTCTTAATCCCTTCGGCATGACGACAACCCAATACAGTTGTTGGCCTGTATTTGTCATTCCACTCAATCTCCCCCCCGGGCAGATTATGCAAAGAAAGAACATATTTCCGACGTTGATAATTCCAGAGCCCAATTATCCGGGGAAGAATATGAATGTGTACCTGCAACCGCTTAAGGATGAATTGGAAGAAGCTTGGGATAATGGGGTCAAGACATACGATGCCACTAGAAAAGAAAACTTCAAAATGCATGTGTGGTACATGTACTCTATGCATGACTTGCAAGCGTATGCGCTATTCTTTGGATGGTGTGTGCATGGAAGGTTCCCGTGCCCCCAATGCAAGGCAGCTCTTCAGTTTCATTGGTTGCAGGAGGGTCGGAAGTATTCTTGCTTTGACTTGCATAGACACTTCCTGGATCCTGACCATCATTTCAGAAAAGACAAGAAGAAATTTACCAAAGGTAAAGTTGTCAAAAACTTGGCACCACCTGCGTTCACAGGCCAACAGATCCTGGATCAGTTAAATGCCCTCGAGCTTGATCCAGAGCGTCAAGGGTATTTCAAGGGGTATAATTCAAAACACGCCTGGACTCACAAGCCATGCTTCTGGGATGTGCCTTACTTCAAAGACCTCCTTCTTCCACACAATATCGACATGGTGCACACTGAAAAGAATATCGGAGAGGCTATTTTTGGTACATTGTTCGACATAGATGGGAAGACAAAGGATAATATTAAGGCTAGAGTCGATCAAGAGACACTATGTCATAGACCGTTAGAAAACATGCGAGAAGGCAAAGGAAAGCAGAAGTGGTCGAAGCCAAAGGCCTGGTTCAATCTTGGAAGGCCAGCTATGAGGGAAATTATCTTGTGGGTCAAAATGCACTTGATATTCCCCGACGGGTATGCAGCGAATCTAAAGAGGGGAGCGAGTCTTAAAAAATTAAAAATCTTTGGTCTCAAGAGTCATGATTGGCACATATGGCTAGAGCGGGTAATGCCGGTGATGTTACATGGCTTTATTCCTGAGGATGAATGGCTAGTACTGGCGGAGCTGGGCTATTTCTTCCGTGTTCTTTGTGCGAAAGAATTGTCGCCTGGCGTGGTAGAAGACATGGAGGAGTTTGCACCGGAGTTGTTGTGCAAGTTAGAAAAGATCTTTCCACCGGGCTTCTTTAATCCAATGCAGCATTTGATTTTACATCTACCGACCGAGGCAAGATTGGGTGGGCCCGTGCAAGATCGTTGGTGCTATGCAACTGAGAGGATGCAGAAGACCCTTCGAGCTAAATGTAAAAATAAGCGTAGAATTGAAGCATCGATGGCTGAGGCATTCATTACTGAGGAGGTAGCAAACTTTGTGACAGCACACTACGAAGCCAAAAATCATCATTTGCATAATCCGAAGCCTCGACACAATGATGCAGACCCTAAAAAAGCTGGGTCCAACCTCGACCTATTCAAAGGGAAGCTCGCACTAGCCGGTGCTTCGAAACCAATAACGTTGGATGTCAAAGAATGGCGGAACATTTCGTTGTATATGTTCAACAACCTAACAGAAGTGCGGCCGTACATTGAGTGAGTTCTCGGCACATTTTCCCGTAACTTCTAATTCATTTGAACTGCTCTTATCCCGGATGTTTCAAACAACCGTTACGTCGCCAAATTCTGGGATGGAGCGGTGATCGAAAATGATTCCGTCGAAGAGTATGAGCTTCTGTCAAAGATAGGAGGCGGCTATCCCGGTTTCATCTCTTGGTTCAAACAAACGGTAATTATCAATAATGGACCATTTCATTCTTGGTCTAACTTGCGAATAATGCAACAACCGTTTCGTATTAAACTTGTAGGCTAATTAAGAGTCTATGGACGTCGAATAGAGACAAGTCGCTAATGGTTTTGACTATGAGGTCCGTTCATTTGAGAAATACAACATCAACGGGTATCTCTTTCGTACCTTTGGCAAAGAGCTATCTATGCCCGACCGGAAATCTACAAATTGTGGTGTCTCTGCTATCGGCGAAGGTGTTATAGAGTATTATGGAAGAGTTGAAGCAATTTATGAACTTCAATTCTATGGTGAAAACCCACCGAACGTCGTAGTCTTCAAATGTTATTGGTTCCAGCCGAAAAAGACTAGAAGGACTCATGAACATATAGGACTAGTCGAAATCAATCCAAACACCAATTTAGATGTTACCAATGTCTATATTACGGCTCAACAGGCGACCCAAGTTTTCTATCTACCGTGGGCATGCCAAATGGATAAGAATCTGGAAGGTTGGTATGTTGTTTATGAAGTTCCGCCACATGTCAGACCACCTCTCCCAAATGAACAGGATTATGAACCTCACATTAACCCAAACACATATGATGGAGAATTCTTCCAAGAAACACGTCTTTCCAAGAAACGTTTCAAGAACCGCCGTGCTTCACCCAAGAACATGGAAGTAGACAGCGACAATGAATCCGACTCCAGCCCTGAGCCGGAACCAGAAGACCTGGAACTCGTAGAGGTTACTAATGCGGATGACCTGTCAATGCTTCAACGATTAAAGGAAGGCCTTTCACAACTTCACGCCGTTGAACCCGACGAGCACGTCATTCATGAGGACATGCGTGATAGTGATGATGATGATGCATTTATTGATGATGATTATTAGTTTGTAAGATTCACAACTTAAATTATATATATTTTAATCTTTATTATTCATGTACATATTATTATTCATGTCAGTTATTCAATTTTTTATGTTGTACTAATTTCTTGTAATCTTTATCATGGCAGGTCACCACATGTGGAAAGATGGTGGGCGCTGGTCCAGATCGCTCGACGGGTTCTTTCCAAGCGCCCCGCACGAGGGGTGGTACTTCCCTTCCACCCCTATATCTCCATAGAGCCTTGGCAGATAGTCTGTCGACACCACCCGTGGGTTCTTCTTCGTCGGTGGCATTGCCCATTGGGAGAGGTGCTGGTCGGGTAGGGAAGAAGGGGAAGGGTACAGGGAGAGGTGGTGGCCGCGGAAGATCCAGGAGGACAGTTGAGCCGTCCTCGCCACCACCACCAGCTCATTCACTCGAGCATAGGACTACTATGGTCGACCCGTTTGCGGAGGAGGCTACGGGGACTCCGTTCCAGGAGCCTGTTGTTGACGGGCATTCGTCCCATGAGACTCCGGTCCATGAGCAGCCTCGGGTCGAGGTGCATTTGGCCCAGGAGCAGCCGGAGGAGACTACGGTTCTGGAGGCTTCACACGACGTGGAGAGGCCCGGATGGGAGACCTGGCCGGATCGTACCGAGTTGCCGGATTGGACCGAGGGTCCGGGTGGCTCAGGGGGCGGGGATGGCAGGGATGAGCTTACGGATAGTGAGGGCGATGTGCAGGTGGATGGGGCCACTGTGTACAAGCGTGGTAGTACACGTCTCCCGTTCGCGCCAGCTACCCACGAGCAGAGGCCGGTGATTAAACCTGAAGGAGATAGGTAAGTACATTTACTCTTTTTTTAGCTTTTGCCTTCAAGTTTGTTCAAATATCTAATGTGTTGACCTTATCATACTGCAGGGGATGGGCACACCCTCTTGGAGTCCGCAGGCCGAACCCCGTCCTTGGTGTGCTTTGCCGGACAAATTTCTCGGGGTTTGTCACGTTGCCTGGTGAGGGTCAGGTTCCTACACTAGGATTTTTCTGGGAGCACTACCAGGCTACGCAGGCCCCGCCAGAGGAGATTATAGATGGTGTCTTGTGCCACACGAGGGCCGAGATGGTGATCAAGAGCTTTTGGGTAAATTATCCTTTTACAGAATCTAAAATTAACAATATAGCTAATTATTGTACTAATCGGTGTTTTCACGTTTGATTGCAGACCTTCTATAGGTGTGAGAATGGACATGAGGAGGAGGCGTCCAGGGTTCTCGAGGCCGAGTGTAGGCGGTTACTACAGAACTTGCGGCACGATGCTCGGCCGCAGGCTATTCGAGATTACTATGCCACGCGTGGTATTAAGAAGCAGAAGAAGGATTGCCGCGGAAAGTTTCTAAAGAAGGAGCAATACATGAAGGTAATTACTTATTCTTAAGTCCTTCTACGTAGTTTCCTTGATTTCATTCATAGGCGTAGTGCTGAAAATTCTTTCTAATAACTTACAGGTGCCCCCGAGATGCTGTGTGGATAAGATGGATTGTTGGGAGGCGTTGGTTGATGAGTGGTGCACAAGCAGCTGGCGAGCCGTCCACAAGAATGTGAAGGATCGGTGTAGCCAAATGGTTGGTGTGCTACACCATCAAGGCAGCGCCAACTTACTTCAGTTTGGAAAAAACTGGGTATGTGATTTGCTTCATGATTCATGCAATTCATTCTTGATGCTAATATTTTGTTCCTCCTTTTAGGCGCATCACAATAAGACGGAGATGCCACACTTGTACGACCTTTATGGAATGGCCCATACTGCCTCGTACAAGAAGGCAAAGGCATTCTCTGAGTCTGACGTGGATGATCCCAATAACTTCACCAACATATCATCCCACCAGAAGCTCGTGGCATACAGGGACGCGGGGAAGGCTACGAAAGGGGATGACTTTAACCCTAGTCAGGAACCTTTGGATCGAGAGCTGGTGATGATATCTGGTGGTGGGAGGCCCCATGGCTGGATAGCCATTGGAGATGGGATAATACGTTGTCCACTCACTCTTCCGGAGATCAAGGCGCGCCAGTCGAGCAACTGTCCTGAGATAATGCGTCATCCACGGCCAGTCGAATAGCTGTCCTGAGATAATGCGTCATCCACGACGAGTAGAACTTGCCATCGAGGTTAGTTGTACGGACTAAGAACACTTTCATCCATTTCATTATGTGTGTCACCATAGATCATTACAGTGGTAACGAGGAATGGTGTTTCAGGCTGCTCTTCAGAAAGAGAGATTGACAAACCAGGCTCCTCTTGATAAAGAGAGGTTGGCAAGCCAGGCTGCTCTTGAGTCTGCTCTTGAGAAAGAGAGATTGGCAAGTCAGGCTGCTCTTGATGAGAGGGAGCAGACCACTACATGATTGATTGAGGAGGAGAGGTTCCGGAATGAGGCGGGTCAACGGGCCCTGTACGAGCTTTTTGTGGTAAGTTTTTTTTTTTTCACATTAGCCAAATCATGTGTGTAATGTCTGTTTCATTACTAACTAATACGACCCACTCTTGAGGGTCTGTGCGAGAAGAGCGGTCAAGTCCCTTCGCCGATGTCTGTCTTCTCTTCGATTGGCACGGTGAGTTTCATTATAAACTAGTATTAATAATTGAGTGTCATCAGGCTAACTGAGACATTGCAAAATATCTATTCTGCAGAATAACTGTTGGAAATATGCCCTAGAGGCAATAATAAATTAGTTATTATTATATTTCTTAGTTCATGATAATCGTTTATTATCCATGCTATAATTGTATTGATTGGAAACACAATACTTGTGTGGATACATAGACAAAACACTGTCCCTAGTAAGCCTCTAGTTGACTAGCTCGTTGATCAAAGATGGTCAAGGTTTCCTCGCCATAGGCAAGTGTTGTCACTTGATAACGGGATCACATCATTAGGAGAATCATGTGATGGACTAGACCCAAACTAATAGACGTAGCATGTTGATCGTGTCATTTTGTTGCTACTGTTTTCTGCGTGTCAAGTATTTATTCCTATGACCATGAGATCATATAACTCACTGACACCGGAGGAATGCCTTGTGTGTATCAAACGTCGCAACGTAACTGGGTGACTATAAAGATGCTCTACAGGTATCTCCGAAGGTGTTAGTTGAGTTAGTATGGATCAAGACTGGGATTTGTCACTCCGTGTGACGGAGAGGTATCTCGGGGCCCACTCGGTAATACAACATCACACACAAGCCTTGCAAGCAATGTAACTTAGTGTAAGTTGCGGGATCTTGTATTACGGAACGAGTAAAGAGACTTGACGGTAAACGAGATTGAAATAGGTATACGGATACTGACGATCGAATCTCGGGCAAGTAACATACCGAAGGACAAAGGGAATGACATACGGGATTATACGAATCCTTGGCACTGAGGTTCAAACGATAAAGATATTCGTAGAATATGTAGGATCCAATATGGGCATCCAGGTCCCGCTATTGGATATTGACAGAGGAGTCTCTCGGGTCATGTCTACATAGTTCTCGAACCCGCAGGGTCTGCACACTTAAGGTTCGACGTTGTTTTATGCGTATTTGAGTTATATGGTTGGTTACCGAATGTTGTTCGGAGTCCCGGATGAGATCACGGACGTCAAGAGGGTTTCCGGAATGGTCCAGAAACGAAGATTGATATATAGGATGACCTCATTTGATTACCGGAAGGTTTTCGGAGTTACCGGGAATGTACCGGGAATGACGAATGGGTTCCGGGGGTTCACCGGAGGGGGGCAACCCACTCCGGGGAAGCCCATAGGCATTTGGGGGGGTCACACCAGCCCTTAGTGGGCTGGTGGGACAGCCCACCAATCCCCTATGCGCCAAGAGAGAAAAAAATCAAAGGAAAGAAAAAAAAGAGGAAGAAGTGGGAAGGGGGAAGGACTCCCTCCCACCAAACCAAGTAGGACTCGGTTTGGGGGGGAGAGTCCTCCCCCTGGCTCGGCCGACCCCTTGGGGATCCCTTGGACCCCAAGGCAAGGTCCCCCTCCCTCCTCCTATATATATGGGGCTTTTAGGGCAGATTTGAGACGACTTTCTCACGGCTGCCCGACCACATACCTCCATGGTTTTTCCTCTAGATCGCGTTTCTGCGGAGCTCGGGCGGAGCCCTGCTGAGACAAGGTCATCACCAACCTCCGGAGCGCCGTCACGCTGCCGGAGAACTCTTCTACCTCTCTGTCTCTCTTGCTGGATCAAGAAGGCCGAGATCATCGTCGAGCTGTACGTGTGCTGAACGCGGAGGTGCCGTCCGTTCGGTACTAGATCGTGGGACTGATCGCGGGATTGTTCGCGGGGCGGATCGAGGGACGTGAGGACGTTCCACTACATCAACCGCGTTCTCTAACGCTTCTGCTGTGCGATCTACAAGGGTACGTAGATCACTCATCCCCTCTCGTAGATGGACATCACCATGATAGGTCTTCGTGCGCGTAGGAAAATTTTTGTTTCCCATGCAACGTTCCCCAACAGTGGCATCATGAGCTAGGTTCATGCGTAGATGTCTTCTCGAGTAGAACACAAAAGTTTTTGTGGACGGTGATGTGCGTTTTGCTGCCCTCCTTAGTCTTTTCTTGATTCCGCGGTATTGTTGGATTGAAGCGGCTTGGACCGACATTACTCGTACGCTTACGAGAGACTGGTTTCATCGTTACGAGTAACCCCCTTTGCTCAAAGATGACTGGCAGGTGACGGTTTCTCCAACTTTAGTTGAATCGGATTTGACCGAGGAGGTCCTTGGATGAGGTTAAATAGCAACTCATAGATCTCCGTTGTGGTGTTTGAGTAAGTAAGATGCGATCCTACTAGATACCCTTGGTCACCACGTAAAACATGCAACAACAAAATTAGAGGACGTCTAACTTGTTTTTGCAGGGTATGATTGTGATGTGATATGGCCAATGATGTGATGTGATATATTGGATGTATGAGATGATCATGTTGTAATAGAAATATCGACTTGCACGTCGATGGTACGGCAACCGGCAGGAGCCATAGGGTTGTCTTTATAACTAACGTTTGTGCTTGCAGATGCGTTTACTATTTTGCTAGGACGTAGCTTTAGTAGTAATAGCATGAGTAGCACGACAACCCCGATGGCGACACGTTGATGGAGATCATGATGATGGAGATCATGGTGTGACGCCGGTGACAAGAAGATCATGCCGGTGCTTTGGTGATGAAGATCAAGAAGCACGTGATGATGGCCATATCATGTCACTTATGAATTGCATGTGATGTTAATCCTTTTATGCACCTTATTTTGCTTAGAACGACGGTAGCATTATGAGGTGATCTCTCACTAAAATTTCAAGACGAAATTGTGTTCTCCCCGACTGTGCACCGTTGCTACAGTTCGTCGTTTCGAGACACCACGTGATGATCGGGTGTGATAGACTCAACGTTCACATACAACGGGTGCAAAACAGTTGCGCACGCGGAACACTCGGGTTAAGCTTGACGAGCCTAGCATGTGCAGACATGGCCTCGAAACACATGAGACCGAAAGGTCGAGCATGAATCGTATAGTTGATATGATTAGCATAGAGATGCTTACCACTGAAACTATTCTCGACTCACGTGATGATCGGACTTGAGATAGTGGATTTGGATCATGTACCACTCAAATGACTAGAGAGATGTACTTTTTGAGTGGGAGTTCTTAAGTAATATGATTAATTGAACTAATTGTCATGAACATAGTCTAATGGTCTTTGCGAATTATGATGTAGCTTGCGCTATAGCTCTACTGTTTTTATATGTTCCTAGAGAAAATTTAGTTGAAAGTTGATAGTAGCAAACTTTGCAGACTGAGTCTGTAAAACCAAGGATTGTCCTCATTGCTGCACAGAAGGCTTATGTCCTTAATACACCACTCGGTGTGCTGCACCTCGAGCGTCGTCTGTGGATGCTGTGAACATCCGACATACACGTTTCTGATGACCACACGATAGTTCAGTACAAAAATACTTAATGGCTTAGAAGCAAGGCGCCGAAAACGTTGTAAAACGTCAAGGAACATAAGTGATGTTCTAAAGAGATGAAATCGTTATTTCATGCTTGTGCCCTTGTTAAGAGGTACGAGACCTCCGACAAGATTCTTTGTCCACAAAGTAAAGGAGAAAGGCTCAATCGTTGAGCATGTGCTCAGATTGTCTGAGTACGACAATCACTTGAATCAAGTGGGAGTTAATCTTCCAGATGAGATAGTGATAGTTCTCCAAAGTCACTGCCACCAAGCTGTGAGAGCTTCGTGATGAACTATAACATATCAAGGATACATACAATGATCCTTGAGCAATTCGCGATGTTTGACACTGCGAAAGTAGAAATCAAGAAGGAGCATCAATAGTTGATGGTTTGTAAAACCACTAAGTTTCAAGAAGGGCAAGGGCTAGAAGGGATACTTCGTGAAACGGCAAAACAGTTGCTGCGCTAATGAAGAGACCCAAGATTAAACCCAAACCCGAGACTAAGTGCTTCTGTAATGAGGGGAACAGTCACTAAGGCGGAGCAACTCTAGATACTTGGTAGATAAGTGGGCTGGCAAAAGTCGAAAGAAGTATATTTGATATACATGATGTTGATGTGTACTTTACTAGTACTCCTAGTAGCATATAGGTATTGGATACCGGTTCGGTTGCTAAGTGATTAGTAACACGAAATGAAAGCTACGGCATAAATGGGGACTAGCTAAAGGCGAGGTGACGATACGTGTTGGAAGTGTTTCCAAGGTTGATATGATCAAACGTCGCACGCTCCCTCTACCATCGGGATTGGTGTTAAACCTAAATAATCGTTATTTGGTGCTTGCGTTAAGCATGAACATGATTGGATCGTGTTTATTGCAATACGATTATTCATTTAAAGAGAATAATGGTTACTCTATTTTGCTTGAATAATCACCTTCAATGGTTTATTGAATCTCGATCGTAGTGTTACACATGTTCATGATATTGGTGCCAAAAGATACGAGTTAATGATGATAGTACCACTTACTTGTGGCACTGCCGCTTGAGTCATGTTAGTATAAATTGCATGAAGAGGCTCCATGCTGATGGATCTTTGTACTCACCTGATTTCGAATCACTAGTGACATGCAAATCATACCACATGAGCAAGGCCTTGTTTTCATTGAGATGAAACAAGATAGTAACTTGTTGGAAGTGATACATTTTGATGTATGCAGTCCAATGGGTGCTGAGGCACGTAGTGGATATCATTATGTTCTTACTTCAATGATGATTTGAGTAGATACTAGAGTATTTACTTAATGAATCACAAGTCTGAAATATTGAAAAGTTCAATTCTGTTTCGGAGTGAAGTTCGTCGTAACAAGAGGATAAACTGTCTACGATATGATCATAGAAATGAATATCTGAGTTACGAGTTTTGGTACGCAGTTAAGACAATGTGGAAATTGTTTCGCAGTTCATGCCACCTGGAACATCATAGTGTGATGATGTATCTGAACGTCATAGCCACGCACTATTTGGTATGGTGCATACTATGATGTCTCTTATCGAATTACCACTATCGTTTATGGGTTATGCATTAGAGACAACCGCATTCACTTCAAATAGGGCACCACGTATTTCCGTTGAGATGACACAGGATAGACTAAGGTTTAGAGAAATCTAGACTGTCGTTTCTTGAAAGTTTGGGGCTTCGACACTTATGTGAAAAAGTTTCAGTCTGATAAGCTCGAACCCAAAGCGGATAAATGCATCTTCATAGGATACCCAAAACAGTTGGGTACATCTCCTATCTCAGATCCGAAAGCAAAGTGTTTGTTTCTAGAAACGGATCCTTTCTCGAGGAAAGGTTTCTCTCGAAAGAATTGAGTGGGAGGGTAGTAGAACTTGATGAGGTTATTGAACCATCACTTCAACCAGTGTGTAGCAGGGTGCAGGAAGTTGTTCCTGTGGCGCCTACACCAATTGAAGTGGAAGCTAATGATGGTGATCATCGAGCACCGGATCAAGTTACTACAAGTCTCGTAGGTTGACAAGGTCGCGTACTACTACAGAGTGGTACGGTAACCCTGTCTTGGAGGTCATGTTGTCGAGCAACAGTGAACCTACGAGTTATGGAGGTAGCGATGGTGGGCCCGGATTCCGACAAATGGCTGGAAGCCATGAAATCCGAGAGAGGATCCATGTATGAAAACAAAGTGTAGACTTTGGAAGAAATACTTGATGGTCGTAGGACTGTTGAGTAAAGATGGATCTTTAAAAGGAAGACAAACGATGATGGTGATAAGTCACTATTAAGAAAAGCTCGACTTGTCGCAAAGATGTTTCCGACAAGATCAAACAGTTGACTATGATGAGACTTTCTCACTCGTAGCGATGCTAAAGGTCTGTTAGAATTATGTTAGTTGTTGATGCATTATTTATGAAATATTGCACGTAGGATGTCAAAACATTGTTTTCTCGACGGTTTCCTTGAGCAAACATTGTATGTGATACAACCAGAAGGTTTTGACGATCCTAAAGATACTAGCAAGTATGCAAGCTCCAGTGATCCTTCAATGGACTGGTGCAAGCATCTCGGAGTTGGAATATACACTTTGATGAGATGATCAAAGATTTTGGGTTTGTACAAGGTTTATGAGAAACTTGTATTTCCAAAGAAGTGAGTGGGAGCACTATAGAATTTCTGATAGGTATATGTGGTTGACATATTGTGGATCAGAAGTAATGTAGAATTTCTGTAAAGCATACAAGGTTGTTTGAAAGAAGTTTTCAAAGGAGTACCTGGATTACGCTACTTGAACGTTGAGCATCAAAGATCTATGGAGATAGATCGAAAGCGCTTAATAGAAGTTTCAACAAGATGCATGCCTTGACAAGTTTTTGAAAGAGTTCAAAATAGACCAGCAAAGAAGGAGTTCTTGGTTGCGTTGTGAGGTGTGAATTTGAGTAAGACTCAAAACCCGACCACGGCAGAATAAAGAGAATAGACGAAGGTCGTCTTCTATGCCTTAGCCGTAGAATCTAAAGTATGCCATGCTGTGTACCGCACCTGAAGTGTGCCTTGACTCAAAGTATGTTGAGAGGTACAGAGAGTGATCCATGATTGAATCACTAGCAGCGGTCGAAATTTATCCTTAGTAACTAATGGACTAAGGAATTTTTCTCGATTATGGAGGAGGTTAAAGAGTTTGTCGTAAAGGGTTACGTCAATGCAAGCTTTGACACTAATCCGGATAACTATGAGTAGTGAAACGGATTCGTATAGTAGAGTAGATATTTGGAGCATTTCCGAATAGCACGTAGTAGCAGCATCTATAAGATGACATAAAGATTTGTAAAGAACGCACGGATCTGAAAGTTTCAGAACCGTTGACTAAAACCTCTCTCACGAGCAAGACGTGATGAGACCCCATATGGGTGTTGGATTCATTGGAATCACATGGTGATGTGAACTAGATTATTGACTCTAGTGCAAGTGGGAGACTGTTGGAAATATGCCCTAGAGGAAATAATAAATTAGTTATTATTATATTTCTTAGTTCATGATAATCGTTTATTATCCATGCTATAATTGTATTGATTGGAAACACAATACTTGTGTGGATACATAGACAAAACACTGTCCCTAGTAAGCCTCTAGTTGACTAGCTCGTTGATCAAAGATGGTCAAGGTTTCCTGGCCATAGGCAAGTGTTGTCACTTGATAACGGGATCACATCATTAGGAGAATCATGTGATGGACTAGACCCAAACTAATAGACGTAGCATGTTGATCGTGTCATTTTGTTGCTACTGTTTTCTGCGTGTCAAGTATTTATTCCTATGACCATGAGATCATATAACTCACTGACACCGGAGGAATGCCTTGTGTGTATCAAACGTCGCAACGTAACTCGGTGACTATAAAGATGCTCTACAGGTATCTCCGAAGGTGTTAGTTGAGTTAGTATTGATCAAGATTGGGATTTGTCACTCCGTGTGACGGAGAGGTATCTCGGGGCCCACTCGGTAATACAACATCACACACAAGCCTTGCAAGCAATGTAACTTAGTGTAAGTTGCGGGATCTTGTATTACGGAACGAGTAAAGAGACTTGCCGGTAAACGAGATTGAAATAGGTATACGGATACTGACGATCGAATCTCGGGCAAGTAACATACCGAAGGACAAAGGGAATGACATACGGGATTATACGAATCCTTGGCACTGAGGTTCAAACGATAAAGATATTCGTAGAATATGTAGGATCCAATATGGGCATCCAGGTCCCGCTATTGGATATTGACAGAGGAGTCTCTCGGGTCATGTCTACATAGTTCTCGAACCCGCAGGGTCTGCACACTTAAGGTTCGACGTTGTTTTATGCGTATTTGAGTTATATGGTTGGTTACCGAATGTTGTTCGGAGTCCCGGATGAGATCACGGACGTCACGAGGGTTTCCGGAATGGTCCAGAAACGAAGATTGATATATAGGATGACCTCATTTGATTACCGGAAGGTTTTCGGAGTTACCGGGAATGTACCGGGAATGACGAATGGGTTCCGGGGGTTCACCGGAGGGGGGCAACCCACTCCGGGGAAGCCCATAGGCATTTGGGGGGGTCACACCAGCCCTTAGTGGGCTGGTGGGACAGCCCACCAATCCCCTATGCGCCAAGAGAGAAAAAAATCAAAGGAAAGAAAAAAAAGAGAGGAAGAAGTGGGAAGGGGGAAGGACTCCCTCCCACCAAACCAAGTAGGACTCGGTTTGGGGGGGAGAGTCCTCCCCCCTGGCTCGGCCGACCCCTTGGGGATCCCTTGGACCCCAAGGCAAGGTCCCCCTACCTCCTCCTATATATATGGGGCTTTTAGGGCAGATTTGAGACGACTTTCTCACGGCTGCCCGACCACATACCTCCATGGTTTTTCCTCTAGATCGCGTTTCTGCGGAGCTCGGGCGGAGCCCTGCTGAGACAAGGTCATCACCAACCTCCGGAGCGCCGTCACGCTGCCGGAGAACTCTTCTACCTCTCCGTCTCTCTTGCTGGATCAAGAAGGCCGAGATCATCGTCGAGCTGTACGTGTGCTGAACGCGGAGGTGCCGTCCGTTCGGTACTAGATCGTGGGACTGATCGCGGGATTGTTCGCGGGGCGGATCGAGGGACGTGAGGACGTTCCACTACATCAACCGCGTTCTCTAACGCTTCTGCTGTGCGATCTACAAGGGTACGTAGATCACTCATCCCCTCTCGTAGATGGACATCACCATGATAGGTCTTCGTGCGCGTAGGAAATTTTTTGTTTCCCATGCAACGTTCCCCAACAATAACTCCCGAGCGGCATCACATGACCCTTCTCCAGGTGTTTCTCCTCCTTGATGAGCACTACGGTAAGTTTCTCTTCTCCTCTTTCATATTGTCCTTGCCTTAATTTCCCCAACAATGACATAGTTAGCTCATTTAGCTCCAAAAAGACATAATTAGCCCATTTAGCTCCAAAATGCCATAATAATCTCAAAATGGCATAAGAACCTTGTTTAGCTCATTAATATTATATACTTAGCTTGTTTTCCTCTAAAATGAGATAATTAGCCCATTTAGCTCCAAAAAGACATAGTTAGCTAATTTAGCTCCAAGAAGAGGAGAAGAGGAGAAGAAATAGGAAAAATGAAAAGAAAGAAGAAGAAGAAGAAGAGAAGAAGGAGAAGGAGGAGGAGGAGGAGGAGGAGGAGAAGGAGGAGAAGGCCAAGGACCTTCTAGTCCTTCTCCTCCTCCTCCGTCTCCTCCTTCTCCTCCTTCTTGATTTCTTCTTCTTCTCCTCCTCCTCCTCTTTATTCTGCTCTTTCATATTATCCTTGATTTAATTTCCCCAAAAAGAAATAATTAGCCCATTTAGCTCCAAAATGCCATAATAACCTCAAAATGGCATCAGAACCTTGGTTAGCTCATGAATATTATATACTTTGCTTGTTTTCCTATAAAATGAGATAATTAGTCCATTTAGCTCCAAAAAGACATAGTTAGCTAATTTAGCTCCAAGAAGAGGAGAAGAAATAGGAAAAATGAAAAGAAAGAAGAAGAAGAAGAAGAAGAGAAGAAGGAGAAGGAGGAGGAGGAGGAGGAGAAGGCCAAGGACCTTCTAGTCCTTCTCCTCCTCCTCCTTCTCCTCCTTCTCCTCCTTCTTATTGATTTCTTCTTCTCCTCCTCCTCCTCCTCTTTCTTCTCCTATTTAATATTATCCTTGCTTTAATTTCCCCAAAAAAACATAATTAGCCCATTTAGCTCCGAAATGCCATAATAACCTCAAAATGGCATAAGAACCTTGGTTAGCACATGAATATTATATACTTAGCTTGTTTTCCTCTAAAATGAGATAATTAGCCATTTAGCTCAAAAAAGACATAATTAGGTAATTTAGCTCCCAAAAGAGGAGAAGAAATAGGAAAAATTAAAATAAAGAAGAAGAAGAAGAACAGAAGAAGGAGAAGGAGGAGGAGGAGGAGGAGGAGAAGGAGGAGAAGGCGAAGGACCTTCTAGTCCTTCTCCTCCACCTCCTTCTCCCCCTTCTTCTTGATTTATTCTTCTTCTCCTCCTCCTCCTCTTTCTTCTCCTTTTTCATATTATCCTTGCTTTAATTTCCCCAACAATGACATAATTAGCCCATTTAGCTCCAAAATGCCATAATAAGCTCAAAATGCCATAAGAACCTTGGTTAGCTCATGAATATTATATACTTAGCTTGTTTTCCTCTAAAATGGGATAATTAGCCCATTTAGCTTCAAAAATACATAATTAGGTAATTTAGCTCCAACAAAAGGAGAAGAGGAGAAGAAATAGGAAAAATGAAAATAAAGAAGAAGAAGAAGGAGAAGAAGAAGAAGAAGAGAAGAAGGAGGAGGAGGAGGAGAAGGCCAAGGACCTTCTAGTCCTTCTCCTCCTCCTCCTCCTCCTCCTTCTCCTCCTTCTTCTTGGTTTCTTCTTCTTCTCCTCCTCCTCCTCTTTGATATTATCCTTGCTTTAATTTCCCAAACAATGACATAATTAGCCCATTTAGCTCCAAAATACCATAATAAGCTCAAAATGGCATAAGAACCTTGGTTAGCTCATGAATATTATATACTTAGCTTGTTTTCCTCTAAAATGGGATAATTAGCCCATTTATCTCCAAAAAGACATAATTAGGTAATTTAGCTCCAACAAGAGGAGAAGAGGAGAAGAAATAGGAAAAATGAAAAGAAAGAAGAAGAAGAAGAAGAGGAGAAGAAGGAGAAGGAGGAGGAGGAGGAGGAGAAGGAGAAGGCCAAGGACCTTCTAGTCCTTTTCCTCCTCCTCCTTCTTCTCCTTCTCCTCCTTCTTCTTGATTTCTTCTTCTTCTCCTCCTCCTCCTCTTTCTTCTCCTCTTTCATATTATCCTTGCTTGAATTTCCCCAATAATTACATAATTAGCCCATTTAGCTCCAAAATACCATAATAAGCTCAAAATGGCATAAGAACCTTGGTTAGCTCATGAATATTATATACTTGGCTTGTTTTCCTCTAAAATGGGATAATTAACCCATTTAGCTCCAAAAATACATAATTAGGTAATTTAGCTCGAACAAGAGGAGAAGAGGAGAAGAAATAGGCAAAATGAAAAGAAAGAAGAAGAAGAAGAAGAAGAGAAGAAGGAGAAGGAGGAGGAGGAGGCGGAGGAGGAGGAGAAGGCCAAGGACCTTCTAGTCCTTCTCCTCCTCCTCCTTCTCCTCCTTCTCCTCCTTCTTCTTGATTTCTTCTTCTTCTCCTCCTCCTCCTCTTTCTTCTCCTCTTTCATATTATCCTTGCTTTAATTTCCCCAACAATGACATAATTAGCCCATTTAGCTCCAAAATGTCATAATAAGCTCAAAATGGCATAAGAACCTTGGTTAGCTCATGAATATTATATTCTTAGCTTGTTTTCCTCTAAAATGGGATAATTAGCCCATATAGCTCCAAAAAGACATAATTAGGTAATTTAGCTCCAACAAGAGGAGAAGAGGAGAATAAATAGGAAAAATGAAAAGAAAGAAGAAGAAGAAGATGAAGAGAAGATGGAGAAGGAGGAGGAGGAGGAGGAGAAGGCCAAGGACCTTCTAGTCCTTCTCCTCCTCCTCCTTCTCCTCCTTCTTCTTGATTTATTCTTCTTCTTCTCCTCCTCCTCCTCTTTCTTCTCCTCTTTCATATTATCCTTGCTTTAATTTCCCCAACAATGACATAATTAACCCATTTGGCTCCAAAGGCCATAATAAGCTAAAAATGGCATAAGAACCTTGGTTAGCTCATGAATATTATATTCTTAGCTTGTTTTACGCTAAAAATGACATAATTAGCTCAAAAACATCATATTTTGTTCTTCTTCTGACTTTCTTATTCACATTTTTGCAGATTGGATATACTACATGCATGGAAGTTGGCATTCATGGAGTTGAACAATGTGGATGGATAAACTTTATATGTATATCATCTAGTTTTCATTTGAGTTGATGAACAATGTCGAACTATATGTATATGTATATATGGATAAACAGTGCAATACTTTATATGTTGGTTCTTTCGATATATGCGGATGTACATTTATTTATATGTATATCATATATGTGTGGTGAATTATATATATGTGTTGGCAAGTATATGTGTGGTGAACTATATATCATATATGTGTGGTGAATTATATAAATGTGCTGTCAAATATATATATATATATATATATATATATATATATATATATATATGTGCTGTGAAATAATATAAAACAAAAAAACAGGTACTATATGGGCTCTTTGCCGTCTGCCAGCTGATGGCAAAGACCTGTGCCATCAGCTGGCAGATGGCAAAGGTGCCACATGGCACCCAGCTGTGCATCCTGGGGTGTCTATATAGGCTCTTTGCCGTCTGCCTCCAGGGTGGGCAGAGGGCAAAGAAGAGGGCACAGAGGAGGGGGGAGGAGGAGGCAGACGGGAAAGAGTGGAGGGGGGAGGAGGAGGAGGCAGACGACAAAGAATAAGGGGGAGGCAGACGGCAAAGAATAAGGGGGAGGCAGATGGCAAAGCCTCCGTTAACCCCTAACGGAGGCAACGCCTGTCGGCTTCCGTCTCGAGCACTTTGCCGACTCCTCCTATGGAAAGCTGACGGCAAAGAGCTTTGTCGTCCGCTTTGAGGGGACAGACGGCAAAGAAGGTACGATGCCGTCGTAGGCTGACGCAGAAATTTCGCCGGCCGTGAAATTCTTTGCCGTCTGTGGTATTCTCTTTGCCGTCCGGGATTTAGTCTTTGCCGTCTGTGATGGCAGACGGCAAAGAAGCTGATTCTTGTAGTGATTGCATAACGAAATTGGATCGAATTCCTTGAGAGAGGCTTGATATTGTACCTTTGGAATCAACACAATCGACGTATCATTTCCTCCCTCCGGCATCAAGCCTGTAACAAAAAAAATGGACACCCGCAATTATATCTGCTTTCACACAGCCCCAATTTTTCTGGTAGAACCGAGCAGGAAACCCATCCGGACCAAGCGCTTTAAGAGGCCCTATTTGGAACAATGCATCAGAAATCTCCTTATCAGAAAAGGTGGCCAACAAGCTCGCATTCATATCCTGAGTTACCTTTGGCATAATAAGGTCTAATAACGATTCACGGGATAAAGTTGGATCTTTCGTATACACTTGTTTGAAGTAAGAAGCTGTCATGCGTTCCATCTTTGTGGGTAGAGTGCACCACGTACCATCCAGTTTCTGAAGTCTCCTAATATTATTCCTCCTTGCTCGCCAAACCGCTTGCCCGTGGAAGTAATGTGTATTACGATCTCCTTCCTTCAACCGAACAATACGACTCTGCTACAACCACATCATCTCCTCATGATTCAAAAGTTTGTTTTGTTTGTTCCATCTTTTGGCGGATTAGCACTCGATCCACACAAGAGAGTTGTAACATCTGCAACTCCTACCGGAGGTCCCAAATTTGTTTCTCAACATGCCCAAAGTTTTCCTTGCTCCACTTTCTCAGATCAGCCATCACTGATTTAAGTGAGGCAGCAACATTGCCTAAGTCACCTCATGGCCTCGCTTTCGCCAAAACCTTTGAGACCACATCCGGGAGCTTCCTATCTATTTCCCACATTATCTCGTATTTAGGAGAACCCCTACAGCGCTGATCATCAGACTCATCCACAGAGAGAAGGACAGGACAGTGATCCGAGCGGGGAGAGACGAGGTGTCGCACCCTTGCAAAAGGGAACACGTCCCTCCAATCTTTTGTAGCACATGCCCGGTCCAGCCAAACCCGGACATTGTCAGTCCCAATTTGCCATTATCGTACGTAAACGGTGCACCCGAGAATCCCATATCCACTAGCTCACATAACAGCAGGGTGTCCCTGAATGCTTCCATCTGATTCTTCCCTCTATCTGTACGCGAGAAATGCTCATGTTGCCAGAGGGCTTCATTGAAATCACCACACACTACCCAAGGTAGAATCGAGGTCCCCTTAAGGCGAACCAGCTGTTCCCACATGCGATGGCGATGTTCAACACGTGGTTCTCCATAGACGAAAGTAGATGGCCATGCACTTCCAAATCCATGATCAACAATACTAACATCAATAAATGTTTTGCACGACTACAAACTGTCTCCTGCATGGACTCATCACAAAACAGAGCAAGTCCCTCACCACGGCCATCGCACTCCACACCACAAAAACCTTTTAGTCCTAGTTTCAACTTAAGTCTTTCAACCTTAGCAGAGATCTGTCTTGTTTCATCAAGAAAGACCAGTTTGGGGGAATGAGCTTTTACAAGAGCCCTAACTTCACAAACTGTCCGGCGGTTCCCCACCCCCTGACAGTTCCAGAATAGATGACTCATTGATCCTGGTGGAGCTCCTATAGGGAGCCCACCAAAAGCTTCTCAGAGTGTACTTTTTCATCGTCCAACTTAGCACATTTACTATAAGACTTGTTGCTGGGAGAAGCTTGATGAACCACCACCATCCCATCTGTGAGCAACAAAACATCCCCAGACAGGGTAGGAGGTCCATCAACAGGAGGATCCAAGACACATCCATAATCAGACGCTTACGGGAAGACTTATACAAGTCCATATCCAAAGAGGAATGGGATTTAAGCGGACTAGTAGATGTTTCTCTGATGTCTCCATCCGTCAAATCCACCCCTTTACCATCAGCCGACTTAGGGGATGATACCCAACTGTTATATTTCCTCCCAATCCGATTATTCTCCCAGTCTAACCTGATACGCACCGGCGTATCTGCATATAGGTAGTGGCCAAATTTGAGGTCCTTATCAGCAAACACTCCATTGCCACACTCCTTGTGCTCGTGACCAATAGTACCACAAGCACTACAAAATCTTGCGAACTTCTCATATCTTACTGCATAGATATTACGAGTTATTCCTTTTACAATGCTAACAAATTAGGTGAGAGGTTTCCTGATGTCATGTTTCACACGAACACGGACATAGTCACCTCTAGAATTCCCAGTAGTTCTAGTCTCAAGGACCTCTCCCGTCGAGTGGAGCAGTTTTAGAATCAAATCCTGCATGCAGTACTCGGCATGCAGTTTATGGATCCGTAGCCAGATTGCCATATGCACCATCGAAACCTCCTCAGCGCTGGCAAAACCATCATAGGGCGCTAGGAGGACAGCCATATTGTGAAACAGCCATGGCCCCTGAGACATGATGCGATCCCAATCACCAAGACAATATACTTGGACGACGACCAAATTAGGGCCAATTGGCCAAAAATGAATTAACTGAGCCCAATTCCATGCCGCCGTCATGTCCTTGTAGAAGGCCGTAAGGCTAAAACTTTTACTAGTATGAACCCTAGCTAGGGCAAGCCAATGGATCTCCTCCAATAACTCTAGGGCCTTCTCTTCCACTACAACATTATCAAACTCCTCCTCATGCAGGTCAAGCTTGTCAAAGAAATCACCTAGATCATGATCCACCCTTCTTTGGGAACCACGTCCCGTCACTAGTAGAAAAAGGGCCTTTTGTCCCGGTTCATAAGGGCCTTCTGTCCCGGTTTTGGAACCGGGACTAAAAGGTCGTTACTAATGCCCTCGGCCTTTAGTCCCGGTTCTTACACCAATCGGGACAGATGGGCCTCCACATGGACGCTGCGGCCAGGCTAGGCAGGGGGCCTTTAGTCCTGGTTGGTGACACCAACCGGGACCAAAAGGCATCCACGCGCCAGCACCTGGCTGAAGCTGAGGTTTTGTTTGAAAGGGGCTGGTTTAGGGGTTAATTTAGGTTGTTATATACACCAACCAAGGAGCATCCATGAGCAAGAACAAAAAGAAATAATTTTATCTTTCATCCATGAGCATCCATGAGCATGAAAAAAATTTCATCAGGCACACCACCGTCATACTTAAAAGTGCAGTAGCAGTTCAACACTATCATACTTAAAAGGTTTACACTATAAAGATTAAAGCTCCATCAGGTTCTTAAGATCTTCACTCCTGCTTATTCACCTTCTCCTTCATCATCCTGATGCGCTTAGAGCGGCGAAGCCCCAGACCGGGTTGTGGGATGTACTCCTCTACCACAATTGGCATGGCCATGTCGCCCAGCTGTGGGATCACCATCACGAGGCCATCGTCACTGCTACTTTTGTTGTAGCCAGAGTCGCTGCTACTTTTGCTGTAGCCAGAGTCGCTGCTGCCGTAGACATAGCACCGGTCGTAGTACTCGCTTCTCCTGCTCCCATTACCTTGCCAAATGCAAAAAAAGTTTTTTTTAAATGGGTGTGATACATAGCCTAATGGAGAGGAAGAAGAGACAGAGCGTATTGGCATCATCGTCTTCCAGGTAGTGCCTCCGACACATAGTCGTGTCGAACACCTTCACGGCGAACGTGGCATTATCGTCGTACCTGAATACAAGGAAGTACCCATGCCGCATGTCGTAAGCACGGACGAACTGCTTCTAGCCACGATCTAGGTACATGCTTCCATCGGTGTCGAACACCACCTCCACATCCCACAGCTTGCGAAGCCCGTTGTCGGCCTGCCTCAGCTTCATGTTCTGTGGCCGATGGCCGTCCAACATCTTCACAAAATTGTCCGGCAGCACCTCCCTGCTAGAAGATTTCTCAAGTATAATCGTGAAGAACTCCATCTCTGAAAAGCAGCAGAAGAGACCAATTACTACCCTTTACAACATTGTGAGTACTCGTTGCTCCTGCTCCCATTGCCTTGCCAAATGCAAAAAAGTTTTTTTTAAAATGGGTGTGAGACATAGCCTAATGGAGAGGAAGAAGAGACAGAGCGTACTGGCATCCTCGTCATCCTGGTAGCGCCTCCGACACATAGTCGTGTCGAACACCCTCACGTCGAACGTGGCGTTGCCGTCATACCCAAAGACAAGGAAGTATGCGTGCCGCAGGTCATAGGCACGGACGAACTGCTTCCAGCCACGATCTAGGTACATGCTTCCATCGGTGTCGAACACCACTTCCACGTCCCACAGCTTGCGAAACCCATTGCCGGCCTGCCTCAGCTTCATGTTCTGTGGCCGATGGCCGTCCAACATGTTCACAAAATTGTCCGGTAGCACCTGCCTACTCGAGGATTTCTCAAGTATAATCGTGAAGAACTCCATCTCTGAAAAGCAGCTGAAGAGACCAATTACTACCCTTTACAACATTGTCATACAACATTTACAGCAACATGATCATCAGTATTAGGTAGGACTTCTGCATAGTGCTCTCCAATTTTAGCATTCAAAGTAGGAGTACTTTTCCAATTTGAGCATTCAATAAGCAAAACCAAATCGTAAAACAAAGTAGTATTCAAATTAGCATGCATTCAATTATAAGCAAAACTACATCATCTCTTGTCGCGGGCGGATATCGTCGCGGGCGGTGGACACCCAAAGAGAAGGAACCATCACAGGATCATAGCTCTAGTCAGATCCCTGAAGAACCTGCCAGGTATTGTTGAACCTTCCCTCCAATGCAACCATGTAGCGACGGACGTGCTCGTCCTCCTCGCTGACACGATGACGTACCACCTCCGCGGTGTCCGGAAGCCTCGGCACCGTCACTGGCCCACGCGACCGCCACCAAACAAGGATCGGGTCAACAACGGGATGGCTCCTCACCAATCTACGCCCCCCGGAAGGTAGCACCTCCCAATACCAGTCGGGCGGAGCCCAGTCCCGGACAGGGCCCCTCTGATCAAGCAGGTGTCCTCCGCCGAGTCGACGACGAGGATGCAGGATAAGCATCGTAAAACGAATTAAAAAAATAAACTAGTTCTATTAATTTTCTTGCTAAAAATAAACTACTTCTTATATCTGTGTGCTTCTAAAAATAAATAAAAAATTACCACATAAGTATTTAGAAAGAGTGCGTGTTGACTATATGAGACAATTATGGTCCTATAGGCCATGGATTTTTCATGCTCTTTGCAAGTCAAGGATAAGACAATGATCTTGGTTATAGAAACAATAAAGTATAGGTATTCGTGAAGATTCTAAAAACTGGACCATGGTCCTATAGGCCATGGGTATTTCATGCTCTTTGCAAGTCACTACATTCAGATGGACATCCACATATTTAAGCATGGATTTAGTTTGCTTCTGAATGTGCACAAATGGTATTAATACCTACACAAAGCTACGTGTTACTAATGAGCGACATATTACTTTTTCTTAATAAAACTGTTGTTTGCTGAATAAATAGCACATTATCTTGAAATTCTTCCACAAAATTGTATTATGATGCATAAGTACAACAACATTTAGATTTATGTTATGTGGTTGTACTTGTAATAAACGGCTTTATCAATAAAGTTTTAAACCCAATTCTAATTATCTATATATTTTTTAGGTAAACCGTTTGAAACTATGAAAAGATATCTACCCTTCACTATGTTTATCCCTATCACAAGCATCTTTCTCCTCATATCCGTAGGAGGTGCTTTTCTTACTAGCAAGCTGAATGTAGAACACTTTTAGTATAGTACTTGTTTCTTTAACCGTGTTATTTTCCTCTAGGTCTTCTTTTTGTTGTAAGTAGGTTGCGAAAATATCAAGTGCTACCATCCTTGGGATCCTTCTCATGTTTCAAAAATTCTGTAATATATATATATATGAATGTTTACAAGGAGTGTTATGGGTAAACAATCAATAGGAGCTATGTGAAAACAATCAACATGTGACTTAGATTCTCTTTAGTACTAGGCCACCATTGCGCTGCGGAGAGGTGGATCAACACTCATGGTACTATTTTTGTTAATTGGAACATCATTTTTTTAATATTTGTACCCACTAACGAGTGCATATGCATTTTTTATCTTACAGTCCTAGAGGATCAAGACGTATACAACTAGAAAGGAGACGATGAGCATTATATACTACTCCGTGTGATACAATGTAAGTGTCGCGGTTTTGAGCTCAGATTCAATCTTAGTTCAAAACAACAACACTTATTATGGATTGGAGGGAGTATCATACCGGTACATATGCCACAACGTACTTGTACTCAGTTAATCATGTATTGTGCACTAAAAGATCTTGAAAAACAATTTTGTGAGCAAAAGTTAAGTAGTAACCTTATATTTGTATGCCTATTAGAAACAAGATTTACAATCTTTATCTCGAGTTCTAAATAAATTATTTTAGCCATCCAGTTTCGGTATAATCATACATTGATGAAACTGAAAATTCTTTTAGCCATCCAGTTTCGGCAACACGCGGGTTAAACTAGTCAACAATAAAAAACAATAAATCAAATAAAAAGAACAGAGCCGTGGCGGCGGCGGCTCACATCGGGGGCGGCCGGGGCGACGGCGTGGGTGGCGAGGGCGAGGGCGACGACGGCGGGGGGCGGGGGGCGACGGCGACGGGCGATGGCGTGGGCTCGGGGGGCAGAGGGCAACAGGCGACGGGCGACGACGATGGGGCAGCCTGGCGGCGCCGTGGATGAGCTCGCAGCGTCATCGGGCGTGGATGAGCTCGTGGCGCCGTGAAATCTAAAAATTTCCAAAGTGTTGGCTTATATAGCAAAGGCATTGGTCCCGGTTAGTGGCACCAACCGGGACTAAAGAGTTGCATTGGTCCCGGATAGTGCAACCAACCGGGACCAAAGGCCTCTTTTCAGCAGCCCAAAGGGCGGGAAACACAGACCTTTGGTCCCGGTTAGTGGCACCAACCACGACTAAAGGGGGCATTAGTCTCGGTTGGAGCCACAAACCCAGACCAAAGGTCTCTTTTCAGCAGCCCGAAGGGCGGGAAGCAGAGGCCTTTGGTTCTGGTTGGAGCCACAAAACGAGATTAAAAGCATGTGCCTGCCACAGCCGCGGTGCAGTTAGATGTTTAGTCCCACCTCGCCAAGCGAAGGGCTCCCGAACCTGTTTATAAGCTCCACCGCGGCTGCAACATCGAGCTCGAATTTAAAGTCAAAATTCAACCTAAATTTAAAGTGCTAGTTGGCCAGTTAAGCTAACTAGCACTTTGAATTTGGGTTGAATATTCTCTATAAATTCGCATCTATTTTTTTAATTTTTTCCATTATTTTTGTTTTTTTTGCTTTCTTTTTTTCTTTTGTTTCTACTTACAACTAATTTTTTGTTTTCTGGCACCAACCGGGACCAAAGGCCGTGTGGTGGCTCGGTGCGGTGCTATGTTTAATTTTTTTCTAGTTTTTTTGCTTTCATTTTTGTTTCTAATTACTTATTTATTTTCTTTTATGATAATTCTTTTTGCTATTAAAGTTTGTAACAAAATTATAATTACTTATTTGTTTTATTTTATGATAATTATTTTTGCTATTAAAGTTTGTAACAAAATTCTAATTACTTATTTACTTTCTTTTATGATAATTCTTTTTGCTATTCAAGTTTGTAACAAAATTCTAATTACTTATTTATTTTCTTTTATGATAATTATTTTAGTCTGGACTTCTTGTTTTATTAAATATTATTTTATTTTATTTGGTTTCTACTTACATCATTAATTTTCATCCCTGTCTCACTTCGTATGTTATTTTCATGCATTTACTAATTATTTTGAGCTATAAGACCCTGAAATTGAAAAGCATTTCAAATGAACTCTGAAAAGGTTGGAATTTGGCATGGTATCATCATTTCATCCACATAGCATATGCAAGAAAGTTGAGAGGGTTACGGTAAAAACTGGATGCACTTCGTGTAGAAAACGGACAATCTCTTTCGAAGTATGAGGATTTCATACGGAAACTTGTCTGTTACAACAGGCATTTCAAATGAACTACGAAAAGGTTGAAAGTTGGCATGGTATCATCATAATAGTTGTGGAGGAAGTCTTCACTTTTTCTTTGCTTGTGTCCTTTTCTTATTGCGCCGTAACCATGGATAATCTTCATCATTTATCAGGATGCTTGGGTCAGCCTTGAATTTGAAGGGAGGAATTTCATGAAACTTTTCATAATCTTCGGACATGTCTGTCTTGCCCTCCACTCCCAAGATGTCCCTTTTTCCTGAAAGAACTATGTGGCGCTTTGGCTCATCGTATGATGTATTCGGTTCCTTATCTTTTCTTTTCCTCGGTTTGGTAGACATGTCCTTCACATAGATAACCTGTGCCACATCATTGGCTAGGACGAACGGTTCGTCAGTGTACCCAAGATTGTTCAGATCCACTGCTGTCATTCTGTACTATGGGTCTACCTGTACCCCGCCTCCTGACAGATTGATCAATTTGCACTTAAACAAAGGACCTTAAAATCATGTCCGTATTCCAGTTCCCATATGTCCACTATGTAACCATAATATGTGTCTATTCCCCTCTCGGTTGCTGCATCAAAGCGGCCACCGATGTTTTGGTTGGTGCTCTTTTGATCTTGGGCGATCGTGTAAAATGTATTCCCATTTATCCCGTATCCTTTGTAAGTCAATACAGTTGAAGATGGTCCCTTGGACAACGAGTACAGCTCAGCACAAACAATGTTCTCACCTCTGAGACGTGTTTCCAACCAACTGCTGAAAGTCCTGATGTGTTCACTTGTAATCCAGTCGCCGCACCGCTCCGGGTGTTTGGAGCGCAGACTGTTCTTTTGTTCATCGACATACGGGGTCACCAAGGTAGAGTTCATTAGTACTATGTAGTGTGCTTGAGACCAAGAATATCCGTCCCTGCATATTATTGAGTCCCCTCCAAGCGTGCCTTTTCTAGTCAATCTCCCCTCATACTGCGATTCAGGAAGACCTATCTTCTTAAGGCCAGGAATGAAGTCAACACAAAACCCAATGATATCCTCTATTTGATGGCCCATGGAGATGCTTCCTTTTGGCCTAGCGCGGTTATAGACATATTTCTTTAGGACTCCCATGAACCTCTCAAAGGGGTACATATTGTGTAGAAATACGGGGCCCAGAATGACAATCTCGTCAACTAGACGAACTAGGACGTGCGTCATGATATTGAAGAAGTATGGTGGGAACACCAGCTCGAAACTGACAAGACATTGCACCACATCACTCCTTAGCCTTGGTATGATTTCTGGATCGATCACCTTCTGCTAGATTGCATTGAGGAATGCACATAGCTTCACAATGGCTAATCGGACGTTTTTTGGTAGAGGCCCCCTCACTGCAACCGGAAGCAGTTGCGTCATAATCACGTGGCAGTCATGAGACTTTAGGTTCTGGAACTTTTTCTCTGCCATATTTATTATTCCCTTTATATTCGATGAGAAGCCAGTCGGGACCTTCATACTAAGCAAGCACTCAAAGAAGATTTCCTTCTCTTATTTGGTAAGAGCATAGCTGGCAGGACCTTCATACTGCTTTGGAGGCATGTCGTCTTTTTCATGCAAATGTTGCAGGTCCTCCCGTGCCTCAGTTGTATATTTTGTCTTCCCATACACACCCAAGAAGCCTAGCAGGTTCACGCAAAGGTTCTTCGTGACGTGCATCACGTCGATCAAAGAGCGGACCTCTAGGTATTTCTAGTAGGGTAGGTCCCAAAATATAGATTTCTTCTTCCACATGGGTGCGTGTCCTGCAACGTCACTCGGAACAGATAGTCCGTTAGGACCCTTTCCGAAGATTACTTTTAAACCATTAACCATAGCAAGTATGTGATCACCATTACGCATGGCGGGCTTCTTCCGGTGATCTTCCTTGCCTTTGAAATGCTTGCCTTTCTTTCGACATTGATGGTTGGTCGGAAGAAATCGACGATGGCCCAGGTACACATTCTTCCTGCATTTGTCCAAGTATATACTTTCGGTGTTAGCTAAACAATGCGTGCATGCGTGGTATCCCTTATTTGTCTGTCCTGAAAGGTTACTGAGAGCGGGCCAATCGTTGATGGTTACAAATAGCAACGCGTGGAGGTCAAATTCCTCCTGTCTGTGCTCATCCCACACACGTACACCGTTTCCATTCCACAGCTGTAAAAGTTCTTCAACTAATGGCCTTAGGTACACATCAATGTCATTGCCGGGTTGCTTAGGGCCTTGGATGAGAACTGGCATCATAATGAACTTCCGCTTCATGCACATCCAAGTAGGAAGGTTATACATACATAGAGTCACGGGCCAGGTGTTGTGATTGCTTCTCTGCTCCCCGAAAGGATTAATGCCATCCGTGCTTAAACCAAACCATACGTTCCTTGGGTCACGTGCAAACTCAGCCCAGTACTCTCTCTCTCGATTTTTCTCCACTGCGACCCGTCACCGGGTGCTCTCATCCTCCCGTCTTTCTTATGGTCCTCACTGTGCCATCGCATCAACTTGGCATGCTCTTTGTTTCTGAACAGTCATTTCAATCGTGGTATTATAGGAGCATTCCACATCACCTTCGCAGGAACCCTCTTCCTGCGGGGCTCGCCGTCAACATCACCAGGGTCATCTCGTCAGATCTTATACCGCAATGCACCGCATACCGAGCATGCGTTCAAATCCTTGTAAGCACCGCGGTAGAGGATGCAGTCATTAGGGCATGTATGTATCTTCTGCACCTCCAATCCTAGAGGGCATATGACCTTCTTTGTTGCGTACGTACTGTCGGGTAGTTCGTTATCCTTTGGAAGCTTCTTCTTCAATATTTTCAGTAGCTTCTCAAATCCTTTGCCAGGCACAACATTCTCTGCCTTCCACTATAGCAATTCGAGTACGGTACCCAACTTTGTGTTGCCATCTTCGCAATTGGGGTACAACCCTTTTTTGTGATCGTCTAACATGCGATCGAACTTCAGCTTCTCCTTTTGACTTTCGCATTGCGTCTTTGCATCAACAATGACCCGGCAGAGATCATCTTCATCGGGCACATCATCTGGTTCCTCTTGATCTTCAGTAGCTTCCCCGTTGCAGCATCATCGGGCACATCGTCTGGTTCCTCTTGATCTTCAGCAGCTCCCCCCGTTGCAGCATCACGGTATTCAGGGGGCACATAGTTGTCATCATCCTCTTCTTCTTCGCCGTCTTCCATCATAACCCCTATTTCTCCGTGCCCCGTCCAAACATTATAGTGTGGCATGAAACCCTTGTAAAGCAGGTGGGTGTGAAGGATTTTCCGATCATAGTAAGACTTCGTATTCCCACATTTAGGGCATGGACAACACATAAAACCATTCTGCTTGTTTGCCTCAACCACTTCGAGAAAATTATGCACGCCCTTAATGTAATCGGAGGTGTGCCAGTCACCATACATCCATTGCCGGTTCATCTGCGTGCATTATATATAATTATGTGTGTCAAAAGTAAGAAAATCAGACAAGTATCTATCTAAAGTAAGAAAATCAGACAAGTGTTTATCTAAAGTAAGAAAATCAGAAAGAAGATAAGAACAAGAGGCTCACCACGGTGGTGCCGGCGACGAGATCGACGCAGGCGATCAACGGTGGTAAAAACGGGGACGGGGCGTGACAGACCGCTAAATCTAGAAAAATCTCAGGAAAAATGGAGCTCCGAGGTTGAGCTTCGAGAGGAGAAAGCTTAACTAGTGTGGCTCGGGCATTTCATCGAACACCTCATGTGCATAGGAGGTGAGCTAGAGCACCCAAATGCCCTCCCCTCGCCGGCCAGAAAAAATAGAGTGCTCTGCCGCAGCGATGGGTATATATAGGATAATTATTTGTCCCGGTTCGTGGCATAAACCGGGACTAACGCCCCCCTCCTATACCGGTTCAAGGCACGAACCGGTACGAATGGATGTGGTCCAGGAGCGCAGCCCAATGGTCCCGCTTCGTGCCTAGAACCGGAACAAATGGGTCCAGACGAACCGGGACCAATGCCCACGAGGCCCCTGCCGGTCTCCCGGGCTCATGAACTGGGACTAATGCCCCCCATGGGTCCCGGTTCGTGAAGAACCGGGACTAATGGGCTGGCCAGGCCTGAACCAAAGCCCTATTTTCTACTAGTGCATAGAAGAGAACTCATCCGAAGCCGTCGACATGGAGCACCTAGGGGCGGACGGCTGCCGAGCACAACTCATGGAGAAGGTGTTGGGGTGCTGAGGTAGCAGCCCCGAAGAATTTCACGGAATTAGCAGCGGGGTTTTCCGGCTAGAGTAGACTTGCTTTGGGGGTCGCCGCAAGGAGATAAACCTTAGCCTACGCTACGGGACGTTGCATCTATATTTATTGTTTTAAATTTTACTCAACGCATCAACTATTTTGTTTTTAAAAGAATTGTAGAATACATTTTGGACGCGCTGTGCTCCTTGGGGCCAAATTAGATTTCCGAGTATTACCCATTAGTACCCATTGTAGAATACATTTTGGACACGCTGTGCTCCAAGGACGCGCTGTGCTCCTTGGATCTGTAATCTTTGTGCCCGACTGCCCGCGAGATGAGTTGTTGTGTGCTTTCTATCATATCTCTATAACACCACACCCTTTTGACATTTTATGCATGGCTATAGAAGAATCCCGTTTTGTTTCTATCCAACCACCCTCACATGGTTCTTACACTACCGGAATGACGGGCTATGCTGACGGCCGGACACCGTCGGCACAAGACAGAAAGTCGTTGGGATAGACCTATGCCGACGGCCCCCGTCGGCATCTGGCTGTCGACAACACGAACGTTAGCGTATCTCGGTGTGGCCGTTGGCACAGAAAAGCCGTCGGCATACATGTCTATGCCGGCGGTGTCCGTACAGCTGTTGGCACAGAACAACTGTCGGTAACTATGCACGCATGACGGTAGCTGACGGCATCGTCGACATACTTCACCCAATAGGATGCGCCCATGTGGCGGAAGTAAGCCGACGTCCTGGCCATCGACATAGTTTAAATCTATGCCGACGGCCAGGGCGTCGCCGTATATATGACACGTGGCTTGCTCTGGAGCATCCTGGTTCGCATAGTTGACGACGGGCAGATTATCGGCATTAGCGTAAATCTGTACCGATGGCCAGGCCGTCAGCATACCAGCGACACGTGGCAGGCATAGCTACGCCCTGGTCCGGAGCGCTGCCGACGGTCTCACGATCGGCGTAGTTTAATCTATGCCAGCGGCGTAGCCGTCGGTGTACACGCGACACGTGTCACCCCTTGTAGCGCACAACACGCCGACCTATTATTTTAGATTTTTTTTATTTCAATTCAAATACACATCACATATATAATAGCGCGCGCGCACACACACACATATATATATACACATATATATATATATATATTATATATATATATATGTATATATATATATATATCACACAAGAGCATCATAAGTCGGATCATCACGAGAAAATAGATAGCATCATCACCACATAATTCGAATCATCACAACATAAGTATCATACATATCCACCATCAACACCCAAAGGGTTAAGCCCCAGAACATCCACCACGACCAACAAGTTCTTCACCACCAAGACCGGCAAAGCCCAGGTCGTCGCCGCTACCAACGTCGCCACTTCTACCGGCACCGCCACTACCACCACCACCTCCACAATGGATCGGAGTGATCAAGCATTGTGACTCGGGAGTGTTGACATCATTGGCACCACCACCAACGGATGATCCACCGGTTCCCTAGATATTTCAAAAGAAATGTTAAGGGATATATGATTGTGTTGATCATAAATACTTACAATGTTAAGTAGTTGTTGAATAGTTTGGGATGTACTAACCGGAGTCCAACTATGTTGTGCCAAAAATTCTTCATACGTAGCCAACACTTGTTGTGGTCCAGGAGTTGGTGGGGCTAATTCCATTACAGGAACCGTGCCGACTGCCAAGGATTGAAAAACAAGTTGCGGGTTAGTTGACCAAGCAAACACGAAGGTCAGAAGGAATGGATATGCAATATGGAGGTCAAATGAAAAGGGCTAAACTAACCTTCATCATGCGGTGTCTGTGTTCCGTGAATGTTGCAACCTTGGCGTTCCACACCATGACCTTCTAGTGTGTGTACTCCATGTAGGTGTCCAATATGACATGATGAAACTCCTAAAACATCTCAATGCGGAAAATAAAGTGAGAAAAAGGAAGATAAGAGGAAAAATACTTACATAGTGCTGCTTAGAGATGAGAGCATGTGAGTGTGCACTGGTCGTGCTCGGGGGCGGCCTCGGGCACAGGTTGGTAGATCGAATCCGTGTGTAGGACAAAGAAGGAGTGACCACAGCATCCAGAACCGCGTGTCAACCATGAATCTTCGGCCTTATTCTAACCACCGCCATGTCATTCGTATCCTCTTTTAAGGGGTCAGGTGTGTGAGGATGTAAACTGTGATAACGTGATGTATAGGCCTTCAGGTTCTTCCTGCTATGGCTCTAGTACTTGCCCTTGTCTTCCTTGGGCTTAGTCCGCACATGGGCAGACTCCCACGCCTCTATGTGTGAGAGCGGCCACTTCAATTTCTCCTCCTGCACCACCAAACAGAGGTTAGTCATACATAAGGAAGTAAGGTAAATAGAAGAAGAAATAACGTTTCATGTACATAGATATAGCTGAAGTTTCTTATGGCTCCGGTGGTTCTGATTTCTTTGACCATGAGTTTCGTCGGTCCCTCGATTAGCCCGGTTTTGAGGATCTTAGCAGCCCACTCAGCATCCTCACCGAGCCATATCTCCACCAATGCCTCCCATGCCTCAGGTTGTCCATAACACCAACCAGGACAAACCTACATAAAGAAAGCACAATTGCATGCTAACACGAAAAAAATGAAATTTACTAGAAACGTCGGAATGTAAAGTGTTATAGTTACCATGAAGTATACTCCTCCCGGCACAAGGTAAGCTTCTGACTCTGCGCTTCTTCCTTGGTCATCTTCTGTTCAAGTTTTTGTGATAATATTGCGTGATGGACACCCAACGGAACTCGTACTGAAGGTGGCAGGCCTACTTCCTCGCAGCCCGCACAAAGATCTCGTCGATAGTGGACTTGTGCTCCTCAAGAACTCTATAGTATTTCTACAACCATTCATAAACCAGAATGAAAGGTGCCATGAGTTAAACCACTCGATGATAAAACTACAAACGAAACTCAAGACTCGTGCTTCTGAAGAGAAATTACCCAAAAATTTACGTACACATCCTCAACATATGTATTATGGTCCGTGTGGTGGGTCGCTTCATAGTGGTCCCAGCTCCTCGCTAAAAGCGGGCGATCCGGGTCCTTCTGGTCCGGAGCGAACATCCCTGACCATTGTTCCTTCAGCAAAACAGTGATGACACCTTTTGGAAGACGAACCCCTGAAGGAACTATCGAGTTGCGCCAAAAGATACAAAATATGAGCATATGTACAATCAAAAGAATTAAAATATGAGCATTTGTACAAGAAAAATAATTAAAATGGTTAATGGACACTTACTCTTTCACCCTTGGCTCAATGAGCCACTTGTGCTCCGTTAGCAGGAAGGCGAGGGAGTTTTGCAGCACCAGACAACCACCCCTTCTTGTTGCCAACCCCCTCCCCGCAACCACCATCCTCACCACCACCACCAGCATTCTCCTCCTCCTCCTCCCCAACCTCCTCCTCTTCCTCAACCTCCTCGCAGACCTCCTCCCGATCCTCCTCGGTAGAGGGTATCTCACTAGAGGAAGGCCTCGAAGAAGACATCCCTAAGTCAGTGAGGGAACGTTGTTTCTGGCCGCAACCCCATCCTCCTCTAGGGGCTCTCGCCCACCCCTCCTCCTCTAGGGTCACCTCTCCCTCAACCTCCCTATGAGGATTCATCCTCAATTAGTCAGGGGAACATTACAGGGCCGACCACCCCGACTAGCCCGCACGATGAGGTTGGATAGGAAACCCATGCCACCGGCCTTCCCCTTGCCCATGTTTAGTAAACATCCACTGAGAAGAGAATAAACAATTAGTATATCAATAACAAATAAAAAACATAATAATAAGGCATATTTATAAACCATAGAAAAAAGACATGAAACGTACATCTGCTAGAACCCATACGAATCATCACTGTTGTAACTGATATCATCATCACTACCACGCATACCATCTTCATTATCTGACAGAGATAGAGGCTCTTCCTCGTCATCAGCGTCTTCATATGATTTTTCTAGCATAAGTGTGTTAGCTTCATTAACAATGGTATCACCATTATTTCGTGCATCGTCATCGTTTGGATCCTCATCATCATCACCCAAGGCATCAACGTCATCGTTTCTGACCACGTCATCATATGGTTGCTATTGGTAGGACGCTCCCTTGTATGTCATGGGGTTAATATTGTAGTAATCGTCATCGTTCAGGTACTGTAGCTTACCATGTGGCGACACCTCTAACACAACTTCCCAACCCTTTAGGTACTTCTTCTAGCATGGGTAAGGCATATAATAAACTTGTGTGTCTTGGGTAGCCGCAATAAAGAGATCAGCTCCAACATAGGCGGTCGATGGTTTAACTTCGACCAAACATATATACGGCATATGTCTCAGTGTATCAACTGGGTCGAACCATCGACATTTCAACACAGTGAGACTTTGGGTTTCGTGCCCACAGTTGAATGTAAGCTCGTATATTTTTCTAGTCTTTCTAGTAGTCAAATGCATTTTGAATTAGGGTATACACTCCAGTATTTGTAGTTTGGGGATCAGGCCGGTTGTTCTGGTGCTCCTTTGTATGGAATCGATACCCGTTCACATCATACTTTTGACATGGCATGACCCGTGGGTTAAAACCTAGGGAAACCCATCTCAATTCTTCATCCATAGATATGTTCCGATCTTTTCCCTACAAATTTAATTGAAATTATTGGGTGCATTTGTTCGGGTAAATAATTAATGTTGAACTAGGTATTTAATAGGGAATATAAAAAATTACTTTCACCATGAACCAAGCAACAACATTTTTCCTTCTAGGGTTTCCGTGCCGGAGAAGAGTAAGTGCCTCCGCCTCAGTAGGATGAATCATTCCCTGCCACTCCTCATCAAGAAATTGACTAAAAGAAGAAAAGTGGTCTTAGACCGAGACTAAATGATAATAGAACATGTTGTGCAAGACATACTGGAATGGTGTAGTGGTATTACCTCATCCACTCATCCTCAACTTCCTTGATGTTCTGCAAGACATAAAACATGATGTCCTCCCAGTCTTGTTCTCGCATGTTCTAAGATTTCGAATCCCTTGTCCTGCCACATTGCCCGCTTAATAAATGGATCTTGGGTTTATACTTTGCCTCTTCTATATTGTACCGAGGCACCTTATTATGCAGAGTTGGAACGTGGTTTGGATAGTACGATGTCGTGAGGTGTGTCACCTCCTCTATGATAACTGCCTCAACTATGGAAACTTCAATCTTAGCTTTGTTTCCACATTTCTTTCGGAGATGCTTGTTCTGCCTCTCAGGGTCGTACTGCCAACGATTCTGCATAGGACCCGCCAAAAATACCTCGTTCACGAGGTGCAAAATGAGATGTGTCGTCGGAGTAAAGAAGCCCTGCGAAAATATCTTCTCTAGCTTGCATATCAACTCTGGTGCATTCTTATGCAATTGTCTAATCACGTCGGGACATACTTCTTTAGCATGGAGCATGCAGATGAAATGGCTTAGCTCCGCAAGCACTCGCCATACACGCTCAGGTACATAGTCCCGAACCATCACCGGCATTATTCGCTTAATCCATACCTGATATTCATGACTCTTGAGCCTGGTCACTTTACCAGTTGAGAGATTGAATCCCTTACTTATATTAGATCCATAACCATCAATGAACTTCACAGTGTATTTGAGCCATCTAAGTGCCTCCTTCTTTTCTGGTGGTTGAAGGACTAAGTCAATATGAGGCTTGGACTAGTTTCTTCGACCGCCTGTGGGAGGCCGACTGTTTAGAAGTGGCTGATGACAAGTTGATGGATATACTTCTCGCCCCTCGTTGGATACCCCAAGTGGAAGGTGGCGATGTAGTCAGAAGCAAATTTCCCTTACAAGGAGACTGCAAGGTTTATCAAACCAAGAGGACTCCTAGGCTCAACAAGTAGGTGTCTCCTGTCCTGGTCAGCAGAAGACATGGACCTGCACACACAACAAATAACATTGCTCCCAACGAGTACAGATAGGTTGACAATCTCTCTGGCCTTGTAGTTTGCAAAGGATCAAAACAAAAGAGGGAAGGTAATAGTGATTGCAACGGAAAAGTAAATGAAAGCGGTAAATGATGGAGGTGTAAACAATGATGGTTTTATGGACTGGAGTCACATGATGTTCACTAGTGATGTCTCTCTCCCAAAAGACGATAAACAACTATGCTTGGGTAAACAAATCACAGTTGGGCAATTGACAGAATTATGATCGCACCGCAATGCTAATTATGCTCCTTGATAGTTAGAGTTATATAGTAATGGGCAGTACGCCAAGACAAGTAGACCATTTATTCATCAGCATCTACTTACTAATCATCTACCTTGATATGTCTATTCGAAACATCTCTCCCATATTAAGTCGCGGGCCCCACCCAAAGTGTAAACTCAAAGCAATAGAACACTGCATTAATGAACTATGTGTAAGGTGAACAATACTTGCAATCGTGGTCACAAGCACCATTGTTTTCTCCCTGATGGCAACAAGCACATCCCCTAGTCTCATGTTTCTGTCACTCAAGCTAGACATCGAGGGGCTGGAACCCACAAATCATGCATAACGCTCCCTCTTGGAGTTACGATCTACTACTTGGCCAAAGCAATAAAAAGCAACGGAGAACATGCATGAATCACTAAGGAACATAATATAAAAGGATAATCAAATATATAACTCATAACAATCTGAACATAATCTCATAATCCATCGGATCCCAACAGACTGAGCATACCAATAGCAAGAGAATTACATAGATGCCTTGATCATGTAGGTCAGCTCACAAGGACTAACCATTGAAGAACAAGATTGGAGAGAAGACAACACATTGCTACTTGTCATGGACTCATGGTCCAAGGAGGACTACTCACGACACGTCTGGGAAGCGTCCATGGCGGCGGAGAAGCTCCCGAAAGTCAATGCTCCCTCCGGCAGGGTACCAGGAAGAGGTCTCCTGACGCTCCCGATCTCGGAAGCGCTGAGGCGGCGGAACGATGGAAAAATCCGCGATTCCAGAAAGTCTGTGAGGGCTTCCTCTCGGGACTCTAAATATAATCCAAAGGAGGGCACTGGAGGAGGTGGGACCCAACCTGGTGACCTCCTGGCGCGGCCTAGGGCCTTGCCGCGCGAGCAGGCCGCCTGGTAGGCCCTTGGCCCCCCTCTAGCCTGTTGGAAATATGCCCTAGAGGCAATAATAAGTTAGTTATTATTATATTTCTTTGTTCATCATAATCGTTTATTATTCATGCTATAATTTTATAACATATCAAGGATAGATATGATGATCCTTAAGAGATTCGCAATGTTTGACACTGCGAAAGCAGAAATCAAGTAGGAGTATCAATTGTTGATGGTTAGTAAAACCACTAGTTTCAAGAAGGGCAAGGGCTAAGAAGGGATACTTCATGAAACGAAAAACTAGTTGTTGCTCTAATGAATAAACCCAAGGTTGAACCCGAACCCGAGACAAAGTGCTTCTGTTATGAGGGGAACAGTCACTGAAGCGGAGCTACCCTAGATACTTGGTAGATGAGAAGGCTGGCAAAGTCGATGGAAGTATATTTGTTATACATGATATTGATGTGTACTTTACTAGTACTCCTAGTAGCACGAGGGTATTAGATACCGATTTGGTTGCTAAGTGATTAGTAACTCGAAATAAGAGCTACGGAATAAACAGAGACTAGCTAAAGGCGAGGTGACGATACATGTTGGAAGTGTTTCCAGGGTTGATCTGATCAAACATCGCACGCTCCCTCTACCATATGGATTGGTGTTAAACCTAAATAATTGTTATTTGGTGTTTGCGTTGAGCATGAACATGATTGGATCACGTTTATTGCAATACGATTATTCATTTAAAGAGAATAATGGTTATTCTATTTGCCTGAATAATTACCTTCAATGGTTTATTGAATCTCGATCGTAGTGCTACACATGTTCATAATATTGATGCCAATAGATACAAAGTAATAATGATAGTACCACTTACTTGTGGCACTCCCACTGGAGTCATGTTGGTGTAAAATGCATGAAGAAGCTCCATGTTGATGGATCTTTGTACTCACTCATTTTTGAAACGTTTGAGACATGCAAACCATACCTTTTGGTATAAAAGACTGAAGAAACTCCATGCAGATGGATTGTTTGGACTCAATTGATTTTGAATCACTTGAGACATGCAAATCATACTACATTGAACAAGAAAGTAACTTGTTGGAAGTAATGCATTTTTGATGTGTTCAGTCCAATGAGTGTTGAGGCACGCAGTGGATATCGTTAAGTTCTTACTTCACTGACGATTTGAGTAGATACAGGAGTATTTACTTGATGAATCACAAAGTCTGAAATATTGAAAATTTCAAATCTATTTCAGAGTGAAGATCATCGTGACAAGAGGATAAACTGTCTACGATATGATCATAGAGATGAATATCTGAGTTGCGAGTGTTGGTACACAGTTAAGACAATGTGGAAAATGTTTCGCAAATCATGCCACCTAGAACACCATAGTGTGATGGTGTGTCCGAACATCTTTGTCGCGCCCTATTTGATATGGTGCATACTATGATGTCTCTTATCGAATTACCACTATCGTTTATGGGTTATGCATTAGAGACAACCGCATTCACTTTAAATAGGGTACCGCGTATTTCCGTTGAGATGACACAGTGTGAACTATGGTTTGGAGAAACCTTAGTTGTCATTTCTTGAAAGTTTGGGGCTACGATGCTTATGTGAAAAAGTTTCAGTCTCATAAGCTAGAACCCAAAGCGGATAAATGCATCTTCATAGGATATCCAAAATAATTGGGTACATCTCCTATCTTCGATCCGGAAGCAAAGTGCTTGTTTCTAGAAACGAGTCCTTTCTCGAGGAAAGATTTCTCTCTAAAGAATTGAGTGGGAGGGTGGTGGAACTTGATGAGGTTATTCAACCGTCACTTCAACCAGTGTGCAGCAGGGCACATGAAATTCTTCTTGTGGCGCCTACACCAATTGAAGTGGAAACTGATGATGGTGATCATTGAGCTTCAGGTTACTACAAACCTCGTAGGTCGACAAGGTCGTGTACTACTATAGAGTGGTACGGTAACCCTGTCTTGGAGGTCATGTTGTTGAACAACGATGAACCTACGAGCTATGGAGAAGCGATGGTGGGCCCGGATTCCGACAAATGGCTGGAGGCCATGAAATCCGAGAGAGGATCCGTGTATAAGACAAAGTGTATACTTTGGAAGAACTACTTAATGGTCCTAAGACTATTAAGTACATATGGATCTTTAAAAGGAAGACAAACGATGATGGTGAAAAGTCACCGTTAAGAAAAGGTCGACTTGTCGCAAAGATGTTTCCGACAAGTTCAAGGAGTTGACTATGATGTGACTTTCTCACTCATAGCGATGCTAAAAGTCTGTTGCAATTATGTTAGCAGTTGCTGCATTATTTATGAAATATTGCACATAGGATGTCAAAACATTGTTTCCTCGATGATTTCCTTGAGAAAAGGTTGTATGTGATACAAACAGAAGGTTTTGTCGATCCTAAGGATGCTAACAAGTATGCAAGCTCCAGCGATCCTTCTATGGACTGGTGCAAGCATCTCGGAGTTGGAATATAGGCTTTGATGAGATGATCAAAGCTTTTGGGTTTATACAAGGTTTATAAGAAACTTGTATTTCCAAGAAAGTGAGTGGGAGCACTATATAATTTCTGATAAGTATATGTGGTTGACATATTGTTGATCGGAAGTAATGTAGAATTTCTGTAAAGCATAAAGGGTTGTTTGAAAGGAGTTTTTTCAAAGGAAAACCTGGATAGAGCTACTTGAACATTGAGCATCAAGATCTATAGAGATAGATCAAAACGCTTAATAGAACTTTCAATGAAATGCATGCCTTGACGAGTTTTTGAAGGAGTTCAGAATAAATCATCGAAGAAGGAGTTTGTGCCGCCCTCGTTTTAATCGTACGCTAATCATACACGCAAATGCGTACGATCAAACCCAAGGATTCACGGGAAGATATCACAACACAACTCTAGACACAAATAAAATAATATCAGCTTCATATTACAAGCCACGGGCCTCGAGGGATAGAATACAGAAGCTCGATAAACACACGAGTCAGCGGAAGCAACAAATATCTGAGTACAGACATAACATGGGGTGCTTTACAGAAGGCTAGCACAAAATAAACACGATCGAACGAGGCGAGGCCTCCTGCCTGGGAACCTTCTAAACTACTCCTGGGTTTCAGCGGCCTCCATGAAGATGACACCATCGGGGCGGCAGGCGTCGGCAGGAAACTCCACTCCTGGGCTCCACAATCTGGTCGCAGCAACGGATCAAGAGGACAAAGGGGGAGCAAAGCAACGGTGAGTACTCATCCAAAGTACTCGCAAGACTTACATCAGAACTATTCTAAGTATGCATCAGTATCAAAGAAGGGGTTTTATATGTGGACTGACTGCAGCAATGCGAGAATAGAGAGAGAAGGCCTAGTCCTATCGAAGACTAGCATCTTCAGGGTCTTGCAGCAAATAGACGAGAGTAGAACATGGGTAACACAATAATAGTCATATTGTTGCAGCAGTATGAAAGTGAGGTCGGGCCTAGAGATCCTCCCTCGACTCCCTGCAAGGAAGCAATCACGAGGCAACTAATTCCAGTTAAGTAACAATTGTAGTTGTATAAGATCAGGGCACAACTCCAAGTCGTCCTGTAACCGTGGACACGGCTATTTGAATAGTTAATTTTCATCCCTGCAGGGGTGCACCACATGTCCCGTCACACTCGATAACACTCTGGTCGGACACACTTTTCTGGGTCCTGCCCGGCCTCGGAATATCGACACGTCGTAGCCCCACCTAAGACTAATAAGAGAGGCCAGCCCGCCGGTCTAAATCTTAAGCGCAAAGGGTTCATGGGCCCAGTTCCGCTCCGCGCTCCTGCACGATGCGAGGGCGGCCGACGTCAGTCCTAGCATCCCTTAATCACAAGCGCGATGCATCTCGGGACCACTCGGGCGCGCGCCACTACGTTGCTGACATCTCAAAAGCTTCGACTGATACCACGACGCCGAGTACCATAATTCTTCCTGCGTAGCCGTTTAGTGCGAAAAGGTCTCCGACCAACCCAGATCAAATACCCAAATCCATTAACATTTTAATTAGGCCATCAACACAATCTCGCGGGAATCCACCCGTCTTACAACTAATCACCAATGATCCCAGTAACATGGTTGAGTAACTGTGTGGTTGTAACATCGGGGGGGGGGGGGAATACGAGGTATCACCCTCATTGGATTCTGAATGATGTATCCGTCAAGGTGGGCTTAGAGGAATCACCCTAGGGGGTCCCCCACTTGAGGGGTTGCACGACAGAGGCATCGTCGGGAATGGTGAAAGAGGAATCACCCTCGATAACCATGTCCGACTAGCTATACTACAGAGATATCACCAGGAGTACTTAGCAAGGTGTCACCCTCGGTACCCGATAGTATCTCTGTAGCGTCGTACAACTAAGGGGGGTGTATGTGATGTGTCGGGTCTCGCTCGTCAATCAGGGATCGAGATTGGAAAACAAGCGGGTCAACTGGACTACGGGGTCAGAGGGGATGACTGGTCCACCTATACTTAACAGATTTAAAGTACAGGACTGAAAGTAGCAGTTCATCAAAAACAGGCATGCATGAGATATAGGAGCTATCTACAACAGTAGCAAAATACTAATGCAAGCAGTAGGAAGAAAGGCATAGGCGATATAGGAATGATCAAGGGGGTTTGCTTGCGTGGTTGCTCTGCAGACAAAACGGATCCTCGACCGGGAAGTAGGCAATCACCGGATCTTCATCGGTCTCGGGGTCTACCGGTAAGAAGAGGGGGAAGAAACAATAAATAACAACAAAAGTGCAAAACTAAGCACGACATGCCAAAAAGCAGGCTAGGCATGAGCTAACGCAGTAACATCCGTCGCAGACGAGTCGGAAGAATATCTGACGATATTTTCCGGGTCTTGGGATACTACCGGTCAGAGTGGAAAGGATGGAAAAGTTCCACGTTTGTTATGCTAGAGACGCGTGACAGACGAATGGTCCGTGTATCGAGGTTCGTCTCGTTTTGCTCATCAACTTTCATGTTGAAAATATTTTGATGTGACTTACGGATTATTTTATATTAATTTTTAAAGTTTTATTCAATAATTAGGAATTAAAAACAGATTTAATTAATTTAATTAAATGCTATTATGACATCAGCATGATGTCACGCTGACATCAACAGTTGACTGGTCAACTAACGAGTGGGTCCGACGCGTCATAGACACAAGTTTTTAAATAGGTTTAATATTAATTAATCAATTTAACTTAGTGAGGGACCCACGTGGCATTCTCTAATTATTCTAATTAACAGATTATTTTATATATCTATTTAACTAATTAACTAATTAATTAATATAACTAATTATTCATTTTCTATATTATTATTATTATTAGGGACATGGGCCCCGCATGTCAGTGAGACAGCGAGTATCATAATCACTAAACGGACACACATCCATAACACCAAATTTCTACATAGCACATATTCACATATTTCACATACATACACACCATTTCATAATTACATGCATACTTAAGTTCGTAATACATATCCTCGCACATACATACACCTTCACATATACGTACTGTTGGGGAACGTCGCATGGGAAACAAAAATTTTCCTACACGCACGAAGACCTATCATGGTGATGTCCATCTACGAGAGGGGATATTCGATCTACGTACCCTTGTAGATCACACAGCAGAAGCGTTAAGAAACGCGGTTGATGTAGTGGAACGTCCTCACGTCCCTCGATCCGCCCCGCGAACCATCCCGCGATCAGTCCCACGATCTAGTGCCGAACGGACGTCACCTCCGCGTTCAGCACACGTACAGCTCGACGATGATCTCGGCCTTCTTGATCCAGCAAGAGAGACGGAGAGGTAGATGAGTTCTCCAACACCATGACGGCGCTCCGGAGGTTGGTGGAGATCTAATCTCAGCAGGGCTCCGCCCGAGCTCCGCAGAAACGCGATCTAGAGGTAAAACCGTGGAGATATGTGGTCGGGCTGCCGTGGCAAAGTTGTCTCAAATCAGCCCTAAAACCTCCGTATATATAGGTGGGAGAGGGGGGCCTTGCCTTGGGGCCCAAGGAGCCCCAAGGTTTTCAGCCGAGCCAAGGGAGGGAGTCCTCCCCTTCCAAACCGAATCCAACTAGGTTTGGAAGGAGGAGTCCTTCCCCTTTTTCCCACCTCCTCTTTTTTTCTTTTCTCTTTGATTTTCTTCCTATGGCGCATAGGGCCTTTTTGGGCTGTCCCACTAGCCCACTAAGGGCTGGTGCGCCACCCCCAAGGCCTATGGGCTTCCCCGGGGTGGGTTGCCCCCCCCGGTGAACACCCGGAACCCATTCGTCATTCCCGGTACATTCACGGTAACTCCGAAAACCTTCCGGTAATCAAATGAGGTCATCCTATATATCAATCTTCATTTCTAGACTATTCCGGAAACCCTCGTGACGTTCGTGATCTCATTCGGGACTCCGAACAACATTCGGTAACCAACCATATAACTCAAATACGCATAAAAAAACATCGAACCTTAAGTGTGCAGACCCTGCGGGTTCAAGAACTATGTAGACATGACCCGAGAGACTCCTCGGTCAATATCCAATAGCGGGACCTGGATGCCCATATTGGATCCCACATATTCTACGAAGATCTTATTGTTTGAACCTCAGTGCCAAGGATTGTTATAATCCCGTATGTCATTCCCTTTGTCCTTCGGTATGTTACTTGCCCGAGATTCGATCGTCAGTATCCGCATACCTATTTCAATCTCGTTTACCGGCAAGTCTCTTTACTCGTTCCGTAATACAAGATCCCGCAACTTACAATAAGTCACATTGCTTGCATGGCTTGTGTGTGATGTTGTATTACCGAGTGGGCCCCGAGATACCTCTCCGTCACACGGAGTGACAAATCCAAGTCTCGATCCATACTTACTCAACGAACACCTTCAGAGATACCTGTAGAGCATCTTTATAGTCACCCAGTTACGTTGCGACGTTTGATACACACAAAGCATTCCTCAGGTGTCAGTGAGTTATATGATCTCATGGTCATAGGAACAAATACTTGACACACAGAAAACAGTAGCAACAAAATGACACGATCAACATGCTACGTCTAGTAGTTTGGGTCTAGTCCATCACGTGATTCTCCTAATGACGTGATCCAGTTATCAAGCAACAACACCTTGTTCATAATCAGAAGACCCTGACTATCTTTGATCAACTGGCTAGCCAACTAGAGGCTTGCTAGGGATAGTGTTTTGTCTATGTATCCACACATGTATATAAGTCTTCATTCAATACAATTATAGCATGGATAATAAACGATTATCTTGATACAGGAATTATAATAATAACTATATTTATTATTGCCTCTAGGGCATAATTCCAACAGTCTCCCACTTGCACTAGAGTCAATAATCTAGCCCTCACATCATCATGCGAATTACATTGTAATAAATCTAACACCCATACAGTTCTCGTGTTGATCATGCTTTGCCCGTGGAAGAGGTTTAGTCAGCGGGTCTGCTACATTCAGATCCGTGTGCACTTTGCATATATTTACGTCCTCCCCTTCGACGTAGTCGCGGATGAGGTTGAAGCGTCGTTTGATGTGTCTGGACTTCTTGTGAAACAGTGGTTCCTTTGCTAGGGCAATGGCACCCGTGTTGTCACAGAACAAGGTTATTGGATTCAGTGCGCTTGGCACCACTCCAAGATCCGTCATGAACTGCTTCATCCAGACACCCTCCTTAGCCGCCTCCGAGGAAGCCATGTACTCCGCTTCACATGTAGAATCTGCTATGACGCTTTGCTTGGAACTGCACCAGCTTACCGCACACCCATTAAAAATAAATACGTATCCGGTCTGCGACTTAGAGTCGTCCAGATCTGTGTCAAAGCTTGCATCGATGTAACCCTTTATAGAGAGCTCTTCGTCACCTCCATACACGAGAAACATCTCCTTAGCTCTTTTCAGGTACTTCAGGATATTATTGACCGCCGTGCAGTGATCCACTCCTAGATTACTCTGGAACCTGCCTGCCATACTTATGGCCAGGCTAGCGTCCGGTCTAGTGCACAACATTGCATACATGATAGAACCTATGGCTGAAGCATAGGGGACGGTGCTCATATGCTCTATATCCTCATCAGTTGCTGGGCACTGAGTCTTACTCAATCTCGTACCTTGTAAAACTGGCAAGAACCCTTTCTTGGACTGTTCCATTTTGAACCTCTTCAAAACTTTATCAAGGTATGTGCTTTGTGAAAGTCCTATCAGGCGTTTCGATCTATGCCTGTAGATCTTAATGCCTAGAATGTAAGCAGCTTCTCCTAGGTCCTTCATAGAGAAACTTTTATTCAAGTAATCCTTTATGCTCTCCAAAAACTCTACGTTGTTTCCAATCAGCAATATGTCATCCACATATAATATTAGAAATGCCACAGAGCTCCCACTCACTTTCTTGTAAATACAAGATTCTCCAACCACTTGTATAAACCCAAATGCTTTGATCACCTCATCAAAGCGTTTGTTCCAACTCCGAGATGCTTGCACCAGTCCATAAATGGATCGCTGGATCTTGCACACCTTGTTAGCATTCTTAGGATCGACAAAACCTTCGGGCTGCATCATATACAACTCTTCCTTAAGGAAACCGTTAAGGAACGTCATTTTGACATCCATCTGTCAGATTTCATAATCGAAAAATGCAGCTATTGCTAACATGATTCTGACGGACTTAAGCATCGCTACGGGTGAGAATGTCTCATCGTAGTCAACTCCTTGAACTTGTGAAAAACCCTTTGCCACAAGTCGAGCTTTATAAACGGTCACATTGCCGTCAGCGTCCGTCTTCTTCTTAAAGATCCATTTGTTCTGAATAGCCTTGCGGCCCTCAGGTAGTACTTCCAAAGTCCACACTTTGTTTTCATACATGGATCCTATCTCGGACTTCATGGCCTCTAGCCATTTGTTGGAATCTGGGCCCACCATTGCTTCTTCATAATTTGCAGGTTCATTGTTGTCTAACAACATGATTGACATGACGGGATTACCGTACCACTCTGGAGCAGCACGTGGTCTCGTCGACCTGCGTGGTTCGACAGGAACTTGAACCGGAGTTTCATGATCATCATCATTAACTTCCTCCTCAACTGGCGTCGCAACGACAGAGGTTTCCCCTTGCCCTGTGCCACCATCTAGAGGGATGAGAGGTTCGACAACCTCATCAAGTTCTATCTTCCTCCCACTCAATTCTCTCGAGAGAAACTCCTTCTCGAGAAAAGCTCCGTTTTTAGCAACAAACACTTTGCCCTCGGATTTGAGATAGAAGGTGTACCCAACTGTCCCTTTTGGGTAACCTATGAAGATGCACTTTTCCGCTTTGGGTTCCAGCTTTTCAGGCTGAAGCTTTTTGACATAAGCATCACATCCCCAAACTTTAAGAAACGACAACTTTGGCCTTTTGCCATACTACAGTTCGTATGGTGTCGTCTCAATGGATTTTGATGGTGCCCTATTTAAAGTGAATGAGCCTGTGTCTAATGCATAACCCCAAAACGATAACGGCAAATCGGTAAGAGACATCATAGATCGCACCATCTCTAATATAGTACGATTACAACGTTCAGACACACCATTACGCTGTGGTGTTCCAGGCGGTGTCAACTGTGAAACAATTCCACATTGTCTTAAGTGAGCACCAAACTCGAAACTCAGATATTCACCCCCACGATCAGACCGTAGGAACTTGATCTTCTTGTTACGATGATTTTCAACTTCACTCTGAAATTGCTTGAACTTTTCAAATGTTTCAGACTTGTGCTTCATTAAGTAGAGATAACCATATCTACTCAAATCGTCAGTGAAGGTGAGAAAATAACGATATCCGCCACGTGCCTCTACGCTCATCGGACCGCACACATCGGTATGTATGATTTCCAACAAGTCACTGGCACGCTCCATTGTTCCGGAGAACAGAGTTTTAGTCATCTTGCCCATGAGGCATGGTTCGCACGTGTCAAGTGAATCAAAGTCAAGTGACTCCAAAAGTCCATCGGCATGGAGTTTCTTCGTGCGCTTTACACCAATATGACCTAAGCGGCAGTGCCACAAAAATATGGCGCTATCATTGTTAACTCTAACTCTTTTGGTCTCAATGTTATGTATGTGTGTATCACTATCAAGATTCAATATGAACAATCCTCTCACATTGGGTGCATGACCATAAAAGATGTTACTCATAGAAATAGAACAACCATTATTCTCTGACTTAAAAGAGTAACCGTCTCGCAATAAACAAGATCCAGATATAATGTTCATGCTCAACGCAGGCACTAAATAACAATGATTCAAGTTCATAACTAATCCTGATGGTAACTGAAGTGAAACTGTGCCGACGGCGATTGCATCAACCTTGGAACCATTTCCTACGCGCATCGTCACTTCATCTTTCGCCAACCTTCGTCTATTTCGCAGTTCCTGTTTCGAGTTGCAAATATGAGCAACAGAACCGATATCCAATACCCACGCACTACTACGAGAGCCGGTTAAGTACACATCAATAACATGTATATCAAATATACCTGATTTTTCTTTGGCCGCCTTCTTATTAGCCAGATACTTGGGGCAGTTGCGCTTCTAGTGACCCATACCCTTGACATAGTAACACTGTGTTTCAGGCTTAGGTCCAGCTTTGGGTTTCTTCATCGGATTGGCAACAGGCTTGCCGCTCTTCTTCGAATTACCCTTCTTGCCTTTGCTGTTTCTCTTGAAACTAGTGGTCTTATTCACCATCAACACTTGATGCTCTTTACGGAGTTCAGACTCTGCGACTTTCAGCATCGCAAACAACTCGCCGGGTGACTTGTTCATCCCTTGCATGTTGTAGTTCAACACAAAGCCTTTATAGCTTGGCGGCAGTGATTGAAGGATTATGTCAGTGATAGCCTCTTGCGGGAGTTCAATCCCCAGCTCAGCTAGACGGTTTGAGTACCCAGACATTTTGAGCACATGTTCACTGACAGACGAATTCTCCTCCATCTTGCAAGCATAGAATTTATCGGAGGTCTCAGACCTCTCGATCCGGGCGTTCTTCTGAAAGATAAACTTCAACCCCTGGAACATCTCATATGCTCCATGACGCTCAAAGCGACGTTGAAGTCCCGGTTCTAAGCCATACAAGACTGCACATTGAACTACTGAGTAGTCCTCCTTACGTGTTAACCAAGCGTTCTTAACATCCTGGTCAGCCGTAGTGGGTGGTTCATCTCCTAGCGCAGCATTAAGGACATAGTCCTTTTTCCTAGCTTGTAAGATTAGCTTAAGATTACGAGCCCAGTCTACAAAGTTGCTTCCATCATCTTTCAACTTAGCTTTCTCTAGGAACGTATTAAAATTCAGGGTGACTGTCGCGTGAGCCATGATCTACAACACAAATATATTCAAAGCGGACTTAGACTATGTTCAAGATAATTAGAGTTTAACTTAATCAAATTACTTGCTAAACTCCCACTGAAAAAGTACATCTCTCTAGTCATTTGAGTGGTTCATGATCCACTTACACTAGCTCAAGTCCGATCATCACGTGAGTTGAGTATAGTTTCAGTGGTAAGCATCCCTATGCTAATCATATCATCTATATGATTCATGATCGACCTTTCGGTCTCATGTGTTCCGAGGCCATGTCTGCACATGCTAGGCTCGTCAAGCTTAACCCGAGTGTTCCGCGTGTGCAACTGTTTTGCACCCGTTGTATGTGAACGTTGAGTCTATCACACCCGATCATCACGTGGTGTCTCAAAATGACGAACTATAGCAACGGTGCGCAGTCGGGGAGAACACAATTTCGTCTTGAAATTTTAGTGAGAGATCACCTCATAATGCTACTGACGTTCTAAGCAAAATAAGGTGCATAAAAGGATTAACATCACATGCAATTCATAAGTGACATGATATGGCCATCATCACGTGCTCCTTGATCTCCATCACCAAAGCACCGACACGATCTTCTTGTCACCGGTGCCACACCATGATCTCCATCAACGTGTCGCCATCGGGGTTGTCGTGCTACTCATGCTATTACTACTAAAGCTACATCCTAGCAAAATAGTAAACGCATCTGCAAGCACAAACGTTAGTTTAAAGACAACCCTATGGCTCCTGCCGGTTGCCGTACCATCGACGTGCAAGTCGATATTATCTATTACAACATGATCATCTCATACATCCAATATATCACATCACATCGTTGGCCATATCACATCACAAGCATACCCTGCAAAAACAAGTTAGACGTCCTCTAATTTTGTTGTTGCATGTTTTACGTGGTGACCAAGGGTATCTAGTAGGATCGCATCTTACTTACGCAAACACCACAACGGAGATATATGAATTGCTATTTAACCTTATACAAGGACCTCCTCGGTCAAATCCGATTCAACTAAAGTTGGAGAAACTGACACTTGCCAGTCATCTTTGAGCAACGGGGTTACTCGTAGCGATGAAACTAGTGTCTCGTAAGCGTACGAGTAATGTCGGTCCAAGTCGCTTCAATCCAACAATACCGCGGAATCAAGAAAAGACTAAGGAGGGCAGCAAAACGCACATCACCGCCCACAAAAACTTTTGTGTTCTACTCGAGAAGACATCTACGCACGAACCTAGCTCTGATACCACTGTTGGGGAACGTCGCATGGGAAACAAAAATTTTCCTACACGCACGCAGACCTATCATGGTGATGCCCATCTACGAGAGGGGATATTCGATCTACGTACCCTTGTAGATCGCACAGGAGAAGCGTTAAGAAACGCGGTTGATGTAGTGGAACATCCTCACGTCCCTCGATCCGCCCCGCGAACCGTCCCGCGATCAGTCCCACGATCTAGTGCCGAACGGACGGCACCTCCGCGTTCAGCACACTTACAGCTCGACGATGATCTCGGCCTTTTTGATCCAGCAAGAGAGACGGAGAGGTAGATGAGTTCTCCGGCAGCGTGACGGTGCTCCGGAGGTTGGCGGTGATCTAATCTCAGCAGGGCTCCGCCCGAGCTCCGCAGAAACGCGATCTAGAGGTAAAACCGTGGAGATATGTGGTCGGGTTGCCGTGGCAAACTTGTCTCAAATCAGCCCTAAAACCTCCGTATATATAGGTGGGAGAGGGGGGCCTTGCCTTGGGGCTCAAGGAGCCCCAAGGGGTTCGGCCGAGCCAAGGGGGGGAGTCCTCCCCTTCCAAACCGAATCCAACTAGGTTTGGAAGGAGGAGTCCTTCCCCTTTTTCCCACCTCCTCTTTTTTTTTCTGTTTGATTTTCTTCCTATGGAGCATAGGGCCTTCTTGGGCTGTCCCACCAGCCCACTAAGGGCTGGTGTGCCACCCCCAAGTCCTATGGGCTTCCCCGGGGTGGGTTGCCCCCCCGGTGAACACCCGGAACCCATTCGTCATTCTCGGTACATTCCCGGTAACTCTGAAAACCTTCCTGTAATCAAATGAGGTCATCCTATATATCAATCTTCGTTTCTGGACCATTCCGGAAACCCTCGTGACGTCCGTGATCTCATCAGGGACTCCGAACAACATTCAGTAACCAACCATATAACTCAAATACGCATAAAACAACGTCGAACCTTAAGTGTGCAGACCCTGCGGGTTCGAGAATTATGTAGACATGACCCGAGAGACTCCTCGGTCAATATCCAATAGCAGGACCTGGATGCCCATATTGGACCCCACATATTCTACGAAGATCTTATCGTTTGAACCTCAATGCCAAGGATTCATATAATCCCGTATGTCTTTCCCTTTGTCCTTCGGTATGTTACTTGCCCGAGATTCGATCGTCAGTATCCGCATACCTATTTCAATCTCGTTTAGCATCAAGTCTCTTTACTCGTTCCGTAATACAAGATCCCGCAACTTACAATAAGTCACATTGCTTGCAAGGCTTGTGTGTGATGTTGTATTACCGAGTGGGCCCCGAGATACCTCTCCGTCACACGGAGTGACAAATCCCAGTCTCGATCCGTACTAACTCAACGAACACCTTCGGAGATACCTGTAGAGCATCTTTATAGTCACCCAATTACGTTGCGACGTTTGATACACCCAAAGCATTCCTCCGGTGTCAGTGAGTTATATGATCTCATGGTCATAGGAACAAATACTTGACACGCAAAAAACAGTAGCAACAAAATGAGACGATCAACATGCTACGTCTATTAGTTTGGGTCTAGTCCATCACGTGATTCTCCTAATGACATGATCCAGTTATCAAGCAACAACACCTTGTTCATAATCAGAAGACCCTAACTATCTTTGATCAACTGGCTAGCCAACTAGAGGCTTGCTAGGGACAGTGTTTTGTCTATGTATCCACACATGTATATAAGTCTTCATTCAATACAATTATAGCATGGATAATAAACGATTATCTTGATACATGAATAATAATAATAACTATATTTATTATTGCCTCTAGGACATAATTCCAACACGTACACACATATATATCCATGTATACATACATACAATTATACATATATTCCTTTTTCGTTTTTTGTTCTTTAGATACTAAATCGCACGTCATAGGGAGGGCGCCGTATCAATGGAGAAAGAGGAGAGGGGGCTCACAGCTCCTATAGGGGAGGGGCAGCGGGCGTGAGGAGGCCGCTGCGGTGGTGGTGGTGGCTGGTTGGAGTAACGGTGGCCGGCGACGACGAGGTCGAGAAGGGGGGTCGGCGAGGTATTCGGCGGCGGGGCGGTGCAGTGGAGGCGGGGCGGCCTGGCGAGGAGGAGGCGCCGGAGGGAGCTCGGTCGGCGGTGCACGGGCCTGCCGACACAGGCTTTGGCCCGGGGCAAGCGGAGGGAGGCTGAGGCGGGGCCGCCATGGCCGGCGAGGCCCCGGCCGAGGCGACGGTGGGGAGGGACGGCCGGTGAGGGGGGTCGCCGGGGCGCCGTCGGAGTAGGAGCCCGACGAGAGGGACCTCCGGCCGGGTGGCGGGAGAGGGAACCGTCGGGGTGGGGCACAGGGGAGGCCTGCGGGATCGGGAGGGAGAGGGAGGTCCGCGCGGGTTGAGGGGGGCCGCAGGTACGGGGGTAGACGGGGGGAGGCACATGATCTGGGGGGAGAGGCCACGGGAGAGTGGGGCTGTGAGGGAGGGAGGTTCCTCGCGAGGGGAGAGGTTGGGGTTTGACGGGGAAGGCTGACGAGGGGGTGGGAGTCTCGGGCGATGCGGGAGGGTTGGTGCGGGTTGGTCTCGGTAGGTGGGAACGGTAGGTGGTGGGAAGGTCGGTCCCCAGGGGGTGGTTGGTGGGGCTGCCGACGGGGGGAGATTGGCGGCTGCCAGGGGGAGGGAGTGGGGATCGAGCGGGGCTCGCTAGGGTTTCCAACGCGGCGGTTTGCACGCCTAGCCGGCTGGGCCTAGTGTGGCCTAGTTGGGCAGGGGGGTTTTCTTTTGTTTTTCCTTTTTTTTCTTTTTTTAAATACTATATTATATTTATTTACACTTTTTTAATTATACACGGACTGCAATAACGTTAAATGCCATGTTCACCTTACCAATCAGTAGGGAATCTTTATGTCTCTCCCGACATTTTTCTTATCTTAAGATCCGAAAACTTCTATTGTTTTGATTTTATTTCAAACTTGAATTCGAACCGTTTGAAGCTATGCGGGATTGCCAATAGTAATCCCGGTGACGTGTCACCATTAGCCTAGGTTTAGTGTAGCTTAACTTACCGGGGCGTCACAACTCTCCCCTACTAACAAGAATTCTCGTCCCGAGAATTTAGAAGTAGAAGGAAAAAGTTCGGTGTATTCATCACGAAGATGATCCTCGCGTTCCCAAGTGGCTTCATTCTCAGAATGATTTGACCACTGCAGTTTTAGGAACTTTGTGACTTTGCGACGAGTCTTACGTTCAGCTTGGTCGAGAATACGGACCGGATGCTCTTTGTAAGAAAGGTCTTGTTGCAGCTCGAGCATATCATGATCCACTGCTCGAATAGGATCACTGAAGCAACGACGGAGCTGAGACACATGGAAAACATCGTGAACCTGAGAAAGGTTCGGTGACGGTTCCAATTGATAAGTCACTCTTCCACGCCTTTCGAGAACAGTGGAAGGATCGACATACCGCGGAGCTAACTTGCCCTTGATCCCAAAACGGTGTGTGCCTCTCATTGGCGTGACACGAAGATAAGCCTTTTCGCGAGGTTGATAGACCATATCTTGGTGATGACGGTCATACTGACCCTTCTGACGAGACTGAGCAGCCTTCAGATTCGTATGGATAATGTAGACTTGATCTTCAGCATGTTGGACAACATCTAGACCGAAGAGTGATCGGTAGATTGAACGGCGGCCCTGGAATTCCATACGAAGTCAAGTGCAAATGATACTTTGGAGTCAAAAGATGTACAGGAGAGTCTGGTTTCAATCCTGTGGAACTTTGGGTTATGGGTCCACCATGTGGGCCGGGAGTAGGTAGAGGGGTGACATATTATACGGTCTTGGTAGCAAGACATGTCAGAGGATAACGTGTCAGTTATGTTGGCAACAACGTCATTACCAAGTGCGGGGGACGAATAGAACCATTTTCCTGCTCATTGAAACGAGGCGGACTAGTAGGCAAAGTTCTCGTCCACCGGCGACTACCGAAATGTTATCCACAATAGTAATAGGGCCTTACTAACAGAGTCGTATACCGATAATTTTACCTAAGCAGGGAATTAACACTGCTTAGATAAGTATTGCCACAAGAAAGGTCAAACAGACCAATAGGAAGGCAAAGGTGTTCACACACACACAGGTATTAAGGTATACCATTCCCGAGGAAAACATAGGGTATGATATGCATGATAGGTCATCCAGTACATACCCATCTTGATAAAGAGACAAGAAGAATCATGATGTTTACCCATACCATACGATTTGGATAATTGATCAGGAACAATTTAGCATTGCGCTTCCAATGTTCCTGTTGAAATTTGAAGTACCACATCCGTGCTTCGAGATAGCAATCGACATGGTCATCAGATAAAGGTCGGATTTATGGATATACAAAGAGGATTCATGAGGATCAACTTATGAAATAAGTCATATAGTTTCCGCATGAAAGGATGGCGAATCTTACATATGGGAGAATTCATAACAATAGGTCCTTCGGCCCGGTGTGGTAGACAAGACATCACCGTACCGGGTTATATGAGACCAAAGTTATCATTATTGGGATATGTGCCTGAGATTCAAATCTGATTGGTGCCGGGACACCTCAGACTCAAGATGCCTGAGAAAAAAAATGAAGATGCAAGATTCTCATGATATGAGCTACTCAAGCAATTCTTGAACCATGAGTCCGATTGTAAAACACATGAACCTCATGTCAAGACATTCGTGCCCATGTGGAATTCTTACGTAAAAATGCAACTGAGTTCTCATTTGGGAACCATCATCTGGGATAACAAGGTTCCATGTGTAAGTCTAGATTAGCTCTTATGAAGGAACTTCTTTTCCCTTGATCAAATCAGTTAGTGGCTTGGCGTGCTAAGAGAAGTTATGTGAAGTGAAGATAACAATTCTTCATAACATATAACACTTCGCACATGCATGAATTATTTGGTATTCCCCAAGAGGAAGCGAAACAAAACTTGCACATATTCGCGGCAGAAAGATTGCACGTGAACTTTGGGGAAATACACTTCTTCTATCAAACATATTCTTCACAAGCTAGGCAAAAAGATAAAGCTTTCAAGTGCTTCATCATGAATCATGAATATGTTGAGGGTGTGGTCGATGGGCTCAGCATCAATCCCTCAAGATTTTGACAGGGATGAATTTCCAAAATTATAATATCAAGGAGATAACATTTGTCAAATCAAATGGTATAATCTCGTATGCTCGAGGGAACAACCACAATTAAACATTGGTCGATGGGTGCACCCGGAAATACGGACGGAGTAGCACAACCAATGTCAAAAATGATGAGTCAACACCCCACTCACTAAGAATGAAACAATCAATTGTTAACCTCAAGGAAATAGGGTTGACAGAAGTATTGGAGTCACACATCAGAGTCCACTTGTTGGTACACCGGTTAGAAACAACACATGACCAAGAAATGGATGGTGATGGCGAGAAGTATTACTATATCAAGAATTCTTAAGACGTCTGCAATTCTCACGACATCCTTGACATAAAGATGGTAATACTCCAAGGTAGAAGATAACATAAGCTGAATAGCAAGGGACTTAAGGAACAACACAAAACATGAACACGTTTGTGTTGTAGGGAAGACAAACAAGGATGTCGAGGATAATACAGATCATCGAGGGGCAAGGATGGTATTTCTCATCATGCATTTGGTCGATACCCTGCAAGAGCTCGGGATGCTGATGATGATCACAACACATTTGTCGAGAAGGTTCACGAAGATGTAATCGTTCAGTGGCGACATCAAGCAAGGGAATGATGAAGCAAGCGGTTGTCGGAACCACAAATAAGACTGCTAGCTTAGAATTGAGATTGCCTTTTAGGACAAGCAACATGATGTGGAAAGCTCGATGCAAGCTTAACGCACAGCTGGGATTGTGTTCCAAGGATGAAGGGTATAGATAGCATGGTCGAGCTCCAACATGACGATGATGGTGTAGCTTAACAGCTTGGAATGACATGATTGAGTACAAGCTCGTAATCAAGGAAAATTACTAAAATTTTGTTGAATCGCAATGCGAACTTGATTCAATTATCGATGTACTCGCATGTCAAACATCTCAAACACGAGGAAACTGGAATTAATGAAAATATCATAGTCGATGAGGAGCTCAGAAGAAGTTATATAACTCTGCGATATCCTCGAGCTACAAGGATTAATAATCGGAGGTAGATCAACATGAAGGCTTGGACCATGGTATTGATCTGAAGAAGACAAGTACTTTAACTCGCCTGAGAATGAAATCAAGGTAGGACAACATGGCTGGAACCACGATTGCAAAGGACAAGATCACAGATACCAGATTTAAACCACAGAATGAATGATTATCGATACGAGAAGTTTCTATGATAGGGTAAACGTCGTTTCCATGGGCATGAACACAAAGTTCAAGGTCGACTCCCACTTCATCAATGCATCACCTGCCATTTACTCCCCGTCTTTGATCATGTTGTAGTTTTGAAAGAATATCCGGTATAACACCAGAAGAGTAAGACTCGTGAAAACCCTTCGGGTCATATTGATTTAGGAAGGCATAGGTGCAACCCATCGGGGAGTCTTAGGAACATATACCATAAACTTCAAGACTAATCAACACATGCTTGAAGAGTAAGGCTGACAGGGGCATCGAATATAAATTATAAGAAGGAGGAGACACAATTTACCAATGAAATCATTTATCAGGGGAACAATATCACAATAATGTTTTTGAATGTAAAGGATGTTGTCGGATAATAACCCAGAATGAGTATGGTAGTCCACAAAAGACCTGATGTGAGTATCGGTAGTCAATCAGAGGGAGATAGGTTGCAATGCATCAGGTTATAGAACATCTGAAAAATATCGATACTTAATTACCAAAGGAATTAGGATTTCCAGGTTGGTGTATCATAATCAGATGCTCCGATCAAATACAAGTAAGTTGAATGGTCTTAGTTGGACAACCAACCAAAGTTGACTTGTCGAGAACCAGCTCTGCCTGGAAGGACGTGTGAGCCGGAAAGATACTTTATGAGTATCAACGGATGATTGTGCGCATTCACACAAAGGTAGAATCAATAAGATCACATGAAAATTACAAAGGATTTTAATGAATGCTGCTAGACATATGGATTTAACCATAACACAAGCAGGCAAGAAAGGTCAAAAGAAATAGACTACTGAGGATTCCAGAAGATCGAATAGCAGTTCAAAGAACTTACGAAACCCATGACAACTGATGATGGACGGATCCCCGATAAGATAATTCGTTGCATCTTGTAAAACAAGAGAAATTGGAAAGAAAGTATGGGTGACATTTGTATGTCGTCATCCATAGGGTTGACGGCGAAAGGGAAATTGCAAAAGCGATGATCACAAGTTCTTGAGTGAACATCAGAGATTATCCTCGGAGTCTTCTGACGGATCAAGTCATCGTCTGGAATTGCGGGGCTCTCCGGGTTACGAGAACCTAATGTTAGAGTTAGTAAAATCTTTAACCCAAAAGAGAACAGAGAGTAGAGCCCAGCGTATAGGAAAGGACTAAAAGATAATAATACCACCCAATTAAGATGTGGGCCCGTAAGCCACAACATTAGCGTTAGTAAAGTTTTTCAAACACTAGACTCAACTTCGGCCAAGGAATTGGAAAGGGGGCTACCTACAGGCAGTCGGCTCTGATACCAACTTGCGACGCCCTCGTTTTAATCGTACGCTAATCATACACGCAAATGCGTACGATGAAACCCAAGGACTCACAGGAAGATATGACAACACAACTCTAGACACAAATAAAATAATATCAGCTTCATATTACAAGCCAGGGGCCTCGAGCGCTAGAATACAGAAGCTCGATAAACACACGAGTCAGTGGAAGCAACAAATATCTGAGTACAGACATAACATGAGGTGCCTTAGAGACGGCTAGCACAAAAGAAACACCATCGAACGAGGCGAGGCCTCCTACCTGGGAACCTCCTAAACTACTCCTGGGCTTCAGCGGCCTCCACGAAGATGACACCATCGGGGCGGCACGCATCGCCAGGAAACTCCACTCCTGGGCTCCACCATCTGGTCGCAGCAATGGATCAAGGGGACAAAGGGGGAGCAAAGCAATGGTGAGTACTCATCCAAAGTACTCGCAAGACTTACATCAGAACTATTCTAAGTATGCATTAGTATCAAAGAAGGGGTTTTATATGTGGACTCAGTCCAACAATGCGAAAATAGAGAGAGAAGGCCTAGTACTATCGAAGACTAGCATCTTCAGGGTGTTGCAGCAAATAGACGAGAGTAGGACAGGGGTAACACAATAATAGTCATATTGTTATAGCAGTATTGAAGTAAGGTCACGCCTAGAGATCCTCCCTCGACTCCCTGCGAGGAAGCAATCCCGAGGCAACTAATTCCAGTTAAGTAACAATTGTAGTTGTATAAGATCAGGGCACAACTCCAAGTAGTCCTGTAACCGTGGACACGGCTATTCGAATAGTTAATTTTCATCCCTCCAGGGGTGCACCACATGTCCCGTCACGCTCGATAACACTCTGGCCGGACACACTTTTCTGGGTCCTGTCCGGCCTCGGAATATCGACACGTCCTAGCCCCACCTAAAACTTATCAAAGAGGCCAGCCCGTCGGTCTAAATCCTAAGCGCAAAGGGTTCATGGGCCCAGTTCCCCTCCGCGCTCCTGCACGATGCGAGGGCGGCCGACGGCAGTCCTACCATCCCTTAATCACAAGCGCGATGCATCTCGGGACCACTCAGGAGTGCGCCACTACGTTGCTGACATCTGAAAAGCTTCGGTTGATACCGCGACGCCGTGTACCCATAATTCTTCCCGCATAGCCGGTTAGTGCGAAAAGGTCTCCGACTAACCCAGATCAAATACCCAAATCCATTAACATTTTAATTAGGACATCAACACAATTTCGCAGGAATCCACCCGTCTTACAACTAATCATCAATGATCCCAGTAACATGATCGAGTAACTGTGTGGTTGTAACATCAGGGGGAATCCGAGGTATCACCCTCATTGGATTCCGAACGATGTATCCGTCAAGGTGGGCTTAGAGGAATCACCCTCGGGGGTCCCACACTTGAGGGGTTGCAGGACAGAGCCATCGTCAGGAATGGTGAAAGAGGAACACCCTCGATAACCACGACTGACTAGCTATACTACAAAGATATCATCAGGAGTACTTAGCGAGGTGTCACCCTCGGTACCCGATAGTATCTGTGCAGCGTCGTACAACTAAGGGGGGTGTATGTGATGTGTCGGGTCTGGCTCGTCGATCTGGGATCGAGATTTGAAAACAAGCGGGGCAACTAGACTACGGGGTCAGAGGGGATGACTGCTCCACCTATACTAAACAGATTTAAAGTACCGGACTGAAAGTAGCAATTCATAAAAAACAGGCTATGCATCAGATATATTCTAATTAACAGATTATCTTATATATCTATTTAACTAATTAACTAATTAATTAGTATAACTAATTATTCATTTTCTTTATCATTATTATTATTAGGGACATGGGCCCCGCATGTCATTGAGACAGTGAGTACCATAATCACTAAACGCACACATATCACAAACACCAAATTCCTACATAGCACATATTCACATATTTCACGTACATACACACCATTTCATACATACATGCATACTTAAGTTCTTACATACATATCCTTGCACATACATACACCTTCATATATACGTACACACATATATATCCATGTTTATATACATACGATTATACATATATTCCTTTTTCGTTTTTTGTTCTTTACATACTAAATCGCACGTCAGAGGGGGGGCGCCGGATCAATGGAGAAAGAGGAGAGGGGGCTCATAGCTCCTGTAGGGGAGGGGCAGCGGGCGTGAGGAGGCCGTTGCGATGGTGCTGGTGGTGGCCGGTTGGAGTAGCGGTGGCCGGCAACGACGAGGTGGAGAAGGGGGGCCGGCGAGGGATCCCGTGGCGGGGCGGTGAAGTGGAGGCGGGGCGGCCTGGCAAGGAGGAGGCACCGGAGGGAGCTCGGTCGGCGGTGCAAGGGCTGGCCGACGCAAGCTTCGGCCCGGGGCGATTGGAGGGAGGCCAAGGCGGGGCCGCCATGGCCGTCGAGGCCCCGGCCGAGGCGTCGGTGGGGAGGGGTCACTGGTGCGCCATCGGAGTAGGAGCCCGACGAGAGGGACCTCCGGCCGGCTGGTGGGAGTGGGAACCGCCAGGGAGGGGCGCAGGGGAGGCCTGTGGGATGGGGAGGGAGAGGGAGGTCGGCGCGGATTGAGGGGTCGCAGGGACGGGGGTAGACGGGGGGGGGGGGGGGGGTGTGCCGGATCAGGGGTGGAGGCCACGGGAGAGTGGGGCTGTGAGGAAGGGAGGTTCCTTGCAAGGGGAGAGGTTGGGGTTCGATGGGGAAGGCTGACGAGGGGGTGAGAGTCTCGGGCGATGCGGGAGGGTTGGTGGGGGCTGGTCTCGGTAGGTGGGAACAGTAGGTGGGGGGGGGGGAGCTCGGTCCCCATGTGGTGGTTGGTGGGGCTGCCGACGGGGGGCAGAGTGGCGGCTGCCACGGGGAGGGAGTGGGGATCGAGCGGGGCTCGCTAGGGTTTCCAACACGGCGGTTTGCAGGCCTGGCCGGCTGGGCCTAGTGTGGCCCAGTTGGGCCAAGGGGGGTTTCTTTTGTTTTTTATTTTTTTTATTTTTTAAATACTATAATATATTTATTTATACTTCTTTTTTTGTGTCTAAATAGCTATATGTTTTAATTATACACGGACTGCAATAATTTTATAAATGCCCTCTTCACCTTACCAATCAGTAGGGAATCTTTATGTTTCACCCGACATTTTTCTTATCTTAAGATCCGAAAACTTCTATTGTTTTGATTTTATTTCAAACTTGAATTTGAACCGTTTAAAGCTATGCGGGATTATCAATAGTAATAACGGTGACGTGTCACCATTAGCCTAGGTTTAGTGTAGCTTAACTTACCGGGGCGGCACAGAGTTCTTGGTTGTGTTGTAAGGTGTGAATTTGAGTAAGACTCAAAACCCCGACCACGGCAGAAGAAATAGAAAGGACGAAGGTTGTACCCTATGCCTTAGCCGTAGGCTCTAAAGTATGCCAAGCTGTGTACCGCACCTGATGTGTGCCTTGCCATGTGCCAAGGGGTACAAAGAGTGAACCATGATTGAATCACTGAACATCGGTCAAAGTTATCCTTAGTAACAAATGAACTAAGGAATTTTTCTCGATTATGGAGGTGGTTAAAGAGTTCGTCGTAAAGGGTTACGTCGATGCAAGCTTTGATACTAATATGAATAAACCCTAAGTAGTAAAACGGATTTGTAGAGTAGAGTAGACATTTGGAATATTTCCAAATAGCACGTAGTAGCAGTGTCTATAAGATGACATAAAGATTTGTAAAGCACACACGGATCTAAAAGGTTCAGAACCGTTGACTAAAACCTCTCTCACAAGAAAGACGTGATCAAACGCCAGAACTGTATGGGTGTTGGATTCGTTAAAATCACATAGTGATGTGAACAAGATTATTGACTCTAGTGCAAGTGTGAGACTGTTGGAAATATGCCCTAGAGGCAATAATAAATTAGTTGTTATTATATTTCTTTGTTCATGATAATCGTTTATTATCCATGCTATAATTGTATTGATTGGAAACACAAATACATGTGTGGATACATAGACAAAACACTGTCCCTAGTAAGCCTCTAGTTGACTAGCTCGTTGATCAAATATGGTCAAGGTTTCCTGACCATAGACAAGTGTTGTCACTTGATAATGGGATCACATCATTAGGAGAATGATGTGATGGACAAGACCCAAACTATAAACGTAGCATATGATCATGTCAGTTTATTGTTACTGTTTTCTGTATGTCAATGTATGTGTTCCTATGACCATGAGATCATGCAACTCCCGGACATCGGAGGAATACCTTGTGGGTTATCAAACGTCGCAACATAACTGGGTGACTATAAAGGTGCTCTGCAGGTATCTCCAAAGGTGTCTGTTGGGTTGGTATGGATCAAGACTAGGATTTGTCACTCCGTGTGACGGAGAGGTATCTCGGGGCCCACTCGGTAATACAACATCACAAGAAGCCTTGCAAGCAATGTGACTAAGGAGTTAGTTACGGGATCTTGTATTACGGAACGAGTAAAGAGACTTGCTGGTAACGAGATTGAACTAGGTATAAAGATACCGACGATCGAATCTCGGGCAAGTAACAAACCGAAGGACAAAGAGAATAGTATCTGGGATTATATGAATCCTTAACATAGAGGTTCAACCGACAGAGATCTTCGTAGAATATGTGGGAGTCAATATGGACATCCAGGTCCCGCTATTGGTTATTGACCGGAGAGTGTCTCGGGTCATGTCTCCATAGTTCTCGAACCCGCAGGGTCTGCCCACTTAAGGTTCGGTGATGTTTTAGTATAGTTGAGTTATATGTGTTGGTGACCGAAGGTTGTTCGGAATCCCGAATGAGATCACGGACGTCACGAGGATTTTCGAAATGGTCCAGAAACGAAGATTGATATATTGGAATTTGGTGTTTGGATTCCGGAAGGTTTTCTAGCATTGCCGACAGTGTACTGAGAGTGACAAATGGGTTCCGGGGGCCCACTGGGTGGGCCCACAACGCCCCAAGGGGTCCACATGGGTTTATTGGATGCGAAATAAGACATAATGGGCTGACAAAGTCATCCAAGGAAAGCCCATGAGGAAAAGGTGGAAAATCCAAAAGAGGTGGGAAATTAAGGAAGGAGTCCTAATCCAAGTGGAGTTGGAGGAGGACTCCTCCCTCCTCTAGTTCGGCCGACACAAAGGAGCCTCCCTTGTGGCGCCAAGGCTGCCCCCTCCCTCCTCCTATATATACTAGAGGTTTAGGGATTCTGATACACAACTTTTCCACGTGCAACTCAAACCAATACCTCATAGTTCTACCTCTAGATCGGTTTTCTACGGAGCTCGGGCGAAGCCCTACAGGAATAGACCATCACCATCACTAGCGCGCCGTCACGCTGCCGAAGAACTCATCTACTTCCCCATCTCTCTTGCTGGATCAAGAAGGCGGAGATCGTCATCGAGTTGTACGTGTGTGGGATGCGGAGGTGCCGTCCATTCGGCACTTGATCGGAACGGATCGTGGGACGGATCGCGAGACGGTTCGTGCGACGGTTCATGGGACGGATCGTGAAGACGTACCACTACATCAACCACGTTTATTAACGCTTCCGCTTAGCGATCTACAAGGGTATGTGGATCCAATCTCCCTCTCGTAGATGAACATCACCATGATAGGTCTTCGTATGCGTAGGAAATTTTTTGTTTCCCATGCAACATTCCCCAACATAGCCCTCCTTCGGTGATCCGGAAGCTTCTATTTCACTGATTTTTTATATATTTTTTCTGGATTTTTTCGGGCTTCGTAAAATTGGGTAAAAGCCCGTGCAAAATAGACATCAGCACACAAAAACTGGCACTCGATGCACTGAGTTAGTAGGTTAGTCCGAATATGTGTAAAATGATATAGAAGTGTAGCAAAACATATAACAATGTCACCCAAAAGAACATGGAATAAGCATAAATTATAGATACGTTTGGGACATATCAACATCCCCAAGCTTAATTTCTGCTCATCCTTGTGTAGATAAATGTAACACAATAATTTCTGTGGTGACATGCTAACACACATATAAGAACTTCAAAGTAAAGCAAGTAATATATGCAATTCAAGTCAAGACAATAACAAGCAAGAGTCTATATCTAGTATTGAATTTAGCAAAGTAAGAACATAAAGGTGCAAGAGCTCTTGCTGTCCGTGACTCGGATGTCTCCAAATGGTGTTTTCATGCAAGAAGTGGGAGATGGGTTGAGATTCTAATTGAGAACTCAATCTACTTAACCTCACACTTAGTCTCCTTCAGAATCTTACTTTGACTCATCCCCAGGCCACTAGCCAAGCACAAGTCAAAATGATCCTCTCCCTTTCGACTTTGAGCACTCATGCAATGGATGAGCGTAAGCAAGATAGTTGGCACTTAGGATGGAAAATAGAATAATGATGGGGAAGGAAGACAAAAAGGTGTTAAAGGCTCACATCAATGAGGACAACCATAGGCGAGAGAAAGCCAAATAATAGATATGATGTGAGGAGTAAGGATTGCCATGTAACGGATGCACATATGAGCTAAGGTAAGCTCTCAAATGGAACTAGTGGGGGTGCATCCAACTTGTTTGCTCATGAAGACCTAGAGCTCATTTGAGGAGGCTCATCATTGGAATATGCAAACCAAGTTCTATAGTGTAAGGGTCCCCTCATAGTTATGCATATATGATAATCTCTATGTAGTACCAATATAGTAATGGAGTACGAGTGTGGATCTTTCAAAAGGAATAGTAGTGTTGCCCCCTTATCTCTTTTTATTACTTTTTCTTTTTCTTTTTCTCTTTTTCTTTTTCTTTTTTGTGGCCTCTTTGGCTCTTTTTATCTCTCATTTGTCCTCTTTGGGATCTTTTGTTTTGTCCTCTTTGGGATCTTTTCCTCACTTAAGGGCAACACTCTATGTTTTACATGAATAAAAAGAAAAATCATCACACTTCATAAGAAGTACTCAACATAAAGACAAGTGAAAACTATCATGATGTATGCAAATGTATGCCTCTGCCAGTGTAGCAGGATATGCAATGATACAAGCGCGTCATGTAGCAGTAATGAGGGCAAGGCCCGACTAGCGTGCGGCTCTATGATCAAGAAAAAGCATGTATGACATGAATATGAAGTCATGAGTTGGTGGATGTTGCATGTCAATGTATCTCGGAAAGGCTATGGAAATGCCTTAGTAGGTAGGTATGGTGGTTGTTTTCAGGAAAGATATAATGAGGCTTATGTATGACAGAGCGTATCATACATATGGATGGTGGCTGTTTGGATGCATCGGCGGAGTTTGCACCAACTCTTAATGTGAGAAAGGGCAATGCACGGTACCGAAGAGGCTAGCAAAATATGGATGGTGGAAGTGCCAACAATCCAATACTCACATTAGTCCTAAGAACTCATACACTTATTATCGATAACTCTCCATCTAGTTAGGAAATTCACAAAGAGACAAGTATCCTGAGGAGGAGTGTTTGGGGGTTTGGTTATCCTTGCGCATCCACGACTCATGGTAACGTGAGGGTACTCTATATATTCCAACCCCTCTAGAGGTTAGCGATCAATTTAGTAGCTAGAGTTCTCAACTAATTTTTAGTTTTTGAAAAAAAACACGGATTTCCCAAAATACGACACCTATCACTAATAGGCTTAAGCTCTTGGCACCAATAGTCCAAAAATTATTCAAAACAATACCTCAAAACTATTGCAAGTTACTACTATACTTAAATAGCAATCTCAATTACCTACTCATACAAGACACACAACTTAGTGCAACAAGCCATATCTCTACACAAGATAAGCATGATAACTCAAGAGAGTTCCAGAAACAACCTAAATAATATCTCTTAAAAATAGTAAGAATGAAAAATAAGAGCTAAGCATGACAGTAGCTACGAAAAGATGAAGAACACACAAAAAAGATAAGCATGAAAACCTATGTTGTGTTCTAGAGTGGAATGGAGCGTGTCTCTCTCCCAACAAGGTAGGATAGGTTCCGACTTGTTATGAAAAGAAAGCAAACCTAAAACAAACTAAAAAGTAAATAGCGGGACGCTCCAAGCATAGCACATAACATATGAAGTGATAAAAATATAGCATGGAGATGGACGAACTGATGATTGTTGATAGAGAAGTGGATGCACGGGGGCATCCCCAAGCTTGGACGCTTGAGTCTCCTTGAATATTTATTGGGGTGCATGGGGCAATCCCCAAGCTTGAGCGCTTGACACTCCTGTATCTTCTTTCATCATCTCTCCCATCGCATACTTGAAAACTCCCTTCATACGAAACTCATCATAATCTAATTAGTGTGGTTATTTCCCTTAATAAAATAATTCATTCCCTGCTGGAAATAAAGATTTTCATGAAAAGTTACTGCTTCTTATGAATGCGAAAAGGTTTTTTTTGCAAATAAAAAGCAAGCTTAGGATTTGCAAAACAATGAAACACAAAACATGACAGAATGTGTGAAAAACAGAACAACATGTAGTAAATAATTTATTCTGGGCACTTCTGCAACTCAACTCAAAAAAATCAGAACAGATGCCTGAAAAAAATATATAGATCATGATGTAAAAAAATCAGATCAAAAAGATGATCGGCTGATTTTTGGCGAATTTTTCCGTCACGCACACATAATCTGTTTCTGGAAAGCATGTCCCAACTTTTGAACCTTCTTGCAATCGGAGGCTATAACTAGGCACAAAGCTTGATGTTTCTACAGAAGTAACACACAACAAGACCACTAAAATAGTAAGTAAAAACTCAAAGTAAAGATAGCAAGGGTTGTCTCCCTAGAGCTCTTTCTTTATAGCCAAAAAGATAGGCTTAAGATTTTAATGATGCTCTCGTAGGAATAAGAGTTATAGAACAAAAGAGAGCATCAAGAAGCAAACACCCAACACATTTAAGTTTAACATGCTTCATATGCATAGGAATATTGCAATAGAATAATTCATTGAAGCACAAACCAATAAGCATAGGAAGGCAAGACAAGTGCAGTTTCAAAATCTTCGACATAAAGAGAGGGAACTTGATAATATTGAAATATCTATAAGCATATGTTCCCTTCTCATAATAATTTTTAGTGGGATCAAGAATAAACTCAACAATATAAGTATAACATAAAGCATTGTTACCATGATCCACATGGACTTCATGAAGATGATAAAACTTGGAGTAAAAGAGAGACTGGATCTCTTCCCAATTCCGTAGGTGAGAATCATCTATTAGCCTATACCATTCCAATCTTTTTCTTTGAATGACAAGGCAAATAATTTCATCATGACTCCATCTCTTGTCAAACCTGAAATCTTAAACAACTCACAAAGTTCTGTAAGTTTCAACAAATGAATACTAGGATTGATCGTTCCATCTCCTGCATAACAATTAGTCCTAATTATTTTAATTATCCCAAGTGGAATTTTGAATGGGATACATTTAGTAGGTGGAGGAGACTTCTCTACCACGGGTGTGGTAGAGCGGCCTTCCCCAAGAAGTGAACTAAGAGTGTAGTTTTCCATAAGCCTGATTAGTGAAGTCACACAACTTAGTGTTCTCTGTGGAACTCATAGCAACAAGCAAGAACAAAGCAACTAAATTTTTTGTGGTTTTTGGTATAAGACTCTAAAGAAAAAACTGAAGAGCAAACTAAGAAGACTAAAAAGAAAAGGCTAAAGATAGTGTGCAACTCCCCTATCTTGAAGACTGGAGTCCCCGGCAACGGCACCAGAAATTCTCTTGATGATGAGGTGATGGATATACTTCTCGCCCCTCGTTGGATACCCCAAGTGGAAGGTGGAGATGTAGTCAGCAGCAAATTTCCCTTACACGGAGACTGTAAGGTTTATCGAACCAGGAGGACTCCTAGGCTCAACAAGTAGGTGTCTTCCACCCTGGCGCTAGGAGTAGACGTGGACCTGCACACACAACAAATAACTTTGCTCCCAACGAGTACACAGAGGTTGTCAATTTCTCCGGCCTTGATGTATGCAAAGGATCAAAACACAAGCGGGAAGGTAATAGTGATTGCAACGGAAAAGTAAATGAAAGCGGTAAATGATGGAGGTGTAAACAATGATGGTCATATGGACTTGAGTCACATGATGTTCACTAGTGATGTCTCTCTCCCAAAAGACGATAAATAACTATGCTTGCGTAAACAAATCACAGTTGGGCAATTGACAGAATTATGATCGCACCGCAATGGTAATTATGCTCCTTGATAGTTAGAGGTTAAATAGTAATGGGCAGTACGCTAAGACAAGTAGACCGTTTATTCATCAACATGTCCTTACTAATCATCCACCTTGAGATATCTATCCAGGACATCTCTCCAGTATTAAGTTGCGACTCCCACCCAAAGTGTAAACTCAAAGCAACGGACAACTGCATTAACGAACTATGCGCAAGGTAAACAATTCTTACAACCGTGGTCACAAGCACCTTTGTTTTCTCCCTGGTGGCAACAAGCACATCCCCTAGTCTCATGTTTCTATCACTCAAGCTAGACATCGAGGGGCCTGAACCCACAGTCATGCATAACGCTCCCTCTTGGAGTTACGATCTACTAATTGGCCAAAGCAATAAAAAGCAACGGAGAACATGCATGAATCACTAAGGAACATAATATAAAAGGATGATCAAATATATAACTCATAACAATCTGAACATAATCTCAGAATCCATCGGATCCCAACAAACCGATCATAGCAATAGCAAGAGAATTACATAGATGCCTTGATCATGTAGGGCAACTGACAAGGACTAACCATTGAAGCACAAGATTGGAGATAAGACATCACATAGCTACTAGTCATGGACTCATGCTCCAAGGAACACTACTCACGACACGTTCGAGAAGCGTCCATGGCGGTGCATAAGCTCCCGAAGGTCAATCATCCCTCCGACAGGGTGCCGGGAAGAGGTCTCTTGACGCTCCCGATTTTGGAAGTGCTACGGCGGCGGAACGATGGAGAAATTCGCGATTCCAGACAGTGTGCGAGGGTTTCCTCTCGGGACTCTAAATATAGGCCAAAGGAGGGCACCGGAGCAGGTGGGACCCACCCAGGTGGCCTGCTCCGCCTGGGAGGCCCCTCGCACCCCTCTAGCCCTCCTTCGGTGATCCGAAAGCTTTTGTTTCGCTGATTTTTTTATATTTTTTTGGATTTTTTCGGGCTTCGAAAAATTGGGTAAAAGCCCCTGCAAAATAGACATCAATACACAAAATTTGGCACTGGGTGCACTGAGTTAATAGGTTAGTCCAAATATGTGTAAAATGATATAAAAGTGTAGCAAAGCATATAACAATATCACACAAAAGATCATGGAACAAGCAGAAATTATAGATACATTTTGGACGTATCAGTGGCGTATCACAAAATTTCTGTTGATCGGCTGTAGCTCTACCATTGTCCTTTGTCTTATCAGGAATGTTGAGGACTGTGGCACAAAGGGAGTATGCGACATTCTTTTTGTTGTGCATCACATCGATGTTATAAGGAAGTTTGTGGTCCTTGAAATAGGGAAGCTTCATGAAGTGTGTAATGTGAGTCGAGTTGTGAGTCTCATCATATCCCTTAAAGTTTTGACTTTGCCTTTGCCTTTGCCTTGGCCTTGGCCTTCGCCTTCTCCTTTGCCTTTGGCTTTGGCTTTGTCTTTTCCTTTGCCTTTGCCTCCGCCTTTAAGCTTTAGAGATTTTAGCTGAGTAAGAACATATGTCCCCAAAAACGTTGGACCATATGTTGCCTCATCCAAAAACGTTGGAACATGGTCTTGCGTTGCATTAGGACACCGAGAGGGAGATTGAGCAGAATAACAAACATGGGCGCCAGCTATATGGATTAGACGTGAATGCACAATTGCCCCCTAAGGTGGTTTTTGTAATTAATCACAACATATGCATCATTGGACTAATGAATTTATTCAAGTATATTTTAGAAAAGTTCAAAGATGCTTTGGCTATAGGATTGTGTGGAGATGTCCCTTTGATGCAAGGAAGGAATAGGATTGGATAAAGCTTCAATCAAGAAGACACTTCATTTTACACTTTGTGAGAAATCAGTTCCAGTCCATAGGAACGCCACTACTATTAAAACGAGATGATGTATTATGATGAATTAGTTGCTCAAGTGCTTAAAGATAGCCACCAAAAATACTGAGCCACTTTCCCACAAAAAATATATGTCCCAAGCCACATATGAAAAACCGGTGCCACCAACATTTCCTACTTGGCTATACCAATTTTACACTTAGGCAAATCCTATGCCAATCACACCATCTCGGTACAACCAACATTTCCATAGGTGCCACCGAGATTGGGTGACCAACATTCTGTTGAGATTATTTCATGTTTCGAAATTTCCAAGTTTGAAGTCGGTCTCACCGAGTTTCGAAACTAGTCTAGGTCATTGTATCAGTACCACCTATATTCCTATATCGTTCTCATCGAGAATTGAAAATTTTCCACATTTAGTGCAACTTGGTACCACTGAGATTCATTTCGTTATCACCGAGTTTGACAATAATTCTGTAATGGTTTGATTTTGGGGGATGCCCATATATACCCCTACACCTACCTCTCACTCGCATAGGAAGCACTGAGAATACACTTACACTTGCAAGATCCATTTTTCTGAGAGAGCGCCACCTACTCATGTGTTGAGATCAAGGGATTCCATTCCAACCATTTGAATCTTGATTCTAGCCTCCCCAAAATGCTTTCCACAAGATTAATAATCTCTCCTACCCCTGCCAAACCTGAGAGAGGGTGATTGAGTGTTGAGGAGACTATCTTTTGAAGCACAAGAGAAAGGAGTTCATCGTTCTTCCACATCTATTACCTTTTGGAGGGTGGTGCCTCCTATATTGGTTAGGTGTCGCTTGGGAGCCTGCTACTTTGGGTTGTGGTGTTGAACCAAGATTTTTGTAAGGGCAAGGAGATCGCCTACTTCGTGAATATCTACCGTTGGTTGGGCGAGTTGATACGTCTCCGACGTATCTATAAATTTTGATGGTTTCATGCTAGTATGTTGTCAAACTTTGGATGTTTTGCATGTCTTTTATATATTTCTTGGGACTAACTTATTAACTTAGTGCCAAGTGCCAGCCCCTGTTTTTTCCATGTTTTTGACCCCTTTCAGAGGAGGATTTTTAACGGAGTCTAAACGGAATGGAACTGCCCAAAAGATTTTTTCCGAAACAGAAAAAGATCGGGAAGCCGGAGAATCAGGGCAGGGGGCCTGCAGGGACCCCACAAGACCTCATGGCGCGGCCAGGCGGGCCCGCGCCTCCCTGCCTTGTGGGCTCCCTGGGCCACCTCTGCCCTAGGTTTTGCGCCTATATATTCCCTAAAATCCCAGAAAAAATCAGGAGATCATCGAAAGTACTTTTCCGCCGCCGCAAGCTTCTGTCTGCGCAAGATCCCATCTCGGGCATGTTCTGGTGCCAAGCCGGAGGGAGGATTCGGATACGGAGGGCTTCTTCATCAACACCATGACCTCTCCAATGATGCGTGAGTAGTTCACCATAGACCTACAGGTACATAGCTAGTAGCTAGATGGCTTCTTCTCTCTCTGGGATCTTCAATACAAAGTTCTCCATGATCTTCATGGAGATCTATCCGATGTAATCTTCTTTTGCAGTGTGTTTGTCGAGATCCGATGAATTGTGGATTTATGATCAGATTATCTATGAATCTTATTTGAGTTTCTTTAGATCTCTTTTATGCATGATTTCATATCCTTGTAATTCTCTTCGAGTTGTGGGTTTTGTTTGGCCAAGTAGATCTATAATTCTTGCAATGGGAGAAGTGCTTGGATTTGGGTTCATACCATGCGGTGACCTCATCCAGTGACAGAAGGGGTAGCGAGGCACGCATCGTGTTATTTCCATCAAGGGTAAAAAGATGGGGTTTTCATCATTGGTTTGAGATTATCCCTCAACATCATGTCATCTTGGTTAAGGCGTTACTCTGTTCATCATGAACTCAATACACTAGAGGCATGCTGGATAGCGGTCGATGTGTGGAGTAATAGTAGTAGATGCAGAAACTATCGGCCTACTTGTCTCGGACGTGATGCCTATATGTATGATCATTGCCTTAGATATCGTCATTACTTTGCGCGGTTCTATCAATTGCTCGACAGTAATTTGTTCACCCACCATAATACTTGCTATTTTGAGAGAAGCCTCTAGTGAACACTATGGCTCCCGGCTCTACTCCACACCATATTTTCATCCTTACACTTTTTACTTCGTTGCACTTTCCTCCTTTATAGCTCACTTTGCAATCAATCTTGAAGGGATTGACAACCCCTTTAAAGCGTTGGGTGCAAGCTCTTTTGTGTTTACGCAGGTACTCTGGACTTGACGAGATTCTCCTACTGGATTGATACCTTGGTTCTCAAACTGAGGGAAATACTTACTGCTCATGTGGTGCATCACCCTTTCCTCTTCAAGGGAAAAACCAACGCAAGCCTAGTCTCCGTCAACGTGCCAATTTCTGGCGTTGTTGTCTGTTGCCGTAGCAGAAGAATTTATGGCACCGTTGCCGGGGAGGATCATGTCAAGAACTGATCCAAGTAAGTATCACAAACTCATCTCTTGCATTTACTTTGTTTGCCAGTTGCCTCTCGTTTTCCTCTCCCCCACTTCACAATTTTCCTTTTTCGTTTGCCTTTTCTGTTTGCCTTTTCGTTCGCCCTTTTTCTCGCTTGCTCTTTGTTCGCTTGTGTGCTTGCTTACTTGCCGAAGTCACCATGAATGAAAACACCAAACTGTGTGACTTCTCGAATACTAATAATAATGATTTTATTAGTACTCCGATTGCTCCCGCCACTAGTGCGGAGTCATACGAAATCAATGCCGCTTTGCTGAATCTTGTTATGAAAGAGCAATTCTCCGGCCTTCTAAGTGAAGATGCCACGTCCCATCTTAATACCTTCATTGAGCTTTGCGATATGCAAAATAAGAAAGATGTGGATAAGGATGTGATTAAATTGAAGCTTTTTTCCTTTCTCATTGCGAGATCGCACAAAAACTTGGTTTTCGTCTTTGCCCCAAAATAGTATCGATTCTTGGGATAATTGCAAAGATGCTTATATATCCAAGTATTTTCCGCCGGCTAAGATTATCTCTCTCCGTAATGATATCATGAATTTCAAGCAACTTGATCATGAAAATGTTGCACAATCTTGGCAGAGAATGAAATGGATGATTAGAAATTGTCTCGCTCATGGCTTGAGTCTTTGGATGATTATACAAATCTTCTACGCTGGCTTGAATTTCGCTTCTAGAAATATCTTGGACTCCCCCTCAGGTGGAACGTTCATGGAAATCACGTTAGGCGAAGCCACAAAGCTCCTAGACAATATCATGACGAACTACTCTCAGTGGCACACTAAAAGGTCACCTACTAGTAAGAAGGTACACGCTATAGAAGAAATTAACTCGTTGAGTACTAAGATGGATGAGTTAATGAATTTGGTTGCTAGTAGAAGTGCTCCTTTAGATCCTAATGATATGCCCTTGTCTTGTTTGATTGAGAGTAGCAACGCTAGCTTGGACGTTAATTTTGTTGGTAGGAATAATTTTGGCAACAACAATGCTTTTAGAGGAAACTATGTTCCTAGGCCTTTTCCTAGTAACTCCTCTAATAACTTTGGCAACTCCTAAAAAAATACTCATGGAAATTACAATAGATTACCCTCTGATCTAGATAGTAATATCAAAGAGTTTATCAACTCGCAAAAGATTTTCAATGCGTCCATAGAGGAAAAACTACTCAAAATTGACGATTTGGCTAAGAGCGTTGATAGAATGTCTAGTGATGTTGATGCTTTGAAAGTTAGATGTGCTCCTCCCAAGATCAATATGGATGAAACTTTGAAAGCTATGCGTGTTTCCATGATTGAGAGCAATGAAAGAACCGCCCAAATTCGTGCTAGACATGAATGGCTTAAAAAGGCATGTTCTCGTGATAAGAATCATGAAGATCTTAAAGTGCTTGGTGTGACTCCCATTGAATCTTTGTTTTCTTGTGTCAAACCTAATGATGATGGGGCTGGATATGAATCCACTTTGGTTGAAAAGCGCCCCAATGATTCGGAGTCCATCTATCTTGATGCTAAAAGCATTGAAAGTGGAGTAGAAGATATTAATGCTTTGATTAGTAATGAAATTACTACCATGGATTTCAAGGAATTCAATTATGATAGTTGCTTCTGGATTGAATGTATTTCCTTGATGCAATCCATGTTAAACTCTCTACACGCTTATAGCCAAAACAAGGCCTTTTCTGATCTTATCATCGAAGCTATGATAAAATCTCTTGAAGAGAAACATGAATTGGAAGTGTCTATCCCTAGAAAGCTTCATGATGAGTGGGAACCTACCATCAAAATCAAAATCAAAAACTATGAATGCAATGCTTTGTCTGATTTGGGTGCTAGTGTTTCTGCGATTCCAAAGTCTTTATGTGATGTTCTGGGTTTTAATGAGATTGAAGAGTGTTCTCTTAATTTGCATCTTGTGGATTCTACTGTCAAGAAACCTATGGGAAGGATCAATGATGTTCTTATCATTGCAAATAGGAACTATGTACCCGTGGATTTCATTGTGCTTGACATTGATTGCAATCCTACATGCCCTATTATTCTTGGTAGACCTTTCCTAAGGACTATCGGTGCTATCATCAATATGAAGGAAGGGAATATTAGATTTCGATTTCCTTTAAAGAAGGGCATGGATAACTTTCCTAGAAAGAAAATAAGATTGCCTTATGAATCCATGATGAGGGCCACTTATGGTTTGAGCACCAAAGACGACGATACGTGATTCTATCACTTTTATGCCTAGCTAAGGGGGTTAAACAATAGCGCTTGTTGGGAGGCAACTCAATGAATTTATCTTTTTTATTTCTGTTTTGTTGCGTCCAGACCATCATAATTCTGTCGTGATTGTTTTTTAGTGTTTCTTTTTGTGTTTGAGCCAAGCAAAACCTTTATGACTAGTCTTGGTAATGGTTGTTTGATCCTGCTGGAAAAAGACAGAAACTTTTCGCTCACGAGATGATTTTTCATTTTTATTCAGAAAGATCTTTTGAGTTGATTCGATTTGCTGCTGGTTGATATGCCATTTGCCCAGGGAGTCGTAATTTTTCAGAATTTTTGAGGTACCAGAAGTATACGAAGTATACAGATTGCTACAGACTGGTCTGTTTTTGACAGATTCTGTTTTTGTTGAATTGGTTGCTTGTTTTGATGAAACTATGGTTAGTATCGGGGGGTACTAGGCATGGTAAAGTGAGAATATTGTAGCCCAACATCAATATATATAGAATTCAAGATTTCTACAGTACCCATAGAGGTGGTAGTTTGTTTTCTTGTGCTAATGATATCACGAGTTTCTGTTTAAGTTTTGTGTTGTGAAGTTTTCAAGTTTTGGGTGATGTTCTCAGGGACAAAGAGATAAGGAATGGAAATATATCAAGCTTGGGGATGCCCAAGGCATCCCAAGCCAAATTCAAGTACACTAAAAAGCCTAAGCTTGGGGATGCCCCGGGAAGGCATCCCCTCTTTCGTCTTCAATCCATCGGTAACATTACTTGGAGCTATATTTTTATTCACCACATGATATGTGTTTTGCTTGGAGCGTCTTGTATCGTAGGAGTCTTTTCTTTTTGTTGTGTCACAATCATCCTTGCTGCACACCTTTTTGAGAGAGAGAGAGACATGCACTCATCGTGATTTTGCTAGAATGCTCATAGTGCTTCAGTTATATCTTTTGAGCTAGATAATTTTGCTCTATGTGCTTCACTTATATCTATTAGAGCACGGCGGTGCATGACTTGGTAGTTGGCTTATGCTATGAAAGTAGTCCCAAAGGTGATAGGTACCCAAAGAGGATACAAAAATCTCCATCTTCATGTGCATTGAGTAGAAAGAGATGTCTTGATTCCTCTCAATTAGTTTTGAGACGTGGATTTGGTAATATTCAGAGTTATGTTTGTAGGTTGTTGTGAATCTACAAATACTTGTGTTGAAGTTAGTGATTCCCGTAGCATGCACGTATGGTGAACCGTTATGTTAGGAAGTCGAAGCATAATTGATCTATTGATTGTCTTCCTTTGTATTGAGGTCGTGATCGCGTGATGGTTAACACCTACCAACCCTTCGCCTAGGAGTATGCGTTTAGCACTTTGTTTCGATTACTAATAAAAACTGTTGCAACAAGTATGTGAGTTCTTCATGACTAATGTGAGTCCATGGTATAGATGCACTTTCACCTTCCACCTATGCTAGCCGCTCTAGTGCCGCGCAACTTTCGCCGGTACACAAAGCCACCATATGCCTTCCTCAAAACAACCACCATACCTACCTACTATAGCATTTTCATAGCCATTCCGAGATATATTGCCATGCAACTCCCAATGGTCCGTCTCATGACTTGTGCCGTCACTCTCATATTGCCATTGCATGATCGTAAGATAGCTAGCGAGATGTTTCAACGTCACACACCAAGCTAGATCATTGCACATCCCGATACACTGCCGGAGGAATTTCCTATAGAGTCATCATCGTTCTAAGCTTTGAGCTGTGAGTAAATAAAAGTTTGATGATCATCATTATTAGAGCATTGTCCCATGTGAGGAAAAAAAAGTGGTCAAAGAGCCCATAAAAAAATAAAAAAAAGAGGCCAAGATCCGAAACAAGAAAAGAGAGAAAACGAGAGAAGGGACAATGGTACTATCTTTTTCCACACTTGTGCTTCATAATAGCACCATGTTCTTCATGATTGAGAGCTTCTTGCTTTGTCACCACCATATACTAGTGGGAATCTTCATTATATAACTTGGCTTGTATATTCCAATGATGGGCTTCCTCAAAATTGACCAAGGTCTTCGTGAGCAAGCAAGTTGGATGCACACCCACTAGTTCTCCTTTTGAGCTTTCACATACTTATAGCTCTAGTGCATCCCTTGTATGGCAATCCCTACTCATTCACATTGATATCTATTAATGGGCATCTCCATAGCCTTTTGATACGTCGAGTCAATGTGACCATCTCCTCCTTTTTTTCTCACAACCACCACCACACTCTATTCCACCTATAGTGCTATACCCATGGCTCACGCTCATGTATTGCGTGATAGTTATAAAAAGTTTGAGAAAGAAAGAGTGCGCAAACAATTACTTGGCCAATACCGAGGTTGTGCTTGATTTACATTAGTTGTGTGAGGATGATGGAGCATAGCCACACTATATGATTTTGTAGGGATAACTTTCTTTGGCCTCGTTATTTTGAAAGTTCATGACTACCTTGCTAGTTTGCTTGAAGTATTATTGTTTTCATGTCAATGGCAAACTATTGTTTTGAATCATACGGATCTGAACATTCATGTCACGTGAAAGAAGTTGCAAAGGACAACTATGCTAGGTAGCATTCCACATCAAAAATTCAGTCTTTATCACTTCCCCACCCGAGGACGAGCAGGAGTTAATCTTTGGGATGCTTGATACGTCTCCAACGTATCTATAATTTTGATGGTTTCATGCTATTATCTTGTCAAACTTTGTATGTTTTGCATGCCTTTTATATATTTTTAGTGACTAACTTATTAACTCAGTGCCAAGTGCCAGTCCCTGTTTTTTCCATGTTTTTGACCCCTTTCACAGGAGGATTTTGAACGGAGTCCAAATGGAATGAAACTTCCAAAAAGATTATTTCTGAAATAGAAAAGATCGGGAAGCCGGAGAATCAGGGCAGCGGGCCTATAGGGACCCCACAAGACCTCATGGCGCGGCCAGGGGGGCCTGCGCCTCCTTGGCTTGTGGGCTCCCTGGGACACCTCTGCCCTAGGTTTTGCGCCTATATATTCCCTAAATTCCAGAAAAAATTAGGAGATCATCGAAAGTACTTTTCCGCCGCCGCAAGCTTCTGTCTCCGCAAGATCCCATCAGGGGCACGTTCTGGTGCCTTGCCGGAGGGGGGATTCAGATACGGAGGGCTTCTTCATCAACACCATGACCTCTCCGATGATGCGTGAGTAGTTCACCATAGACCTATGGGTCCATAGCTAGTAGCTAGATGTCTTCTTCTCTCTATTGGATCTTCAATACAAAGTTCTCCATGATCTTCATGGAGATCTATCCGATGTAATCTTCTTTTGCGGTGTGTTTGTCGAGATCCGATGAATTGTGGATTTATGATCAGATTATCTATGAATCTTATTTGAGTTTGTTCCGATCTCTTTTATGCATGATTTCATATCGTTGTAATTCTCTTCGAGTTGTGGGTTTTGTTTGGCCAACTAGATCTATGATTCTTGCAATGGGAGAAGTGCTTGGTTTTGGGTTCATACCATGCGGTGACCTCACCCAGTGAAAGAAGGGGTAGCGAGGCACGCATTGTGTTGTTGCCATCAAGGGTAAAAAGATGGGGTTTTCATCATTAGTTTGAGATTATTCCTCTACATCATATCATCTTGCTTAAGGCGTTACTCTGTTCGTTATGAACTCAATACACTAGATGCATGCTGGATAGCGGTTGATGTGCGTAGTAATAGTAGTAGATGCAGAAAGTATCGGTCTAGGTATCGTCTTGACTTTGCGCCGTTCTATCAATTGCTCGACAGTAATTTGTTCACCCACCGTAATACTTGCTATTTTGAGAGAAGCCTCTAGTGAACACTATGGCCCCCGGGTCTACTCCACACCATATTTTCAGCCTTACACTTTTTACTTCGTTGCACTTTCCGCCTTCAGATCTCACTTTGCAAGCAATCTTGAAGGGATTGACAACCCCTTTAAAGCATTGGGTGCAAGATCTTTTGTGTTTGCGCAGGTACTCTGGACTTGACGAGATTCTCCTACTGGATTGATACCTTGGTTCTCAAACTAAGGGAAATACTTACTGCTCTTGTGCTGCATCACCCTTTCCTCTTCAAGGGAAAAACCAACGTAAGCCCAGTCTTCGTCAACGTGCAAATTTCCGGCGCTGTTGTCTGTTGCCGTATCACTAGTCTTGGGCTCACGGAAGCCATGGTGGAATAGACAAGGTCCCTTCTTCGTGGACCCCTTGTGGGTGGATCCGTCCATGGAATCTCCAACCCATTACCTTCTGTGGGTTGAAGTCTCCACTAACATGGACGAAAAATAGCAACACCTATCGGAACCATGCCAAAAATCGCCCTATCAACCTTCGCGTTTGATCTCCGTACCTTATCATCTACTTCACATTTGCATGTTTTACTTTTCATTGCTATACTCTTAGATATGCATGTTTAGGGTGTACTTGACTAGTCATAGTTGCTAAAACTGTACCACACTAAATTTGGGAAAAGGCTAAATTTTTATCTTGCCAAGTACTCTAATCTCCCCCTGTGGACATTCTTTCGATCCTACAAGTGGTATCACAGCTTTGGTCTCCATTCCATTGGTTTCACAACACGGTCATAATCCCACTAAATTTGGGAGAGTATGGCGTCTAGTGAGGGAAATTATCATGGTAGATGTCCATATTTCGATGGCACTAATTTTGCTAGTTGGAAGAATAATATGAAAATGCATATTCTTGGTCATAATCCCGCCGTTTGGGCTATTGTTCGTGTTGGTGTGCAAGGTGATTTCTTCGGAGAAGGAAGGGAACTGGATCATGATGCCACGACAGAAGATTTAAAGATGTTGCAATTCAATGCTCAAGCCCGTGGCATCCTGTTCAACTTCTTGTGTCCCGAAGAATTCAACAAAATCATTCGCCTCGAGAATGCAAAGGAAATTTGGGATACTTTGGTTGATATGCACAAAGGTACCGATTCAGTTAGAGAATCTCTGTTGGATGTGCTTCAAAGTTAGCTTGACAAGTTCAAGATGAAGGATGGTGAAGGAGTTGCTGAGATGTATTCTAGGCTAGCTCTCATCACAGATGAGATTGTCGGCTTAGGAAACGAAGAGATGACCGACAAATTCATCATCAAGAAGATACTTAGAGCTTTGGATGGAAGATACGACACCGTGTGCACATTAATCCATATGATGCCCAACTACAAAGATCTCAACCCTAGTGAATTCATTGGAAGGATTGTTTCTCATGAAATGTCTCTCAAAGATAAAGATGGGTTGCACAACAAGTCAAGCAGTGCTTACAAAACTTCAGTCAATGCTCCCGCTACTTCAAGTGACAACCTTGTTACTAATGAAGAAATTAACCTCATAGTCAGAAAGTTCTACAAGATCTACAAGAGTAGAGGCAAAGAGAGAATCTCAAGCTCAAGATATGATGAGAAACGTTCATCTAGTCGTGACCAAAACTACTACAACTGTGGAAAGCCCAGACACTTTTCCAATGAGTGCTCGGCTCCCCACAAACGAAGAGAAGAGTTACCTGGAAGACGAAGCTCAAGAGATGAGTCACCTCAAAGAGAGAGAAGATCATTATGAAGGAAGACACTCCCGGAGAGACAGAGAATAGGAGAATAAGGACAAGTACACCAAGTGCACTTCAAGAAGAAGACATCAAGCTCATGTAGGGGAATGGGTTTCCGGCTCCGAGTCTCACAACCACTCCAGAATTTATCACTCCAACTCTCACTAAAGTCAAGATGAAGGTGTTGCTGGCATTGTACTTTTTTCCTCCAGCTCCTTCGACTTATTTGATTCGCCAAAAGGCCCCAAGGGATTGGAAACTTCTTCATGGAAAAAGGCCCCAAGGTATCACACCCCAAGTATTTTACCTTTGATAGTGATGAGGATGACTTGTTAGGAGAAGATGACTTGCTCTTTGATAAGAATAGTGATAACGTTAAAAATGGTATTGCTAATTATCATGATAGTCAAGGGAAATTGAATGATGATGATATTAAAGAGATTGGACCACTAACTAAAGAATTAAACACTCTTAAGTTAGCTCATGAAACTACTCTAGAAGATCATAGAGAGCTTGCAAGAACTCATGAGAAGGTACGCTTCGAGAAGCAAAATATAGAGCAAGAGCATGAGTTCCTAAAAGCAATCAATGATAATCTTTGAAAGAAGAGTTCCTCTTATATAGGCAAACGATTACTCTTGTCTACTTTTGTTCCACAAGTTAAACACAAGAACACTAGTAACAATGGCAAGAAAGTTTATTCATCTAGTAACAACAATGGTAACGCTAAATCGAATGATGTTGTTGCAAGTAGCTCTCTTGTTTCCACTAATGATGCTCATAGCCAACTTACACTTGAGAAATAAAATGATTTATTGAAAGGGATTATAGAGAGAGGTGTCTTAAAGAGTCTTGCCGGAAGTATGCAATTTGAGGAAATTTTGCGAGACCAAGGAGGTCATCGGAAGAAGCAAGGTGTTGGCTACTTCAACGTCAACGGAGATGTTTGGGAATAAGGTCCATATCTCATTCCCAAGTTTGTTCCTCAAGAGGAGAAGTATGATCCTACTCCTCTCAAGGGAAGAATCTCTCAAGAGGGCCTTCTACCACAAGCCCACAAGGGCAAGGGAAAGCTTCAAGAGGACATTGACTCATTTGAAGAAGAAACCCAAGCAAAGGTTGAGTGGGTTCCCAAGGACACCTCTAGCACTACCTAATCTAGTTCTAGCACAACTCCAAGGATTCCCATCAAGGTGATGTGGGTCCCCAAGATGAAGAACTAGAACCCCAAGATGAAGAACTAGAAAGTTCTTGAGGGGTGACTCCGCCAATGAAATTCACTCTATTCATTTTGGCAAGAACTATATGCAATCAACCTCAACCATATGCATTAGTTAAAGGAGTCACACATTGCCTCAAAGGTGAGCAAGGGACAAGGTGATTAATGCTTATTTGGACATCACCTCCCATGTATTTCACTCTATGTCCATAGATATCCTTGAATTTGTTCCTTTTGCTTTGGGACTAAGCCATGTAAGTGAGAAGAGTTAGAAACAACAAGGGTTGCTCCCAATTCAAGATGAACTTCATCAACAATGAGCATCCACCACTACTTCACCTACTTGAAGTCTTCTATGACAAAGCCCAAGTTTAGTTGATCCCTCTTAGGAGGGATGTCACATTTAGGGGGAGTTTTATTCTAAGACTTGAATACAAGTGTATCCTAAAAGATGTGAACACATTAATGCATTACGTAAAAGTGGTAACCCCACTTGTTCTTAATCGATGAGTATGACCTATGATCAATTATTTTTACTTGTCTACTAAGTCAATATACTCATATAAAGATTACTTCGTCATCGCCAGTGTGCTTGATAGATGCTAGAATGTTTGTGCATGTTCACATATTTCATTTGACATCTTATTATGTGAGCATGTTCGTATGCATCCTTTTTTTCATTAGAGAATATCCAATTGTTTTTTTACTTGAAAATAGTAGGAGAGGCTCCTACTATCCAATTGTTGTTATTCGTCTTTCCATTAGTTTTGTCCAATTGGATATACAAGAATGCCTAAGTACCCTTCTCTACCTATCTATACTTTCTCGTCTCAAATTCTATTCATGCTACATCAAAAAATTTGAGCAAGCAATTTAGAGACACTTTGTGTGAGGAGCACTCGGTTATCCATCTCAACAAGGGCACAATTCCAAAACCTCCCAAAGTGCATCTCGATGCGATCGACCTCAAAATTTCGCCCCCCCCGAAGCCTAGGGTTGATCAGTTTTATTCATCTCAGTACCACCGAGTTTTTCTTTTTTGGCATCACTGAGTTTCCCTGTCAGTTGACAGTTATGGAACTCGGTGGCACCGAAAATCACAACTCGGTGTCACCGACAGTAATGAGATATACATATTCCAACGGACCTGGCTATTGAAAAACTTCTTTCAAACGTCGCATCGCCGCACCCCTTGCTACTGTGCCCTAGTCCCCTGGACATCAATCTAGATACTCCTATGCACCCTCGCCATTGGAGTCCTCGCCACCGACGGAATCTTCACCCCCATCACCGCTGTAGCGGATCCAAACCAAGTTAGGGTATGGATTCAATCACTTGTGCAAATTAAGTTCTGCCTTTTTCTATCCACGGTCGCAAGTATTCTATCCAGAATGAAAATCCTTTATAATAACAAGGAATGAAGATTTTAGGTTTAACATTCCGCTAGATTGAATCTCGGTGTCACCGAGTGGAAAAAGTCGGTAGTACCGATTTCGGTTTTAGGGTTGCTCAGAATGGTCTCGGTGGAACCAAGTTCTTCTTTTTAGTGAAACCGAAAAGGGGTGGCAAGTTTATGTAAATGAGATCATGTGTCTTAGTGGCTTCAAATTTTTTAACTCGGTGGAACCAAAATCCAATTTTGGTGAGAGTTAAAACTAAATTTTTCAGAGTTCAAATTTGACAAAACTTCCGCAATTTCGTGATGCTTATCTTTTAAAGCTCTTCGATATCTTTTCACATGGTCAGCCTGTGTGCCACTTTTCTTGTCTGTTTGGTTTGCAAGATGTCAGGTTCCGATGACAGTCAGAACAACTTCACTGAACCCCATGCGGCATCTGATTGAAGCACTAGTCCTAAGAGGACCCCTTCTCATCCAGGTACCCCCAACTCCCATGACATGCCCAAGGCAGCTACGAGGTCCAGGAAAATGCTGAATTCTGATGAAGAAGGTTCTCATTTTGTTGCTGAAGTTCCTGCTCCCGAGAAGCAGAAATAGAAGGTTGCTATTTGGAAGGTAGTGATGAAGGATTACACCAAACCTTCTAAGGTTAGGCTTACTAAGAAGCCAGGTGTGAAGAGAGCCAGGAAGAGGGTTATTCATGTTGTTGGAAGAAAAACCTCAATGTTTGAACATCCAACATAAACTGCTGAGGCTGATGCTGATGCAACAAAAGACCTTCCAACGGCGCCAGAAACACGTGCTGACGAGAGACTGTTCTTGATACTCCTCAGCTACGGCACCAGGAATCCTTCTGCTACGGCTACGCCTTTAGGGACTTCCTAGGCAAATATGCAAAGGATTTCCCCGTGGCCTTGGAGCCTTGCGTTGGTGTTCCCTCGAAGCGGAAAGGGTGATGTAGCGCAGCAGTGGTAAGTATTTCCCTCAGTTTTGAGAACCAAGGTATCGATCCAGGGAAGGAGTATCACAAGTGCCTGCACAAACACAAAAAGCCTGCTCCCAACGCTATGAAGGGGTTGTCAATCCCTTATAGATTGTTTGCCAAGTGAGAACTGAAAGCAACAAAGTAACAAAGCAAAGTAAAAGCAAAAGTGGAAACGATAGGTGTGAATAGACCCGGGGGCCGTAGTGTTTACTAGTGGCTTCTCTCATGAAAGCAAGTAGACGGTGGGTGAACGAATTACCGCCGAGCAGTTGATAGAACTGCGCAAAGTCGTGACATCATCTATGGCAATGATTATATCAATAGGCATCACGTCCAAAACAAGTAGACCGATACTTTCTGCATCTTCTACTATTACTCCACACGTCGACCGCTATCCAGCATGCATCTAGTGTATTAAGTCCAAAAGAAGAGAGTAATGCCTTAAGCAAGATGACATGATGTAGATGGACAATCTCATATCTACGACAAAGCCCACCTTGTTACCCTTGATGGCAACTACACGATGGGTGCCTTGCTGCCCCTACTGTCACTAGGAAAGGTCACCACACGGTAAGAACCCAAAACCAAGCACTTCTCCCATTGCAAGAATCATAGATCTAGTTGGCCAAACAAAACCCAAGACTCGGAGAGACTTACAAGGATATCAAATCATGCATATAAGAAATCAGAAAAGACTCAAATATATATCATAGATAATCTGATCACAAATCCACAATTCATCGGATCTCGACAAACACACCGCCAAAGAGGATTACATAGGATAGATCTCCATGAAGATCATGGAGAACTTTGTATTGAAGATCCATGAGAGAGAAGAAGCCATGTAGCTACTACCTACGGACCCGTAGGTCTGAAGTGAACTACTCACGAGTCATTGGAGGGGTGATGATGTTGATGAAGAAGCCCTCCAACTCCAAAGTCCCCTCCGGCAGGGCACCGGGAAGGGTCTCCATGTGATATCTCGTAGAAACGGAAGCTTGAGGCAGCAGAAAAGTGTTTTCGTGGAAACCTTGATTTTTTATGAATTTTTAGGGAATATATAGGCCAAAGACCTAGGGCAGGGGAGCGCCAGGGAGGCCACAAGCTTGGTTGTCACGGCCTCCCCCCTCGCCGCGGCAACAGGGCTTGTGGGCTCCCTCTGGGCCCACTTGCTTGGCCCTCAAGCCTCCTGATCTTCTTTCGTTCTGGAAAAAATCATTTCGGGGATTTTATTCCGTTTGGACTCCGTTCCAAAATCAGATCTGAAAAGAGTCAAAAACACCGAAAAAACAGGAACTGACGCTTGGCACTGAGTTAATAAGTTAGTCCCAAAAAAGATATAAAAGGTAAACAAAACACCCAAAGTTGACAAGATAAGAGCGTGAAACCATCAAAAATTATAGATACGTTTGAGACGTATCAGCTGATGATAAGGAGGAAGATATACCAACTGAGGCCCCTCCTCCAAAGAAGAAGAAGCTCATGGCTGATGCCATGCTTAGGAAATCTGCTCCAAAGCATTCACCTCCTAAGAAGCATGTATCTCCTGGGAGGACTACAAAGGACATTCCTGCAGCTTCTAAAGAGAAAGGCACTGCTTCTAGAGCCTTTGCTACAGAGGAAAAAGATGAGGATGCACCTATTCTCATGAAGCTAAGACCTCATCTACTACTTCACAATGAGGCTCATCCAATTGCTAAAGAAGAGAAGAGATGCAGGGTTGAGGAAGTGGAGAGCTACTGATCCTTATGCTGTGAGGAGAAGAACTGTTGTTGATCCCTGCTTTCACAAAAGGGAACAACAAGAATTTTATGACACAGTTCTATTTGACAAGAGTCCAGCAGTCAGTGACATGCGATACGTCGACTGGGAATACATCAAAGCCAATGAAGATTTCTTTCACCATGTGAAAGAAAACTTCAATCTTGTTAACATTGAAGAGTTTGTTGGCAGAGAGACGATTGCATGGAATGATGAGATGATTATTCAATTCTACTCAAGAGTTCATTTCTATGCACATGGCACAATTGTCTGGATGACTGATGGTCATAGATATTAAGCCACAATTGAATAATGGGCTACTATCATTGGTGCTCCTAAGTCACGTGCACATGACTTGGATGTGAGATCCTAAGATGAATCACAACTCCATGGCCAACATGTACAAGCGAGTGCCCATGACTTTCTTGCAAGTAGGGATAACCACTACCAACACCATCTTGAGACATACACTGATGCCCAAGTCAAGTGATGAAAAAATGATTAGAGGCTGACCCACACTCGCTTCAAAGTCATGGACTTGATTCCTGAGACTGTCAGGAGAACTTCTACAGGCCACAAGAGATCATGCGGATATGCACCATACATTCAGATGCTCATCAATACCAAGATTGGCAAGCATGCATATCAGCTTGATCGTCCTCATTTTCCCTTGAGCCAGAGTTTGAGGATAATATAGTTGTAATGGATGACACCCATCCCAGCTCAGCTACATCTAGAAAGGCTGCACATGCTGCTTGGAATGCTCCAGCTCCACTACCCGAGCTCAAAAATAGAGATGAGCAGATGTCCTTCTTGGTCATCACTATCCAAGGGATGGAGAAGAATATTTCAAAGATCTTGCTGAACCAGAAGAGTTTAGAGAGGATCGTGGCTACGAAATTCCATGACCTGGATGTGAAGGTGAAAGAGTTGACCACTAATGTTGAGCAGCTTCAGCATGAAGTTGACTCAGTGAAGATTCCGTGCTCACATGATGAAGATGATGATGATGATTCACCTCTTCGTACTACCACACTGTTCACGACCGAGACCAGGTCAGCAACTATGCCAGTACCAAAAGAAAGACCGTCTTCATCAACTCAAGCTTCAGCTCCTGCTCTAGCACCTCCAATGTCTATACCTCCAGCTCCTGCTCGAGTGACATCTGCGAAAGCCTTCGTCGATGCTCTCTTGTCTACTCCAACTTCTGCTACCGGCGGAGATCATGCCCAGAGAGATGCTTTGATTAGACCTTTGAACTTTTTGGTACTTGTTTCCAAAGGGGGAGAAGTGTATAGACCAATAGGGCTTCGAGAGAGGGAGAGCTTTTGACTTTATTTGCTCTTGTTTGGTTTTTCAAAACTTTTTGTATTTTGGTTGCAAACGGAGAAAATCATAGCATTTAGATGTGTGTTTGATCACTACAAGAAAAAATGTGTGTAGACACGGTCAATATCATAACTAGAGACGTGTTATTTCGTCTGTAGTCAACTATATATAGAGACGATTTCGTAAAGCGTCTGTCAACCATCTTCCCATGAATCGTCTCAAAACAAGTAGACACGCTTGCTAAGCATGTCTACATGGCATGAGACGCTATATTGGGATGTTCCAAGTCGTCTCTAGACATATAGAGACGTTCTGTTTGTCACACTCATATCGCGTGTCTACTCAAGTAAAGACGATTCATTTGCGTCCCAAGGAACGTAGAGATGTCAGTTCTAAACATAGTGTCATCATGGGGACCATACTTACACACGATATGTAGACACACATATTCGTCTCTAAATATACATAAGCCTATTTATAACTATTGAATATTCTATTTTAAACATATTTGTTTGATTTCAGTTTTGCATTTTTTCATTTCAAATTCAATTATTCATGCATGTGTAGATTGGTCAACAAATATATTTATATAAAAGGCATCAACCCATATCACCAATTGCAAGCATTTCATTCACACAATTGGCATCCAGGTAAAACAGGCAGTGGACTATACTAGGAATAAACACCTCGAGTTTACAAATGAATCAATTAATACATACATATGAAAGGTGCAAATAATTAAGAAAACATCCTAGAGAGTAGAAATAAGTTTTTGTATGAAGCTATTATCTATACATAATCCATAATATGTGTTCATTTAAATAATAATAATTATGTAGTTGCTCCTCACTCCTTTAATGCACTCCTTTTCCAAATCTTCGGCTACCCTAGGGAAAAATATAAGAGAGAAAATTTTAGGGATGAAGATTTCAGACTAGTGTAAGAAAATGATGTTTGATGAAATTGCAAGAGATGTACGTTAAGTGGACTTTCCATTTGGAAGACAACTTCCGTCAATATCCAAAATTATCTTGCCCCCACGCAATTCCGGCAAATTTTATCTCAGAATTACCCTATAATTTGACATATTTCTCCACTCAGCCCGACATCCAAAAATAGTGTTTTATAAAAAGGACATATACTCACTCTGTTCCTAAACATAAGTATGTTTAGCGATTCCAATAGGGGACTACAGCCCAGTTCTTTTGAGCAGATTCTATAGAATCTCAGTCCCGAAAATCCCGAACCAAAAGAACTCGAATGAACTTCGAGAATCTCAATCAGATTGTGTAGAATCTCAGTGCAATTCAAAATCTCTGGAAAACTTCGTTTCTCCCACAATCCCAAGATTCTGCCAAGTCCCACAAAAGAAAATGTTTCAAAATAATACCATGCCCTTATTGTATCACGTAATTACAGGCAAAATGCCACCGAACTATCATCCCATGGAACAAAAAACGACCGAGCTCCTCGTCTCGCTTGCCCGTTTTCCCTATGGCCTCGTTGCGCTCCCCTCCCACCTCACCTCGCCGCCCATCTCGCCGTCGCTGCCGGCCAAGCCGTCGCCGCCCCCGCTGGCCATCTAGGGTCCTTAGGTCGGCCCTGCCCCGTCAATCCCTCCCCACCCCGCCGTCAACCCCGCCCCACCCCATAGTTCGCCGTGCCCCGCGGCTTGGGTTACGGCGCTGCCGCCGGGCAGGCCAGGCCTCGCCCTGCCTCCCTCGTCAAATCCGCCCCACCCTCCAGTTTGCCCCCTGCTGGCCAGTTTCGACGCTCACGGTGAGCTTCTTTTTCCCATCTCTATTTCGTCCCTCTTCATTTTGTCTGCTATTGCTCATAGGTAAAATAGCTATTTGTTAGATGGATGGATGGATTGATGCTTGAATTTGCTAGATGGTTCCTGCTGTCAATGCAAATGTGCTAATGTTGAATAATAATGGTAAATGGAGAAAGTTAAAGAACCCAAAGCAAATTGGGATAGTGCTGCTCATATGATTTATATGACTGCTTGCGTAGAGGAGGTTCGAGCAAATAATCGCAACGCCATCTTTTTGTCAGACATAGGACAAGCAAATTTATATGACTACTTGCGTAGAGGAGATATGGGACATTCAACCATCGACATTCTTCTTTGCGAAATGTCATCGAAAGAACATTTGGTGTTCTGAAGATGAAATGGCGAATTCTCGAAGGCATACCTCGTTACAAACCGGAGACCCCAAAAATGATTGTCACTGCATGCATGTGTCTCCACAATTGGATCCGTGATAGCATGTTACGTGATGAGCATTTCGACAAGTTTGACAATGATGCATACGTGCAAACTCCATTGCCGTTTACACGTGCCAACGATCTACCACTAGAAGATGATTGTACCATGAACGCAACACGTGAGGCTATTGCTGCTAGTCTTGTACCTTGAGAGTATTCTTTTTTTTAGTTTATCCACTTGCGATCATGAACAAAACTTTAAACCCATTCTAATATTTAGCACTTTTTATGACATCCGTAAAATACACTTTCATTACTCTTAGAAACAATAGAGTGTTAACAATTCATCAAACAACTTCTGTCTAAGGGTAGTACAGAAATTTGAACACACAACACTTTCCAAAATCTCAAACTACAATCTCAAACACACAACACTTGGATGTTCAAGCTTCAAAGACATTGAGGTATCGTCAAATCTTTGCCAAAAAAATGTAAAAAACATATGCTCATGAACAAGCTAATGAACGGTAGCGTGTGCATTGAATATGTCAAGGTCATGCATTGCATTGAATTACTTAGTAAACATCTAAACCACGCTAGATCCAATAGGAACCTAATTAAGAGAAACTACAAGAAAACTACATACATTTTAAATGGATCTGGAACAAATATATCACCTCCTATGTAGAGATTAGAGAACCAAGTCTACTAATATATCACCTTGCTCTATCACTTCTGCTTCATAAATCAGTTGGATAACATATCATGTATAACTGAAAAGGCAACACTTTGATTTGATTAGCAGAATCACATCAACAGCAAAGCGACACTACCCATTACCCACCAGTTGGAGCTCTCCATCACTTTGGGTGAGATTTGATTTTGGACCCAAACGTGTTATATCTGCAGCGATGGGTGGAAATTAGGCTCGCATAATTATCTCATGATGGTACTCACATATTTTCAAGACCCCTGGAGGCTATACACAAATCTGACGATTCATCAATGATAGATGGACATATCTCTAGACAAAGAAGAGGTCTGGTTATGATTGTTGTTTATTGGTTAGAGGTGATGTCATGTGTCTACAAAGAGATAAGAGTTATCTGACTACCCAATTTGCTAAATAAATATGGAGTGCAATGTGACATAGCACTATATTATTTATGCTCCAATGTAAGTGCAATATGAGGTTATTTTGGCCTGCTGGCGTTGCTGGAGTGGGTTTTGCTATTGTCTCACCATGTTACAGTATGTTATAAATTGCCTAAATAACAAAAAAATAGAAGAAAAAATAGCAAATTCAGGAAAATAGACAATAAAAGCGGCGGTTAGTTTCATGGAAATTGGATAAAGCATATTGCACTAAATGGTTAGGATGTGTATAACTATAACTCATTTTGCTGGTGGAATTGTAGTGCGACAAAAAAGTCATGGTAAAAATACTTGTTTTGAGCTCTGTGAGGGTAATAAGTAATGTGCAACTTTTTTTGGCTAGTAATGTTTATGTTTTGTAGTGTGTCTTTCTTGAGGATGCATGCAAATGTGGAAGTCCGCACGCTTGTCTCACGGACAAAGCTTAAACCAAGTAAATGGCCAAGAGGACAGATCACGAAAACGAAGCAGGCTTAGCGGATTTGTCCTGGGTAGCCTTAGAGTCCCACACAAATAGCCTTCTAACAAGGAATGCTTGAAAGTAAACTAATCGAAAAAAGAGGATCTAGTATAATTAGGATGAGACCAAACAAAAGAACAGAAGTGTCTGATCCCACTTTGTCATAATTTTATGATGCTACGAGTGGCGGAGACACGACAGGGGGACCAGCACGGGCCCTGCCCCGCCCCCCTTTAACATCTTCGATTCAAGCCTAATATGCATATAAAGATGTGAATATTTACTACTAAATTAGTGTATTATGATCCACCCTACCTCCCCAATGAGGATTAGTAACACTTGGCCCCCTCATCTGAGTTTCCTGGCTCCGCCCCTCGATGTCACAAAATAACCCCCCGCCCCATTCTCATAATTCAGTACATGAAGATCATACTGTAGAAGCTATGCATGTTTATATAATCTCAATGTCTCGGTCCAGTACAAGTTCCTGCATATTATTTCACGAGCTTTCAAATTTCTAAGCTTGACTTGAAGTAATGTTCAACATTTCTAGCGTGTGTTCAGAGTTGATTTCTAGCAAAGCAAAAAAGTCACCAAACACTTAGAGTGCATTGCTTGCATGAAGGAAGTAGAGAGACGTGGATAGAAGATGATAGATACTTGAGATGCATAAATAACGGAGGCCACAATGATTGATTTGATTGTAAAAACTGTAGGGGATATTGGATTCAGGGGACCATGGCTTGACGTGGCGGAGACTGAAGATGATGGATTGAAGCGACAACTGCTTCTGGGCAATATATCAACAAAACATATGGCAGAGATTGTTGACGGTGACGACGACGTCAGGACTCGGTAGGAGCATGGCTTAGTGATGACGAGTTGATGGATATACTTCTCGCCCCTCGTTGGTTACCCCAAGTGGAAGGTGGAGATCTAGTCAGCAGCAAATTTCCCTTACACGAAGACTGTAAGGTTTATCGAACCAGGAGGACTCCTAGGGTCAACAAGTAGGTGTCTCATGTCCTGGTCAGCAGAAGACGTGGACCTGCACACACAACAAATAACTTTGCTCCCAACGAGTACAAAGAGGTTGTCAAACTCTTCGGCCTTGTAGTTTGCAAATAATCAAAACACAAGAAGGAAGGTAATAATGATTGCAACGGAAAAGTAAATGTAAGCAGTAAATGATGGAGGTGTAAACAATAATGTGGATATGGGCCAGAGTCACATGTTGTTCACTAGTCATGTCTCTCTCCCAAAAGACGATAAACAACTATGCTAGGGTAAACAAATCACAGTTGGGCAACTGACAAAATTATGATCGCACCGCAATGCTAATTATGCTCCTCGATAGTTAGAGGTTCAATAGTAATGGGTAGTATGCCAAGACAAGTAGACCGTTTATTCATCAGCATCTACTTACTAATCATCCACCTTGAGGTATCTATCTAGAACACATCTCCGGTATTAAGTTGCGAGCCCCACCCAAAGTGTAAACTCAAAGCAACGGATAACTGCATTAACGAACTATGCGTAAGGTAAACAATCCTTGAAACCGTGGTCACAAGCACGGTCGTTCTCTCCCTAGTGGCAACAAGCACATCCCCTAGTCTCATGTTTCTGTCACTCAAGCTAGACATCGAGGGGCCCGAACCCACAATCATGCATAACGCTCCCTCTTGGAGTTACTATCTAATACTTGGCCAAAGCAATAAAAAGCAACGGAGAACATGCATGAATCACTAAGGATCATAATATAAAATGATAATCAAATATATAACTCATAAAAATCTGAAGATAATCTCATAATCCATCGGATCCTAACAAACCGAGCATAGCAATAGCAAGAGAATTACATAGATGCCTTGATCATGTTGGGCAACTCACAAGGACTAACCATTGAAGCACAAGATTGGAGAGAAGACATCACATAGCTACTCCTCATGGACTCATGGTCCAAGGAGGACTACTCACGGCACGTCTGGGAAGCGTCCATGGCGGTGGAGAAGCTCGCGGAGGTCAATCCTCCCTCTGGCACGGTGCCGGGAAGAGGTCTCCTGACACTCCCGATCTTGGAAACGCTGCGGCGGCGGAACGACGGAGAAATTCGCGGTTCCAGAAAGTCTGCGAGGGTTTCCTCTCGGGACTCTAAATGTAGGCTAAAGGAGGGCACCGGAGGAGGTGGGACCCACCCAGGCGGCCGGTGCCTAGGCCAGGCCCTAGGCCTAGGGCTTGGCCGCGCCAGCAGGCTGCATGGGAGGTCCGTGACACCCCTCTAGCCCTCCTTCGGTGATCCGGAAGCTTCTGTTTTGCTGATTTTTTATATATTTTCTGGATTTTTTCAGGCTTTGGAAAATTGGGTAAAAGCCCGTGCAAAATAGACATCAGCACACAGAAACTGGTACTGGGTGCACTGAGTTAATAGGGCAGTCCAAATATGTGTAAAATGATATAGAAGTGTAGCAAAACATATAACAATGTCACCCAAAAGATCATGGAACAAGTAGAAATAATAGATACGTTTGGGACGTATCAACATCCCCAAGCTTAATTTCTGGTCGTCCTCGAGTAGATAAATGATAACACAATAATTTCTGTGGTGACATGCTATCACACATTTAAGAACTCCAAAGTAAAGCAAGTAAGATATGCAATTCAAGTCAAGACAATAACAACCAAGAGTCTGTATCTAGTATTGAGCTTAGAAAGTAAGAACATAAAGGTGCAAGACCTCTCACTGTCCGTGACTCGAATGTCTCCAAATGGTGTTTGCGTGCAAGAAGTGGGAGATGGGTTCAGATTATAAATATATTTTTTTAATTGAGAACTCGATCTACTAAACCTCACACTTAGTCTGCTTCGGAATCTCATTTTGACTCATCCCCATACCACTTGTCACGTACAAGTCAAAATGATCTTCTCCCTTTCGATTTTGAGCACTCATGCAATGGATGAGCGCAAGCAAGATATGTTATCACTTAGGTTGGCAAATAGAATAATGATGGGGAAGGAAGGCAAAAAGGTGTGAAAGGCTCACATCAATGAGGACAACCATAGGCGAGACAAAGCCAAATGATAGATATGATGTGAGGAGTAGGGATTGCCATGTAATGGATACACATATGAGCTAAGGTAAGCTCTCCAATGGAACTAGTGGGGGTCATCCAACTTTTTTTCTCATCAAGACCTAGAGCTCATTTGAGGAGGCTCGTCATTGGAATATGCAAACCAAGTTCTATAGTGTAAGGGTCCCCACATAGTTATGCATGGATGATCATCTCTATGTAGTACCAATATAGTAATGGAGTACAAGTGTGGATCTTTCAAAAAGGAATACTAGTGTTTCCCCCTTCTCTCATTTTATTTATTTTTCTTTTCTTTTTCTCTTTTATTTTTTTGTGTGGCCTCGTCGGCTCTTTCTTTCTATCTATCATTTGTCCTCTTTGGGATCTTTTGTTTTGTCCACTTTGGGATCTTATCCTCACTTAGGGGCAACACTCTATGTTTTACATGAATAGAATGAAAAATCATCACACTTTATAGGAAGAACTCAACATAAAGACAAGTGAAAACTATCATGATGTATGCAAATATATGCCTCTGCGAGTGTAGGAGGATATGCAATGATACTAGCGCGTCATGTAGCAGTAATGAGGGCAAGGCCCAACTAGCATGAGGATCTACGATCAAGCAAAAGCATGTATGACATGAAGATCAAGTCATGATATGGTGGATGTTGCATGGCAATGTATCTCGAAAAGGCTATGGAAATGCCTTAATAGGTAGGTACGGTGGCTGTTTTGAGGATAGATATAATGAGGCTTATGTATGACAGAGCGTATCATGCGATGGGTTTGGATGCACCGGCGGAGTTTGCACCAACTCTCAATGTGAGAAAGGGCAATGTAGGGTACCGAAGAGGCTAGCAAAATATGGATGGTGGAAGTGCCAACAATCGAATACTCACATAAGTCCGAAGAACTCATACACTTATTATCGGTAACTATCTATCTAGTTAGGAAATTCACAAAGAGGCAAGTACCCCGAGGAGGAGTGTTTGGGGGCTTGTTATCCTTGCGCATCCTCGACTCATGGTAACGTGAGGGTACTCTATATATTCCAACCCCTCCAGAGGATAGCGATCAATTTAGTAGCTAGAGTTCTCAACTATTTTTTAGTTTTTGAAAAACACATGGATTTCCCAAAATATGACACCTATCACTAATAGGCTCAAGGTCTTGGCACCAATAGTCCAAACATTACTCAAATCAATACCTCAAAACTATTGCAAGTCACTACTATACTTAAATAGCAATCTCAATTACCTACTCATGCAGGACACACAACTCAGTGCAACGAGCCAACTCTCTAAACAAGATAAGCATGATAATTCAAGAGAGTTCCAAAATCAACCTAAATAATAGCTCTTAAAAATATAAGCATGAATACTTAGAGCTAAGCATGACAGTAGCTACGAAAAGATGAAGAACACACAAAAAGATAAGCATGAAAACCTATGTTGTGTTCTAGAGTGGAATGGAGCATGTCTCTCTCCCAAACAAGGTAGGCTAGGTTCCGACTTGTTATGAAAAACAAGCAAAACTAAAACAAACTAAAAAGTAAAGAGCGGCACGCTTCAAGCATAGCACATATCATATGAAGTGATAAAAATATAACATGGAGATGGACGAACTGATGATTGTCGATAGAGAAGGGGATGCACGGGGGCATCCCCAAGCTTAGAAGCTTGACTCTCCTTGAATATTTTTTGGGGTTCATGGGGGTATCACCAAGCTTGAGCGCTGGACACTCCTGCATCTTCTTTCATCGTCTCTCCCATCGCATACTTGAAAACTCCCTTCATACGAAACTCATCATAAGCTGATTAGAGTGGTTAGTTACCTTAATAAAATAATTCAATACTTGCTGGAAATAAATATTTTCATGAAAATCTACTGCTTCTCATGGTTGCCAAAAGGTTTTTGCAAATAGAAAACTAGCTTAGGATTCGTAAAACTATGAAAACACAAAACATGACAAAATTTGTGAAAAACAGAACAACATGTAGTACATAATTTATTCACGGCAATTCTGCAACTCAAATCAAAAAAATCAGAACAGATTCCAGAAAGGCAATTATATAGATCATTGTGTCAAAAAATATTATCAAAAAGTTGATCTGGTGATTTTTGCAAATTTTTCCGTCAAGCAGACAGAATATGTTTCTGGATAGCATGTCACAATTTTTGATCTTTCTTGCAATCGGAGGCTATAACTTGGCACAAAGCTTAAAAGTAAAGATACGATGATGTTGCTACATTAGTAACACACTCCAAGACCACTAAAACAGAAAGTAAAAACAAACTGGGTTGCCTCCTAATAAGCGGTTTCTTTTATGCCTTTGAGCTAGGCATAAGATAAGAAGATCAAGTGTTATCAACTCGAAAAGAATAACTTCCCCGAGTAACAGACTCATAAGGTAACTTAATGTTATTTCTAGGGAAATGTTCCATTCCCTTTTTAATAATTCCCTCTTTCATGTCAATGATAGCACCAATGGTGCGGAGAAAAGGACGTCCCTAAATAATTGGACATGAAGGATCACATTCAATGTCCACAATTAAAAAATCAAAGGGCACGTAAGATCATTGACAATAATAAGCACATCATCAATTCTCCCTAAAGGTTTCTTTATGGAAGAATCAACAAGACGAACACCAAAAGAACATGGATCATAAGGTTTCCAATCAAGCATATCATACATTATTTTGGGCATAACGGAGGCACTAGCTCCATCATCACACAAAGCAAAGCAAGAGATATTATTCAATTTAATTTTGACCATAGGACCCCAACCATCTTCTAGCTTCTTAGGAATAGAACTCTCTAGCTTGAGCTTCTCCTCCCTAGCTTTGATAAGAGCATTGGTGATATGCTTGGTTAAGGCAATATTGAGTGTACTAATGTGGGGGTCTTTAGCCATTCTTCGCAAAAAGGTGATAACTTGGGAGAGACTACAATTGTCAAAATCAAGGTTACTACCATTAATTAAAGTGGTAGTAATGTCATCTAGGCTCATTCTTTTGGTAGTATCTAACTTCATAGGACCTTCTTGTCATATAGTTGAGGTATTAGCATCACCATTAATAGGTCCATTGGGACTAGGAGTGCGATGGGTGCTAAAAGTTTTGAGGTCCTCAACAACTTGTATAGTAGCAATGGTAGTGTGTGTAGGAAGGCTATTAATTCTCTCTTCCTCTTCCTGAGATACAACCAATTCGGGTTTGGCCGCCATTTTATTTATCAAAGTGGCCTGTGTGTGAGACATATTGGAAACTTGGGTCTTCGTGGTTGTGAGTCTAGTTTGGAGGTTGGAAATCTCACTATTCAGGTTCTCAACTTGTCTTCCAATGTTTTACAAATTTGAAGAATGCTCATCTAATTGTATAGAGAAGGCTTTGTTTTGTTCATATTGAGTGTGCATAAAATTCTTTGTAGTGTTCTCTATCTCTAAAAGTTTTTCATAACTAGGCATTCTTCTATCATTAGGAGTGTTACCATAGGTGTCTCTATTCCCATAGTTGTTGGATGGGAACGGTCTAGGATTGCTACCAAAATTACTCCTATAAGCATTATTATTGAAGTTGTTCCTAGAAATAAAATTAACATCCACTTGCTCTCTTTCTTGAGCAACCAAAGAATTTAATGGAACATCATGAGGATCAATAGGATCTTGCTTAGTAAGTAGAGTCATGATCATGTCAACCTTATCATTAAGGGAGGAAATATCCTCAACAGAGTCACCTTCCTACCTGTTGGAGCTCTCTCGGTGTGCCATTGAGAATAATTTCTCATCATCTCATCCCATAGCTTTGTGGCATTACCAAGTGTAGTTGACATAAAGTTTCCTCCCACGGTCGATTCTAACAGATTCCGCGAGGTAAAGTTCAATCCTGCATAAAAAGTTTGGATAACCATCCAAGTAGTCAAACCATGAGTAGGGAAATTCTTAACAAGAGATTTCATACGTTCCCAAGCTTGAGGAACATGTTCATTATCCAATTCTCTAAAATTCATAATGTTAATCCTCAACTGGATAATCTTAGCACGCGGGTAATACTTACCAATAAAAGTATCTTTGCATTATCCCAAGAATCTATGCTATTCCTAGGCAAAGATTAAAGCCACACTTTAGCTCCTCCTCTCAAGGAGAAAGGAAAAAGCTTAAGTTTAACAATATCACGATCTACTTCTTTATATTTTTGCATATCACAGAGCTCAACAAAATTATTCAAGTGCAAAGCAGCATCATCTCCAGCACCGGAGAATTGATCTTTCATAACTAGGTTCAGCAAAGCAGGTTTAATCTCATAGGACGTGGCTCTGGTGGCGGGAGCAGCAATAGGAGTGTAGATGAAGTCATTGTTGTTGTGAGGAGTGAAGTCACACAACTTGGTGTTTTCAGTGGAACCCATAACAGCGACAACAAGCAAGAACAGAGCAACTAATTTTTTTTGTGGTTTTTGGTATAAGACAGTAAAGCAAAAACTAGAAAGCAATCTAACAATACCACAAAGCAAAGGTAAAATATAGTGTGCAACTCCCCTATCTTGCAGCCTGGAGTCCCCAGCAATGGCGCCAACAATTTGTTTGATGACGAGTTGATGGATATACTTCTCGCCCCTCGTTGGTTACCCCAAGTGGAAGGTGGAGATGTAGTCAGCAACAAATTTCCCTTACACGGAGACTACAAGGTTTATCGAACCAGGAGGACTCCTAGGTTCAACAAGTTGGTGTCTCCTGTCCTGGTTTGTAGAAGACGTGAACCTGCACACACAATAAATAACTTTTCTCCCAACAAGTACAGAGAGGTTGTCAATCTCTCTGGCCTTGTAGTTTGCATAGGATCAAAACACAAGCGGGAAGGTAATAGTGATTGCAATGGAAAATTAAATGAAAGCGGTAAATGATGGAGGTGTAAACAATGATGGTGATATGGACCGGAGTCACATGATGTTCACTAGTGATGTCTCTCTCCCAAAAGACGATAAAAAACTATGCTAGGGTAAACAAATCACAGTTGGGCAATTGACAGAATTATGATCGCACCGCAATGCTAATTATGCTTCTTGATAGTTAGAGGTTCAATAGTAATGGGAAGTACGCCAAGACAAGTAGACCATTTATTCATCAACATCTACTTACTAATCATTCACCTTGAGGTATATATCCGGAACACCTCTCCGGTATTAAGTTGCGAGCCCCACCCAAAGTGTAAACTCAAAGCAACGGACAACTGCATTAAAGAACTGTGCGTAAGGTAAACAAGCCTTGCAACCATGGTCACAAGCACCGTTGTTTTTCCCTGGTGGCAACAAGCACATCGCCTAGTCTCATGTTTCTGTCACTCAAGCTAGCCATCGAGGGGCCCGAACCCGCAAGCATGCATAACGCTCCCTCTTGGAGTTTTGGTCTACTACTTGGCCAAAGGAATAAAAAGCAACGGAGAACATGCATGAAACACTAAGGAACAGAATATAAAAGGATGATCAAATATATAACTCATAACAATCTGATCATAATCTCATAATCCATCGGATCCCAACGAACCGAGCATAGCAATAGCAAGAGAATTACATATATGCCTTGAACATGTATGGCAGCTCACAAGGACTAACCATGGAAGCACAAGATTGGAGAGAAGACATCAAATATCTACTGGTCATAGACTCATGGTCCAAGCAGGACTACTCACGGCACGTCCGGGAAGCGTCCATGACGGTGGAGAAGCTCCCGGAGGTCAATCTTGCCTCCGTCAGGGTGCGAGGAAGAGGTCTCCTGAGGCTCCCGATCTTGGAAGCGCTGCGTCGACGGAACGATGGAGAAATTCTGTGATGGTTTCCTCTCGGGACTCTAAATATAGGCCAAATGAGGGCACCAGAAGAGGTGGGACCCACCCAGGCAACCTCCTGGCTGCCTGGGAGGCCCCTAGTCCCCCTCTGGCCCTCCTTCGGTTATCTAGAAGCTTCTGTTTTGCTGATTCTTTATATAATTTTTCTGGATTTTTTTGGGCTTTGGAAAATTGGGTAAAAGCCCGTGCAAAATAGACATCAGCACACAGAAACTGGCACTAGGTGCTCTGAGTTAGTAGGTTAGTCCAAATATGTGTAAAATGATATAAAAGTATAGCAAGACATATAACAATGTCACCCAAAAGATCATGGAACAAGCAAAAATTATAGATACGTTTGGGACGTATCACTTGGCACCGGTGAGAACGACGGGCGCCAATGGGGATCCAACTACCAAGGTTGTCGATGAAGGAGAATGAGAGTCGGCGGCGGGCGGAGCTAGGGCAGAGGCCAGCGCTTCGGGGTTAGGCTCCCGCCGGGTGGGGTGGAGGAATGGGCGACACTTGGGGTTTCCTTGATGTTGGATCAGATTGTATGTGGAGGTTGGTGATACAGGGAGGTGGGGAGATGGTGGTGTGGGATATTGGATCAAGAAAAAGTCAGACGCGGGAGTATTTGGCGGTAAAGAAAATAAATTGAAGCGCCAAATTTTGTTAAGAGAAAATAGTATGGGAATGTCCATTTTGATAGACGAAAATAGTTCGGAAGCGTCAATTGACCATATATGAATAGATAGTATTTTTGGTTTATCTAAAAAGGTGTTTTTAGATTTTAATTTATTGGATCAATCTGTATTATTTATTCTTTTTGTGGAAAGGAACAAATTCCCTTTGATATATAATGTCCATTTGCACATAATGTGGTGAGGCAAGGGAAATTTTTTGTCATATATTAGAAAAAAATAGGCAAAATAAGCACAAAAAAAGCATTGTGCAAAAAAGGCGAACATGAATCTGCATCGTCGAGCATTGACATTGTCACAGACGACACTTTTGGGTAGAGTATTATGCGGGCTGCAGAGCATGGTGTATGCGGCAGCGGTGACGGGCTGGGGGCAACTGGTGTTAGGCAACCGAGGAAGTTTGTGCTGGGGAACTATGGGGAGACAACCAAGGAATAGCATCAGACGAACTTGGCTGGGAGGAGCGATGTCGGGCGGCACGGGGACTTTCGCAAGGGAGCCGATGGTTGATCAAAGTCGAACTCCACGGGAATTCGGGATGGGGGCGACTTGGAGCATTATGAGATCTCTGGCTGGGGTATCACGGCGGTGTGAGATATGTGAGAGGGGAGAGCGATGGTGGCTTGAGAGCTCTAGTTGGGCCAAATGATGAGGGGATACTGGTAGTTGGTGCTAAGGCACCGAACAACGATGCTAGCTGAGTGTTTCCTTTTTAGGGGATTTGTGTATCTTCATGATGATTCGGTTTTTTGTGTTAACTTAGAATATTATATAAAGGTAAGATAATATATGCATAGTAGAATATTACAGCGATGATGATTAAGGTTACAATCAAATAACAAAGTATGATCATTCAAAGTTTAGCACACCTAGTTCAATAACTATGCAAGATAAAAATGATTATTCATAGTTTTCTTAAGTGTATTATAAGAATAGAGTCGCACACTAAAACGTCTCACAAAATCATCTCTAAGTGAAGTTAAATTCCATACTTATTTTCTAAAATGCTAATTGTAGAAAAAGCTTGTGGTGCTTTATAAACATCTTAACAAGCGTCTTTAGGCCGTCAGTGTTCATGGGCGTAGAGACGTAGTATATATAGACCTTGTAGTATATATAACCCTTGTAGAAAAAGCGACCATATGTGGTGTTTTTGTTGTAATGGATCATACGCTTTGATTGTTTATGTTGGGGAACGTTGCGTGGGAAACAAAAAAAATTCTTATGCACACGTAATACCTATCCATGGTGATGATCATCTACGAGAGGGGAGAGTGAATCTACATACCCTTGTAGATCGCTAAGCGGAAGCATATATAACGCGTTTGTTGTAGTGGAACATCTCTGCAATCCAGATCGCAGCCCGTCCCGCGATCTCATCATGATCCGTCCCGTGATCCCATCATGATCCATCCCGATCTAGTGCCTAACGGACGACACCTCCGCGTTCAGCACACGTACAACTCGATGACGATCTCCGCCTTCTTGATCCAGCAAGAGGGGCGAAGATGTATATGAGTTCTCCAGCACGGTGGCATGGTGGTGGTGGTGGTGGAGCTTTTCCTGCAGGGCTTCGCCTAAGCACCGCTGAAACTAGACTAGAGGAGAAACATATCTAGAGAGAGAGGACAGCACGTGGTTGTTTTTCTGTGTCTCAAAATCCCTCAATACCTCTAGTATATATAGGAGGGAGGGAGGAGAGGAGGCAGCCTGAAACCGTCAATGTTTGGCCGAAATTGGAGGTGGAAGAGTCCTACTCCAATCCTACTATTAGTAGGATTCCTCCTTTCCACTTGGAAACCCTTTCCACCTTTGGGTTTTTTGCCTCTCAAACCTCATAGGCATTAGTGGGAGCTTATTTCAGCCCACTAGCGGCTGGTTTGTATCCTCCCACAGCCCATAAGGCCCCTCGGGGCGTGACACCCCTCCCGATGGTCCCCGATACCCTCCCGACACTCCCGGTACACTACCGATGAGCCCGAGACTTTTTCGGTGACCAAAACAGGACTTCCTATATATGAATCTTTACCTCCAGACCTTTTCGGAGCTCCTCGTGATGTGCGAGATCTCATTTGGGACTCCAAACAACATTTGGTTACCAACACCTATAACTCAACTATACCGAAACGTCACCGAACCTTAAGTGTGTAGACCCTGCAGGTTCAAAAACTACGCAGATATGACCGAGACACCTCTACGGTCAATAACCAATAGCGGTACCTGGATGCCCATATTGGCTCCTACATATTCTATGAAGATCTTTATCAGTTGAACCTCTATGTCAAGGATTCAGTTAATCCCGTATGATGTTCCCTTTGTCCTTCGTTATGTTATTTTCCCGAGATTCGACCGTCGGTATCTCTATACCTAGTACAATCTCGTCACCGACAAGTCTCTTTACTCATCCCGTAATACAAGATCCCGTGGCTAACTTCTTAGTCACTGATACGTCTCCAACGTATCTATAATTTTTTATTGTTCCATGCTATTATATTATCAACTTGGGATGTCTTATATGCATTTATATGCCATTTTATATCATTTTTGGGACTAACCTATTAACTCAGTGCCTAGTGCCAGTTTCTGTTTTTTCCGTCTTTTTGACCTTTTTGAGAAAAGAATATTAAACGGAGTACAAACAGAATAAAACCTTCAGGATGACTTTTTCCATAACAGAAGATACCTAGAAGACTTGAGAACCAAGGCAGGGAGTCTCGTGGGAGGTCACGAGCACCCTAGGCGCGCCCCAGGGGGGGCGCGCCTAGCAGGCTCATGGGCCCCCTTGCCTCCGTTTCCCTACCTCTTTCGCCTATAAATTCCCTAAAATCCCGAAACCAACAGGGGGAGCCACGAAAATACTTTTCCGCCACCGCAAGCTTCTGTCTCCGCGAGATCCCATCTAGGGACCGTTCTGGTGCCCTGCCGGAGGGGGATTCAGACGCGAAGGGCTTCTTCATCAACACCATTGCCTCTCTGATGATGCGTGAGTAGTTCACCACAGACCTTCGGGTCCATATCTAGTAGCTAGATGGCTTCTTCTCTCTCTTGGATCTTTAATACAAAGTTCTCCATGATCTTCATGGAGATCTATCTGATGTAACTTTCTTTTGCAGTATGTTTGTCGAGATCCGATGAATTGTGGATTTATGATTAGATTATCTATAAATATTATTTGAGTCTCCTCTGATTTCTTATATGCATGATTTCGTATCCTTGTAATTCTCTTTGAGTTATGGGTTTCGTTTGGCCAACTTGATCTATAATTCTTGCAATGGGAGAAGTGCTTGGTTTTGGGTTCATATCATGCGGTGTCCTCACCTAGTGACACAAGGTGTAGCGAGGCACGCATCGTATTGTTGCCATCAAGGGTAAAAAGATGGGGTTTATATCATATTGCATGAATTTATCCCTCTACATCATGTCATCTTGCTTAAGGCGTTACTCTATTTGTTATGAACTTAATACACTAGATGCATGCTGGATAGCGGTTGATGTGTGGAGTATTAGTAGTAGATGCAGAAAGTATCGGTCTACTTGTCTCGGACGTATGATCATTGCCTTAGATATCGTCATGACTTTGTGCAATTCTATCAATTGCTCGACAGTAATTCGTTCACCCACCGTAATACTTGCTATCATGAGAGAAGCCTCTAGTGAACATTATGGCCGCCTGGTCTATTTTACATATTATATATTCATATCTACATACAAAAATACCAAAAATACCTTGCTGCATTTTTATTTTTATTTACCTTTTATCACTATCAGATCTCCCCTTGCAAGTAATCGTAAAGGGATTGACAACCCCTTTATCTCGTTGGGTGCAAGTTTGTTTGTTTTTGCGCAGGTGCATTTGTGCCTCATCTTGATACTCCTACTCGATTGATACCTTGGTTCTCAAACTGAGGGAAATACTTATCTCTACTTTGCTGCATCACCCTTTCCTCTTCAAGGGAAAAACCAACGCAAGCTCAAGAAGTAGCAGGAAGAATTTCTGGCGCTATTGCCGGGGAGTATTCAAGTGAAGCATATCTAGCAAGTACCTATCGCAAACTCATCTCTTGCATTTACATTATTTTCCATTTGCCTCTCGTTTTCCTCTCCCCCACTTCTAAAACAAAATTTACAAAAATATTTGCCTTTCTTTATTTGCCTTTTTCGTTTGCCCTTTCTTTTGCTTGCTTTCTGTTTGCTTGTGTGCTTGTCTGCTTGCTAAGTCATCATGTCTGAATTGTTCAAACCCAAGAATACTCTACATGGGTTCAATACCTTGGATAGCCCCTCTGTCCTTTCCAAACTTATAAATACTGAGTCTACGGGAAAACATCCCGAGGTGGCTAGAGATACCTTTAGAAATGTTGATGATGGGGATCCTGTACTTTTCCATTATTCGCTTAAAGAATCCTTAAAAGCCGCTTGGGATAGACTACTAAAGATTCAAGCCAGTCATATCCCTCCTTATCATATTGAGTTGTACTTAAAAGTTTTTTACGCGGGGCTGCCCCACTCTTTTAAACAAGTCTTGGATTCTATATTTAATAAGGGTTTCCTTGTTGGAGATACCTTTGACACTTATGGAAGTATGAAAGAAATATTTGGGCATCCTAAGGTATAAAATGAGTCTACCACCCTTATGTGTTTTTATCAAAATGAATCAATAAAAAGAAATGAAAGCTAGTTTAGACATGAACTTCCGTAATGTGCTTAATATTTCCTCCACTATAAATGGTCACGTTCTTCCACAAAATAGGAAGATAGATGCTCTCGATAAAAAGGCCCTCCCTTGGTCCCCAAGGAAAAATGACAATACTTGATTCAATTGCCTTACGCCTTGCTAAGGGCGTTACACGATAACGCTTGTTGGGAGGCAACCCAATGAATGTATTTATTTTTGCTTTTCACTTTCTTTTTTGTTGAGTCCACACCATCATGATTCTGTTATGTTTGTGTTTTCTATGTTTTAATTAGTGTTTGTGCCAAGTATAACCTTTATGATTAGTTTTGGTGATAGTTGTTTAATCATGCTGAAAAAGACATAAACTTTGTGCTCATGAAATTATTTTTATTTCCTATCCAGAAAGAGCTTTTGAGTTCATTCTTTTTTGCTTCTGATTGATAGGAAAATTTCCCTAATTTTCATAATATTTAAGAATTTTTGGGATAGCAGAAGTATACGAAATATACATATTGCTACAGACTGTTCTGTTTTTGATAGATTCTGTTTTTGTTGTGTTGATTACTTATTTTGATGAAACTATGGTTAGTATCGGGGGGTACGAGCCATGAAGAAGTGAGAAGACAGTAATATAACATCAATCTAAATGGAAATTAATTTTACTACAATACCTAAAAAGTTGGTGGTTTGTTTTCCTATGCTAATGATATCACGAGTTTCTGTTTAACTTCTGTGTTGTGAAGTTTTCAAGTTTTGGGTGATGTTCTTATGGACAATGGATATAGAGTGGAAAGATCCTAAGCTTGGGGATGCCCAAGTCATCCCAAGAAAAATTCAAGGACACCAAAAAGCCTAAGCTTGGAGAAGCCCCGGGAAGGCATCCCCTCTTTCGTCTTCAATCCATCGGTAACGTTACTTGGAGCTATATTTTTATTTACCACATGATATGTGTTTTGCTTCGAGCGTCGTGTATTATAGGAGTCTTTGATTTTTGGTTTATCACAATCATACTTTCTGCACACCTTTTTGAGAGGGACATGCACTCATCGTGAATTTGTTAGAATACTCAATGATCTTCACTTATATCTTTTGAGCTACGCAATTTAGCTCCCATGAGCTTCACTTATATCTTTTGAGCTAGATAATTTTTCTCCCATGAGCTTCACTTATAACTTTTGAGCTAGATAATTTTGCTCCCATGAGCTTCACTTATATCTTTTGAGCTAGATAATTTTGTTCTAGTGCTTCACTTATATCATTTTGAGAGTGCTCTCTCTAAGTAACTTGGTAATTGGCGTGTGCTATGAAATTAGTCCTAAATATGATAGGCATCCAAAGAGGATATAATAAAAACTTTCATATTCAAATGCGTTGATTAGTAAGAGAAGTTTGATTCCTCACAATTAGTTTTGAGATATGGATATGGTAATATTAGAGTTATGTTAGTAGGATATTGTGAATCTAGAAATACTTGTGTTGAGGATAGTGATTCCTGTAGCATGCACGTATGGTGAACCGCTATGTTAGGAAGTCGGAGCATAATTGATTTATTGATTGTCATCCTTTGTGTGGCGGTCGGGATCGCGCGATGGTTAACACCTACCAACCCTTCCCCTAGGAGTATGCATTTAGCACTTTGTTTCGATTACTAATAAAACTTTCGCAATAAGTATATGAGTTATTTATGACTAACGTGAGTCCATGGTATAGATGCACTCTCACCTTCCACCATTGGTAGCCGCTCTAGTGTCACGCAACTTTTGCCGGTGCACAAACCCACCATATACTTTCCCCAAAACAGCCACCATAACTACCTATTATGGCATTTTCATAGCCATTCCGAGATATATTGCCATGCAACTTCCACCGTTCCGTCTCATGACATGTGCCGTCATTTTCATTTTGCCATTGCATGATCGTAAGATAGCTAGCGAGATGTTTCAACGTCATACGCTAAGCTAGATTGTTGCACATCCCGGTACACTGCCGGAGACATTTCATATAAATTCATTATTGTTCTAAGTATTGAGTTGTAAGTAAATAAAAGTGTGATGATCATCATTATTAGAGCATTGTCCCATGTGAGGAAATAAAAAAAGAGGCCAAAGATGCCCACCAAAAAAAAGAGAAAAATAAATAAATTAAAAAAGAGAGGCCAAAGAGCCCAAACAAAAAAAATGATGATGAGAGAAAAAGAGAGAAGGGACAATGCTACTATCTTTTTCCACACTTGTGCTTCAAAGTAGCACCGTGTTCTTCATGATAGAGAGTCTCTTATTTTGTCACTTTCATATAATAGTGGGAATTTTCATTATATAACTTGGCTAGTATATTCCAATGACGGGCTTCCTCAATTGCCCTAGGTCTTCATGAGCAAGCAAGTTGTGTGCACACCGACTAGTTTTCTTTTTGAGCTTTCATACACTTTTAGCTCTAGTGCATCCGTTGCATGGCAATCCCTAGTCATTCACATTGATACCTATTGATGGGCATCTCCATAGCCCATTAATACGCCGACTCGATGTGACCATCTCCTCCTTTTTGCCTCACAACGTCCACCACACTCTATTCCACCTATAGTGCTATATCCATGGCTCACGCTCATGTATTGCGTGAGAGTTGAAAAAGTTGAGAAAGTAAGAGCGCGAAACTATACCGGGTTGTGCATGATTTAAATTCTTTGTGTGGGGATGATGGAGCATAGCGAGACTATATGATTTTGTAGGGAAAACTTTCTTTGGCCTTGTTATTTCAAAAGTTAATGATTACTTTGCTAGTATGCTTGAAGTATTATTGATTTCATGTCAATATTAAACTATTGTTTTGAATCTTACAGATCTGAACATTCATGCCACAATACAAACTTCATAAAGAACAAATATGTTAGGTAGCATTCCACATCAAAAATTCGGTCTTTTTCACTTCCCTACTCGAGGACGAGCAGGAGTTAAGCTTGGGGATGCTTGATATGTCTCCAACATATCTATAATTTTTGATTGTTTGATGCTATTATATTATCAACTTGGGATGTCTTATATGCATTTATATGCCATTTTATATCATTTTTGGGACTAACCTATTAACTCAGTGCCTAGTGCCAGTTTCTGTTTTTTCCATGTTTTTGACCTTTTTCAGAAAAGGATATTAAACAGAGTCCAAACGGAATAAAACCTGCGGGATGATTTTTTTCCATAACAAAAGATACACAGAAGACTTGAGAACTGATACGTCTCAAACGTATCTATAATTTTTGATGGTTTCACGTTGTTATCTTGTCAACTTTGGATGTTTTGTTTACCTTTTATATCTTTTTTGGGACTAACTTATTAACTCAGTGACAAGTGTCAGTTCCTGTTTTGTCTGTGTTTTTGACTCTTTTCAGATCTGATTTTGGAACGGAGTCCAAACGGAATAAAATCCTCGAAATGATTTTTTCCAGAACGGAAGAAGCTCAGGAGGCTTGAGGGCCAAGCAAGTGGGCCCACAGGGAGCCCACAAGCCCTGTTGCCGCGGCCAGGGGGAGGTCGCGTCAACCAAGCTTGTGGCCTCCTTGGCGCTCCCCTGCCCTAGGTCTTTGGCCTAAAAATCCAGAAAAAATCAAGGAGTCCACGAAAACACTTTTCCTCCGCCGCAAGTGTCACATCCCTGGAACCCTAACCAAGGTTTAGCATTGTGCTCATATCTTCTTTGCATTGCATCCAAGAGAATTGCAACAAGAACAAGCAAGTGGTGAAGGAACACTCAAAAACTCTAGCGACTTCTCAAATTCAAAGGAATTATAAACTTGTTCAAATCAATGAACTCAAAATGGCCTCAAGAAAAGTTCAACTTTTCTGATAAATCATGGAAGCAAATAAGCAATGAAGAAAACCATTTTCATAACACTTTTGGCATTTTAAATAAATGCAAAAAGCTACTGGTTTCATGTTTAAAATTTGAGTTCAAAAACTTTAAGTTTTCAAAAATGTTGAAAACTCCAGGAATGGTTGCATATATTCCAACAAATACTCTGGTGTGTTCAAAATAATTTTTACAAACTATTTTGGAGCTGAAATAAATAGTAAATCAATTAGTTAGCAAAACAGAAACAAAACAGAAAAAAGAGGAAGGAATTACCTGTCGCTCACCTCAGCCCAGGCCCAGACGCGCTATCGTCTTCCTCCTCACCAGTAGGAGCAGGAGGTGGCCGCCGCGACGCCGCGCGCCTCCACGCAGCTCTCTGCCTGCCTGGCCGCCGCTTCGCGCTGGCAAGCACGGGGATAACCTCCCTGAGCACGTAGCTATCCATTCTCGTGCTTCTTCTCCCCCCTCTCCTCTCGGTTCTTCCGATCCACACTGCCGCCATTGACACGATCTCGAGCTCGAGCTGCTTGTGCCCCTAGCCACAGGATCTTCCTCCCGAGTGTGCCATTAGCTCCGCCTCGACGAGCTGGTCCTCCCTGCAGAAGCCGAAGCCTCCCCGAGCCCTGCAACGCCCACGGCACCGTCGTCTTCAACCTTCGGCCGCCGGCGAGCTCTGCTCGATTCATCGTCCTCAGTGCTTCCCCAAGCCGTCTAAGCCCTCCTCTGCACTCCTCGTGAGCTTGCGCAGCTTTCCCCTAAGTTTTCCCCGTCGATCCCCTCCTCTAGGCCTAGTTCCACCGAAGCCCGACGAGGACCGCCGCTGCAGCTCGTCGCCGGTAGCCCTCTGGTGAAGGGTTGGTCCATCTGAGGGCACCAGCAGCCTCAGGACGTCATGTAGATGCTTTAGGAGCCCAGCCCTGCGCGATTTGACCGTGTGATCGATGATTTCGACGATGGCCGAACTTGGTCGCCACCAAGCTCGTCGGCGGCGTCGATTCTGGCCACCCCAGCCCCTGGGGTTTGTCCCATCGTGCACGTCGTCGAGTGGCCGTTCTCCCCGTGGTCTCTGTTGTGAGTTTGGTCATCGGAGGCGAGTTTCCGGTGCCCTCCACCGTACTGGTGGTCGCCGGAGGCTCCCCACCGGCGAGGACGACCTCGCCGCCGGTGGATATCAGCTGGCCTGAGCCACTAACGTGTGGGGCCAGCCTCTGTATAATCTGGAATAATAAAAATAAAATCAAATAATCTAATAAGTCATTGACATGAGGGTCCAGTGAGGTTAATTAGCTAATTAAGATTAATTCTAATCTAAAACTGACCAGAGTCACTGACCTGTGGGTCCCACTGGTCAGGTTTGACTTTCAACGGCCAGTTGGACCTGCTGATGTCATGCTGATGCAGTAAAGAGTTTTGTGTTTTAAAAGAATTCGAGAAAAATGCCAAAACTTCTAAAAATCATAGAAATTAATCTGTAACTCCAATGAAAATAATTTATATATGAAAAAGTATCAAAAAAATCCTAGGAATCTAAATATTTCATTTTCAAACATGTTTGAAAATCTTACTGAACCCAAACATATAGATTAATGAATAAGTTAACTTTCATAAATACTTTGGAGATGGAATTTGGAAAATATTTAAATTTCACTACAAATGATATGATCAAACACTGTCCAAATTACAAACCAGAAACCTAACATGTCATTCCATGCATGTTAAAAGCAAGTCGATCTGAGCATCAGGTCAAATCAATTAATTTAGTATTCGAGAATACCTCGTTTGAAGTGATATTTGAATTTGATTCAAATCAACTTCAAACCTACTAAATGTTAACTATAATAAAATACCACCTTGCATCCTCATGCCATGCTCATGCATCATCTTGATTGCATATGTTTGTTATTGATTGTTTTCATTCCTTTCGGTAGGCTCCGCTCCTCTGGATCCCACCGAATATCCGACTGACGGATATTGTCCCTCCTCTGAGCAACAAGGCAAGCAACCATTTTGATCATCCCGATAAATCCCATGTTCTCGCTCCTGCACTTACTTATTGCACGAGGATCAAATGCTTCAACTCCTTTTGCCACGTTAGTTGAACCCACTTCCTTTGCATGACCTATCCTTGTCACAGTAAATAGCTGAACCTTGCAACCTAGCATACCAGGTAGATGATTGAGCCATGATGTGCCTTATCCTGCTAAGCATGCTATGCTTAGAGTTGTGTATGGTCTGTCATCTAGGAGATGAACAGAATTGTGAGAATGTGTTCGGTAAGAAAAGACCGTGTGTTGAACCTGATTTGGTAAAGGTGCCGGTGAAAGGCTGTGTAGGAGTACATGGCGGGTTGTTTCATTGGAACCGTCCTTAGGAACTGAGTTCCGTGTATGTAATCCAAGACTAGATACTACCACACGTTGGGATACTTAATTGACCCTCTCGACTTATTAATCGCTTAGTACTCGGTCTAGGAGTTGCAAGTAGTTTCTGGTGTTTATAGTCATGCTGGAGGCCGTGCATAGGGCTGACCTGAGAGGTGGGGTGTGATGCGGTAGGCAGTGGCACGGTGTACCAAGTGGCACCCGGATGGTGGGCTTGGGAACCCTGCGCACATCGTTTGAGGCCGTGGCGGAAACCTCGGCCGGACTTCCGTACGGGTTACTCTCACATAGGCGATAAACCTGGACTAGGTACTAGTGTGGTTAACGGTCGTGGCCGACTCCCTCGCTGGGCTTCCGCTTGAAGGTTGCCGAGGTGCATGACGTGCACATGGCGATAAGTCGCGAGAGCATGTGTGACGAAGTACACCCATGCAGGGTTATAATCTATTCGAATAGCCGCGTCCATGGATATGGACTACTTGGAGACATATGTTGTTCATAGATAACTTCAATGGCTACTCATAAAATTGTCAAGATAAGCGTGAGTGTCGTGGGCGACATTTTTGTATGGAGACGGAATGATTCCATGATGGAGTATTGTTGTGGTGTTAGTGGACTCGTGTGCGAGAAATCAAGTTGTCAAAAAATATTTAAAAATGCAAGTTGTCTAGCACGAGTCAAATGCTGGCTTTCCGCATGAAACCCCACAATACCTTATTGACACATTGCATGAGTAGATAGTTATCCTAAAGTCTTGCTGAGTACCTCCGTACTCATGTTTGCTTAATAAATGTTGCAGATGTTGCTAATGACCCTAATGGAGGGTTCTTCATAGACATCGACGACGACGAGTAGCTGGTGTCCTAGCTACGATCTGGCCCTAGGTTGGGTCTGTAGTATAGTCAGGCCATGTGCCTTCTAGTTTCACCTGTCTGTACTCAGACAGTTTCATACACTTCTGCTGGCTTGTAACTGAATGACTTCTATGATGGGTCGTGAGACCTTTTCTGTGTAATATTATGTGTGTGGCTCTTCCGAGCCTCTTAAATAAAGCTTGTATGTTTATGGTTATGTTGTGATGCCATCGATGTATCTATACACATCGGTATGCTATGCATACGTGTGTCGTACTTGATATGTATGGGGTTCGATTACCTAGCCGTAAACTTTAGTAGCACTCCTTACAGGGAAATGCCCCTTTGTGATCCAACGAGCCATGGTAGCTCGCTACTGCTCCGGACACATTGGTTGACCGGCATGTGTCCTTCTTAGCTGTTGTGTCTGTCCCCTTTGAGGAAATGTCACGTGATGTAATGGAGTCCTTGTAGCTTGCTACGACTCGTCTACATTCGCTGGTGACCGACACCTGCTTTGTTGGGTCATTTATGCCTGTCCTTGTGCGGTACTGCCACTTTGGTTTATGACTAGACATGTCGATCCAGGTTCTTTGTCATTGGAATGCTAGCGACACAATTGCATACGTGAGTCAAAAGGCGCAAACGGTCCCGGCTAAGCTAAGGCTGCAGCCGTGGGGTTAACCAGGCGTGAGACCGCAAAGGGATGCCATGTGTTACAGGCTGGATTTCTATGGCTTAGGATCGGGGTCCCGACAGCGTTGGTATCAGAGCCTGACTGATTGTAGGATTACTAAGCCAAACTGGTCGAAGTTGTGTCTAGAATTGCTTTAGTTATATATAAGGGAATTTTTTGTGGAAGGGAACGTAAGACTCTTGTTCTCTTCTCAAGTTATTCTATTCTGGTCATCCTCGTCTTTTCTGCGGGAATTAAGGACTAGGTTACTCATCTTCTTCTAGGCTAGTGTTTCTGATCGGTAGATTATAGGACTACGGGGTAAGAGATATTTGGGTTTCTTTCATTCCTAGGAAAAAGGAAGTAAGTTTGATGATCAGAGAATTGAACTTGATAGTTGAGTGGTTATGCTATTCCATTTTTGGGTTGTCTCAAAATTTGTTTTTGAGCATTTACAGCCGTTATGTTGCCCAATTTTGCATTCAGAGCTCTAATGCTTTTGCATTACTCTCTATTTTCAGATGCCTGGCCGTCCTTCTCGTCAGGTGGTACGTCTGACCAGGTGCATTGATGTGCCGGGTCATACGGCGTTGCTGGTCAGGGTGATGTCGGTGTGCGGTTACCGCTGGTACCCTGAGTACACAGTGGAGGAACAATACCGAGATTTCAACCAGAGCCAGTATATCTGCACTATTAGGGTATTTCCAGACTACCCTAGAGCTGAGGAGCCAATCCATTGGTCCTATGGGTTGGGAGTCACTGTTGACATGGCAGTACAAGATGCTGCCTATTCAATGCTGACCATTATGAGGGCAAGACATGCACTGCTGCAGAATTCAGAGTTCTGCTATGTTCCTGCCTCTCAGCCTGGTGAAGAGGGATACCTCAGCGGAGTCTATTTTGATTCTTCTATGGAGGATCCACTACTGCAGTCCACTGTTGAGATGCTAGAGAACAGAGACATGGATGCTCGTGCTCTCCGCATGGAGCTTTATGATACCCGTGCCCGTCTATGGACGGCTTTGACACAGCTGGCACCGGTAGTCCAGACAGGGTACGGAGAGATGGAGATGCTGAACCCTGTTAGGACCCATCTTCCGGCCCATGTTGACTGTCCAGCTATAGGAGGAGTCACCCCTCTTCGGGGACCCCTATTACCACCAGTCAGGGGACCAAGGCCACATCCGTGTCCTTATGGATCCCAGGGATCTCAAGCCAGAGTGTTTCCTGATCCGCAGGTTGAGCTTCCAGGCCATGGAGGTAATCTCTATGAGATGTTCTATGCGGATGCCTAAGCTGTGAGCGGAAGGATAGTATGGTAGTAGCCGTACGTTCACAGTCCTGCGTGACTTGTGAAGTATGCATGTGATGTGAAATGAATTCCGGAGGCCTAGATAAATAATGTATAGGAAGCTTGTAAGCCTCTGATGAGTAGTTTCATAATTTCAGTAGTTTGCTCTTCGATTAAGGTTGTACTGAACTATGCAAGGGTGTGTATGAACCATGGTGTATATATAGCAGTTGCTTATTACCATGTTGTTCGGATATTCATTTCCGCACTCCGTGTGTTCAGTACATTCTTAATCCATAGCTAGTATTGATATGATATTGGTCTAAGGTGTGAGTTTGTTTGCCAGGATGGTGTTCACCAGGTTGAACCGTGCCCCTGCTCATGAGCAAGGCGAGGGTAGTCAAGCGTCACAGGAAGACCTGCCTCACCCGCCCTCTCTGGCGGAAGTTATGCTTGAGGCAGAGAGGAACAAAAGGGAGACCAACCGACTGTTAGAGCGTATTGAGCAGAATACGGCTCGTCAGCCTAGGAATGCTGCAGTGTCCCTCAATGACTTCGTGAAGCTGAATCCTCCAAAGTTCCATCACTCCGTCGATCCCCTCGACGCTGATGACTGGCTGTGCAGCATCTCACGCAAGATTCGCTCTGGAATGTTTCTGAGGCCGGCAAGGTGATCTTTGCGGTGTATTTCCTGGAAGGACCCGCCAATCTGTGGTGGGAGAACTTTGAAGCTATGCGTCCTGCTGAACCAGGAGCCACATGGGCAGACTTTAGTGCAGCCTTCTGTGTGCACCATATTCCAGAGGGCCTGATGGACAGAGAGAGAGAGGAGTTCTGTGCTTTCACCCAAGGCAAGTTTAGCGTGGATGCCTATAGCCGCGAGTTCGGTAACCTCGCCCGCTATGCAACAGAGGAGGTGTCTACTGACGCCAAGAAGCAAGCAAGATTCCGTAAGGGTCTGAGCCCTGAGCTTCGTCGTGGTCTGCGCCTCCACCAGTGTGCAAGTTTCCAAGCCCTGGTCAACAAGGCGATCAGTGCCGAGACTGGCCATACCGACTCTGAAGCCACAAGGAAGCACTCCCGTGACTTTGGCTCGTCATCTGGTTCCGCGTTTCCAAAATGCAGGCTGTGGGTTCCGAACAGTTCTCTGCCGCCAAGATACACTACGAGGCCATCCTACGTGGCGCCTCAGACGAATCATACCAACCCTCCAGCAAAAACTTATGGTGGTCCAGCTAGCAATGCTGCACCACGTGCCAACCATGTGATATGCTACAAGTGTGGAGAACCAGGGCACAATTCCCATGAGTGTCCTCAAAATGTGGGTGCCAAGCAACCCGGAAAGTCCGTCGGGCAAGGCAAGTCGGGCAAAGCTTACTATGTGAAGCCAACTCCTGCACGTGGCCGTGTGAACTATGTCTCAGCAGAAGAAGCTGCAGAGGATCCCGACGTCATACTGGGTACGCTTCTTGTTAATCATCACCCAGCGTCTGTTCTCTTTGACACTGGGTCTTCTCATTCCTTCATTTCAGAAAGTTATGCGCAGCTGCATAACATGTCTTTTTGTGATATGCCAATCCCATTGGTTGTCCAAACTCCTGGTAGTAAATGGCAAACCTCTAGGATAACCTATGACAATGAAATTCTAGTAGACAAGCTAGTTTTTCTAGCCTCATTGATAGCCTTGAAATCTTCGGATATTAATATCATCTTGGGTATGGACTGGATGTCAGCTCACTATGCCAAGATTGATACTCATTCTAGAAATGTTCAGCTTACCCATCCCTCAGGTGAGATAGTCAATGTCTCTACTCGAGTTGCCAAATGCCAACTCTATTCCCTAAATGCCAACCCTCTTCCGGAACTTGAAGACATTCCGGTAGTCCGTGACTTCCCGGATGTTTTTCCAGAGGAACTGCCAGGAATTCCACCTGACAGAGATGTAGAGTTCGTGATAGATCTTGTTCCGGGAACTGTTCCAATAGCCAGAAGACCATATAAGATGGCACCCCTGGAGCTAGCCGAACTTAAGAAGCAACTAGATGAGGCCTTGAATAAAGGTTTCATTTGTCCTAGCTCTTCTCCTTGGGCTTGCCCCGTCCTCTTCGTCAAGAAGAAAGATGAAACGGATCGGATGGTTGTAGATTACCGACCAGTTAACCTGGTCACCATAAAGAACAAGTATCCGCTCCCCAGGATCAACGATCTGTACGATCAGCTCGCTGGGTCCTCAGTCTTCTCCAAAATGGATTTGAGGTTGGGATACCATCAAATCAAGATCGAGAACGAGGACATTCCAAAAACGGCTTTTGTTACTCATTATGGCCAATCCGAGTACACCGTTATGTCCTTTGGTTTAACCAATGCCCCAGCCACCTTCTCTCGTCTGATGAATTCAATCTTCATGGAGTATTTGGATAAATTCGTCGTGGTATACCTCGATGATATTCTCATCTACTCGAAGAACGAACAAGAACATGCCGAGCATCTAAGGCTGGTATTGATGAAACTTCGAGAGCATCGCCTTCATGCCAAATTTTCAAACTGTGAATTTTGGCTACCAGAAGTGACCTATCTAGGTCATGTAATCTCTGGTAAGGGTATTGCTGTCAATCCCGAGAGAGTTCAAGCTGTCCTTGATTGGACTCAACCTGAATCGGTTAAGCAAGTTAGGAGTTTTCTTGGTCTAGCGAGCTATTGTCGTTGCTTTGTCTAGAATTTCTCCAAGGTTGCAAAGCCTCTAACTGAACTCCTCAAGAAGGATAAAAAGTTCGAGTGGACACCAAAGTGTGAGCATAGTTTTCAGGAACTGAAAAGACGCCTGACTTCCGCACCTGTGTTGCTACCACCAGATTTTTCTAAGGACTTTGTTATCTATTGCGACGCCTCGCGACAAGGATTAGGTTGCATTCTCATGCAAGATCGTCATGTGATCGCATACGCATCTCGACAGTTGCGTCCAAATGAGGATAATTATCCCACACATGACCTTGAGCTTGCAGCTGTGGTCCATGCACTAAAAACCTGGCGACATTACCTTCTGGGTAATCGTTGCGAAATATTCACTGATCACCAAAGTATGAAATATATCTTCACCCAGCCGGATTTGAATATCAGGCAAAGACGGTGGGTTGAGTTGATCTCGGATTACGACTTAGGGATAACTTACACCCCGGGGAAGGCCAATGTTATGGCTGGTGCACTAAGTCGTAAATCTTATTGTAACAATTTGATGCTACAACAAGGTCAACCACATATCTATGAGGAATTTCGGAAGCTGAATCTTCATATTGTTCCTCAAGGATTCCTTTCTACCCTGGTGGCGAAGCCTACTCTTAGGGATCAAATCATAGCCGTGCAGGCTTATGATAAGGGTATATCCCGGATCAAGGAGAATATTGCTAGCGGTAACGCTAGGGATTTCTCCATCAATGAGAAAGGTGTTGTGTTCTTTCAGAACCGTTTAGTGGTTCCTAAGAGAAAACGTCTGCGGCAATTCATCCTTAAGGAGACTCATGATTATCCTCTCACCATTCATCCTGGTAGTACTAAGATGTATCAGGACCTACGCCAGAGGTTCTGGTAGACTAGGATGAAGAGAGAAATTGCTGAGTTCGTTGCTAACTGCGACGTTTGTCGTCGAGTTAAGGCAGAACATCGAAGACCTGTTGGCACCCTTCAACCTCTAGCTATTCATGAATGGAAATGGGATAAAGTTAGCATGGATTTCATTACCGGATTTCCCAAGACCAAGAAAGGACATAATGCTATCTTTGTGGTCATTCACCGTCTTTCCAAAGTAGCTCATTTTCTTCCCGTTCGTGAGAGTATAACAGCTAGCCAGCTAGCAGAGTTATATATCTCTCGAATAGTGTCTCTTCATGGTGTTCCCCTGGAGATTAACTTGGACCGTGGGAGTATCTTTACTTCTCGCTTCTGGAAAAGTTTTCAGAATGCCATGGGGACTCACTTATCTTTTAGCACTGCTTTCCATCCCCAATCAAGTGGTCAAGTAGAAAGAGTGAATCAAATCCTAGAAGATATGCTCCGAGCCTGTGTCATATCATTCGGTATGAATTGGGAGAAGTGTCTTCCATTCGCCGAATTCGCTTATAACAATAGTTATCAATCAAGCTTGGGCAAAGCTCCTTTTGAAGTTCTCTATGGACGAAGATGTCGAACACCTCTTAATTGGTCAGAAACCGAAGAGAGGTAACTCTTTGGCCCGGATATGATCCAGGATGCGGAAGAGCATGTTCGCATTATTCGCGAAAAGTTGAAAACAGCCCAGTCTCGTCAAAAGAGCCAATATGATCATCATCATAAGGCTGTGACCTTTGAAGTTAACGAGAAGACTTACCTTCGGGTTACACCTTTGAAGGGTACTCATCGATTCGGTATCAAGGGCAAGTTGGCTCCTCGTTACATTGTTCCTTTTCACATTCTTGCCAAACGAGGAGAAGTTGCCTACCAGTTGGAACTTCCTCGCATCTTTCCAAGGTTCATGATGTCTTCCATGTCTCGCAACTCAGGCGTTGCTTTTCGGATCCTATCCGTGAAGTGGACCACGAAACGCTTGATCTCCAAGATAACCTTTCTTATCGAGAATACCCTTTTCGTATTCTCGACCAAGCTGAGCGTACTACTCGACGTCGAAACCTCAAGTTTCTTACAGTTCAATGGTCAAATCATTCTGAAAAGGAGGCAACTTGGGAAAGAGAGGATCGTCTCCGACTTGAGTATCCTGCGTTATTCCCGTCGACTTCTAAATCTCAGGATGAGATTCTTTTGAGTGGGGGTGAGTTGTCACATCCCTGGAACCCTAACAAAGGTTTAGCATTGTGCTCATATCTTATTTGCATTGCATCCAAGAGAATTGCAACAAGAACAAGCAAGTGGTGAAGGAACACTCAAAAACCCTAGCCACTTCTCAAATTCAAAGGAATTATAAACTTGTTCAAATCAATGAACTCAAAATGGCCTCAAGAAAAGTTCAAATTTTCTGATAAATCATGGAAGCAAATAAGCAATGAAGAAAACCATTTTCATAACACTTTTGGCATTTTAAATAAATGCAAAAAGCTACTCGTTTCATGTTTAAAATTTGAGTTCAAAAACTTTAAGTTTTCAAAAATGTTGAAAACTCCAGGAATGGTTGGATATATTCCAACAAATACTCTGGTGTGTTCAAAATAGTTTTTACAAACTATTTTGGAGCTGAAATAAATAGTAAATCAATTACTTAGCAAAACAGAAACAAAACAGAAAAAAAGAGAAAGGAATTACCTGTCGCTCACCTCAGCCCAGGCCCAGACGCGCTGTCGTCTTCCTCCTCGCCAGTAGGAGCAGGAGGTAGCCACCACGACTCCGCACGCCTTCACGCAGCTCTCTGCCTACCTGGCGGCCGCTTCGCGCTGGCAAGCACGGGGATAACATCCCCGAGCACGCAGCTATCCATTCCCATGCTCCTTCTCCCCCCTCTCCTCTCCGTTCTTCCGATCCCCACTGCCGCCATGACAGGAGCTCGAGCTCGAGCTGCCCGTGCCCCTAGCCACAGGATCTTCCTCTCGAGTGTGCCATTAGCTCCGCCTCGACGAGCTGGTCCTCCCTGCAGAAGCCGAAGCCTCCCCGAGCCCTGCAACGCCGATGGTACCGTCGTCTTCAACCTTCGGCCGCCGGCGAGCTCTGCTCGATTCGTCGCCCTCAGTGCTTCCCCAAGCCGTCTAAGCCCTCCTCTGCAATCCTCGTGAGCTTGCACAGCTTTCCCCTAAGTTTTCCCCGTCGATCCCCTCCTCTAGGCCTAGTTCCACCGGAGCCCGAAGAGGACCGCCGCTGCAGCTCGTCGCCGGTAGCTCTCCGGTGAAGGGTTGGTCCGTCTGAGGCCACCAGCAGCCTCAGGACGTCACATAGATGATTTAGGAGCCCAGCCCCGCGCGATTTGACCCTGTGATCGATGATTTTGACGATGGCCGAACTTGGTCGCCGCCAAGCTCGCCGCCGGCGTCGATTCCGGCCACCCCAGCCCCTGGGGTTTGTCCCATCGTGCGCCGTCGAGTGTCTGTTCTCCCCGTGGTCTCTGCCGTGAGTTTGGTCGTCGGAGGCGAGTTTCCGATGTCCTCCACCGTACTGGTGGTCGCCGGAGGCTCCCCGCCGGCGAGGACGACCTCGCCGCCGGTGGATATCAGCTGGCCTGAGCCACTGACGTGTGGGGCTAGCCTCTGTATAATCTGGAATAATAAAAATAAAATCAAATAATCTAATAAGTCACTGAAATGTGGGTCCAATGAGGTTAATTAGCTAATTAAGATTAATTCTAATCTAAAACTGACCAGAGTCACTGACCAGTGGGTCCCACTGGTCAGGTTTGACTTTCAACGGCCAGCTGGACCTGCTGATGTCATGCTGATGCAGTAAAGAGTTTTGTGTTTTAAAAGAATTCCAAAAAAATGCCAAAACTTCTAAAAATCATAGAAATTAATCTCTAACTCCACTGAAAATAATTTATATATGAAAAAGTATCAGAAAAATCCAAGGAATCTGAATATGTCATTTTCAAACATGTTTGATAATGGTACTGAACCCAAACATATAGATTAATGAATAAGTTAACTTTCATAAATACTTTGGAGATGGAATTTGGAAAATATTTAAATTTCACTACAAATGATATGATCAAACACTGTCCAAATTACAAACCAGAAACCTAACATGTCATTCCATGCATGTTAAAAGCAAGTTGATCTGAGCATCAGGTCGAATCAATTAAATTGGTATTCGAGAATACCTCGTTTGAAGTGATATTTGAATTTGATTCAAATCAACTTCAAACCTACTAAATGTTAACTATAATAAAATACCACCTTGCATCCTCATGCCATGCTCATGCATCATCTTGATTGCATATGTTTGTTATTGATTGTTGTCATTCCTTTCGGTAGGCTCCGCTCCTCCGGATTCCACCGAATATCCGACTGACGGATATTGTCCCTCCCCTCGGCAACAAGGCAAGCAACCATTTTGATCATCCTGATAAATCCCATGTTCTCGCTCCTGCACTTATTTATTGCACTAGGATCAAATGCTTCAACTGCTTTTGCCACGTTAGTTGAACCCACTTCCTTTGCATGACCTATCCTTGTCAGAGTAAATAGCTGAACCTTGCAACCTAGCATACCTGGTAGATGCTTGAGCCATGATGTGCCTTATCCTGCTATGCATGCTATGCTTCGAGTTGTGTATGGTCTGTCATCTAGGAGATGAACAGAATTGTGAGAATGTGTTCGGTAAGCAAAGACCATGTGTTGAACCTGATTTGGTAAAGGTACCGGTGAAAGGCTGTGTAGGAGTAGATGGTGGGTTGTTTCATTGGAACCGTCCTTAGGAACTGAGTTCCGTGTATGTAATCCAAGACTAGATACTACCACACGTTGGGATACTTAATTGACCCTCTCGACATATTAATCGCTTAGTACTCGGTCCAGGAGTTGCAAGTAGTTTCTGGTGTTTATAGTCATGCTGGAGGCCGTGCATAGCGCTGACTTGAGAGGTGGGCTGTGATGTGGTAGGCAGTGGCATGGTGTACGAAGTGGCACCCAGATGGTTGGCTTGGGAACCCTGCGCACATCGTTGGAGGCCGTGGCGGAAACCTCGGCCGGACTTCCATACGGGTTACTCTCAGATAGGCGATAAACCTGACTAGGTACTAGTGTGGTTAACGGTCGTGCATGACTCCCTCGCTGGGCTTCCGCTTGAAGGTTGCCGAGGTGCATGACGTGAACATGGCGATAAGTGGCGAGAGAGTGTGTGACGAAGTACACCCCTGCAGGGTTATAATCTATTCGAATAGCCGCGTCCGTGGATATGGACTACTTGGAGACATATGTTGTTCATAGATAACTTCAATGGCTACTCATAAAATTGTCAAGATAAGCGTGAGTGTCGTGGACGGCATTTCTATATGGAGACGGAATGATTCCATGATGGAGTATTGTTGTGGTGTTAATGGACTCGTGTGCGAGAAATCAAGTTGTCAAAAATTATTTTGAAACGCAAGTTGTCTAGCCACGAGTCAAATGCTGGCTTTCCGCATGAAACCCCACAATACCTTATTGACACATTGCATGAGTAGATAGTTATCCTAAAGTCTTGCTGAGTACCTCCGTACTCATGTTTGCTTAATAAATGTTGCAGAGGTTGCTAATGACCCTAATGGAGGGTTCTTCATAGACATCGACGAGGACGAGTAGCTGGTGTGCCAGCTACGATCTAGCCCTAGGTTGGGTCTGTAGTATAGTCAGGCCATGTGCCTTCTAGTTTCACCTGTCTGTACTCAGACAGTTTCATACACTTCCACTGGCTTGTAACTGAATGACTGCTATGATGGGTCGTGAAACCTTTTCTGTGTAATATTATGTGTGTGGCTCTTCCAAGCCTCTTAAATAAAGCTTGTATGTTTATGGTTATGTTGTGATGCCATCGATGTATCTATACATATCGGTATGCTATGCGTACGTGTGTCGTACTTGATATGTATGGGGTTCAGTTACCTAGCCGTAAACTTTAGTAGCACTCCTTACAGGGAAATGCCCCTTTGTGATCCAACGAGCCATGGTAGCTCGCTACTGCTCCGGACACATTGGTTGACCGGCGTGTGTCCTTCTTAGATGCGTGTCTGTCCCCTTTGGGGAAATGTCACGTGATGTAATGGAGTCCTTGTATCTTGCTACGACTCGTCTACATTCGCTGGTGATCGACACCTGCTTTGTTGGGTCATGTATGCCTGTCCTTGTGTGGTACTACCACTTTGGTTTATGACTAGACATGTCGATCCGGGTTCTTTGTCATTGGAATGCTAGCGACACAATTGCATACGTGAGTCAAAAGGCGCAAACGGTCCCGGCTAAGGTAAGGCTGCGGCCGTGGGGTTAACCGTGCGTGAGACCGCAAAGGGATGCGATGTGTTACACGCTGGATTTCTATGGCTTAGGATCGGGGTCCCGACACCAAGCTTCCGTTTCCGCGAGATCTCATCTGGAGACACTTCCCGGTGCCCTGTCGGAGGGGACTTCGGAGTTGGAGGGCTTCTTCATCAACATCATCGCCCCTCCAATGACTCTTGAGTAGTTCACTTCAGACCTACTGGCCCGTAGTTAGTAGCTAGATGGCTTCTTCTCTCTCTTGGATCTTCAATACAAAGTTCTTCATGATCTTCATGGAGATCTATCCGATGTAATCCTCTTGGGCAGTGTGTTTGTCGAGATCCGATGAATTGTGGATTTGTGATCAGATTATCAATGATATATATTTGAGTCTTTGTTGATTTCTTATATGCATGATTTGATATCCTTGTAAGTCTCTCCGAGTCTTGGGTTTTGTTTGCCCAACTAGATCTATGATTCTTGCAATGGGAGAAGTGCTTGGTTTTGGGTTCTTACCGTGTGGCGACCTTTCCCAGTGACAGTAGGTGCAGCAAGGCACACATCGTGTAGTTGCCAACAAGGGTAACAAGGTGGGCTTTGTCGTAGATATGAGATTGTCCATCTACATCATGTCATCTTGCTTAAGGCGTTACTCTGGTCTTTTGGACTTAATACACTAGATGCATGCTGGATAGTGGTCGACGTGTGGAGTAATAGTAGTAGATGTAGAAAGTATCGGTCTACTTGTTTTGGACGTGATGCCTATAGATATAATCATTGCCATAGATGACGTCACGACTTCGCGCGGTTCTATCAATTGCTCGACAGTAATTCGTTCACCCACCGTCTACTTGCTTTCATGAGAGAAGCCACTATAAACACTACGGGCCCTGGGTCTATTCACACCTATCGTTTACACTTTCGCTTTTACTTTGCTTTGTTACTTTGTTGCTTTCAGTTCTCACTTGGCAAACAATCTATAAGGGATTGACAACCCCTTCATAGCGTGGGGAGCAGGCTTTTTGTGTTTGTGGAGGCACTTGTGATACTCCTTCACTGGATCGATACCTTGGTTCTCAAAACTGAGGGAAATACTTACCACCGCTGCGCTACATCACCCTTTCCGCTTTGAGGGAACACCAACGCAAGGCTCCAAGGCTACTGGGAAATCCTTTGCGTATTTGCCTAGGAAGTACCTAAAGGCGTAGCCGTAGCAGAAGGATTCCTGGTGCCGTTGCTGAGGAGTATCAAGAACGGTCTCCCGTCAGCACGTGTTTCTAGCGCCGTTGGAAGGTCTTTTGTTGCATCAGCAGAAGTATTTCTGGCGCCGTTGCCGGGGAAGGAGAGATCTATCCAAGTAGGTCTCACAAACTCATCTCATGCATTTACGTTTTTTGCTAGTTGCCTCTCGTTTTCCTCTCCCCACTTCACATTTGCCGTTTTCATTTGCCTTTCTCCTTTGCCGTTTTCTTTTTTCCTTTGTCGTTTTCCTTTGCCGGTTTTCTTGCTTGCTTGTGTGCTTGTTTGTTTGTTGAAGTCATCATGGCGAAACAACAAACTTTGCGACTTCTCGAGCACTAATAATAATGATTTTATTAGTACTCCGATTGCTCCCGCCACTAGTGCGGAATCGTATGAAATCAACTCAGCTTTGTTGAATCTTGTTATGAAAGAGCAATTCTCTGGCCTTCCTGGTGAAGATGCCACATCCCATCTCAATACCTTCATTGAGCTTTGCGCTATGCAAAAGAAAAGAGATGTGGATAATGACGTGATTAAGTTGAAGCTTTTTCCTTTCTCGTTGCGAGATCGTGCAAAAACTTGGTTTTCTTCTTTGCCTAAAAATAGTATCAATTCTTGGGATAAGTGCAAAGATGCTTACATATCCAAGTATTTTCCACCGGCTAAGATCATCTCCTTACGTAACGATATCATGAATTTCAAGCAACTTGATCATGAACACGTTGCACAATCTTGGGAGAGGATGAAGCTTATGATTAGGAATTGTCCCGCTCATGGCTTGAGTTTGTGGATGATTATACAAATCTTTTACGTTGGTTTGAATTTCGCTTCTCGCAATATGTTGGACTCCGCCTCCGGTGGAACGTTCATGGAAATCACGTTAGGTGACGCTACAAAACTCCTAGACAATATTATGACCAACTACTCTCAGTGTCATACTGAAAGGTCACCTGCTAGCAAAAAGGTACACGCTATAGAATAAATTAACTCGCTTAGTGCTAACATGGACGAGTTGATGAAATTGGTTGCTAGTAGGAACCCTCCTTTAGATCCTAATGACATGCCACTATCTTCCTTGATCGAGAGTAGCAACGCTAGTTTGGACGTTAATTTTGTTGGTAGGAACAATTTTGGCAACAACATTGCTTTTAGAGGAAACTATGTTCCTAGGCCTTTTCCTAGTAACTCCTCTAACAATTATGGCAATTCCTACAACAACACTTATGGAAATCACAACAAATTACCCTCTGATTTAGAGAGTAATATCAAAGAGTTCATCAGTTCTCAAAATATTTTCAATGCGTCCATAGAGGAAAAACTACTCAAAATAGACGATTTGGCTAAGAGCGTTGATAGGATGTCTTGTAATATTGATGCTTTGAAACTTAGATGTGCTCCTCCCAAGGTCAACTTGGATGAAACTTTGAAAGCTATGCGTGTCTCCATGAATGAGAGCAAACAAAGAACCTCCCAAATTCGTGCTAGGCATGAATGGTTTAAAAGGGTGCGTTCTAGTGACGCAAATCACGAAGATCTGAAAGTGCTTGGTGTGTCTACTCTTGAATCTTTGTTTTCGCATGTCAAACCTATTGAAGAAGGGGCTGGATATGAATCCACTTTGATTGAAAAACGCCCCAATGGTTCGGAGTCCACCTATCTTGATGATAAAGGTGTGGAGAGTGGAGTAGAAGAAATCAAAATTTTGGGTAGTAATGAAACTCCCACTTTGGATTTCAAGGAATTCAATTATGATAGTTGTTCCTTGTTTGAATGCATTTCTTTGATGCAATCCATTGCAAACTCTCCACATGCTTATATCCAAAGCAAAGCCTTTACCGCGCATATCGTAGATGCTATGATGAAATCTCTTCAAGAGAAGCTCGAACTAGAAGTCTTTATAATTAGAAAACTTCATGATGAGTGGGAACCTACTATCAAAATCAATATCAAAAACTATGAGTGTAATGCTTTGTGTGATTTGGGTGCTAGTCTTTCCGCGAATCCAAAATCTTTATGTGATATTCTTGGTTTTCATGAGATTGAAGAGTGTTCTCTTAATTTGCATCTTGCGGATTCTACTGTCAAGAAACCCATGGGAAGGATCGATGATGTTCTTATTGTTGCAAATAAGAACTATGTACCCGTGGATTTCATTGTACTTGTCATAGATTGCAATCCTTCATGTCCCATTATTCTTGGCAGACCTTTCCTAAGGACTATTGGTGCTATCATCGATATGAAGGAAGGGAATATTAGATTTCAATTTCCCTTAAAGAAGGGCATGGAGCACTTTCCAAGAGAGAAAGTAAAATTGCCTTATGAATCTATGATGAGGGCTACTTATGGTTTGAGCACCAAAGAAGAGTATACGTGATTCCATCACCTTTTGCCTAGCTAAGGGCGTTAAACAATAGCGCTTGTTGGGAGGCAACCCAACGAATCTATCATTTTTCCTTCTGTTTTATGTTTTCCACACTTTCATAATTCTGTTATGATTGTGTTTTTTGTGTTTCTTTTTGCGTTTGTGCCAAGTAAAACCGTTATGATTAGTCTTGGGGATGATCGTTTGGTCATGCTGGAAAAGACAGAAACTTTCTACTCACGAAAATAACTTTTTTTTTCTGTAAGAGCTTTTGAGTTGATTCTTTTTTCTGCTGATTGCTACGGAAATTCTTCAGACCTCGTAATTTTTTAGAATTTTTGAAGTACCATAAGTATACAAAATTTACAGATTGCTCTAGGCTGGTCTAGTGTTAACAGATTCTGCTTTTGTTGTGCTGGTTGCTTATTTTGATGAAACTATAGATAGTATCGGGGGGTATTAGTCATGGAAGATTGAAAATACAGTAACCCAACATCAGCATAAGTAGAATTCAAGTTTGCTACAGTACCTGAGGAAGTGGTGGTTTGCTTTCTTATACTAATGTTATCACGAGTTTCTGTTTAAGTTTCGTGTTGTGAAGTTTTCAAGTTTTGGGTGAAGTCCTTATGGACAAAAAGATAAAGAGTGGCAAGAGCTCAAGCTTGGGGATGCCCAAGGCACCCCAAGAGATTCAAGGATGCCATAAAAGCCTAAGATTGGGGATGCCCCGGGAAGGCATCCCCTCTTTCGTCTTCAATCCATCGGTAACGATACTTGGGGCTATATTTTTATTCACCCCATGTTATGTGTTTGGCTTGGAGCGTCTTGTATCGTAGGAGTCTTTTAATTTTGTTGTGTCACAATCATCCTTGCTGCACACCTAGATAGAGAGAGACATGCACTTACCGTGATTTTGTCGAGCTTCACTTATATCCTTTGGTAGACAATTCAGCTCACATGTGCTTCACTTATATCTTTTGAGCTAGTTGATTTTGCTCTATGTGCATCACTTATATCTTTTATAGCACGGCAGTGCATGGCTTGGTAGTTGACCTATGCTATGAAAGTAGTCTCAAAGGGGTAGTTATCCAAAGGGATACGAAAACTTCCACCTTCATGTGCATTGAATAGTTAGAGAAGTTTGATTCATCTCAACTAGTTTTGAGTTGTGGTTATGGTAATATTGAAGTTATATTAGTAAGGAGTTGTGAATCTAGAAATACTTGTGTTGAAGTTAGTGATTCCCGTAGCATGCACGTATGGTGAACCGCTATGTGATGAAGTCCGAGCATGATTAGTCTATTGATTGTCATCCATTGTGTGGCGGTCGGGATCGCGCGATGGTTTATACCTACCAACCCTTCCCCTAGGAGTATGCGTTGAATGCTGTGTTTCGATTACTAATAAAACTTTTGCAACAAGTATATGAGTTCTTCATGACTAATGTTGAGTCCATGGTTTAGATGCACTTTCACCTTCCACCATCACTATCTTCTTTAGTGTCGTGCAACTTTCGCCGGTGCACAAAACCCACCATTAGCCTCCCTCAAAACAGCCGCCATACCTACCTACTATGGCTTTTTCAGAGTCATTCCAAGATATATTGCCATGCAACTACCACCATGACATGTGCCACCACGTCTACATTGCCATTGCACGATCGTAAGATAGCTAGCATGATGTTTCCATTTATGTCTATGCCATGCTAGATCATTGTCGCGGTACACTACCGAAGGCATCCCATATAGAGTCATCATTGCTCTAAGTTTTGAGTTGTAAAGTGTGATGATCATCATTGATGGAGCATTGTCCCATGTGAGGAAATAAAAGAGGCCAAAGATGCCCACCAAAATAAAATATATAAAAAAAGAGGCCAAAGAGCCCATTAAAAAAAGAGAGAAAAAGAGAGAAGGGACAATGCTACCATTTTTCCACACTTGTGCATATTAAGCACCATGATCTTCATGATTGAGAGTCTCTCGTTTTGTCACCACCATATAGCTAGTGGGAAATTTTCATTATATAACTTGGCTTGTATATTCCAATGATAGGCTTCCTCAAAATTGCCTTAGGTCTTCGTGAGCAAGCAAGTTGGATGCACACCCACTAGTTTTCTTTAAGAGCTTTCACATACTCATAGCTCTAGTGCATCATTTGTATGGCAATCCCTACTCATTCACATTGATATCTATTGATGAGCATGTCCACAGCTCCTTGATATGCCTAGTTAATGTGATCATCTTCTCCTTGTTTGTCTTGCAACCTCCACCACACTCCACACCACTTATAGTGCTAAAACCATGGCTCACGCTCATGTATTGCGTGAGAGTTGAAAAGGTTTGAGAAAGTAAAGGTGTGAAAACAATTACTTGACCAATACCGGGGTTGTGCATGATTTAAATTCGTTGTGCAATGATGATAGAGCATAGCCAGACTATATTATTTTGTAGGGATGACTTTCTTTTGGCCTTGTTATTTTGAAAGATCATGATTACTTTGCTAGTTTGCTTGAAGTATTATTGTTTCCACGTCAATAGAAAACTATTGGTTTGAATCTAATGGATCTGAACATTCACGTCACATAATAGGAGTTACAAAGGACATCTACGCTAGGTAGCATGAAAGCATCAAAAATTCATTCTTTATCACTTCCCTAATCGAGGACGAGCATGAGTTAAGCTTGGGGATGCTTGATAAGTCTCAAACGCATCTATAATTTTTGATGATTTCACGCTGTTATCTTGTCAACTTTGGATGTTTTGTTTACCTTTTATATCTTTTTTGGGACTAACTTATTAACTCAGTGCCAAGCGCCAGTTCCTGTTTTTTCTGTGTTTTTTACTCGTTTCAGATCTGATTTTGGAACGGAGTCCAAACGGAATAAAATCCCCGAAATGATTTTTTCTAGAATGGAAGAAGATCAGGAGGCTTGAGGGCCAAGCAAGTGGCCCCACAAAGAGCCCACAAGCCGTGTTGCCCCGGCTAGGGGGGAGGACGCGGCAACCAAGCTTGTGGTCTCCCTGGCGCTCCCCTGCCCTCGGTCTTTGGCCTATATATTCCCTAAAAATCCAGAAAAAATCAAGGCGTCCACGAAAACACTTTTCCGCCGCCGCAAGCTTCCGTTTCCGCGAGATCTCATCTGCAGACCCTTCCCGGTGCCCTGCCGGCGGGCACATTGGAGTTGGAGGGCTTCTTCATCAACATCATAGCCCCTCCAATGACTCATGAGTAGTTCACTTCAGACCTACGGGTCTGTAGTTAGTAGCTAGATGGCTTCTTCTCTCTCTTGGATCTTCAATACAAACTTTTCCATGATCTTCATGGAGATCTATCTGATGTAATCCTCTTTTGCGGTGTGTTTGTCGAGATCCGATGAGTTGTGGATTTGTGATCAGATTATCTATGATATATATTTGAGTCTTTGCTTATTTCTTATATGCATGATTTTATATCCTTGTAAGTCTCTCCGAGTCTTGGGTTTTGTTTGGGCAACTAGATCTATGATTCTTGCAATGGGAGAAGTGCTTGGTTTTGGGTTTTTACCGTGTGGTGACCTTTCCCAGTGACAGTAGGGGCAGCAAGGCACACATCGTGTAGTTGCCATCAAGGGTAACAATGTAGGCTTTGTCGTAGATATGAGATTGTCCATCTACATCATGTCATCTTGCTTAAGGCGTTACTCTGTTCTTTTGGACTTAATATACTAGATGCATGCTGGATAGCGGTCGACGTGTGGAGTAATAGTAGTAGATGCAGAAAGTATCGGTCTACTTGGTTTGGACGTGATGCCTATAGAGATAATCATTGCCATAGATGACGTCACGACTTTGCGCGGTTCTATGAATTGCTCGACAGTAATTCGTTCACCCACCGTCTACTTGCTTTCATGAGAGAAGCCACTAGTAAACACTACGGCCCCCGGGTCTATTCACGCCTATCATTTCCACTTTCGCTTTTACTTTAATTGTTACTTTGTTGCTTTCAGTTCTCACTTGGCAAACAATCTATAAGGGATTGACAACCCCTTCATAGCGTTGGGAGCAAGCTTTTTGTGTTTGTGCACGCACTTGTGATACTCCTTCACTGGATCGATACCTTGGTTCTCAAAACTGAGGGAAATACTTACCACCGCTACGCTACATCACCATTTCCGCTTCGAGGGAACACCAACGCAAGGATCCAAGGCCACGGGGAAATCCTTTGCATATTTTTCTAGGAAGTCCCTAAAGGCGTAGCCATAGTAGAAGGATTACTGGTGCCGTTGTTGAGGAGTATCAAGAACGGTCTCCCGTCATCACGTGTTTCTGGCGCCGTTGGAAGGTCTTTTGTTGCATCAGCAAGAACCAAGGCAAGGAGTCTCGTGGGAGGTCAGGAACCCCCTAGGAGTGCCCCAGGGGGGCGCCCAGCAGGCTCGTGGGCCCCCCTTGCCTCCTTTGCCCTACCTCTTTCGCCTATAAATTCCCTAAAATCCCGAAACCAACAGGGGGATCCACAAAAATACTTTTCCGCTGCCGCAAGCTTCTCTCTCCGCGAGATCCCATCTGGGGACCGTTCTGGTGCCCTATCGGAGGGCGATTCGGACACGAAGGGCTTATTCATCAACACCATTGCCTCTCCGATGATGCGTGAGTAGTTCACCACACAACTTCGGGTCCATAGCTAGTAGCTAGATGGCTTCTTCTCTATCTCGGATCTTCAATACAAAGTTCTCCATGAGCTTGATGGAGATCTATCCGATGTAACTTTCTTTTTCGGTGTATTTGTCAAGATCCGATGAATTGTGGTTTCATGATCAGATTATCTATGAATATTATTTGAGTATCCTCTGGTTTATTATATGCATGATTTCGTATCCTTGTAATTCTCTTCGAGTTATGGGTTTCGTTTGGCCAATTTGATATATAATTCTTGCAATGGGAGAAGTGCTTGGTTTTGGGTTCATAAGGTGCGGTGTTCTCACCTAGTGATAGAAGGGGTAGCAAGGCACAAATCGTGTTGTTGCCATCACGGGTAAAAAGATGGGGTTTATATCATATTGCATGAATTTATCCCTCTACATCATGTCGTCTTGCTTAAGGCGTTACTCTGTTTGTTATGAACTTAATACACTAGATGCATGCTGGATGGCGGTCGATGTGTGGAGTAATAGTAGTAGATGTAGAAAGTATCGGTCTACTTGTCTCGTACGTGATGCCTATATGTATGATCATTGCCTTAGATATCATCATGACTTTGCGGGATTCTATCAATTGCTCGACAGTAATTCGTTCACCCACCGTAATACTTGCTATCATGAGAGAAGCCTCTAGTGAACACTATGGCCCCCAGGTCTATTTTACACATTATATATTCATATGTGCATACAAAAATACCAAAAATACCTTGCCGTACTTTTATTTATATTTACCTTTTATCACTATCAGATCTCACCTTGCAAGTAATCGTAAAGGGATTGACAACCCCTTTATCGCGTTGGGTGCAAGTTTGTTTGTTTTTCCACAGGTGCATTGGTGCCTCATCTTGATACTCCTACTGGATTGATACCTTGGTTCTCAAACTGAGGGAACTACTTATCTCTACTTTGCTGCATCACCCTTTCCTCTTCCAGGGAAAAACCAATGCAAGCTCAAGAAGTAGCAGTCACATTGCTTGCAAGGCTTATTGTGATGTTGTATTATCGAGTGGGCCCCGAGATACCTCTCCATCAGACGAAGTGAAAAATCCCAGTCTTGATCCATGCCAACCCAACAAACACCTTCGGAGATACCTGTAGAGCACCTTTATAATAACCCAGTTACATTGCGACGTTTGATACACACAAGGTATTCCTCCGATGTCTTGGAGTTGCATGATCTCATGGTCATAGGAACAGATACATTGACATGCAGAAAATAGTTGCAATAAACTGACACGATCATATGCTACGTTTATAGTTTGGTCTTGTCTATCACATAATTCGCCTAATGATGTGATCTCGTTATCAAGTGACAACACTTGTCTATGGCTAGGAAACCTTAACCATCTTTGATCAATGACCTAGTCAACTAGAGGCTTACTAGGGACAGTGTTTTGTCTATGTATCCACACATGTATTTGAGTTTCCAATCAATACAACTATAGCATGGATAATAAACTATTATCATGAACAAGGATATATAATAATAACAATTTATTATTGCCTCTAGGGCATATTTCCAACAGTTTGATACTACCAAGTTATTACTTTTGAGCTATCTACATCATTATCATTCACTTGTTTGTTGGTGGTATGTGCATTGCTATTCATTATTATCATTTATGCACACCACGAAGTTGTATGTGACATGGAAGAGTAGCCTGTGATCCTAATCGATTGTGCATTTGCATTCAAACACAAATTTAAAATAATGCACAAATTTAGGGGGAGCTCTTGCTTTCCACATACCTCTCAAAGCATCGATGTTAATAATTGATTATATCTTTTGTCGTAGCTTTGATCTATATGTTGTCATCAATTACCAAAAAGGGGGAGATTGAAAGCACAATTACTCCCTAAGGTGGTTTTGGTAATTAATCACAACATATGCATCATTGGACTAATGAATTTATTCAAGTACATTTCAGAAAAGTTGAAAAATGCTTTAGCTATAGGATTGTGTGGAGATGCTACTTTGATGCAAGGAAGGAATAGGATTGGCTAAAGCCATAAGAAAGAAGACTCTTTATTTTACACTTTGTGGAAATCACTTTGAGTCCATAGGAAAGCCAATACTATTAAAAGGGGATCAAGTATTATGATGAATTGGTTGCCCACCAAAGATACTCAACCACTTGCCAACAAAATATATTTGACCCAAGCCACATATGCAAAATCGGTGCCACCAACATTTCCTACTAGGCTATACCGATTTTACACTAAGACACATCCTATGACAATCCCACCATCTCGGTACAACCAACATTTCAAGTTTCAAGTTTCGGAATTTCTGATTTTGAAGTCGGTCTCACCGGGTTTGGAAACTAGTCTAGGTCATCGTATTAGTACCACACATATTCCTATATTGGTCTCACCAACAATTCAAAAGTTGCCTCATTTAGTGCAACTTGGTAGCACCGAGATAAATTTCGGTGTCACCAAGTTGGGCAATAATGTTGTAACAGTTGAATTTTGGGGGATGCCTGTATATACCCCTCCACCCACCTCTCACTCGTAGAGGAAGCACTCAGAACACACTTACACTTGCCAGATCCATTTTTCTGAGAGAGAGCCATCTACTCATGTGTTGAGATCAAGAGATTCCATTCCAACCATTTGAATCTGGATTTATAGCCTCCCCAAATTGCTTTCCACAAGATCAAGATCTCCTACCCCTACCAAATCTGAGAGAGAGTGACTGAGTGTTGAGGAGACTATCTTTTGAAGCACAAGAGCAAGGAGTTCATCATTCTACCACGTCTATTAGCTTTTTGAGGGTGGTGCCTCCTACATTGGTTAGGTGTCGCTTGGGAGCCTCCTACTTCGTGTTGTGGAGTTGAACCAAGATGTTTGTAAGAGCAAGGAGATCGCCTACTTCGAGAAGATATACGGTGAGTGAGGCTAGTCCTGTGTGGACAGAATTTGTGGCAGAATAGACAAGGCCGCTTCTTCGTGGACCCCTTGTGGGTGGAGCCCTCCGTGGACTCTCGCAGCCGTTACCCTCCATGGATTGAAGCCTCCACTAACATGGACGTACGATAGCATCACTGATACGTCCATTTTGCATCATGTTTTCATGTTGATATTTATCGCTTCTTGGGCTGTTATTTCACTTCACGGTACAATTCTTATGCCTTTTCTATCTTATTTTACAAGGTTTACATGAAGAGGGAGAATGTCGGCAGCACTACTGGAATTCAGTTATTTGCCATCTGCCACATCTTTGCCGTCAGCCAGCAGACGGCAAAGAACCTCTATGCCGTCAGCTTTGGGAAAAACAGACGGTAAAGATATGGATGATGGCAAAAAACCTATTTGCCATCAGCCACTTCTTTGTCGTCTATAAACCGACGGCAAAGGTAATGAAGGCAGACGACAAATATCTGAGGATAATGTCCCCACCCCACCCGGCCCCACCCCACCCCTTTGCCGTCTGCCTAACTACCTTTGTCGTCCGCTGCAGACGGCAAACGGGATGGAACCCTAACGTTCGTCTTGCCCACCTGCTCCCCCACTCTCTCTCTCCCACTATCTCTCCCCTCTCTCTCCATCGCAACCGCCACCCCACCCAGCGGCGCCGCCGCCACCCCACCCCAGCGCCGTGATACGTCCATTTTGCATCATGCTTTCATGTTGATATTTATCGCTTTATGGACTGTTATATTACTTTGTGGTACCATACTTATGCCTTTTGTCCCTTATTTTGCATGGTTTATTTGAAGAGGGAGAATACCGGCAGCTGGAATTCTGGACTGGAAAAGGAGCAAATCCGAGTCCTCTATTCTACGCAACTCCAAATGCCCTGAAAATCAACGTGGAATTTTTTTGGGAATATATAAAAAATATTGGGCGAAAGAAGTGCTAGAGGGGAGCTATGAGGGGCCCACAAGCCTGGTAGCCGCCACCTACCCCCCTTGCGGCGGCTACAGGGCTTGTGGGCACCCTGGCGGCCCACTAGCCCCCCTCTTTTGCTATATGAACGGTTTCATCCAGGAAAAAATCAGGATGGAGCTTTTTGTGGATTCTCCGCCGCCACGAGGCGGAACTTGAGCAGAACCAATCTAGGGCTCCGGCAGGACGATCGTGTCGGGGAAACTTCCCTCCCGGAGGGGGAAATCGTTGCCATCGTCATCACCAACCTCCTCTCGTCGGAGGGGAGTCATCTCCGTCAACATCTTCATCAGCACCATCTCCTCTCCAAACCCTAGTTCATCTCCTGTAACCAATCTCCGTCTCGCGACTTCGATTGGTACTTGTAAGGTTGCTAGTAGTGTTGATTATTCTTTGTAGTTGATGCTAGTTGGATTACTTGGTCGAAGAGTTTATGTTCAGATCCTTGATGCTACTCATTACACCTCTGATCATGATTACGATTATGCTTTTTGAGTAGTTACTTTTGTTCCTAAGGACATGGGATAAGTCATGCTGATAATAGTCATGTGAATTTGGTATTCGTTCGGTATTTTGATATGTTGTATGTTGTCTTTTCCTCTAGTGGTGTTATATGAACGTCGACTACATAACACTTCACCATCTTTGGGCCTAGAGGAAGGCATTGGGGAGTAGTAAGTAGATGATGGGTTGCTAGAGTGACATAAGCTTCGTAAGGGGCTGATTTGGATCCACTAGTTTAATGCTATGGTTAGACGTTGTCTTAATTCTTCTTTCGTAGTTGCGGATGCTTGCGAGAGGGGTTAATCATAAGTGGGATGCTTGTCCAAGTAAGGTCAGTACCCAAGCGCCGGTCCACCCACATATCAAACTATCAATGTAACGAACGCGAATCACATGAACATGATGTAACTAGCATGACAGAAATTCCCGTGTGTCCTCGGGAGCGTTTTTCCTCCTATAAGACTTTGTTCAGGCTTGTCCCTTGCTACAAAAGGGATTGGGCCACTTTTCGGCACCGTTTCTACTACTTGTTACTTGTTACTTTTCACCTGCTTCGTTTCACCTCACTACACCATCACTTGATACCGCTACTTTCAGTGCTTGCAGTTATTACCTTGCTGAAAACTGTTTATCACAGCCTTCTGCTCCTCTTTGGGTTCGACACTCTTACTTATCGAAAGTACTATGATTGATCCCCTATACTTGTGGATCATCAAGACTCTTTTCTGGCGCTGTTGCCGGGGAGTGAAGCGCCTTTGGTAAGTGGAATTTGGTAAGGGAACATTTATATATTGTGCTGAAATTTATTGTCACTTGTCACTATGGAAACTGTTCCTTTGAGGAATTTGTTCGGGGTATCTTCACCACGAACAGAAGCACGAGGAGTTTCTCCTCAACCTGAGGTACCTACTGAAAATATCTTTTATGAAATTCCTTCGGGTATGCTTGAGAAACTGCTGGCTAATCCTTTTACAGGAGATGGGTCATCACATCCATACTTGCATCTAATCTATGTAGATGAAGTTTGTGGTTTATTTATGCTTGTAGGTTTGCCCGAGGATAAGGTAATGAAGAAATTATTTCCTTTATCTTTGAAGGATAAGGCGTTGACATGGTATAGGCTATGTGATGATACTCCATCATGGGACTACAATCGGCTGAAATTGGAATTTCATCAAAAGTTTTATCCTATGCATTTAGTACATCGTAAACAGAATTATATTTATAAATTTTGGCCTCGTGATAGGGAATGCATGGCTCAAGCTTGGGGGAGGCTTAAATCAATGCTATATTCCTGCCCCAATCATGAGCTCTCGAGAGAAATTATCACTCAAAACTTTTATGCTCGGCTTTCTAAAGATGATCGTACCATGCTTGACACTTCTTGTACCGGTTCTTTTATGAAGAAGGATGTTGACCACAAGTGGAATTTATTGGAAAGAATCAAACGTACCTCTGAAGATTGGGAGCTTGAAGAAGGTAAGGAGTCAGGTATGAATTTCCAGTTTGATTGCGTTAAATCTTTTGTTGAAACAAACACTTCTAGAGATTTTAGCGCTAAGTATGGACTTGACTCTGAGATAGTAGCATCTCTATGTGAATCTTTTGCTGCTCATGTTGATCTTTCCAAAGAGAAGTGATTTAAGTATCATCCTCACGTAGAAGTCAACATAGTTAAACCCAATCTAGTTGAAGAGAAAGTCATTGCCTTTAGTGATCCTATTGTTCCTTGTGCCTACGCTGAGAAACTACCTTACCCTGCTAGGAAAAAGGATTATTCTAAAGCTCCAACTGTGATACGTAGGGGTTACATTACACCACTTGCACCCCTTGAGGAAATTAGAGTTGAACATAGTGTTTATATTATCAAAGATCTCTTAGCCGAAAACATAGACGGGCATGTTATCAAATTATGTGAGGACTCCGCTAGAATTGCTAAACCTCACGCGAAAGACAAATACAGACCTGTAGTTGGCCTGCCCGTTGTTTCAGTCAAGATAGGAGATCATTGTTATCATGGTTTATGTGATATGGGTGCTAGTGTTAGTGCAATACCCCGGTCCCTATACGATGAAATCAGAGATGAGATCGCACCTGCTGAGTTAGAACCCATTGATGTCACTATTACGCTAGCTAATAGAGACACTATCTGCACCGTGGGAATTGTGCGAGATGTAGAAGTCTTGTGTGGTAAGACGAAGTACCCTACTGATTTCCTCGTCCTTGCTACTGCACAAGATAGCTTTTGTCCCATCGTATTTGGTAGACCCTTTCTCAACACTGTCAATGCTCATATTGATTACATTAAACAGACTATCACTGTTAGTTTCGAGGGTGTGTATCATGAGTTTAACTTCTCCAAGTTTGGAAGACAACCCCATGAAAAAGAGTCATCTGGTAGGGATGAAATCATTGCTCTTGCCTCTATTGTCGTACCTCCTACGGATCCTTTAGAGCAATATCTGCTTGATCATGAAAATGATATGCATATGGATGAAAGAGATGAGATAGATAAAATTGTTTTAGAACAATATCCTATCCTTAAGAATAATCTGCCTGTTGAACTGCTTGGGGATCCTCCCCCACCAAAGGGTGATCCTGTGTTACCAGATACTCTTAAGTATGCCTACCTTGATGAGAAGGAGATATATCGTGTTATTATTAGTGCCCACCTCTCGAATCACGAAGAGAAGAAGTTATTAAAAACTTTGAGGAAGCACCGTGCGGCTATTGGATATACTCTTGACGATCTTAAGGGTATTAGTCCCACTCTATGTCAGCACAAGATCAAAACAGATCTTGATTTTAAACCAGTTGCTGATCATCAAAGGAGATTAAATCCTAGGATCAAAGAGGTCGTGAGAAAAGAAATATTAAAGCTTCTGGAAGAAGGAATCATTTATCCTGTTGCTCATAGTGATTGGGTAAGTCCAGTACATTGCGTACCTAAGAAGGGAGGTGATAGACTTCCGGAAACTGAACAAGGCAACCAGGAAAGACCATTATCCATTGTCTTTTATCGACCAATTGCTATAAAGTCTATCTAAACACACACACTTATGCTTTCTAGACGGTTATTCCGGTTTCTCGCAAATACCTATTGCACAATCTGATCAGGAAAAAACCACCTTCACCTGCCCCTTCGGTACCTTTGCTTATAAACGTATGCCTTTTGGCTTATGCAATGCACCTGCCACCTTTCAAAGATGTATGATGGCTATATTCTCTGACTTTTGTGAAAAGATTGTTGAGGTTTTCATGGATGATTTCTCCGTTAACGGTTCTTCCTTTCATGATTGCCTCAGCAACCTTGATCGAGTCTTACAGAGATGCGCAGATACCAACCTCGTCTTGAACTGGGAGAAGTGCCACTGCATGGTTAATGAAGGCATCGTCTTAGGACACAAAATCTCTGAGAAAGGCATTGAAGTTGATAAGGCTAAGGTTGATGCAATTGAGAAAATGCCTTGCCCCACAGATATCAGAGGTATACGAAGTTTCCTAGGTCATGCTGGTTTCTATAGAAGGTTCATTAAAGACTTCTCTAAGATTTCTAGGCCTCTTACCAACCTGTTGCAGAAGGATGTTCCTTTTGTTTTTGATGAGGATTGTGAGGAAGCTTTCGAAATACTTAAGAAAGCCTTGATAACCGCACCTATTGTTCAACCACCAAATTGGAACTTGCCCTCTAAAATCATGTGCGATGCTAGTGATTATACTGTTGGTGTTGTTCTAGGACAAAGAGTTGACAAGAAGTTGAATGTTATTCACTACGCTAGTAAAATTCTAGACAGTGCCCAAAGAAACTATGCCACTACAGAAACGGAGTTTTTAGCAGTCGTGTTTGCATGTGAAAAGTTCAGATCTTATATAGTTGACTCCAAAGTCACTATTCACTCTGATCATGCTGCTATTTAGTACCTTATGGAGATGAAGGACGCTAAGCCTAGGCTAATCAGATGGGTTCTCCTGCTACAGGAATTTGATTTGCACGTTGACCGAAAGGATGCTGATAACCCTGTAGCAGATAACTTGTCCAGGCTAGAGAATGTCCTTGATGACCAACGACTCTTGATGATAGCTTTCCTGATGAGCAACTAAATGTCATCCGCACTTCACATAGTGTACCGTGGTATGCTGATTACGCAAACTATATCGTAGCCAAATACATACCACCCAGTTTCACCTACCAGCAAAAGAAGAAATTCTTCTTTGATTTGAGACACTACTTTTGGGATGATCCTCACCTTTATAAGGAAGGATTATATGGTGTTATTAGACGTTGTGTGCCTGAACATGAACAGGGATAGGTCTTGCAGAAGTGTCATTCCGAAGCCTACGGAGGACACCATGCTGGAGATAGAACTGCTCATAAGGTATTGCAATCAGGTTTCTATTGGCCCACTCTCTTCAAGGATGCCTGTAAGTTTCTCTTGTCTTGTGAAGAATGCCAAAGAATAGGGAACATCAGTAAGCGTCACGAAATGCCTATGAACTATTCACTTGTCATTGAACCATTTGATGTCTGGGGCTTTGATTATATGGGACCCTTCCCGAGTTCCAATGGGTATACTCACATCTTAGTTTCTGTTGATTATGTCACTAAGTGGGTAGAAGCTATCCCCACTAGAAATGTTGATCACCACACCTCTATTAAGATGCTTAAAGAAGTCATTTCCCAAGATTTGGAGTCCCTAGGTATTTGATGAGTGATGGCGTTTCACACTTCATTCATGGTGTTTTCCGCAAGATGCTTGCTAAGTATGATGTCAACCATAGAGTTGCATCTCCTTATAATCCTTAGTCTAGTGGTCAAGTGGAGTTGAGTAATAGGGAGATCAAATTGATCTTACAAAAGACTGTCAATAGATCTCGGAAGAATTGGTCTAGCAAACTTGACGATGCACTATGGGCTTATAGGACTGCTTATAAGAATCACATATGCATGTCACCGTATAAAATGGTTTACGCTAAGGCCTGTCATTTACCTCTTGAGTTGGAAGACAAAGCTTATTTGGCAAACAAAGAGCTCAACTTCGATTTCAAACTTGCCGGTGAGAAGCGGTTGTTCGATATCACCTCATTAGATGAATGGAGGGCCCAGGCATATGAGAATGCCAAGTTTTTCAAGGAAAAGGTTAAGAGATGGAACGATAAAATAATACAAAAACGAGAGTTCAATGTAGGTGATTATATCCTGCTATACAATTCTCCCTTAAGATTCTTCGCAGGAAAGCTTCTCTCTAAATGGGAAGGTCCTTACGTTGTCGAGAAGTATATCGTTCCGGTTCCATCAAAATCAATAACATGGAAGGTAATTTTCCTAGAGTGGTAAATGGGCAAAGAATCAAGCATTATATCTCTGGTACTCCCATAAATGTTGAGACCAATATCATAAATATCATAACTCCAGAGGAGTACATAAGGGATGTTTATCAGCCTGTTTCAGACCCTGAAAACGAAGAAGTATGTGTTTCGGTAAGTAATTGGACTCTGAAACTTTTCCAATAGGAAATTTTCTCCGTTTTAGAATTTATGCAAAATTAGAAAAATAAAAAGCAGTCCGGAGAGCGCACGAGGCGGCCACAAGCTTTGTAGTCGCCACCAGCCCCCCTAGCGGCGGCTACAGGATTTTGGGCACCTCGTGTGCCTCTCGGACTCCGTTTTCTTGCGGAGCACTTCTTCTGGTCCAGAAAAAATCATTATACATACGCCCGAGGGTTTTGATCTCCGTATCGCGCAGTTTTCCTCTGTTTTCGTTTCGAGCCTGTTTCTGCCGCAGATCTAGGTCAAGATGTCTTCTCAGGATTCATAGGGGGAGAGTTATGTGGTTGATTACCTTGATAACCCCAAGGTCTATGGGGACTTGGAACCATATGGCTGGACCACTAATGAGGAAGAGGGCTATGATCCCAAGGGAAAGGAACAAACGAGTTCCGACGAAGAGGAGGCTCCTCTACCTCAACCTGTATGCACTCATGTGGAGTTCAAGAAGTCAAGCCTCCCTGACCGAAGGAAGAAGCCTAAGACCTTGTTTATCCCTTCTCATTTCTTGCAGGAGAGTAAGCAGGAACTTTGCCATAGAGTGTTGAAGCTTGAGGAGGAAAATGACAATCTGAGGGAGCAGAACTTTATGCTCAAGTGGAAATTAGACAAGCTCAAGACTGCTTCAACAACTCCACCACCATCACCACCAAAGGAAGACAACTAAGCATTGGTATGGGAAATCCCCTTGGCTTTTGCCAAACTTGGGGGAGTTGCCCTGGTATCGTATCACCTTTATATCTTTTGCTTTTACCTTTGTTTTAGTTCTTTCCTTTTCAGTTTTTATTTCTTGTCTTAGTGGAATCAGTCTTTAGTGTTTAGTTTTCGTCTTTTGCCTTGTGTCTCCTCCGATATATTCGAGCTTGCGATCTATATAATAAAGAGTATCTTAGTCAAGGGCTTTTTTTTGTGCCGTGATCAAAAGTATTAAAAGAGCGATAGCATGAAAGATCATGAGATGATCTTGTGGAAAGTGATAGCTTCACATATAACAAGTATGATGATTGAAACTTGTTGAGAATAGACCAACATAGACCCTAGTCATTGTTGCATTTAATAAGAAGTAATAAGGAAAGAGAGGTTCACGTATAAATATATCATCTTAGACACTTTCTATAATTATGAGCACTCACCAAACTATTACATGCTTAGAAGTAGATGTTGGACAAGGAAGACAACATAATGAATTGTCTTTGCTTGGTTCCAAACAATGTTATATGTCTAGAGATCCCTTAGCATGTGACGATTGCTTGCACCTCATACTAGCCAAAACTCCTGCACAAGGTAGAGATACTACTTGTGTATCCATAAACCTTCAACCCAGTTTTGCCATGAGAGTCCACCATACCTACCTATTGATTGAATAAGATCCCTCAAGTAAGTTGTCATCGGTGCAAGCAAGAAAAATTGCTCTCTAATATGTATGATCTATTAGTGTGTGGAAAATAAGCTTTGTACGAACCTGTGATGAGGAAGACATAAAAGTGACAGGCTGCATAATAAAGTTCTTTATCACAGGAGGCAATGTAAAGTGACATTCCTCCGCACTAAGAGGACATCCATCCAAACCTCGAAAGCGCATGACAACCTCTGCTTCCCTCTGCGAAGGTCCTATCTTGTACCTTTACTTTTTGCCCTTGAAAGAGTCATGGTGATCTTCACCAATTCTTTATTTTGACTTTGTCTTGGCTACCGTCACAAGCTAGGGAAAGATCTATATTCATATATCAACTTGGAGATGAGTACTTATGCTTTATTATTGTTGACTTTACCCTTGAGGTAAATAGTTGGGAGGCAAAACTATAAGCCCCTATCTTTCTCTGTGTCCGGCTGAAACTTTGATACCATGAGTACCACGTGAGTTGTAACAATTGTGGAAAACAAAAGAGATGATTGAGTATGTGAGCTTGATGTACAAGCTCTTATTTGACTCTTTATGATGTTATTATAAATTGCAACTGCTTCAATGACTATGGACTGTTGTTGGCTACTTCTCGGCAAGGTTTTTGCTTCATACTCTGCTTTGTGAAGGAATTGTTACTTTCCCATAAGAATCTTTACGATGTATTCCTGTTCTATGTGTGATCATGATGCCCTCATGCCCGTATTACGTTTTATCGACACCTTCACTCCTAAACATGTGGACATGTTTATGGATCTTGGTTTTCGCTTGAGGACAAGCGAGGTCTAAGCTTGGGGGAGTTGATACGTCCATTTTGTATCATGCTTTCATGGTGATATTTATCGCTTTATGGACTGTTATATTACTTTGTGGTACCATACTTATGCCTTTTCTCCCTTATTTTGCAAGGTTTATTTCAAGAGGGAGAATACCGGTAGCTGGAATTCTGGACTGGAAAAGGAGCAAGTCAGAGTCCTCTATTCTGCGCCACTCCAAATGCCCTGAAAATCAACGTGGAATTTTTTGGGAATATATAAAAAATACTGGGCGAAAGAAGTGCTAGAGGGGAGCTACCAGGGGCCCACAAGCCTGGTAGCCGCCACATACCCCCCTGGCAGCGGCTAGAGGGCTTGTGTACACCCTGGCGGCCCACTGGCCCCCCTCTTTTGCTATATGAAGGGTTTCATCCAGGAAAAAATCAGGGTGGAGCTTTTTCGTGGATTCTCCGCCGCCACAAGGCGGAACTTGAGCAGAACCAATCTAGGGCTCCGACAGGACGATCCTGCCGGGGAAACTTCCCTCCCGGAGGGGGAAATCGTCGCCATCGCAATCACCAACACTCCTCTCGTCGGAGGGGAGTCATCTCCATCAACATCTTCATCAGCACCATCTCCTCTCCAAACCTAGTTCATCTCCTGTAACCAATCTCCGTCTCGCGACTCCGATTGGTACTTGTAAGGTTGCTAGTAGTGTTGATTACTCTTTGTAGTTGATGCTAGTTGGATTACTTGGTGGAAGAGTTTATGTTCAGATCCTTGATGCTACTCATTACACCTATGATCATGATTATGATTATGCTTTGTGAGTAGTTACTTTTGTTCCTGAGGACATGGGATAAGTCATGCTGATAATAGTCATGTGAATTTGGTATTCGTTCGGTATTTTCATATGTTGTATGTTGTCTTTTCCTCTAGTGGTGTTATGTGAAAGTCGACTACATAACACTTCACCATCTTTGGGCCTAGAGGAAGGCATTGGGGAGTAGTAAGTAGATGATGGGTTGATAGCGTGACAGAATCTTAAACCCAGTCTATGCGTTGCTTCGTAAGGGGCTGATTTGGATCCACTAGTTTAATGCTATGGTTAGACGTTGTTTTATTCTTCTTTCGTAGTTGCGGATGGTTGCGAGAGGGGTTAATCATAAGTGGGATGCTTGTCCAAGTAAGGGCAGTACCCAAGCGCTTGTCCACCCACATATCAAACTATCAAAGTAACGAACGCGAATCACATGAACATGATGAACCTAGCATGACAGAAATTCCTGTGTGTCCTCGGGAGCGTTTTTCCTCCTATAAGACTTTGTTCAGGCTTGTCCCTCGCTACAAAAGGGATTGGGCCAATTTGCTGCACCGTTGCTACTACTTGTTACTTGTTTCACCTGCTTCGTTTCACCTCACTACACCATTACTTGTTACCGCTACTTTCAGTGCTTGTAGTTATTACCTTGCTGAAAACTGTTTATCAGAGCCTTCTGCTCCTCGTTGGGTTCGACACTCTTACTTACCGAAAGGACTACGATTAATCCCCTATACTTGTGGGTCATCACACCGCCGCCCCATCCCAGCGCCGCCACCCCACCCCAATGATGACCCACAAGTATAGGGGATCAATCGTAGTGCTTTCGATAAGTAAGAGTGTCGAACCCAACGAGGAGCAGAAGGCTCTGATAAATAGATTTCAGCAAGGTAATAACTGCAAGCACTGAAAGTAGCGGAAACAAGTGATGGTGTAGCGAGGTGAAACGTAACAAGTGAAAAGTAACAAGTAACAAGTAGTAGCAACGGTGCAGCAAGTGGCCCAATCCCTTTTGTAGCAAGGGACAAGCCTGGACAAAGTCTTATAGGAGGGAAAACGCTCCCGAGGACACACGGGAATTTCTGTCATGCTAGTTCATCATGTTTATATGATTCGCGTTCGTTACTTTGATAGTTGGATATGTAGGTGGACCGGCGCTTGGGTACTGCCCTTACTTGGACAAGCATCCCACTTATGATTAACCTCTCTCGCAAGCATCTAGAACTACAAAAGAAGAATTAAGACAACGTGTAACCATAGCATTAAACTAGTGGATCCAAATCAGCCCCTTACGAAGCAATGCATAGACTCTGGTTTAAGCTTCTGTCAATCCAGCAACCCATCATCTACTTACTACTCCCCAATGCCTTCCTCTAGGCCCAAGTATGGTGAAGTGTTATGTAGTCGACGTTCACATAACACTACTAGAGGAAAAACAACATACATCATAACAAAATACCGAATGAATATCAAATTCACATGACTATTATCATTCTGACTTATCCCATGTCCTTAGGAACAAAAGTAACTACTCACAAAGCATAATCATAATCATGATTAGAGGTGTAATGAATAGCATCAAGGATTTGAACATAAACTCTTCAACCAAGTAATCCAACTAGCATCAACTACAAAGAGTAATCAACACTACTAGCAACCTTACAAGTACCAATCGGAGTCGTGAGACGGAGATTGATTACAAGAGATGAACTAGGGATTGAAGACGAGATGCTGCTGATGAAGATGTTGATGAAGATGCCTCCCCTCCAACGAGAGGAGTGTTGGTGATGACGATGGCGACGATTTCCCCCTCCGGGAGGGAAGTTTCCCCGGCAGGATCGTCCTGCCGGAGCTCTAGATTGGATCTGCTCAAGTTCCGCCTCGTGGTGGCGGCGAAACCACGAAAAAGCTCCTGAATGATTTTTTTCTGGACCAAAACCCTTCATATAACAAAAGAGGGGGGCTAGTGGGCCGTCAGGCAGCGCACAAGCTTGCCCTCCGCCAGCAGGGGGTGGTGGTGGCAGGGCTTGTGGAGCCCTGGTGGCCCCCTCCGGTACTTCTTTCGCCCAGTATTTTTTATATTATTCCAAAAAAATCCACGTAACTTTTCAGGCCATTTGGAGATGTGCAGAATAGTGGACTAAGATTTGCTCCTTTTCAAGTCCAGAATTACAGCTGCCTGAATTCTCCCTCTTCAAATAAACCTTGCAAAATAAGAGAGAAAAGGCATAAATATGGTACCACAAAGTAATATAACAGCCCATAAAGCAATAAATATCAACATGAAAGCATGATGCAAAATGGATGTATCAACTCCCCCAAGCTTAGACCTCGCTTGTCCTCAAGCGAAACCCAAGATCCATAAACATGTCCACATGTTGAGGGACGAAGGTGTCGATAAGACTAATACGGACATGAGGGCATCATGATCACACATAGGAAATCAATACATCATAAAGATTCTTATGGGAAAGTAACAATTCCTTCACAAAGCAAAGTGTGAAGCAAAAACCTTACCGAGAAGTGGCCAATAATAGTCCAAAGTCATTGAAGCAATTGCAATTTATCACAACATCAGAAAGAGTCAAATAATAGCTTGTAAGCCAAACCCACATACTCAATCATCTCTTCTGTTTTCCACTATTGTTACAACTCACCTGGTACTCATGGTGTCAAAGTTTCAGCTGGACACAGAGGAAGATAGGGGCTTATAGTTTTGCCTCCCAACTATTTACCTCAAGGGTAAAGTCAACAATAATAAAGCATGAGTACTCAACTCCAAGTTGATATATGAATATAGATCTTTCCCAACCATGTGACGGTAGCCAAGACAAAGGCAAAAATAGGGAATTGGTAAAGATCACCATGACTCTTACAAGGGCAAAAAGTAAAGGTACAAGATAGGCCCTTCGCGGAGGGAAGCAGAGGTTGTCATGCTCTTTTGAGGTTTGAATGTGTGTCCTCTTAGTGCGGAGGAACGTCACTTTATATTGCCTCCTGTGATAAAGAACTTTATTATGCAGTCTGTCGCTTTTATGTCTTCCTCATCACAGGTTCGTACAAAGCTTATTTTCCACACACTAATAGATCATACATATTAGAGAGCAATTTTTATTGCTTGCACCGATGACAACTTACTTGAAGGATCTTATCCAATCCATAGGTAGGTATGGTGGACTCTCATGGAAAAACTAGGTTGGAGGTTTATGGATGCACAAGTAGTATCTCTACTTGGTGCGGGAGTTTTGGCTAACATGAGGTGGAAGCAATCTTCACATGCTAAGGGATCTCTAATCATATAACATTGTTTGGAACTACGCAGACACAATTCATTATGTTGTCTTCCTTGTCCACCATCAACTCCTAAGCATGTAATAGTTTGGTGAGTGCTCACAATTATAAAAAGAGTCAAAGATGATATATTTATATGTGAACCTCTCTTTCCTTATTACTTCTTATTAATTGCAACAATGACTGATTTCTATGTTGATTTATTATCACCAAGTTTCAATCATCATACGTGTCATAAGTGAAGTTATCACTTTCCATAAGATTGTCTCATGATCTTTCATGCTATCGTTCTTTTCATACTATTGATCATGGCACAAAGCAAAGCTCTTGACTAAGATACTCTTTATTATATAGCTCGTAAGCTCGAATACATCGGGGGAGAGACAAAAGCAAAAGACTCAAACTAAACACTAGAGACTTATTCCTCTAAGAGAAGAAATAAAAACTAAAAAGGAAAGAACTAAAACAAAGGTAAAAGCAAACTATATAAAGGTGATACAATACAAGGGCAACTCCCCCAAGCTTGGCAGAAGCCAAGGAGATTGCCCATACCAATGCTTAGTTGTCTTCCTTCGGTGGTGATGGTGGTGGAGTTGTTGCCTTTGATTCCAAGAGAGCTATCAATCTTTGATTTATACCTTTGAGATCTGTAACATGGTTTTCCAGCAAAACAACTTCACGAGAAAGGGAAATATTGCGAGCACGAGTTGTTTCACAAAACCTCAAGAGTTCAATCAAGGATGGAGACAGCACGTGGAGGAAGGGTTGGAGAAAATCTACTCCTTCAACGTCTTCAATGTTGAACGTAGGTTGAACTTCCTCCCTAGCTTGGGTTTTCTCCTTAGCTTGGTCCCTAGCTTCCGTGACTTCTACTCTTTTCAGATCAGCATCTACTTCTTCATGAACTTGGTGAAGATCATTCTCCCCGACAGATTCCAGAGACATCTTTGCTCTAAATCTGCGGCAGACAACAAGCTCGAAATGAAAACAGAGGAAAACTGCGCGATACAGAGATCAAAACCTTCGCGCGAATATATATTGATTTTTTCTGGACGAGAAGGAGTACTCCGCAAGAAAAATGAGTCCGGGAGGCACACGGGGTGCCCACAAGCCCTCCCTCCGCCACCAGGGGTAGGGGGCAGTGTCCAAGCTTGTGGCCGCCTCGTGCGCTCTTCGGACTGCTTTTTATTTTTCTAATTTTCCAAAAAATCCAAAACGGAGGAAATTTCCTATAGGAAAAGCATCGGAGTCCAATTTCTTACCGAAACAGATACTTCCTTGTTTTCAGGGTCTGAAACAGGCTGGTAAACATCCCTTATGTACTCCTCTCGAGTTATGACATTGATGATATTGGTCTCAACATTTATGGGAGTACCAGAGATGTAATGCTTGATTCTTTGCCCATTTACCACTCTAGGAAAATTTCCTTCCGTGTTACTGATTTTGATGGCACTGGAATGATATACTTCCTCGATAACATAGGGACCTTCCCATTTAGAGAGAAGCGTGCCTGCAAAGAATCTCAAACGAGAATTGTATAGCAGGACATAATCACCTACATTGAACTCTCGTTTCTGTAGTCGTTTATCGAGCCATCTCTTAACCTTTTCCTTGAACAACTTGGAATTCTCATATGCATGGGCCCTCCATTCATCTAACGGGCTGATATCAAACAACCACTTCTCACCGGCAAGTTTGAAATCGAAGTTGAGCTCTTTGATTGCCCAATAATCTTTGTGTTCCAGCTCAAGAGGTAAATGACAGGCCTTACCATAAACCATTTTATACGGTGACATGCCCATGGGATTCTTATAAGCAGTCCTATAAGCCCATAGTGCATCGTCAAGTTTGCTAGACCAATTCTTTCGAGATCTATTGACGGTCTTTTATAGGATCAATTTGATCTCCCTATTACTCAACTCTACTTGACCACTAGACTGAGGATCATAAGGAGATGCAACTCTATGGTTTACATCATACTTAGCGAGCATCTTGCAGAAAAAACCATGAATGAAGTGTGAACCGCCATCAGTCATCAAATATCTAGGAACTCCAAATCTTGGGAATATGACTTCTTTAAGCATCTTAATAGAGGTGTGGTGATCAACATTTTTAGTGGGGATAGCTTCTACCCAATTAGTAACGTAATCCACAACAACTAAGATGTGAGTGTACCCATTGGAACTCGGGAAGGGTCCCATATAATCAAAGCCCCTGACATCAAATGGTTCAATGACAAGTGAATAGTTCATAGGCATTTCCTCACGCTTACTGATATTCCCTATTCTTTGGCATTCGTCACAAGACAAGACAAACTTTCGGGCATCCTTGAAGAGAGTGGGCCAATAGAAACCTGATTGCAATGCCTTATGGGCAGTTCTATCTCCAGCGTGGTGTCCTCCGTAGGCTTCGGAATGACACTTCTGCAAGTTCTGTCCCTTTTCATGTTCAGGAACACAATGTCTAATAACACCATCTACTCCTTCCTTATAAAGGTGAGGATCCTCTGAAAAGTAGTGTCTCAAATCAAAGAAGAATTTCTTCTTTTGTTGATAGGTGAAACTGGGTGGTATGTATTGGGCTACGATATAGTTTGCATAATCGGCATACCACGGTGCACTATGTGAAGTGCGGATGACATTTAGTTTCTCATCAGGAAAGCTGTCATCAATAGGTAGTGGGTCATCAAGGACATTCTCTAGCCTAGACAAGTTATCTGCTAAGGGGTTATCAGCACCCTTTCGGTCAACGACGTGCAAATCAAATTCCTGTAGCAGGAGAACCCATCTGATCAGCCTAGGCTTAGCGTCCTTCTTCTCCATAAGGTACTTAATAGAACCATGATTAGAGTGAATAGTGACTTTTGAGTCAACTATATAAGATCTGAACTTTTCACATGCAAACACGACTGCTAAAAATTCCTTCTCCGTAGTGGCATAGTTTCTTTGGGCACTGTCTAGAGTTTTACTAGCATAGTGAATAACATTCAACTTCTTGTCAACTCTTTGTCCTAGAACAGCACCAACAGCATAATCACTAGCGTCACACATGATTTCAAAGGGCAAGTTCCAGTTAGGTGGTTGAACAATAGGTGCGGTTATCAAAGCCTTCTTAAGTATTTCAAAGGCTTCCTCACAATCCTCATCAAAAAAAAGGAGCACCCTTCTGCAAGAGGTTGGTAAGAGGCCTAGAAATCTTAGAGAAGTCTTTAATGAACCTTCTATAGAAACCAGCATGACCTAGGAAACTTCGTATACCTCTGATATCTATGGGGCAAGGCATTTTCTTAATTGCGTCAACCTTAGCCTTATCAACTTCAATGCCTCTTTGACATATTTTGTGTCCTAAGACGATGCCTTCATTAACCATAAAGTGGCACTTCTCCCAATTCAAGACGAGGATGGTATCTTTGCATCTTTATAAGACTCGATCAAGGTTGCTGAGACAATCATCAAAGGAAGACCCATAAACAGAGAAGTCGTCCATGAAAACCTCGACAATCTTTTCACAAAAGTCAGAGAATATAGCCATCATACATCTTTGAAAAGTGGCAGGCGCATTGCATAAGCCAAAAGGCATACGTCTATAAGCAAAGGTACCGAAGGGGCAAGTGAAAGTGGTTTTCTCCTGATCATATTGTGCAACAGGTATTTGCAAGAAACCTGAATAACCGTCTAGAAAGCAGAAGTGTGTGTGTTTTCATAGCCTTTCTAGCATTTGGTCGATAAACGACAAAGGATAATGATCTTTCCTGGTTGCCTTGTTCAGTTTCCGAAAGTCTATCACTATCCTATAGCCAGTAATAATCCTTTGTGGGATTAGTTCATCCTTATCATTAGGAACGATGGTGATACCTCCCTTCTTAGGTATCCAATGTACCGGACTTACCCAATCATTATGAGCAACAGGATAAATGATTCCTGCTTCCAGAAGCTTTAATATTTATTTTCTAACGACCTCTTTCATCTTAGGATTTAATCTCCTTTGATGATCAGCAACTAGTTTAAAGTGAGGATTGGTTTTAATCTGGTGCTGACATAGAGTGGAGCTAATACCCTTAAGATCATCAAGAGTATATCCAATAGCAGCACGGTACTTCCTCAGAGTTTTTAGTAACTTCTTCTCTTCGTGCTCTGAGAGGAGGGCACTAATAATAATAGGATATATCTCCTTCTCATGAAGATAGGCATACTTAAGAGTATCAGGCAACTGTTTAAGCTCGAACACAGGATCACCTTTTGGTGGGGGAGGATCACCAAGCAGTTCAACAGGCAGATTATTCTTGGGAATATGATATTGTTCTAAGACAATTTTATCTATCTCATCTCTCTCCTCCATATGCATATCATTTTCATGCTCAAGCAGATATTGCTCTAAAGGATCCGTAGGAGGTACGACAATAGAGGCAACAGCAATGATTTCATCCCTACCAGACGACTCTCTTTCATGGGGTTGTCATCCCAACTTGGAGAAGTTAAATTCATGATACACACCCTCGAAGCTAACAGTGACGGTCTGCTTAGTGCAATCAATGTGAGCATTGATAGTGTTGAGAAAGGGTCTACCAAATATGATGGGACAAAAGCTATCTTGTGCAGTACCAAGGACGAGGAAGTCAGTAGGATACTTCGTCTTACCACACAGGACTTCTACGTCTCTCACAATTCCCAGAGGGCAGATAGTGTCTCTATTAGCTAGCGTAATAGTGACATCAATGGGTTCTAGCTCAGCAGGTGCAATCTCATCTTTGATTTCATCATATAGAGAACGGGGTATTGCACTAACACTAGCTCCCATATCACATAAACCATGGTAACAGTGATCTCCTATCTTGACAGAAACAACGGGCAGGCCAACTACAGGTCCGTATTTGTCTTTCGCGTGAGGTTTAGCAATTCTAGCAGAGTCCTCACAAAATTTGATAACATGCTCGTCTACGTCTACGGCTAAGAGATCTTTTACAATAGCAACACTAGGTTCAACTCTAATTTCCTCAGGGGGTGCAAGTGGTCTAATGTAAAACCCTATGTATCACAGTTGGAGCTTTAGGATAATCCTTTATCCTAGCAGGGTATGGTGGTTTATCAGTGTAAGAACAAGGAACAACAAGATCACTAAAAGCAATGACTTTCTCCTCAACTAGATTGGTTTTGGCTATGTTGCTTTCTACAGGAGGATGATATTTAAACCACTTCTCTTTGGGAAGATCAACATGAGCAGCAAAAGATTCACAGAGAGAAGCTACTATCTCAGAGTCAAGTCCATACTTAGGGCTAAAATCTCTAGAAGTGTTTGTCTCAACAAAAGATTTAACGCAACCAAACTGGAAATTCATACCTGACTCCTTACCTTCCTCCAGATCCCAATCTTCAGAGTTGCGTTTGATTCTCTCCAATAAATTCCACTTGTGATCAATATACTTCTTCATAAAAGAACTGGTACAAGAAGTGTCAAGCATGGTACGATCTTCATGAGAAAGCCGAGCATAAAAGTTTTGAGTGATGATTTCTCTCGAGAGCTCATGATTGGGGCATGAATATAGAATTGATTTAAGCCTCCCCCAAGCTTGAGCTATGCTTTCCCTGTCACGAGGCCAAAAGTTATAAATAAAGTTCCAATCACGATGTACTAAATGCATAGGATAGAACTTTTGATGAAATTCCAATTTCAACCGATTGTAGCCCCATGATCCAGTATCATCACAGAGCCTATACCATGTCAACGCCTTATCCTTCAAAGATAAAGGAAAGAATTCCTTATTTACCTCATCCTCGAGCAAACCTGCAAGCTTAAATAAACCATAAACTTCATCTACATAGATCAGATGCAAGTCTGGATGTGAAGATCCATCTCCTGTAAAAGGATTAGCCAGCAGTTTCTCAAGCATACCTGAAGGAATTTAATAAAAGATATTTTCAGTAGGTACCTCAGGTTGAGGAACAACTCCTTGTGCTTCCGTTAGTGGTGAAGATACCTCGAACAAACTCCTCAAAGAACAATTTCCATACTCACAAGTGACAATAAATTTCAGCACAGTATATAAATGTTTCCTTACCAATTTCCACTTACCAAAGGCGCTTCACTCCCCGACAACGGCGCCAGAAAAGAGTATTGATGACCCACAAGTATAGGGGATCAATCGTAGTCCTTTCGATAAGTAAGAGTGTCGAACCCAACAAGGAGCAGAAGGCTCTGATCAACGGATTTCAGCAAGGTAATAACTGCAAGCACTGAAAGTAGCGGTAACAAGTGATGGTGTAGCAAGGTGAAATGTAACAAGTGAAAAGTAACAAGTAATAGCAACGGTGCAGAAAGTGGGCCAATCCCTTTTGTAGCAAGGGACAAGCCTGAACAAAGTCTTATAGGAGGGGAAACGCTCCCGAGGACACACGGGAATTTCTGGCATGCTAGTTCATCATGTTCATATGATTTGCGTTCGTTACTTTGATAGTTTGATATGTGGGTGGACCGACGCTTGGGTACTGCCCTTACTTGGACAAGCATCCCACTTATGATTAACCTCTCTCGCAAGCATCCGCAACTACAAAAGAAGAATTAAGACAACGTCTAACCATAGCATTAAACTAGTGGATCCAAATCAGCCCCTTACGAAGCAACACATAGGTTCGGGTTTAAGCTTCTGTCAGTCCAGCAACCCGTCATCTACTTACTACTCCCCAATGCCTTCCTCTAGGCCCAATTATGGTGAAGTGTTATGTAGTCGACGTTCACATAACACCACTAGAGGAAAAACAACATACAACATATCAAAATACCGAACGAATATCAAATTCACATGACTATTATCAGCATGACTTATCCCATGTCCTCACGAACAAAAGTAACTACTCACAAAGCATAATCATAATCATGATCAGAGGTGTAATGAATAGCATCAAGGATATGAACATAAACTCTTCCACCAAGTAATCCAACTAGCATCAAATACAAAGAGTAATCAACACTACTAGCAACCTTACAAGTACCAATCGGAGTCGTGAGACGGAGATTGATTACAAGAGATGAACTAGGGATTGGAGAGGAGATGGTGCTGATGAAGATGTTGATGAAGATGCCTCCCCTCCGACGAAAGGAGTGTTGGTGATGACGATGGCAACGATTTCCCCCTCCGGGAGGGAAGTTTCCCCAGCACGATTGTCCTGCCGAAGCTCTAGATTGGATCTGCTCAAGTTCCGCCTCGTGGCGGCGGTGAAACCACGAAAAAGCTCCTGAATGAGTTTTTCTGGACCAAAACCCTTCATATAGCAAAAGAGGGGGGCTAGTGGGCCGTCAGGCAGCCCACAAGCATGCCCTCCGTCACCAGGGGGTGGCAGTGGCACGGCTTGTGGAGCCCTGGTGGGCCCCATCCGGTACTTCTTTCGCCCAGTATTTTTTTATAATCCCAAAAAAAATCCATGTAACTTTTCAGGGCATTTGGAGATGTGCAGAATAGTGGACTAAGATTTGCTCCTTTTCTAGTCCAGAATTCCAGCTGCCTGAATTCTCCCTCTTCAAATAAACCTTGCAAAATAAGAGAGAAAAGGCATAAGTATGGTACCACAAAGTAATATAACGTCCCATAAAGCAATAAATATCAACATGAAAGCATGATGCAAAATGGACGTATCACCCAGCGCCGCCACCCCACCCCAGCGCCGCCGCCGCACCACCGGAGCCGCTCCGGCACCCACCCCGCCCCAGCCCACCCCACCACGGCCGCCGCACCGCCGGCGCCCACCCCAACCCCACCCCTCGCCGGCCCTCTCCTCCCTACGCCGCTCCCCCACTCCACACCTCACCGGCCCTCTCCTCCCTACGCCGCTCCCCCACCCCACCCACTTCACCCCTCGCCAGCACTCCTCCCTGCACCGCTCCCCCACCCCACCCCACCCCTGACCCTCATCCCCCACGCCGGCGCCCCTGCCATGCCGGGCGCCCCCATCGCCCCCAGTGCTAGTACCGCCCCACCGCCCCCGCTGGTGAGTACCACCGTCGGTCGCCCCTTTTTCCATTTTTTATGTTTTTTGTTTCGGTTAATTTGGTTAGTTTATAATTAGGTTAGTTTTATTATTCATTAGGTTAGTTTATTATTTTATTAAGTTAGTTTATTAGGTCAATTAGATAAGTTAATTAGGTTAGAAGAAAAAAGAAGAAAAAAAGAAGGGAAAAGTGAAAAAGGAAAAAAGGAGAAGAAGAAAAGAATTAGAAGAACAAGAAGGAAAAGATGAAGGAAAAGAAGAAGAAGAAGAAGAAGAAGAAGAGGAGGAGGAGGAGGAGGAGGAGGAGGAGGAGAAAGAAGAAGAAGAACAAGAAGAAGAAAGACGAGAGAGGAGAAAAAGAAAGAAGAGGAAAAAGGAAAAGAAGGAAGAAGAAGAAGAAGAAGAATAAGAAGAGGAAAAAGGAAAAGAAGGCAGAAGAAGAAGAAGAAGAGAAGAAGAAGAGAAGAAGAGAAGAAGACATAATAAGTCCAAAATGGCATAATTAGCCCATTTAGCTCCAAAATGACATAATAAGTCCAAAAAGGCATAATTAGCCCATATATTCTAGAGGCCCCCCACGCCCTACGCCACCAACCCCCGACCCTCGACCACCGAACCCCGACGCCACTTACACCCGACTCCCGACCCCCGACGCCCGATACCACTGACCCCCGACCTCCGACCCCCGCTCCACTAACCCCCGACCCCCGACCCCCGATGCCACTGACCCTCGACTCCCGACGCCACTGACCCTCGACCCCTGACCCCCGATGCCCGACGCCACTGACCCTCGACTCCCGACACCACTGACCCTCGACCCCTGACCCCCGACCCCCGACGCCACTGACCCTCGACCCCCGACCCCCGAACCCCTACCCCCGACCCCCGACGCCACTAACCCCCATCCCGGACCCCCAACACCTCTTTGGCCTCTTGTTGATCGAAAAGACCCCAACCCCCGACGCTAGTGACCCTCGACCCCCGACGACACTGACCCCCGACCATCGACGCATTTAACCCGACTCCCGACCACCGACACCCGACACCACCGACCCTCTACGCCACTAAGTTTTGTAAATTATGAGTTAGGTCACATATTTTCTGATTATGTTAATTATAAAAACATCATATTTGTGTTGATCGAGTGAATTTCAATGTGCAGTTGTTCGACGATCTCCACGTGCGTTGGACGAGCTCCGCCCTGTTGTTCTCCGAGTACACATCCTCTCATCTTATTGCCGAGACGTGTATCAGGAGAACAGCGGGGAGGTGCTGCCGAAATTCTGCGTCGCATCTGGAGCAGAGCATGGGAAAACGAACCCAATCTACACATACTCGGGTGGGATTAGGACCTATCTTTACCTATTAGCGTGTAGGTTGCATGGACGTAATAAAACTGACAAATTTGATTAGCGTATGAATATAGATGATGAATTATATATTTATTTCTTGTGCGCCCATAGGTAGCTAGGCAACATGAGTGATCGTGCTTGGATGTACACTGGTCACCCTAGTCAGAAAGACATGACCCATGAATGGTTAACAAAAACCAGGGGGTTTGTGAGAGCCGCATTTGCAAATGGCCAGCAAAAAACATGGTGCCCCTGTCCGAACTGCGACAACTAGAAAAAGCAGACAGAGTTTGAAATGGGTAAACACCTGCAGAAGTGGGGTTTTACACCTAATTATACGGTGTGGACTTTTCATGGTGAGTCTAAGCAACGTGCCAGAGCTGAGGTGATTCGTCGTCGCACCGACGAGCATGGTACCGGGATTGAAGACATGGTTCAATACTTTGATGATGCTCGGGATTCGGACGATGAGATGGAGGAATCTGCAAAGGCCTTCTATGAAATGTTGGAGTCTTCAAAACGTCCTCTCCACGAGCAGACTGAGCTTTGTCAGCTGGATGCCATCGCGCAAGTAATGGCTCTGAAGGCTCAATTCAACCTAGGCAAAGAATGCTACGACGCGATGATGACGATATTTGGACGCTTTCTACCCAAAGGTCATGTACTGCGTGCAAACATGTACCAGTGAGAGAAAATCCTCCGTGTACTTAAGATGCCCTATGAGAAGATACATGCCTGTGAGAATGGATGTGCATTATTTAGGCTTGAGTATGCGGCCTTGAACTATTGCCCCATTTGCAATTCTTCCAAGTATATTGTGGTAGACAACGGTATGGGTGAGAAGAATGAGACCAAAATCCCCATTAGTGTTCTTCGGTATCTGCCAATCGTAGCAAGACTTCAAGTCTTTTCATGGTCGAAAAAGGCATTCTTAGCTAATTATCCTCCAAAATGACATATTTAACCCAAGTTAGCTCCGAAACGACATATAGTTAGCTAGGCTTCCACCTAAATGACATAATTAGCTTAGTTAGCTCCAAAATGACCTATTTAATAATAAATGACCTATAGTTAGCTAAGTTCTCTCCTAAATGACATAATAAGGCTAACTTAGCTCCAAGATGACCTATTCCCCCTAACTTAGGTATTAAATGGCCTCGGATTAGCTTAGCTAGATCCAAAATGACTTAATAAGCATAGTTTGCTCCGGAATGACCTATTTTACCCAAGTTAGCTCCGAAATGACCTATAGTTAGCTAGGCTTCCACCTAAATGTCATAATTATCTTAGTTACCTTCAAAATGGTCTAGTTAATAAAACATGACCTATACTTAGCTAATTATCCTCGAAATGACATAATTAGCTCCAAAATGACATATACTTAGCTAATTATCCCCGAAATGACATAATAAGGCTAACTTAGCTCCATGATGACCTATTCCCCCTTAGGTATTAAATGGCCTATAATTAGCTTACCTAGATCCAAAATGGCTTAATAAGCATAGCTTGCTCCGGAATAACCTATTTTACCCAAGTTAGCTCCGAAATGACCAATAGTTAGCTAGGCATCCACCTAAATGACATAATTAGCTTAGTTAGCTCCAAAATGGTCTATTTAATAAAACATGACCTATACATAGCTAATTATCATCGAAATGAAATAATTAGCTCCAAAAAGGCATTCTTAGCTAATTATCCTCCAAAATGATATATTTAACCCAAGTTAGCTCCGAAACAACATATATTTAGATAGGCTTCCACCTAAATGACATAATTAGCTTAGTTAGCTCCAAAATGACGTATTTAATAATAAATGACCTATAGTTAGCTAAGTTCTCTCCTAAATGACTTAATAAGGCTAACTTAGCTCCAAGATGACCTATTCCCCCTAAGTAGGTATTAAATGGCCTATAATTAGCTTAGCTAGATCCAAAATGGCTTAATAAGCATAGTTTGCTCCGGAATGACACATTTTACCCAAGTTAGCTCCGAAATGACCTATCGTTAGCTAGTCTTCCACCTAAATGACATAATTAGCTTAGTTAGCCCCAAAATGGTCTATTTAATAAAACATGACCTATACTTAGCTAATTATCCTCGAAATGACATAATTAGCTCCAAAAAGGCATTCTTAGCTAATTTAGCCCGAAGAAGGGGACAAGAGGAGAAGAAAGAGGAAAAATGAAAAGAAGGAAGAAGAAGAAGAGAAGAAGAAGAAGAGAAGAAGAAGGACAAGAAGAAGGAGAAGAAGGTGGAGAAGAATGAGAAGGAGCTCCTCTTTATCCTTCCTCTTCCTCCTTCTCCTTCTCCTTCTTCTTTTCTTCTTCTTCTCCTCTTCCTTCTCCTTCTCCTCCTCCTCCTTCTTCTTCTTTTACTTCTTCTTATCTTCTTGCTTCTTCTCTTTCTCTTCTTCTACGTAGCCTAGACTCATCCAACAAAGACTAAATTGGCTAATTATCCTACAAAATGACATAATTAGCTTAGTTAGGTGAAAACATCATAAGAAGGGGTTAGCTCATTGAAATGACCAATTTAGCTAAAAAATGAAATAATAAGCTCAAAATGGCATAAGAACCTTGGTTAGCTCAAGGGTATTATATACTTAGCTTGGCTTCCACCTAAATGATATAATTAGACAATTTGCTCCAATAGTGCTTAATAAGCATAGTTAGCCCCAAAATGACATATTTAACCCAAGTTAGCTCTAAAACGACATATAGTTAGCTAGGCTTCCACCTAAATGACATAATTAGCTTAGTTAGCTCCAAGATGACCTATTTAATAATAAATAACCTATAGTTAGCTAAGTTCTCTCCTAAATGACATAATAAGGCTAACTTAGCTCCAAGATGACCTATTCCTCCTAACGTAGGTATTAAATGGCCTATAATTAGCTTATTTAGATCCAAAATGGCTTAATAAGCATAGTTTGTTCCGGAATGACATATTTTACCCAAGTTAGCTCCGAAATGACCTATAGTTAGCTAGGCTTCCACATAAATGACATAATTAGCTTACTTAGCTCCAAAATGGTCTATTTGATAAAACATGACCTATACTTAGCTAATTATCCTCGAAATGACATAATTAGCTCCAAAGGCATTCTTAGCAAATTTAGCCCGAAGAAGGGGATAAGAGGAGAAGAAAGAGAAAAAAATGAAAAGAAGGAAGAAGAAGAAGAGAAGAAGAGGAAGAGAAGAAGAAGAAGAATGAGAAGGAGCTCCTCCTTCTTCTTCTTCTTCCTCCTTCTCCTTCTACTTCTTCTTTTCTTCTTCTTCTCCTCTTCCTTCTGCTTCTCCTCCTCCTCCTCCTCCTCGTCCTTCTTCTTTTACTTCTTCTTCTCTTGTTGCTTCTTCTCTTTCTTTTCTTCTACGTAGCTTAGACTCATCCAACAAAGACTAAATTGGCTAATTACCTACAAAATGACATAATTAGCTTAGTTAGGTGAAAACATCATAACAACCTTGGTTAGCTCATTAAAATGACCAACTTAGCTAAAAATGAAATAATAAGCTCAAAATGGCATAAGAACCTTGGTTAGCTCATGAATATTATATACTTAGCTTGGCTTCCACCTAAATGATATAATTAGCCAATTTAGCTCCAATATGGCTTAATAAGCATAGTTAGCTCCAAAATGACATATTTAACCCAAGTGAGCTCCGAAACGACCTATAGTTAGCTAGGCTTCCACCTAAATGACATAATTAGCTTAGTTAGCTCCAAAATGACCTATTTAATAAAAAATGACCTATAGTTAGCTAAGTTCTCTCCTAAATGACATAATAGGGCTTACGTAGCTCCAAGATGACCTATTCCCCCTAACTTAGGTATTAAATGGCCTATAATTAGCTTAGCTAGATCCAAAATGGCTTAATAAGCATAGTTTGCTCCGGAATGACATATTTTACCCAAGTTAGCTCCGAAATGACTTATAGTTAGCTAGGCTTCCACCTAAATGACATAATTAGCTTACTTAGATCCAAAATGGCATATTTAACGAAACATGACCTATACTTAGCTCATTATCCTCGAAATGACATAATTAGCTCCAAAAAGGCATTCTTAGCTAATTTAGCCCGAAGAAGGGGAAAAGAGGAGAAGAAAGAGGAAAAATGAAAAGAAGGAAGAAGAAGAAGAAGAGAAGAATAAGGACAAGAAGAAGGAGAAGAAGGAGGAGAAGAAGGAGAACGAGCTCCTCCTTATCCTTCTTCTCCTTCTTCTTCATCCTTCTCCTTCTCCTTCTTCTTTTCTTCTTCTTCTCCCCTTCCTTCTCCTTCTCCTCCTCCTTCTCCTCCTCCTCCTCCTTCTTCTTTTACTTCTTCTTCTCTTCTTGCTTCTTCTCTTTCTATTCTTCTAAGTAGCTTAGAATCATCCAACAAAGACTAAATTGGCTAATTATCCTACAAAATGACATAATTAGCTTAGTTAGGTGAAAATATCATAAGAACCTTGGTTAGCTCATTAAAATGACCCATTTAGCTAAAAAATGAAATAATAAGCTCAATATGGCATAAGAACCTTTGTTCAGCTCATGAATATTATATACTTAGCTTAGCTTCCACCTAATTGATATAATTAGCCAATTTAGCTCCAATATGGCTTAATAAGCATAGTTAGCTCCAAAATGACATATTTAACCCAACTGAGCTCTGAAACGACATATAGTTAGCTAGGCTTCCACCTAAAAGACATACTTAGCTTAGTTAGCTCCAAAATGACCTATTCAATAAAAATGGCCTATAGTTAGCTAAGTTCTCTCCTAAATGACATAATAAGGCTTACGTAGCTCCAAGATAACCTATTCCCCCTAACTTAGGTATTAAATGGCCTATAATTAGCTTAGCTAGATCCAAAATGGCTTAATAAGCATAGTTTGTTCCGGAATAACATATTTTACCCAAGTTAGCTCCGAAATGACCTATAGTTAGTTAGGCTTCCACCTAAATGACATAATTAGCTTACTTAGCTCCAAAATGGTCTATTTAATAAAACATGACCTATACTTAGCTAATTATCCTCGAAATGACATAATTAGCTCCAAAAATGCATTCTTAGCTAATTTAGCCCGAAGAAGGGGACAAGAGGAGAAGAAAGAGGAAAAATGAAAAGAAGGAAGAAGAAGAAGAAGAGAAGAAGAAGGAGAAGAAGGAGAAGGAGCTCCTCCTTCTCCTTCTTATCCTTCTTCTTCCTCCTTCTCCTTCTCCTTCGTCTTTTCTTCTTCTTCTCCTCTTCCTTCTCCCTCTCCTCCTCCTCCTCCTCCTTCTTCTTTTACTTCTTCTTCTCTTCTTGCTTCTTCTCTTTCTCTTCTTCTACGTAGCTTAGACTCATCCAACAAAGACTAAATTGGCTAATTATCCTACAAAATGACATAATTAGCTTAGTTAGGTGAAAACATCATAAGAACCTTGGTTAGCTCATTAAAATGACCAATTTACCTAAAAATGAAATAATAATCTCAAAATGGCATAAGAACCTTGGTTAGCTCGTGAATATTATATACTTAGCTTGGCTTCCACCTAAATGATATAATTAGCCAATTTAGCTCCAATATGGCTTAATAAGTATAGTTAGCTCCAAAATGACATATTTAACCCAAGTGAGCTCCGAAACGACCATTAGTTAGCTAGGCTTCCACCTAAATGACATAATTAGCTTAGTTAGCTCCATAATGACCTATTTAATAAAAAAATGACCTATAGTTAGCTAAGTTCTCTCCTAAATGACATAATAAGGCTTACGTAGCTCCAAGATGACCTATTCCCCCTAACTTAGGTATTAAATGGCCTATAATTAGCTTAGCTAGATCCAACATGGATTAATAAGCATAGTTTGCTCCGGAATGACATATTTTACCGAAGTAGCTCCGAAATGACCTATAGTTAGCTAGGCTTCCACCTAAATGACATAATTAGCTTACTTAGCTCCAAAATGGTCTATTTAATAAAACATGACCTATACTTAGCTAATTATCCTCGAAATGACATAATTTGCTCCATAAAGGCATTCTTAGCTAATTTAGCCCGAAAAGGGGACAAGAGGAGAAGAAAGAGGAAAAATGAAAAGAAGGAAGAAGAAGAAGAAGAGAAGAAGAAGAGAAGAAGAAGGACAAGAAGAAGGAGAAGAAGGAGGAGAAGAAGGAGAAGGAGCTCCTCCTTCTCCTTCTTCTTCCTCCTTCTCCTTCTCCTTCTTCTTTTCTTCTTCTTCTCCTCTTCCTTCTCCTTCTCCTCCTCCTCCTTCTTCTTCTTCTTCTTTTACTTCTCCTTCTTCTTGTCTTCTTGCTTCTTCTCTTCTTGCTTCTTATCTTTCTTCTTCTACGTAGGTTATTTTCCCCAACAAAGACATACTTCGCTAATTATCCTCCAAAATGACATAATTAGCATAGTTAGGTAAAAACATCATAAGAACCTTGGTTCGCTCATTAAAATGACTAATTTAGCTCCAAAATGACATAATAAGGTCAAAATAGATTAATAATCATAGTTGGCTACAAAATGACATATTTTATCCAAGTTAGCTCTAGAATGACCTATGCTTAGCTAAGTTCTCTCGTAAATGACATAATAAGGCTATGTAGCTCCAAGATGACCTATTCCACCTCACTTAGCTATTAAATGGCCTATACTTAGCTAAGTTCTCTCCGAAATAACCTATATATACTTCTTAATCTAGTATTATTCTTCTAACTTTCTTATTTGTCATTTTGCAGATTACATTAACTTCACTGGAAGCTTGGATTATATTGATGGAATGCTTGGAGATGATTTCTTGTACCATGGCTTCACGGAAGCTTCTATTGAAACTATTGTAGTATATGGTTATATGAAACTTTGTATGCATGTGGATGAAACTGGTGTAATATATGGTTTGGTACGGATGCAACTTGCATAATATGTATGTACTATGGATGAAAGTTATTTTAATATGGTTATGAGTACGGAAACAAATTTATTTTTGTCAAATATATATATCCTGATTATTGTGAAAATTGCTGGATATAATAAGAAATAAAATAAAAAGGGGTTGGTTCCCCCCTTTTCCGTGTGCCCCCGCATGGCAAAGGGGGAGGGCAGACGGCAAAAAGGGGAGAGAGAGGGGCTGGTTCCCCCATTTGCCGTCTGCCCCCACATGGCAAAGGGGGGATAGCAGACGGCAAAGAGGGGTGAGAGAGGGCTTAGTTCCCCCCTTTGCCGTCAACCCCCTCATGGCAAAGGGGGGGAGGGCAGACGGAAAAGAGGGGAGAGAGAGGGGCTTAGTTCCCATCTTTGCCGTTAGCCCCCTCATGGCAAAGGGGGGAGGGCAGACGGCAAAGAGGGGAGAGAGAGGGGCTTAGTTCCCCCCTTTGCCGTCAGCCCCCTCATGGCAAAGGGGGGAGGGAAGATGGCAAAGAGGGGAGAGATCGGGGCTCAGTTCCCCCCTTTGCCGTCAGCCCCGTCATGGCAAAGGGGGGAGGGCACACAGCAAAGAGAGGAGGCCTGCCGTTAACACTTAATGGGACCGTTGGTGTATCTGTCGTCCGATTTATTTTGCTGTCTGCCCCCTTATGGCAAAGATTCTTTGCCGTCCGCTTTAAGAAAGCAGACGGCAAAGAACCTCTTCACCGGATTTCTTTTGTCGTCTGCTGATCGACGGCAAAGCCTTTGCCGTCTATGGTTCCCCCCCTTGGCCGTTAGCCATGGCAGACGGCAAAATTATAAATTCCAGTAGTGCAGCTGGAGTTCTGGCCTAAAAGTGGAGCAAAGTTGAGATACCTATTTTGTGCAACTCCAAACGCCGGAAAAATCAACGAGGATTTTTTTCCTGATTTATAAAAAATACTGGGCCGAAGAAGGGCCACAGGGGCGCGTGCAGGTGCCCACAAGCCTACACGGCGCGGCCACCCCCCAGGCCGCGCCGTGAGGGCTTGTGGGCTGCCTGCTGGCCCACTGGCCCCCCTCTTCTACTATATGAAGGGTTTCGTCCAGGAAAAAATCAGGGAGGAGCTTTTTCGTGGATTCGCCGCCGCCACGAGGCGGAACTTGAGCAGAACCAATCTAGAGCTCTGGCAGGACGATCCTACCGGGGAAACTTTCCTCCCGGAGGTGGAAATCGTCACCATCGTCATCACCAACATTCCTCTCATCGCAGGGGACTCGTCACCATCAACATCTTCATCAGCACCATCTCATCTCCAAACCCTAGTTCATCACTTGTAACCAATATCCGTCTCGCGACTCCGATTGGTACTTGTAAGGTTGCTAGTAGTGTTAATTACTCTTTGTAGTTGATGATAGCTGAATTGTTTGGTGGAAGAGTTTATGTTCAGATCCTTGATGCTACTCATTACCTCTCTGTTCATGAATATGATTATTCTTTGTGAGTAGTTACGTTTGTTCCTGAGGACATGGGATAAGTCATGCTAATAATAGTCATGTGAATTTGGTATTCGTTCGGTATTTTTATGTGTTGCATGTTGTTTTTCCTCTAGTGGTGTTATGTGAACGTCGACTACATAACACTTAACCATTATTTGGGCCTAGAGGAAGGCATTGGGAAGTAGTAAGTAGATGATGGGTTGCTAGAGTGATAGAAGCCTAAACCCTAGTTTATGCGTTACTTTGTAAGGGGCTGATTTAGATCCACTAGTTTAATGCTATGGTTAGACTTTGACTTAATTCTTCTTTCATAGTTGCGTATGCTCGTGAGAGGGGTTAATATTAAGTGGGATGCTTGTCCAAGTAAGGTCAGTACCCAAGCACCGGTCCACCCACATATCAAACTATCAAAGTAACGAACGCGAATCATATGAACATGATGAAAACTAGCATGACAGAAATTCCCGTGTGTCCTCGGGAGCGTTTTTCCTCCTATAAGACTTTGTCCAGGCTTGTCCCTTGCTACAAAAGGGATTGGGCGACTTTGCTGCACTGTTGTTAGTTTTGTTACTTGTTGCTTGCTACGAATCATCTCACCACACAATCACTTGTTACCGACAATTTCAGTGCCTACAGATTTTACCTTGCTGAAAACCAGTTGTCAGATCCTTCTACTCCTCGTTGGGTTCGACACTCTTACTTATCGAAAGGACTACGATTGATCCCCTATACTTGTGGGTCATCAAGACTCTTCGGTAAGAAAACAGAGTCCAAAACTTTTCCAGTAGGAAATTTTCTCCGTTTTGGAGTATTTGGAAAAATACAAAAATTGGAAGTAGTCCAGAAAGTGCGCGAGGAGGCGACAAGCCTACACGGCGCGTGCCCACCCCCTGGCTGCGCCGTGAGGGCTTGTGGCCACCTCGTGCGCCTCCCGGAATCCATTTTTGTACAGGGTACTCCTTTTGGTCTGAAAAATAATCATTATATATACTCCTGTTTCGTGTGACCCCTGCATCACGCAGATTTCCTCTGTTTTTCGTTTCGAGCCTGTTTCTGTTGCAGATCTAGATCGCTATGACTTCCCCTAAAACTCCGAAGGACAAAATTTTCGAGAAGATCATCAATCCCTACCTCACGGGAGTGCTGCAACACCCTCAATCTATCGACATCCAAGGGATGGTGGAGCGTGGACTCAACACCAACCACATGATGATCACGGAGTTCACCAGCAAGCACAAGATTGATGCCATTGACATTGGGAAGAATCTCTCCAGGCTCTATGACAGGATTGATCAACTCCAGGCCCAGATCTATGACCCGCAGAACCAAAACTGTGAGTATGAGTACAGATTTAAATCAATACGATTGGTTGCGGATTTGAGGATTCCGGAGACTCGTGTTGGAATTATGCCCTAGAGGCAATAATAAATATAGTTATTATTATAATTCCTGTATCAAGATAATCGTTTATTATCCATGCTATAATTGTATTGAATGAAGACTCATTTACATGTGTGGATACATAGACAAAACACCGTCCCTAGCAAGCCTCTAGTTGGCTAGCCAGTTGATCAAAGATAGTCAGTGTCTTCTGATTATGAACAAGGTGTTGTTGCTTGATAACTAGATCACGTCATTAGGAGAATCACGTGATGGACTGGACCCAAACTAATAGACGTAGCATGTTGATCGTGTCATTTTGTTGCTACTGTTTTCTGCGTGTCAAGTATTTATTCCTATGACCATGAGATCATATAACTCACTGACACCGGAGGAATGCTTTTTGTGTATCAAACGTCGCAACGTAACTGGGTGACTATAAAGATGCTCTACAGGTATCTCCGAAGGTGTTAGTTGAGTAAGTATGGATCAAGACTGGGATTTGTCACTCCGTGTGACGGAGAGGTATCTCGGGGCCCACTCGGTTATACAACATCACACACAAGCCTTGCAAGCAATGTAACTTAGTGTAAGTTGCGGGATCTTGTATTACAGAACGAGTAAAGAGACTTGCCGGTAAACGAGATTGAAATAGGTATGCGGATGCTGACGATCGAATCTCGGGCAAGTAACATACCGAAGGACAAAGGGAATGACATACGGGATTATATGAATCCTTGGCACTGAGGTTCAAACGATAAGATCTTCGTAGAATATGTAGGATCCAATATGGGCATCCAGGTCCCGCTGTTGGATATTGACCGAGGAGTCTCTCGGGTCATGTCTACATAGTTCTCGAACCCGCAGGGTCTGCACACTTAAGGTTCGACGTTGTTTTATGCGTATTTGAGTTATATGGTTGGTTACCGAATGTTGTTCGGAGTCCCGGATGAGATCACGGACGTCATGAGGGTTTCCGGAATGGTCCGGAAACGAATATTGATATATAGGATGACCTCATTTGATTACCGGAAGGTTTTCGGAGTTACCGGGAATGTACCGGGAATGACGAATGGGTTCCGGGAGTTCACCGGGGGGGCAACCCACCCCGGGGAAGCCCATAGGCCTTGAGGATGGCACACCAGCCCTTAGTGGGCTGGTGGGACAGTCCAAAAGAGCCCTATGCGCCATAGAGATAAAAATCAAAGAGAAAGAAAAAAAAGGGGAGGTGGGAAGGAAGGGAAGGACTCCCACCCACCAAACCAAGTCCAACTCGGTTTGGGGGGGCAGTCTTCCCCCCTTGGACTCGGCCGACCCCCTTGGGGCTCCTTGAGCCCCAAGGCAAGGTCCCCTCCCTCTCACCTATATATACGGAGGTTTTAGGGCTGATTTGAGACGACTTTTCCATGGCAGCCCGACCACATACCTCCACGGTTTTTCCTCTAGATCGCGTTTCTGCGGAGCTCGGGCGGAGCCCTGCTGAGACAAGGTCATCACCAACCTCCGGAGCGCCGTCACGCTGCCGGAGAACTCTTCTACCTCTCCGTCTCCCTTGCTGGATCAAGAAGGCCGAGATCATCGTCGAGCTGTACGTGTGCTCAACGCGGAGGTGCCGTCCGTTCGGTACTAGATCGTGGGACTGATCGCGGGATTGTTCGCGGGGCGGATCGAGGGACGTGAGGACGTTCCACTACATCAACCGCGTTCTCTAACGCTTCTGCTGTACGGTCTACAAGGGTACGTAGATCACTCATCCCCTCTCGTAGATGGACATCACCATGATAGGTCTTCGTGCGCGTAGGAAAATTTTTGTTTCCCATGCGACGTTCCCCAACAACTCGTTCATCTTTCCATGATGGAGCACCTATGCCTTGGAAGACGGAGGATCAAACCCAGATTGCAACAACTCCTCCACCACCACCAAAGGAAGACAACTAAACATGGGTATGGGCAATCCCCTTGGCTTGTGCCAAGCTTGGGGGAGTTGCCCCGGTATCGTATCACCATCACATCTTTTCCTTTTCAGTTTTCCCTTTCTCTAGTAGATTTAAAAGTCTTAGTGTTTTAGTCTTGAGTTTTGCTTTGTGTCACCCCCGATGTATTCAAGCTCGTGAGCCATATAATAAGGAGTGTCTTAGTTGAAGGGCTTTGCCTCTTGCCATGATCAAAAGAGTGAGAATAGAACAAAGGCATGAAAGATCATGTAATGATCTTATGGGAAGTAATGCCTTCACATATAAAAAGAATGAAACTTGTTGAGGGTAGGAAAACGTAGACCTTGGTCATGGTTGCAATTAATAGGAAGTGATAAAGAAGGAGAGGTTCACATATAAATATATCATCTGTGACACCATCTATGATTGTGAACACTCACTAAACTATTACATGCCTAGAAGTAGATGTTGGACAAGGAAGAAAACATAATGAATTGTGTTTGCTTGGCTCCGAACAATGTTATATGATTAGAGATCCCTTGGCATGTGACGATTGCTTCCACCTCATATTAGCCAAAACCTCCCGTACCAAGTAGACATACTACTTGTGCATCCATAAACCTTCAACCCAGTTTTGCCATGAGTGTCCACCATCCCTACCTATGGATTGAATAAGATCCCTCAAGTAAGTTGTCATTGGTGCAAGCAATAAAAATTGCTCTCTAATATGTATGATCTATTAGTGTGTGGAAAATAAGCTTTGTACGAACCTGTGATGAGGAAGACATAAAAGCGACAGACTGCATAATAAAGTTCTTTATCACAGAAGGCAATATAAAGTGACGTTCCTCCGCACTAAGAGGACATGCATCCAAACCTCAAAAGCGCATGACAACCTCTGCTTCCCTCTACGAAGGGCCTTTCTTGTACCTTTATTTTTGTCCTTGAAAGAGTCATGCTGATCTTCACCAATTCCTTATTTCGCCTTTATCTGGGCTAACGTCATATGCTTGGGAAAGATCTATATTCATATGTCAACTTGGAAGTAAGTATTCATGATTTATTATTGTTGACATTGCCCTTGAGGTAAACAGTTGGGAGGCAAAACTATAAGCCCCTATCTTTCTCTGTGTCTAGCTGAAACTTTGATCTCATGAGTACCACATGAGTTGTAGCAATAGTAGAGAACGAAAGAATGGTTGAGTATGTGGATTTGCTTTACAAGCTCTTATTTGACTCTTTCTGATGTTGTGATAAATTGCAATTTCTTCAATGACTAAAGGCTATCGGTTGTTACTTCTCGGTAAGGTTCTTGATCCATGCTTTACTTTGTGAAGGAATTATCACTTTAGCATGAGAGATTATATGTTGGTATTGCTGTCATGATCATGATCATGATGCATGCATGTTCGTATCTTTTTTTGTCGACACCTCTCTCCCTAAACATGTGGACATATTTATTGAGCTAGGCTTTCGCTTGAGGACAAGCAAGGTCTAAGCTTGGGGGAGTTGATACGTCCATTTTGCATCATGTTTTCATGTTGATATTTATCGCTTCTTGGGCTGTTATTTCACTTCACGGTACAATTCTTATGCCTTTTCTCTCTTATTGTACAAGGTTTACATGAAGAGGGAGAATGCCGGTAGCTGGAATTCTGGCCTGAAACTGGAGCAAAGTTGAGATACCTATTCTGCGCAACTCCAAACGCCGTAAAAAACAACGAGGATTTTTTTCCTGATTTATCAAAAATACTTGGCCGAACAAGCGCGAGAGGGGCGCGTGCAAGTGGCCACAAGCCTGCTGGCCCACTGGCCCCCCTCTTCTGCTATCTGAAGGGTTTCGTCCAGGAAAAAAATCAGGGAGGAGCTTTTTCGTGGATTCGTCGCCGCCACGAGGCGGAACTTGAGCATAACCAATCTAGAGCTCTGGCAGGACGATCCTGCCGGGGAACTTCCCTCCCGGAGGGGGAAATCGTCGCCATCGTCATCACCAACACTCCTCTTATCGGAGGGGACTCGTCACCATCAACATCTTCATCAGCACCATCTCATCTCCAAACCCTAGTGCATCACTTGTAACCAATCTCCGTCTCGCGACTCCGATTGGTACTTGTAAGGTTGCTAGTACTGTTAATTAATCTTTGTAGTTGATGCTAGTTGGATTGTTTGTTGGAAGAGTTTATGTTCAGATCCTTGATGCTACTCATTACCTCTCAGGTCATGAATATGATTATGCTTTGTGAGTAGTTACTTTTGTTCCTGAGGACATGGGATAAGGCATGCTAATAATAGTCATGTGAATTTGGTATTCGTTCGGTATTTTGATGTGTTGCATGTTGTTTTTCCTCTAGTGGTGTTATGTGAACGTCGACTACATAACACTTAACCATTAGTTGGTCTTAGAGGAAGGCATTGGGAAGTAGTAAGTAGATGATGGGTTGCTAGACTGACAAAAGCTTAAACCCTAGCTTATGCGTTACTTCGTAAGGGGTTGATTTAGATTCACTAGTTTAATGATATGGTTAGACTTTGACTTAATTCTTCTTTCATAGTTGTGGATGCTCGCGAGAGGGGTTAATATTAAGTGGGATGCTTGTCCAAGTAAGGGCAGTACCCAAGTGCCGGTCCACCCACATATCAAACTATCAAAGTAACGAACGCAAATCATATGAACATGATGAAAACTAGCATGACAGAAATTCCCGTGTGTCCTCGGGAGCGTTTTTCCTCCTATAAGACTTTGTCCACGCTTGTCCCTTGCTAAAAAAGGGATTGGGCCACTTTGCTGCACCGTTGTTACTTTTGTTACTTGTTGCTTGCTATGAATCATCTCACACAATCACTTGTTACTGGCAATTTCTGTGCGTGCAAATTTTACCTTGCTGAAAACCACTTGTCAGATCCTTCTGCTCATCGTTGGGTTCGACACTCTTACTTATAGAAAGGACTAAGATTGAGCCCCTATACTTGTGGGTCATCAATAACCTATCGGAACCATGCCAAAAATCATCGTGTCAACCTTTGCATTTGATCTCCCTACCTTACCCTCTACTTTACACTTGCATGTTTTAGTTTCCGCTGCTATACTCTTACATATGCATGTGTATGGCGTACTTGACTAGTCATAGTTGCTAAAACTGGCCCACACCAATATTGGGGAAAAGGCTATGTTTTTATCTTATCAATAGTCCAATCACCCCCCCCCCTCTATACATACTTTCGATCATATAGGACGGCATACCAGAACCCATCACCTAACAAGGCAACTCTGATAGGCCCGTCCTCGTCTGCTTCCTCAGGGTGTTATTTATTGAACGACATCCATGCTTCGCCATCACGTGGATGTACGAGTTTATTTGGATGGTAGCTCTTACCTTTCTTGTGCCACTTCATCATTTTCGCAGACTCCTCCGTGATGAAAACGCGCTGCAGTCTTTCTATGAAATGAAGATACTGAAGAATGTTTGCAGGGTTGCTTAGCTGCTTCTTGGTACCATTCTTACGGACCACCTCAAAGTACCGAGAGAATCCACACTCCCTACAGTAATTTTCATTCGCATACTCGTGCCTAAATAAAATGCAATTCTTCAGACAAACATATATTTCCTCATAATCCATAGACAGTGCCTTCATGAGTTTCTTCGTGGCGTACATGCTTTTTGACAGTTGATGATCCTCATAGAGGTTGTTAGCCCATACTCCTCGATTTGCTTCAAAGCAACCTCGGGGTAATGCCAAACTGAGCCTTCATTTCCACCAGTTGCGAGATGGCATCCAGCTGAGAGAGTTTGTCACCCGCATAAAAAGGTTTCTTTGACGACTCCAAGAACGCCAAGAAGGCCTTTGAGGTTGCCTCCGGATCCTCCAGTTTATTCTCTGAAGGTGTCGCATGTGCCATCTCTGCAGCAAAGACATAATCTAGCATGTCTCTAACCCCATCGTCCTCATATCCATCGACCCATTGTCGCAGCACCTCCTCTCTAACACGGCCCCGCTCGACAAAATTTATCGGCATGCCAAAGCCCTTCATATACCCGTGCGCGCGCAGGTGGAAAGTCATATCGTCCTTATTTTTACGGTGATGTATGACGCATTCGCAAAGGGGCAGTGTGGGATAATGCTTATTTCATGACTAAATATCTCCTTCAAAAAACATCGACGAAATTAAGGATTCAGAACAATTCACACAACAACAAAATTAAGGATTCTGAACAATTCATGCAACAGCAACACCGACGAACGTTACCTCGGTGTAACCGTCGTCCGTATGGGGTTTCACACCCCAACAACCGTACGCAGGGTGTTTAAACCTACCGCCGCCCTTTAGGACATGCTAGAGCAACTGGTGCGGTGTTTCGGTAGCATAACTACCACCCGAAGGCCACCCGACCGGACAAACCCTAACCCCGTTGAACTGTAGATCTAGGCCTTTGACTTTCACTCGACTGGCTTTAACCACTGCAGTATTCCACCCCGTTGGGATAGGTCATCCCATAGGCACACCCCCGAACATGGTCTAGAACCAAGCAACCACCAGATTTCCTCCGGCTCGACCCGACGCGCACGTTCCCCCCTCTAAGTGACGGCGGCAGCGACGTACGTGTAGTGGGGGCACACCCGGGAACCCACGATGGGCGTCTATGCATGCCATGTCACTTAAATACATGGAAGAGGAACCATCGCAAGATCTCGTGGCATAGCTACCTCTAGAAGCCCCCTGGTCACACTCTTGGAGATGCGAAGAACAATCAATGAGCTCTATTCTATTAAGATACTTAGTCATCTTTTAAAATTATGAAAAATACCACACACATTTCATCACATGTCTCTACACGGTGAAAACAGTTCATGAATTTTTAATGCTCCCACCTTTCAGAACAATTCATGTAACAGCACCATCGACGAACGTTACCTCGGTGTCACCGCCATCCGTGTGGGGGTCACACCCCAACAACCGTACGCTGGGTGTTTGAACCTACTGCCACACTTTAGGACATGCAGGAGCAGTCGGTGCTGTGTTTTGGTGGCATAGCTACCCCCCAAAGGCCACCCAACCAGACAACCCTGTTGACTCATAGATCTAGGCCTTTGACTTCCGCCGGACGGGCTTTACGAGTGCACTCTTCCACCTCGTTGCGATAGGTCAGCCCATAGGAACACCCTCGAACAAGGTTTGAACCCAAAGAACCACTAGATTCCCTCTGTCTCAACCTGACCCATGTGTTTCCCTCCCTCTAAGTGATGATGGCGGCGACGTGTCCGTGCAGGGGGGCCACACCCACGAGCCCCGCGACGGACATCTACGCATGCCATGTCACACCTTCGGACATGGAAGAGGAACCACCGCAAGATTTGGTAGCATACCTCATGTAGACATGCGAAGATCATCCCCGAACATGAGGTCACATTTGTGATTTGAATATACTTATAAAAAAATATATCAAAATAGAAGCAATTATTAATTATTTGTGCTTTGAATACAATATAGTGACCTATATGCAGAAGTACATGAAGTCACATTACTAACATACTCGAAAACAAATACAAACCGCATATTCATAATCTATGGAAATTTCTACCCCAAATTGATATTAATTTACGTAACTTTTATGTTAAGATAAGTCAAATTCTACACGTGAGAGCCTCGAGATGGCAACACGTGGCACATATACCTGCATGCCCCAGGGAGCCTCCAGATGGCCCCACGTGGTAATCTATGCTGACGGTGGCCGTCGGCATACTTGCACGCCCCAGGGGTACTCCACACGGCGATACGTGGGAGATCTATGCCGACGGTGGCCGTCGGCATACCTGCAAGCCCGAGGGGTCCTCCAAATGGCGACACATGGCAGACCTATGCCGACGGTGTCCGTCTGCATAGCGGCACTTCCCTGGAAGCATTCTGGCAATGACACATGTCTCTACAATGCTGACGGTCTCGCCGTCGACACAGCTATGCTGACGGCCGCCGTCAGAATCGTCGGCGTACGCTGGACGACGTCAACTCGCCGTCTGCCATCGGGAATTCGGTCACACGTGTATGCCGATGACCTTTCTATGCCATCAGCCACCGTAGGCACAACTTCGACTATGTCGACGGCACATCTGTGCCAACGGGGGCCGTAGGCATATAGGGACCTACGTCGACGGGTTTTCTGTCCCCACGGTCTGCTACCGGCCATCGGTATATGTGGAGGTATGCCGACGGGTGGAACGGATTAAGTCGTTGGGACAAAGCTTTTTTTTGGTGGTGTTACTTACGTATATTGCTAGATCCATCACTCATTTCAGCAAAAGTTAGTTTCAAAAGGAAGGAGAAACAAATAAATAACCAACACGTCATCACACATTCTGTTACAGGAATCACACTCATTTGTGTACTCCTCACGTACTCCTGAAGTGATCCTGGTGTTGGTGGCTAAACACTACTCGGTCATTTTCTAGAATGTATCGCCCCTCGGGAATTCTATATATTAGCAATAGTGATAAATGTCCACATATTATAACATGTTAAGAGACATATTTTAATTTGCTATGAATTTTTTATTTAGTTCTTCTTCTTTTTTCCAATTTATTATTATTCAGTTTCAATCATGTATGTATCCATTAGATTGGATTAGCATCTGTATGTGGCGAGGACTAACATGTTTAATCATGCATAACATGCTATTTTATTTTGTACTTCAACTAATAATTAACATGTTCACTAAAATATATTTCAGTCTTAGATCGGTCTTAAAGAAAACTATGAGGACGTATCGGCTATGGCTTGTTTGCGATACAAGGTACTATTGTTTATAGTATGGTTTGGTAAAGTTACGACGATCTAGCATATGCGATTTGTTTCGATGTGATTACCTAGAACTAACAAAGGCAACTAATTTATGTAGTTATTTAGATCCAATGGTTATGATTTATTTAAGGGAAAATCTATCTATAGGCGCCGCACCGCGGCTGTCCCGTGTGGCGGCTCACCAAGATTCGGGCAGCATATCGTACGGTTACACAGCACCGCAACGACCGCCCACCTTTTTTAGCGCCCACGGTGCGACAACTGTTCAACTTTCACTATTTGTTTTGTAGCCATTATCCTCCCATTCCTCTCACACGCCACTGCCGAGAGCTCAGTCCCGCGAGAGCAAGGGCGGATCCCACGAGCTCCCGCGCGACGAAGGGCGGATCCGGCACGACGAAAGGGTAGATACAGCGCGATGAAGGGCGGATCCGGCACGACGAAAGGGTAGATACAGCGCGACGAAGGGCGGATCTGTACCGGCGCCGGCGCCAGCACACGATAACTCATATGAGTGCATTTCTCTCGCCCCCTTGTAGAGACGATGGGAAGGGGGGTCTATCCGGTCGATGTAGTCGTCGGCTGTTGTTGCACAGCAGGTGGTGGGCACGGGGCACGGAGCCCGCTCGTTGTCCGTCCTGTGGTGGCCCCGTGGTGGTGACCGATGTGGTTTGCGGCGTTTGCATATGTTTTTAGGAGCGGCTACTTGGTCCGGCGCGTTGTATTCACTTGCTGGTGCGTGTATACCGCGATTCACATAATTTACTTGATAGATCTTCCGTGGCTTCGGGTTAAGGCCTGGCAAACGTCAGTATTTCACTAATGGACTCGAGTACGGAGTGGCAAACTTCCCCATTAGTTAGCTGCGGGAACGAGCGATTCTAACACCAACAAACGAGGTAGCATAGACTCATGAATAAAAGCTATTGTATCCCCTGGATAGAAAAACTATGCACAATGAGGAAGCATACTCAAGTGCATCAGCACACCATGGCATTTCATCTCTGCTAACCATGTTGCTAGAGAGAGTGCATATTGTAGACTGTATGTATACATTATGTCTGCTAAGCATTCTGTCTGTTTGCTTGAAGAGTGCCAATGCTATTTTTCCTTGGAAAACAAACTAAGATGCCAACTAAGATTGTTTTCTGTTTAACTTGTGTAGGCCTTGCCTTTGAGTTAAGAAAGGTTTGACCAGCAATTTTTCAAAATAAGAACTCGTGATGTTTTGTGGCAAGATAAAAGCAGCAACGCATTAAGCTCGTCAAGCTTATCATTATCTTAGTCACGGTTACATCTAGCCTGGGGCAGTTTCCCATCATACTGCATCATTTATCAAGAAAAACACTAACCAGAAATCAGAAATGCTTCCGCAAAAACAACCAGAAGATAACGGTAATGATAAGTTACAACCTGTGCTCACTGATGAATGTTGTTGACTTACTATTGGCACAGTTACAACCTATGTGTTTTCAAGTTCCAGATAGGTTGACTTAATGTTGACTTACTATTACCATGTGTTTTTAAAAATGAACAGGGATTTCTAAAAACGCCAAGGAGAAATAGGAACCAGACGGAACTAGTTGCAGGTGGCAGGCGGGCAACCAATAAGGTTTTTGGTTTTACATTTATTACTCCCCTTTCTTTATGTCACCACACTGTTTTGTAGCAGTTGCCACTTTTTTCCTACAGTACTTGCCAAAACATTAGTTCATAGTTACCATTTTTATTTCTTTCTCAGGTTCACATTGATGGTACTGAAAGAAAAAGGGCATCACCACAGGCCATTTGCAAGCTCTACAAGCATATAAATGAAGATCAACGTGTTGCTATCAGAGACATGGGGACTGGACCGTTCCTCGACATCAAGTGTGGATACTTGCACAACACCATCATGACATGGTTCACTGGGTTCTATCAACCACGAAGGAGGGGTTTTGTCATGCCTAGACATGGGTTCATCCAGCTTACTGAGGAATCTGTTCATCAAATTTTGGGCATCCCTCGTGGAGATAGCGATTTCAAGTACGAAGCTGAGTATGACAATGAAGACAAAATCGTAAGTTGTCTGTTTCCAGATGATGGCAGCAGGCCAAAGATCACTACAGTTGCTACTACAATCATCAACAACAACAATGTTGATGCTAAATTTAAGAAGTTATTGCTTATTTATATCGTCTCAATTGTGTTGGCTCCTACAACTCATAGAAGGATCAGCAACAAGTGATACCCCATGCTGGTAAGACTGTCTTCTATGACAATTTTTCATTTAGCAGCAACTCCTTTTTTATCTTTTCGCTGATTTTTTGCTGACACTCCTTTTGTTTTGATTTTCAAAAAGGCACACATTGATCAGGCAAACAGGCTGAACTTATGCAAATTTTGTCGTGGACCAGCTACATGAGCACCTCTCAAAGGGCAAGTATACAAAGGGTGCCTACTTTACTACATGGTTAGTGACAACCCCATGCTTAAATCTGACAATTATGCGTACTTGAATCTGGCAATCAGTTTTTATGCAACCTGATCATGTCTTGTATCTATTTGCATCCACAACTAAGGTTTCATATTTGGATTTTTCTGAAAATTAAACTTACTAAATTCTAACAACCATGTGTATATGGGTAACTACACTCGCCAAAACCTGGTAACTATGCATGCTTAAATCTGACATACAGTGTATATATATCTCACAGTTAGTTTATATATATATCTGATAACTATGTGTAGTTGAATCTGGCAAACAGTTTTCACTCATCGTGTCTTTGTATCTTTTTTGCACCTGCAGCTAAGGTATCTTGATGCTTTGGATTGCGACGGCCAGGAGCTTGAGTTACCTGATACCCCGTACACAGTGAATGCATGGTCCAAGACACATGTTGATGTTGTTGTTGAGCTGGACATGCTCGAGCATGATCCACCCAGTTTTGGCAACTTTCAGGTTCTTTGTCTGCTCCTCCCTTGACTACGTTTTTTCCTGATGCAAACGTTAATGAAAATAACTTCATTTTTAGAATAGTACTTCCATAGGATAAAGCTCTCATGGAGAATCAACCTTTTTTGTTTATACATGCACATGCAGCTGAAGGAAGAATTAAGAGAGGAGAGTTTCAGCAGATTTGATCTGTTCGGGGGACCCGGCCGCTTCAAAACCTCGATGAAGCAAAATATCCATCCTAGTTGCTCTGAAATTGTAAACAACAAGAATCCTTTTTATTTTTGTTCCCTTTACTTTTTTCTGTGACAAGGGCTTTGAGTTGATATGGATGTGGTATCTACCTTTGTATCATCTTTTTCCCCACCACACAAAATCTGATGTGAATCCTTTTTTGTGTATTTTTTCCCGCAGGATCAGCTTAAAGCTACCACAGTTATATCCAAGTTTGCATCAGGGGTAGGCACACTGTTTACTGAGTCCACATCAGGGGTTGACACACTCCTCACAGAGCTCATGCAAGGGCTGACAGCACCTGCAACAAGTAATGCAAGTAAAAGTAGAATAAACAGGGGCACCAAGATAGGAGAAAGTGATGATACGTCGTCCGAAGATTCATCAGAATATGACAATGACACAAATGAGCACAATGTGGATATTGAACATGATAAAAAGAAGAGGATGACAAGGTAAAGTAACCTGACAACTAGCCATATAATATGTGTGAAGTGTATGCAAATATGGATAGAAACTACCTTTTTGTGAAGAGTAATTCATTGTCACATTCATTGTCCTTACTTGTAAAATTTATTGTACCATTTTGCCATATTAACAATTAGTGTGCAACTTGCCATTATATTTCATTGTCACATTCATCTTGTCCTTACTTGCGCGATAAATGGAGTGCCACTTGCCATTCCTACATGGATTTTTCACACTTGCCATTTTTTGTAAAACACTAATGCAGAGAGGAGCACATCATCCGTGGCAATGTTGAATCACCATCGATGAAAAAGGAGAGAGATGTGGCAGGTGAAACGGAAAACATGATGATTGATCCATCTCAAGGAGCAATTTTTTCGCTGATGCTCGTGAGACAGAAAGTTGTGACAACACATTAAGTGGGCATCCATCTGCACAATTTGACATCAAGTCTTCATCAGGAGCAATATCACATCTAAACCTCCCATCTGACAGTGATATGTGCAGATCAGACAACAATTCCCCCACGGATACAATGGTTTCACACGGGAACAGCCACCAGGTGGAGGAAAAGATTAGAGGCAGCGCAGCAGGGCTTGCTAATGGACTATGTGAACTGAAAACCACAAGACTGAATGAAACAGAACAGGGAAGTGGGAGGACACATGAAGAGATCAACCACATTGTTGCAAAAGAGCTCGGACTGCTGAAAGAACCATGTGGGCAACAATTTGAGGAGATAAATGACGACAAAAACTCAAGGAAAATCAATGCACGTCCTGTAAAGCAGACGCCCAGGAGGTAGTATTTTTTCAATTATGAACCTACCTTACTTCGTAAATATATTGTCACACAACTAGTACATTTTTCTTAAGAAGAACCCATAAATTCACTGTTTTTAGAGAAAACGGATAAAGGTTGTTCTCCTTTAAGGCAACTGACATTTTTCTTCTTAAAAATGGGTCATTCATTTCTCTTCTTGTTTTTTGTTCAACGGGAAGTGTGACGAATCCATGCAAGAAGTTGTGCAGAAGGAGATCACACACACACACAACAACTTGGAGTGAATGTTTCAATAAACAGGTCAGCAACACTTTTTCCGCAAATCACTTATAGTTAATATAAATTCAAATAAGTACATTTAATCCGGCAACTAAGTTATTACAAACTTGAAAAACTGAGTACCTTAGGATGTTTACGTTCTTGGCAACTAAGTACTTTGTATATCTGGCAAATAAGTACATACAAATCCAATGATTTAAATATGTACAATTTGACAACTAGGTATGCTCTTTTTTGGCAATTATGTTCTTACAATCTCGCGATTAAGCATCGTTAATACGACAACAAAGTACTTATAAAGCCGCCAATCACTTTTCTTTAATTCGACAACTAAGTAATTATAAATGCGGTGACCAACCATGTTTTAGTATGTATTAAGTTCTTTAAAAACATTTGAAAACAGAGTACCTGTAATGTGGCAACCCAAGATGTTAACTTTCTTGGCAACTAAGTACATATAAATCTGAAAATTAAATATGTACAATCTGACAACTAAGTATGCTCTTTTTTGGCAATTATGTACTCATAATCTGGCAATTAAGCATCGTTAATACGATAACCGAGTACTTATAAAGACGGTAATCACTTTGTGTAATGCGACAACTAAGTAAATATAATGCGGTGACTAAGCATGTTTTAGTATGTCCATTAAGTAAGTGAACACTATTTACTTGTAATTTGGCAATTAAATATTTTTAAATTAAACAACAAGTTCACTAGAGCTGAGGCACGTGGCGATAGTGTTATTTCTTTTTTGCTTGAATGCATGCACTGTCCTGCGAGCCTATCATCCCTTGCATCCATATACTGTAGTTTCTCTCTGTTTATTATTTTACAATTTTTTTCTTTCACATGCATGCACTACACAATGCACAATCATAGCTAGCTAGTGCTTGCGCAAAATAGCGACTATTACTTTTCTTTGTGCTTGCGCTAGTGCATTTAGCGGGATCATTTTCTTATTTAACACTTTTTTAAATAGTGACAATCTGCTACTTCTTCAAACACTTATTTATTTTCTGTTTTGTATGTTTTTTTACAGAAAAAGCACTACACCATTGAAGCACCCTTCACCAAAACAACACGGAACACAGAGATCATCGCGGCAGCCTTCACCAAAACAATAGGGAACACGGAGATCATTGCATCTTGCACGCATGACATCCCAAAATGTCACAGGTGTTGAAGCCATAGCCATCGATGTCTCTCACGCAAAAATGGAACAAGCATCATCACCAAGCAGCAGAATCAAAGCAGCGGGTGTGTTGGCTACAACACGTTCAGGTAGAATCCAATGTGCTCATCAGTCCAAGTTGGAAGCAGCAGTAGCACTTTTATTACAATTTCTCCAAAAGTCATCCCAACAACACAACCAAGTGCAGAAATTGGGGAAAACAAGTCCACTACCATTATATTGTCACCAGTAGTCGACACAAACATGCATAGCGAAAACAAAGCAGCAAGTGTGGCTAAAACACGCTTAGGCAGAAATCAAATGTGCTCATTAGTCAAAGATGGAAGTAGCAGTAGCACAGCTATTACAGTTTCCCCCAAAAGTCAACCCAAGAACACAAGCAAGTGCATAAATTGGGGAAAGCAAGTATACCGCCATTATATTGTCGCCAGCAGTCGATACAAATGTGCACAGTGAAAACAAAGCAGCAGGTGTCGCTACAAAACTCTTAGGCAGAACCAGAATGTGCTCACTAGTGAAAGATGGAAGCAGCAGTAGCACATCTATTACAATTTCTCCAAAAGTCAGCCCAAGAAAGCAAGCAAGTGCAGAAATTGGGGGAAGCAAGTCTACCACCATTATTTTGTCGCCAGCAGTCGATACAACTGTGCACATCGGATCCGGATCTTCTTCAAGCTCAATGAGGCTATCTCCAGTTGGGAAAAGCTTCTTGCAACACATAACTAATGACAACACCTCAACACCCATTCCAAAACATGTATTAGTTTTTATAAAGGATCTTTTAGAATCAGCAAAAAAGCTAGGGTTGTTTCAAGGCGACAAATATGAATCAACAGGAGCTAGTGTGAAGACACAAGCAGCGAACCAAAACAAGAGGAGTCATGGGTATTCATCAAGCGAGCCTAGAGATAATCGGCCAGGGGCATTTACACCTCCTTCGTTCTCCTTAGGTTTGTCACCCATTCTATCCTATCCAAGCAACGAAGGGAACAAAGACTCTCAACACCTAGATGCAGGCAATGCTTTAGAAATTATGCCATTATCATGGGCTAAAGCACGAGGTACCTAACCTGCAACATGAATACACCTTTTCAGATATAACTTTTGTTCTTTAAAAAAGTGTCAAGTTGTCCTAGAACTCATTTTTACTATCATGCATGTCCTTCCACTATGACAGAAGTTGAAACAGGCTCACAGATGTTGGAGTATCCACTGTCGGACAAGCTGAGTGCTTTTCTAGCTATCGGAGATCAAGATGAAATGGATGACAATCTAGCTGTAGAGCTTGATGACTATGAGAGGCATCTCAAAGATTTCTTAAAAAAAAGCCTGCAGCAGAAGCAGCAGCTACAGCAGCGAGAAGTAATGACATGGCAGGCGAGCCCGGTGTTCAAAGCATCACACCGAAGCTGAACCCTCATAAGGGGAGGTTGAAGAAGCGGTCTCGCTTTCAGCTATCACCATATGATAATGACATCAAGGTCACCGGAGAACACGAAGATGTGTATGCGAAGCTAATGTTGAGCAGCAATCATCGAAGAAATGGAAGTTCAACAATCAAAAAGTAATTGTCCCCTTCTTTTTTTACTTTTTCCATTTTTATGTTTTTCTTCCTTTTTTCAAGCACTAGCATATGCATGGTTTGTCAGGTCAATGCGAATTTCAATATGGTTGTCATGTTATTTATGCCTAGTTGTCAAGATGTTTTGCTGTAGTTTTCGATTTTCATTGTGCAAAGTTGCCATTTTTTATTTAATATGTCTTGCCCTCCCACGGAAACAAAGAAAAACTGTGTTGGGATGTTGCCAAAAAAATTCTACACTTTAGTTGTCAGTTTTAACTCTGTTGAATAACCATTTTTATTATCATACAGCTTGGCAAAAATATGTTAGCACTCTAGAAGTGGGTTTTAAACTGTGTAGAGTTGTTACCAAAAGTACATTACACTCTAGGTGTCAGTTTTTATTGTGTTGAGTTGCCATTTTTATTTTCACATAGCTTGCAGGAAAAAATAACATTCTAGCAGCCAGTTTAAACTTCAGCACTCTTGTTGCCAAAAAACATTACATCCAAATTCCATAATTAGTTGTGCTTGACTATATTTTGGTTAATGGTATCATATAGGACAGTGTGCAGCGTCGCTAATTAAATTATCCCATCATTTTTTAATGTTAAATGCGTTTTTTAAATATTTTTTTGTTCCGAGCAGCAAAATTCTTTTTCTGGATAACAAGTTTTTTTGTATGCTCCCACAAACATGCAGCGTCATCATCATCAAGTATGAAAGAAGCTGGGTATCATACACATGGTACCTCGCTAATTCAACCCACGTCAAAGGAGAGTTGTCTACTAATTGTGTTGAAGTTGGGATAGAGTATCTGCAGGCAACCAAGAAAGCTGAGGGCAAGTTTATACTCCCACACTTAGTCGCCAAATTCTTATTGCGAGGCGAGCATAGTAGGAAGATAGTCATGACGAGTTGATGTATATACTTCTCACCCCTCGTTGGTTACCCCAAGTGGAAGGTGGAGATGTAGTCAGCAGCAAATTTCCCTTACACGGAAAATGTAGGGTTTATCGAACCAGGAGGACTCCTAGGCTCAACAAGTAGGTGCCTCCTGTCCTGGTTAGCACAAGACGTGGACCTACCCACACAACAAATAACTTTGCTCCCAACGAGTACAGAGAGGTTGTCAGTCTCTCTGGCCTTGTAGTTTGCAAAGGATCAAAACACAAGCGGGAAGGTAATACACTACTAGGGAAAACCCTAGTAGTAACGATGGATATTTGCATAGCAGTAGCGCTGGCCCGAGCGCTACTGCTATCGCACTACAGCTAAACCCTAGCAGTAGCGCTGGTATGGGCAGTGCTACTTGTAAGTAGTATTAGCGGTAGCGTTTCTCGTCCCAGCGCTACTGCTAACTATAGTAGTAGCGCTTTGCGATATTAAGCGTTGTTGCTAAGCGGCGTTACTGGTAAGTACTTACCAACGCTACTTCTAAATATTATAGCTTTCACAAATTTACTCTTTCTATGTATTTTTCATATATTTATACAGATTCTATACAATAGTTTCATCACATCATATTAAACATACACCATTCTCACAAATCATAGACATACAATAGTCTCATCATACCATCATCATCATGAGCATTCAACACAAAATATCATCACATAATCTCGAAATTAGCGATACATAAGTGTGATCATGTCATGTCTCGAATAAGTGCAACTGCATGGTCATAGCACACCCACAAGTTTCGTCATCTCTATCTACAACATGATGTAGAATAGAAGAGCGATAAGCATGAGGAAGAGCGCGACTATGTAGTATCGGCGGTCCCGCCCCTGCTCATGCTGGAGTTTCCACCTGAAGTAACTAATTTCTGCGTCGGCTCTGGTGTCGAACCCTCTGTGGGTAGCACCCGGGTACCTATGAACCTGGGCCTGAGTGGCTGGCCAGTGGTCGTAGACTCCTAGAACCCTCCCAACGTACATGACGTAGTAGTCCTTCGCCATCACTGATCTAGGTACCTGCATAGTGAGTTGTTGTTTTCAACGATAATATGCAACATAATGTACTTAAGAAAACAAAGAGGCATGATTAGCAAACTAAAATAAACCAATAGTAAACATAAATGACGAAGTTCCTTACACCCAAACTAATTAACTAGAACGATCTATGCTAGTTCAGGACCACGGTTTAGTTACATCACATAGTTTCGCACGGCATAATTTCAACCACGGTTTAGTTACATCACATTGTCATTGACAATCAGTCATTCAGGTCCTCGTCCCAATCTTCATAGTCAGCAAGGACGCACCCGAGCTTCGTGAAAGGCTTCATGTCCAGACGTTGAGCGACTAGCAATGCTCAGACATCAACCCGCGTGATTGCCCCATTGTAGAACATCCCCGTTGGTTCAAGGACTTGATTCATGATCACTTGGGATAGTTCACGCTGTACGTGATAAAACTCAGCTTGGATTCGATGATCTGGTGTCATTCCTATGCTTGTGGCCCAGCTAACAATCTCCGCATCTTTGGTAGTAGCTGACATGCGAAGGCGTTGATTATCCCTTCTGAACTCCATCAGGTGATGCATGAGGTAGAATCCATCAGCCGTACTGTTGTGCGGTTGCTGGATGCAGCAGAAGTCGGTCTTATGGTCGAAAGCCGGTGCTTTATTCCTGGTCTTTTTCATTTTGATATATCCACCAGTCAGGCTGAAGGTCCACATGGCAGAGTAGAGAACACTCTTTACGTGCGTGTAATCCTTTTTCTTGAGGTTCTTCGACGAGTCCAAGTAGATAGCATGGGAGTATTCCGGGTACAGAACGATGAGGACTGCGCCGCCCCCAATGCGCAAATTAAGTACACCTAAAATTAGCCTCCATGCTTGCAAGGAATGAAACATGTACGAAAGTATATGCGCGGATGACTTAAAAGGGGTGATAAGGCAGGAGAATCGCTTCCTTGTCCTTATTAGCGATCATGAAATCGCCGAGGTACTTGCTCGCATAGTCACGGTGCTCTTTGTAAACTTCCAGGAAGTCCTCATGCATATAGTATGGGTCCGCGAGGCAGATATATTTGATGTTCTCCATATTGATGATGGAGTTGAGATACAGTGCATACATGCGGATGCACTGGAAATCCAGCTTGGTCATGTGGAACATGTTGTAGATGTAGTCAAATCGCAGGAGGAACTGATTCGCGGGCCAGGTATCGACGTACATCTTCCCACCGGTACATGAGCCGCGTAAAGCGAGTATCCTAGATATTTCGCGGTGAGAAGGTTTTTGTCTCGGGCCAACACATCTTCATGGAGTCTCTTTAGATCATTGTTTAGTATGTGATCTAGCGCTTTGGCAGGTAGGATTGGCTCGCCGGCGATGTGGACATGGGGCTTACCTTCGACAGGTATTCTGTCTACCACTAGGGGTTTCAAAGGCGACTGGCTGCTTGAAGCACCTATGGCGCCTTTAGGTCTCTTTGTCGGTCTCTTCCTTTGCTTCTTGGGGATGGCGGTAGTGAGCCAACTATACCTTCCCTAACCACCACCTCAAGTGTCCTCGGGCTAAACAGTGGACGTGCCTCGGGGGGTTGCTGGGTAGAGGTGGCATCTGGAGGCGTCTCCTGCGAGGATGGCTTGAAGAGAGACTTTTTGCATTCCGCCTTAGGACGTCCCGGCTCCGGCAAATCAGGCAGCATCAAGTCATCATCGCCACATTCATAGCATGAGTCTTCGGCGTCTTGAGCCATCAATCCATCATAGGCGGTATTCAAATACTGGTTCGGGTCCTCATCATCATCCTCCGTGTCATCATCAACATTTGCTTCTTCGACAGCGGGGGCGACATGATCTGGCACGAATGGAGGCTCTTCCTCGCGTTGTACGCTACCATCATCCGCCATGACAGGTGCAGGTAATTTGGTAGATGGGGTGGTGTTCATACCTTCTGGAGAACTTGGCGTTGGCGTGATACTGGGCTCCTCGAGACGAATAAGAGACTTCTGACAAGTCAAGAGCCAGTTCTTGCATCCGCCAATAAGAGTAGTGGTCTCGTCATCACCTGCTGGTATCGGAGGATGCAACTTCTCGAAGCCCGCTAAGACACTAGCCACGTTAACCTTGAAGACGCCATCGGGCATCTGTCGGTTGTGGAACATGCGGTCCTTCGGCTTCACGATGGTTGCCTTTCCCACATCCACCTTCCGGCCCTTGATGTCGTAGAGTAGGGTGCACGGGGTGTCGTCGGCCTACGACGGAGACATGTCTGCAACATCGAACATCTGAAAGGCAACTAAAACGGAAGACTATAGAAATGCTGGTGAAAAGGCTATGTCGCGTAATTACCGTGATGGCGTCGAGCTCAGTCAGCAAGGAAGGCCCGCCGAGCATGCCAGATATGGAGGTCGGGCTGCTATGAACAGGAACGGGACCTTCTGCGGTTGCTTGGGCAGGTGTTGGTGTCTTGGTGTTCGCCAAGTTGCTCGCGCCAAAGCTGGGAATTGGCTAGTCCTTCGGCCGTGCATTTGGATTGCTCTTTGACCAATTGAAAATTGTCGGTATCAAGGAGGCCACCGCGTTAGTGACCAACCCACTTACTACATCGACCAACTCTTCTTTGGTCTCAGCTTTGGTCTTATTGACCGCAATCGCGACCTTCTCGTTCATGCACTCCTGAGTGATGACCAACCGTCTTTTCCTTCTACCTTCTGGCCCCTCGGGGGTAGCACGTCTTCCACGAGACGCCATCTCCGACACCGTCCACACGTCCATAGGACGGCGTCTTCTCCATTGGGACATTTTTCAGTATGTTCAGGGCCCGGTTGAATGGGGTGTCCCACTTGGGCCTCACCGACGACTGTCACGACTCGTCGCTTTCGGCTGCCTTTTGATGCTGCTCTTTCTACAAAAGGAACGTGGATCGTTTACTAATGTGACAAAACTTGCAGTCAAATTGATTGGATGCTAATATGATAATGTGGTAATATAACAATTACCAGAAGTCCCATGAACTCCCTCGTGTTCGGGTCCGTGTAAAAGATCTTTTTGACTTTGTCCAACTTGTACCGGGCCCAGATCTAGTCATGCTCGTCCGGGTCGGTGAACTCCGCCAAGGGGTCTGGGATCCCGAGACTTTCACGTTCGGCATCCTCCTTGGCCCATATCTGCCTCTTCTCCTTGTAACCACGGATTCCGAGGCGGTGGGGAGGCATGTTCCTGGCCTGGAGCGCCTTCATTTTCTCCGACTTTTCCTTGACCTCTTCTTTTTCGCAATTCAAAAGGAATTTTGCAAAGTCCTCTTCTGTTATTGTCGGATTATCAGCATGAATCTTGGACCACGGTTCATTCTTCCCAACCGCTTTTTTCACCCGAACTTTCCAGGAGGACAAGTCATTGGTGAAAGTCACCATCGCCTTCTCGTTTATCTTTGTCATGGCGGGGTCGTTCCACGGGTCTTTATATTCCTTTTCATTCCGGCTGGGGAACATGAACGTATTGTGCAACTTCTTTAGGAGCATGTGCTCCATATGTGGTATCTACTTCAACCTGTCGCATTGAAGTTGGTGGTTTCCCTGAGGATGCATCCAAGTTGATTGCCCCAGCACTTGCGCGCTTCCTCCGGCGTCGTTGGCTGTAACTTCAAGGGGGAATCTCCGTGACCACAATTTGTCTGATGCCAAGCTCGTTTGGTTTTTCGTGTCCTCTTCTTCTTTGGTGCTTTACCGGCTACGACATCATCTTTGCCGGTCTCGAGGGCGGTGTCGTTGCTGGTGCCAGTGTCGACGACGGGGTCGGGATTGGCACCACTCCCGCCACCATGCAACCCCATCTGGTGTTCGTCCACGTATTCGAAATAGTGGTTTGCTGCCTCCATGGGTCTACGGAGTGAGCAGAACCACCCACGACTTCGGCGTCAGTAGACATGTTTCCTATGCAACAATTGTAAATAAAAGATATAATGAAGAGAAAAAAAGGGGCATATATTTGGTCGGAATGTTGATTCATTCCCCTTCCGAAAAATCCCGGGTACTCCATATGTCCTCGTTTCTAGCACAAGTCATGCTGAAAATTTTGGCATCACCTTTGCCAAAAAGTGGACATATGGAGCGCCTGAAATTTGCCGGAACAGAAATGAATCAACATTCCGGCAAAACATAGGCAGCTCGGATACCATGAGGATAATAAATAGAATTCTCTTGACACCATCACAAGATTAATTATACAAATATAAACAGAAAATAATAAATGGATGCAATGACCTACGCCGAATCTAAGAAAGGCAAAAGGATGCAATGACCTACGCCGAATCTGAGGATAAAAATATTTTCTTGCCACGAGTTAAAAACATCAAACTTTTTGCCCACTAGTTCAAAATTAGTGTATCAAACTACGGTTCCTACCAAAACACATGCCTGTTGAAATGAATTTGTAGAAATCATAACTAGATAAGAAATGCTACACATCAGCCATATGCATGCATACCAAAGCCTGCTGTCGAAGTGCACCTTGCCTGAGGGGGGTCGGGTACCTACTGCCAAAGAGCACTGTCACAGAGAGAGAGAGAGAGAGAGAGGTGGGGGTCGGGTACCTGTTGGGGCCTCCTCAACCCTAGACGATAGGGAGGGGCAGCGGCGCCGATGGGTGAGCTCGGGGCGGATCTGCTCATGAAGGGCACGGCGCTGGGGGTGACGGCGATGCTGGGTGGAGTAAGGGGCGGCGCGGGGAGGAGTCACGGGTGGCACGGGGGGTGACACCGACACTGGTGGACACGGCGGGGGGGGGGGGGAATTGGGGAAGAAACTGGGGCAGCAGGAGATTTGGTGACTTAGCACGCGCGGCGGTTAACTAAAACTAGCGGTAGCACTGGTTTAGTTCCAACGCTACGGCTATAGCAGTTTGCCGTAGCGCTGGTTTAGTACCAACACTACTACTAAGTAGCAGTAGCGCTTGTACCGACCGAGCGCTACTGCTAACTTTATTATGTTTCTTTATTATTTTATTTTTATTATGTTTCTTTATTATTTTATTTTTATTAATTTTATTTTCTTTTTATCTTTTTTCTTTCCTTTCCTGTTTACTTTACTTTTCTTTTCTTTTTATCATTTTTCTTTCCTTTTCTTTTTATTATTTGTTTTTCTCCCGATCGAGGACGATTGCGTCTCCCTCTCCCGTAATGCGTGAATATCACGGAAACCATGCATGTGGTAACATATCAGTTCACCGATAACGGTTACTTAAGTGCGTACACAAAATAGATACAAATATATAAACGTAGGTTTCTGATTAGCTGCGTCGACGACGTTTCACATTGAGCTTCTTCCCTTTCTTGTTCGTTGCCGAGTAATTGAGCCCCTCGTGACTTTTTCGGAGCCATGGAGTACGGTCTTTCCGCCGCCATGTAGTCTTGATTCTTCTTTTCACGTATGCTTCATCGTCATCGTCATCGTCATCTTCCCTCATCGGGTTGCCGTATTGGTTGTAGTCTTCCTCGTTAGCGACTCCAATACGGCAACGAGTCGCATCTTTCAGTTGTGCCATTAGCGTCGTTAGTGACCCAGCATTCCTCATCCCATCCATTGTCGCATCGTGCATTCCAGCATAGTCAAGCTCCCAGATCTCTTTGACCCTTCTGTAGAATCTTTCAGTTGTGCCATTAGCGTCGGTCACGCATTGAATTGTCACCCCGGAGTTCTGGTAATCACTGTCCATGTCCTTGGCCTCCGTGTAGAACATGTACCCATTGATATCGTAGGACTAATAGGTCGCGAGCTTGGGCGCAGGGCCATGTGCTAAGGCGTGTATGAGCAATCCGTCCGAACTGCCCTCTTTCGGGGGATTTTCGAGAACTTGATCTTTGAACCAACGCAAGAAAGTAGCGTTGTGCTCTAGAGTAACTTCATCGTCCATCTTGAGCATCCCCTTATCACGGTACTTATTTGCGATGCTTTCTTTATGTCGTGCCACATAATCATCTACCACATCTAGGTGTTGTAGCACTACTAAGTTAGCCCTGTCAACCTCGTTCCGTCGTTCTGAGTAGTCCACATGCAATTCCCTCCGGCCGTTGTTGTGACCATCTCCTTCGAGCTTCCCATCGTGCTTCTTGACGGGCAAACCAACAACACGGTCTCCGACGCTTATATAATTCTTGCAAAAGGAGACGCACTCATGCGTCAGATACCCCTAGACGATGCTCCCTTCGGGACGGGACTTTTTATGAACGAATCCTTTGATCACCCCATTCATCCTCTCGAACGGCATCATGCTGTGAAGGAATGTCGGCCTGAGGTCGAAGATGCCGTCCATGATGTGGACACACAAATGCACCATGACGTCAAAGAACACGGGCGGGAAGTACATCTCAAGCTCACATAGTATGACAACGATCTCTTCGTGTAGCCTTCGGAGTTGCTTCACACTTATGGACTTTCGAGAGATAACGTTGAAGGAGTTGTAGAGACCAATAAGCGTGTCATGGACGTGCTTGTCCATTATCCCTATAATGGCAACCGGGAGTATATGCGTCATCATTAGATGACAGTCATGAGACTTCATCCCGCTAAACCTTTTCTTCTTGGGGTCTAGAAATATGCCTATCTTCCCACAGTAACCGGAACTGACTTTGATTCCCATAAGGCACTTGATGAATTGATCGATCTCCTTCGGACTTAAGGTGAAACAGGAAGGGGGGCAATAATTCTCCTCCTTATTATTGACTTTTCTTCCCCTTTCCCCCTCCTCTGTCTCGGTCTCCGTCTCCTCCATCAACTTTTTACGATGGATGTCTTTCCTGATCTTCAAATCTTCCAAGTCTTTCCTTGCCTTCGGCCCATCCTTGGTCTTCTTCGGCATGTTCATCAGTGTGCCAAGCAAGATTTTGAGGACATTCTTTGTGATATGCTTTTGATCAAGGCAATGAGGAGTGTCGTGATTGGACCACTACTCCAAGCCCCAGAAAACAGACCTCGTTTTCCATACGTTCAGCAGCGGCTCTGGTGCCTTTTCGATCTTTCTCGGCACGGGGCATTGTTCCCAGTTTCTCAACAGCTCGTCAATTTCGGCGCCGCTCCTCTTACGTGGAGGTCCTCGAAGCTCAGCCAACCCATTGAATAGATCTCCACGCTTTCTCCACGGGTCATCCTTCTCGAGCCATCTACGATGCCCCATGTACATGATTTTCCCAGACCCGCCATCTCTCGTTGACGTAAGCTGCTGAGACGTTGTATCATCCATGCACCTTGTGCATCCGCGATATCCATGGCACACCTGGCCTGAGGTGTACCCATAACCGAGATAGTCGTGCACCGTCATCATCAGCGCGGCTCTCATATGGAAATACTCTCCTTTGCTGGCGTCCCATGTCCATGCGGGTGATTTCCATAACGTGTCTACCTCCTCTTGCAGAAGCCCCATATACAGGATAATACTATTTCCCTGTTGTTTCGGCCCTTGAATCAGCATGCACATGTGTATGTACTTTGTCTTCTTGCACTTCCATAGGGGGAGGTTGTACATCCATACAAACATGGGCCATGTGTTGTGATTGGTGTTCTGGTTTCCCAACGGATTCATGCCATCGGTAGTCGCACCAAGCATGATGTTCCTTGGATCTTCTTTAGCAAATCCATATACGATGTTGAATGCTCTCTACTGGCTACCATCTACGAGGTGTCTCAGCCTCGGATCATCTCCATCGTCGGGCTTCTTCCTCTCCACATGCCAACGCATGAGCTTTGGTTCCTTAGGATCTACGAAATACCACTGCAGACGGGGAGTGATCGGAAAGTACCATACAACTTTCTGAGGAGCTTTCTTTCCTTCCTTCTTGTATCGAGAAGCATTGCACATTGGTCAGTTGGTTTTTTCTGCGTGCTCCCCCCGATAAATGATGCAATCGTTGATGCATGTGTGGTACCTAATGTGTGGCAAATCAAAAGGGCAAACGATTTTCTTAGCCTCCTCGACACTACTAGGACACAGGTTCCCCGTGGGAAGAACTTTATTATGTAGATACTTCAAATGCTCATCGAGGCTTTTGTCTGTCCATTTGTTTTTGGCCTTCGTCTTTAGAAGTTCGAGCGTGAAACTCAAGCGGGTCACCTCGGGATCGCAACCGTCATACAATGGAGTCCTCGAGTCCACTTCAAGTTGAGCCAGCTTGGCCTCCTCTCTAGAAGCAGCTCTCACGATAGTCGTACTCTTGCAAAGGACGTCTTGAACATGAGGATCTTGCATGACTGCACTTAGTAGCGTCGAAGACTACGGCGTGACCACCGCCTCTTTTCCGCCATGTTCGGACTCTTCTTTGCCGTGTCCGGAATCTTCTCCACCTCCGTCATTTCCGGACTCTTTCCTGCCGCCATATCCGGCACCATCGTCTTCATGTCGATCGGTCATCTCTTCGTCTAGCCACATGTCGTTATTCCCTGCCACTTGGACGTCCTCATCATCATCATCATCTTCTTCATTTATCCACCGAGTATAGCCATCCATGAAACCATTCATCAGCAGGTGCGCCTTCAAAGTGCCACGATCAAAACGGTCAAAAAGGACTCCTTCCTTGCATCTTGCACACGGGCATCTAATCCTAGTCCGATTATTTGCATGCATGTCCATCACCGCGGATTGCATGTACCGCTCCACCTTCCATCCACTCACCTTCATGACCGACTGCACGGTATATCAAGCAAAAGGGTTATAAAATAAATAATGCATGCATGCTTCAAAGTCATATAAAATTTTGGCATGATCTTGCCTAAAAATAGGACATATTGAGTTTGCTCGAAATTCACCGAAATGGAAACAAATTGACATTTCGGCAAAACATAAGCAACTCGATCGGATGGCATGTCACACTCGCACAAATATCTCCATATATATATATCCCAAACACACATATTATCATTCACACACATATTCCCATTCTTTAAGTGAACAACTTTTTAGTCACCTATATATATCTCCCGAGAGAGACCGATCGAGTGAGATGATGAGAGAGACCAATCGAAAGAGCACGCGTGGATGGCTAAATAGCTAGCAAGATCTAGTTGTTGGGGAGGAGAGGTGAATCTAGCTATCTAACTAATGGAGAGGGAGTTATGGTGGAGGGGGAATTAATATAATGGAGAGAGAGTTATGGTGGGGAGGAGATGTGAGAGAAGTCATTTATGAAGGAGAGTTATGGTGGAGGGGGACATTAATGAGGAGAGAATAGAGGTAGGAGGAAGAGAGAAGAAGAGAAACAATGGTGTGGAGAGTGTGGAGAGGGGAGAGGAGGGGGAGAGAGGTGAAAGTGGGGGAGAGGAGGGGGAGGGGAGGGGTAAAAAGGTGGCAGCCGCAACTAGCAGTAGCGCTGGATATAAGTTAGCGTTGCTGCTATTATATTAGTTGTAGCTCTGCGTCACACAGAGTGCTACTACTAAGTGGGGCCAACTAGCACCAGCGGTGCTGCAAAACAAAACGCTACAGCTAAACACTTAGCAGTAGCGCTGGATTTTGGGCAACGCTGCTACTACAGCTACCGTCGGTGGCATAGTCTGGTCCCACATAGTAGTAGCATGTTTTTACAAAGAAGCGCTAATACTAAGGTGTTAGTAGTAGCTGTTAGCTGGAGACGCGCTACTGCTAATTAGCAGCAGCGTTTTTTGTTTTCCAGCACTACTACTGAGGTCCTGCCTATAAGGTTTTTCCTAATAGTGATAGTGATTGCAATGGAATAGTAAATGAAAGTGGTAAATGATGGAGGTGTAAACAATGATGGTGATATGGACCGGAGTCACATGATGTTCACTAGTGATGCCTCTCTCCCAAAAGATGATAATAAACAATGCTAGGGTAAACAAATCACAATTGGGCAATTGATAGAATTATGATCGCATCGCAATGCTAATTATGCTCCTTGATAGTTAGAGGTTCAATAGGAATGGGCAGTATGCCAAGACAAGTAGACCGTTTATTCATCAGCATCTACTTACTAGTCATCCACCTTGAGGTATCTATCCAGAACACCTCTCTGGTATTAAGTTGCGAGCCCCACCCAAACTGTAAATTCAAAGCAATGGACAACTGCATTAACGAACTATGCGTAAGGTAAACAATCCCTGCAACCGTGGTCACAAGCACCGTTGTTTTCTCCCTGGTGGCAACAAGCACATCCCCTAGTATCATGTTTCTGTCACTCAAGCTAGACATCGAGGGCCCCGAACCCACAATCATGCATAACGCTCCCTCTTGGAATTACGATCTACTACTTCGCCAAAGCATTAAAAAGCAACGGAGAACATACATGAATCACTAAGGAACATAATATAAAAGGATAATCGAATATATAACTCAAAAAAATCTTAACATAATCTCATAATCCATCGGATCCCAACAAACCGAGCATAGCTATAGCAAGAGAATTACATAGATGCCTTGATCATGTAGGGCAGCTCACAAGGACTAACCATTCAAGCACAAGATTGGAGAGAAGACATCACATAGCTACTGGTCATGGACTCATGGTCCAAGGAGGACTACGCAAGGCACGTACGAGAAGCGTCCATGGCAGTTGTGACGCTCCCGGAGGTCAATCCTCCCTCTGGCAGGGTGCGAGGAAGAGGTCTCCTAACGCTCCCAATCTTGGAAGCGCTGCGGCGGCGGAACGATGGAGAAATTCGAGATTCCAGAAAGTCTCCGAGGCTTTCCTCTCGGGACTCTAAATATAGGCCAAAGGAGGGTACCGGAGGAGATGGGACCCACCCAGGCAATCTCCTGGCGCGGCCTAGGGCCTGGCCGCGCCAGTAGGCCGCCTAGGAGGCCCGTGGCACCCCTGTGTCCCTCCTTCGGTGATCCGAAGCTTCTGTTTCGCTGATTTTTTTTATATTTTTTCTTGATTTTTTCGAGCTACAAAAAATTGGGTAACACCCCTGCAAAATAGACATCAGCAGACAGAAACTGGCACTGGGTACACTGAGTTAGTAGGTTAGTCAAAATATGTGTAAAATGGTATAAAAGTGTAGCAAAACATATACCAATGTCATTGCTACTTCTCAAACAACAACGCCAAAAATTGGCACGTTGACGGAGACTTGGCTTGCGTTGGTTTTTCCCTCGAAGAGGAAAGGGTGATGCACCACAGGAGCAGTAAGTATTTCCCTCAGTTTGAGAACCAAGGTATCAATCGAGTAGGAGAATCTCGTCAAGTCCAGAGTACCTGCGCAAACACAAAAGAGCTTGCACCCAACACTATAAAGGGGTTGTCAATCCCTTCAAGATTGATTGCAAAGTGAGATCTGAATGCGGAAAGTGCAACGAAGTACAAGAGTAAGGCTGAAAATATGGTGTGAAGTAGACCCCAGGGCCATAGTGTTCACTAGAGGCTTCTCTCAACATAACAAATATTACGGTGGGTGAACAAATTACTGTCGAGCAATTGATAGAACCGCGCAAAGTCATGATGATATCTAAGGCAATGATCATACATATAGGCATCACATCCGAGACAAGTAGACCGATACTTTCTGCATCTACTAATATTACTCCACACATCGACCGCTATCCAGCAGGCGTCTAGTGTATTGAGTTCATGACGAACAGAGTAACGCTTTAAGCAAGATGACATGATGTAGAGGGGTAAACTCAAACCAATGATGAAAACCCCATCTTTTTACCCTTGATGGAAACAACACGATGCGTGCCTTGCTATCCCTTCTGTCACTGGGTGAGGTCACCGCACGGTATGAACCCAAAACCAAGCACTTCTCCCATTGCAAGAATTATAGATCAAGTTGGCCAAACAAAACCCACAACTCAAAGAGAATTACAAGGATATGAAATCATGCATAAGAGAGATCAAAAGAAACTCAAATAATATTCATAGATAATCTGATCATAAATCCATAATTCATCAGATCTCGACAAACACACCGTAAAGAAGATTACATCAGATATATCTCCATGAAGATCATGGAGAACTTTGTATTGAAGATCCAAGAGAGAGAGCAAGCCATCTAGCTACTAGCTTGGACCCGTAGGCCTATGGTGAACTACTCACGCATCATCGGAGAGGTCATGGTGTTGATGAAGAAGCCCTCCGTATCCGAATCTCCCCTCCGGCGGGGCACCAGAACGTGCCCCAGATGGGATCTTGTGAAGACAGAAGCTTGTGGCAGCGGAAAAGTATTTTCGTTGATCTCCAGATTTTTTTGGGATTTTAGGGAATATATAGGCAAAGGATCTAGGGCAGGGGAGGCCCAGGGAGCCCGCAAGCCTGCTAGGCGCCCCCCCCCCCCCCGGCCGTGCCTAGGGTGCTTGTGGGGTCCCTTGCTGCCCCTACCTTGGTTCTCAAGCTTGACGCGTATCTTCTATTTCGGAAAAAAATCTTTTCGGAAGTTTTATTCCGTTTGGACACCGTTTAAAATCCTCCTCTAAAAAGGGTTAAAACACGGAAAAAACAGGAACTGGCTCTTGGCACCGAGTTAATAAGTTAGTCCCAAAAAATATATAAAAGGCATACAAAACATCCAAAGTTTGACAAGATAATAGCATGAAACCATGAAAAAATATAGATACGTTGGAGATGTATCAAGCATCCCCAAGCTTAACTCCTGCTCGTCCTCAAGTAGGGAAGTGATAAAGACTAAATTTTTGATGTGGAATGATACCTAGCATAGTTGTCCTTTGTAACTTCTTTCATGTGACATGAATGTTCAGATCCGTAAGATTCAAAACAATAGTTTTCTATTGACATGAAAACAGTAATACTTCAAGCAAACTAGCAAGGTAATCATGAACTTTCGAAATAACAAGGCAAAAGAAAGTTATCCCTACAAAATCATATAGTCTGGCTATGCTCCATCATCCCCACACAACTAATTTAAATCATGCACAACCCCGGTATTGGCCAAGTAACTATTTTCACACTCTTACTTTCTCAAACCTTTTTCAACTATCACACAATACATGAGTGTGAGCCATGGATATAGCACTATAGGTGGAGTAGAGTGTGGTGGTGTTTGTGAGACAAAAAGGAGGAGATGGTCACATTGACTTGGCGTATCACAGGGTTATGGAGATGCCCAATAATATATATCAATGTGAATGAGTAGGGATTGCCATACAAAGGATGCACGAGAGCTATATGTATGTGAAATATCAAATGGAGAACTAGTGGGTGTGCATCCAACTTGCTTGCTCACGAAGACCTAGGGAAATTTTGAGGAAGCCCATCATTGGAATATACAAGCCAAGATATAAAATAAAGATTCCCAATAGTATATGGTGGTGACAAAACAGGAAGCTCTCAATCATGAAGAACATGGTGCTACTATGAAGCACAAGTGTGGAAAAAGATAGTAGCATTGTCCCTTCTCTCTTTTTCTCTCTTTTTTTATTTGGGCTCTTTGGCCTCTCTTTTTTCTCTCTTCTCTCTTTTTTTTATTTGGGCTCTTTGGCCTCTTTTTTTTCTCAAATGGTACAATGCTCTAATAATGACGATCACCACACTTTTATTTACTCACAGCTCAAAGCTTAGAACGATGATGACTCTATAGGAAATGCCTCCGGCAGTGTACTGGGATGTGCAACGATCTAGCTTGGTGTATGACATTGAAACATCTCACTTGCTAACGTACAATAATGCAATGGCAATACGAGAGTGACGGCACAAGTCATGATACGGAACGGTGGGATTTGCATGGCAATATATCTCGGGATGGCTATGAAAATGCCATAGTAGGTAGGTATGGTGGCTGTTTTGAGGAAGGCATATGGTGGGTTTGTGCACCGGCGAAAATTGCGCGGCACTATAGAGGCTAGCAATGGTGGAAGGTGAAAGTGCATCTATACCATGGACTCACATTAGTCATGAAGAACTCACATACTTGTTGCGAAAGTTTCTATTAGTAATCAAAACAAAGTGCTAAACACATGCTCCTAGGGGAAGGGTTGGTAGGTGTTAACCATCGCGCGATCCCGACCTCAACACAAAGGATGACAATCAATAGATCAATTATATGTTACGGGAATCACTAGCTTCAACACAAGTATTTCTAGATTCACAACACCCTACTAACATAACTCTTTAATATTACCAAATCCACGTCTCAAAACTAATTGAGAGGAATCAAACTTCTCTTTCTACTCAATGCACATAAAGATGGAGGTTTTTGTATCCTCTTTGGGTACCTATCACCTTTGGGACTACTTTCATAGCACAAACCAACTACCAAGTCACGCACCGCCGTGCTCTAAAAGATCTAAGTGAAGCACATATAGCAAAATTATCTAGGCTCAAAAGATATAAGTGAAGCACAATGAGCATTCTAGCAAATTCTCAATGAGTGCATGTCTCTCTCAAAAGTTGTGCATCAAGGATGATTGTGACACAACAAAAAGAAAAGACTCCTACGATACAAGACGCTCCAAGCAAAACACATATCATGTGGTGAATAAAAATATAGCTCCAAGTAATGTTACCGATGGATTAAAGACGAAAGAGGGGATGCCTTCCCGGGGCATCCCCAAGCTTCGGCTTTTTGGTGTCCTTCAATTTGTCTTGGGATGCCCTGGGCATCCCCAAGCTTGAGCTCTTTCCACTCTTTATCCCTTTGTCCATGAGAACATCACCCAAAACTTGAAAACTTCACAACACAAAACTTAAACAGAAACTCGTGATATCATTAGCACAAGAAAACAAATTACCACCTCTTTAGGTACTGTAGCAATCTTGATTTCTATTTATATTGGTGTTAGATTACTGTATTATCACTTTTCCATGGCTAGTACCCCCCGATACTACACATAGTTTTATCAAAACAAGCAACCAACTCAACAAAAACAGAATCTGTCAAAAATAGACCAGTCTGTAGCAATCTGTATACTTCGTATACTTCTGGTACCACAAAAATTCTGAAAAATTACGAATGCGTGGGAAAAATGCATATCAACCAGAAGCAAAACGAATCAACTCAAAAGCTCTTTCTGAATAAAAATAAAAAATAATCTCGTGAGAGAAAAGTTGCTGTCCTTTTCCAGCAGGATCAAACAACCATCACCAAGACTAATCATAAAGGTTTTGCTTGGCTCAAACACAAAAAGAAACACAAAAGACACAATCATAACAGAATTATGATAGTGTGGACGCAACAAAACAGAAAGTAAAAGATAAATTCATTGGGTTTCCTCCCAACAAGCATATTGTTTAACGCCCTTAGCTAGGCATAAGGCGATAGAATCACGCATCATCATCTTTGGTGCTCAAACCATAAGTAGCGTGATCACTCATCATCTTAAGGTCTTCATCTTTCTTAGATGATTCACCACTATTTTTAGGAACAAAAATAGACTTGGTGACCTTATTGTGGGCAAAGTTTGGAGTATTCTGCACAGCGGCAAAAGTGGAACCCAAGTTGGTTATAACATCCTCTAGTTTGCCAATCCTATAGGAATCATGACCTAGTTCTTCGTTAACTGTGGGTTCCTTCTCCTTTAAATTTTTCAAAACCATTCCCACCTTCGATCCGTACTGAGTGATTTGATTGTGGATCTTTTTATCCAAATTATCCATGAGTTCGATCGTAGCAACTTTATTTTCAATGGCGTCCAGCCTATGCATCACATGTTCCAGAGTTAAGGTAGTTCCATTAACCATGAGTGGGGGTGAGCCTACCAAATTTATTACGGCTCCATAAGAATCAACGGTATGGCTACCCAAGAAATTTCCGCCTACGATGGTGTCAAGAATATACCTATTACAAGGAGAAATACCCACATAAAAACTGTGAAGCAGGACGTTAGTAGATTGCGTACGAGTAGATCTACTCTGAGCATTGCAAATCCTATACCAAGCGTCCTTTAAGTTTTCTTCCTCATTTTGCTTAAAATTGAGAAATTCTTTCTCGGGAGTATCGTTCAGAGCGGTGTGCCTAGCCATGAGGACAGGTAGACTATCCCACACAAGTGAACAGAAAGCAAGCGAGAGAAAAGGGCGAACGAAAAAGGCAAATATTTTTGTAAATTTTTGTTTTTCAGAAGTGGGGGAGAGGAAAACGAGAGGCAAAAAAGTAAATGCAAGAGATGAGCTTGCGACACTTACTTGGATGAGTTCTGGACTTGATCCTCCCCGGCAACGGCGCCAGAAATCCTTCTGCTACTTCTCAAACAACAGCGCCAGAAATTGGCACGTTGACGGAGACTTGGCTTGCATTGGTTTTTCCCTTGAAGAGGAAAGGGTGATGCAGCATAGGAGTAGTAAGTATTTCCCTCACTTTGATAACCAAGGTATCAATCCAGTAGGAGAATCTCGTCAAGTCCGCAGTACCTGCGCAAACACAAAAGAGCTTGCACCCAACGCTATAAAGGGGTTGTCAATCCCTTCAAGACTGATTGCAAAGTGAGATCTGAAGGCGGAAAGTGCAACGAAGTAAAAGAGTAAGGCTGAAAATATGGTGTGAAGTAGACCCGGGGGCCATTGTGTTCACTAGAGGCTTCTCTCAAAATAGCAAATATTACGGTGGGTGAACAAATTACTGTCGAGCAATTGATAGAACCGCGCAAAGTCATGACGATATCTAAGGCAATGATCATACATATAGGCATCATGTCCGAGACAAGTAGACCGATACTTTCTACATCTACTACTATTACTCCACACATCGACCACTATCCAGCATGCATCTAGTGTATTGAGTTCATGACGAACAGAGTAACGCTTTAAGCAAGATGACATGATGTAGAGGGATAAACTCAAACCAATGATGAAAACCCCATCTTTTTACCCTTGATGGCTACAACCCGATGTGTGCCTCGCTACCCCTTATGTCACTGGGTGAGGTCACCGCACAGTATGAACCCAAAACCAAGCATTTCTCCCATTGCAAGAATCATAGACCAAGTTGGCCAAACAAAACCCACAACTCGAAGAGAATTACAAGGATATGAAATCATGCATAAGAGAGATCAGAAGAAACACAAATAAGATTCATAGATAATCTGATCATAAATCCACAATTCATCGGATCTCGACAAACACACCACAAAGAAGATTACATCGGATAGATCTCCATGAACATCATGGAGAACTTTGTATTGAAGATCCAAGAGAGAGAAGAAGCAATCTAGCTACTAGCTATGGACCCGTAGGTCTATGGTGAACTACTCACACATCATTAGAGAGGTCATGGTGTTGATGAAGAAGCCCTCCGTATCTGAATCTCCCCTCCGGCAAGGCACCAGAACATGCCCCAGATGGGATCTTGCAGAGACAGAAGCTTGCGGCGGCGAAAAAGTATTTTCATTGATCTCCCTATTTTTTTTAGGGATTTTAGGGAATATATAGGCGAAGGAGCTAGGGCAGGGGAGGACCGGGGAGCCCACAAGCCTGCTAGGCGCGGGCCCCCTGGCCGCGCCTAGGGGGCTTGTGGGGTCCCCTGCTGGCCCATGCCTTGGTTCTCAAGCTTGACGCGTATCTTCTGTTCCGGAAAAAATATTTTCGGAAGTTTTATTCCGTTTGGACACCGTTTAAAATCCTCCTTTGAAAAGGGTCAAAAACACGGAAAAAACAGGAACTGGCACTTGGCACTGAGTTAATAAGTTATTCCCAAAAAAGATATAAAAGGCATACAAAACATCCAAAGTTTGACAAGATAATAGCATGAAACCATAAAAAATTATAGATACGTTGGAGACGTATCAGTCACCCAAAAGATCATGGAACAAGCAGAAATTATAGATACGTTTGGGACATATCAACATCCCCAAGCTTAATTTCTGCTCGTCCTCGAGTATATAAATGATAACACAATAATTTCTGTGGTGACATGCTAACACACATATAATAACTCCACAGTAAAGCAAGTAAGCTATGCAATTCAAGTCAAGACAATAACAAGCAAGAGTCTATATCTAGTATTGAGTTTAGCAAAGTAATTAAGAACATAAAGGTGCAAGAGCTCTTGCTGTCCGTGACTCGAATGTCTCCAAATGGTGTTTGGGTGCAAGAAGTGGGAGATGGGTTGAGATTATAAAATATATATTTTTAATTGAGAACTCAATCTACTAAACCTCACACTTAGTCTCCTTCGGAATCTTATTTTGACTCATCCCCAGACCACTTGTCAGGCGCAAGTCAAAATGATCCTCTCCCTTTCGATTTTGAGCACTCATGCAATGGATGAGCCTAAGCAAGATATGTTAGCACTTAGGATGGCAAATAGAATAATGATGGGGAAGGAAGCCAAAAAGGTGTGAAAGGCTCACATCAATGAGGACAACCATAGGCGAGAGAAAGCCAAATGATAGATATGATGTGAGGAGTAGGGATTGCCATGTAACGGATGCACATATGAGCTAAGGTAAGCTATCCAATGGAACTAGTAGCGGTGCATAAAACTTGTTTGCTCATGAAGACCTAGAGCTCATTTGAGGAGGCGCATCATTGGAATATGCAAACCAAGTTATATAGTGTAAGGGTCCCCACATAGTTATGCATGAATGATAATCTCTATGTAGTACCAATATGGTAATGGAGTACAAGTGTGGATCTTTCAAAAAGGAATAGTAGTGTGGCCCCCTTCTATCTTTTTATTTATTTTTATTTTTCTTTTTCTTTTTTGTGGCCTCTTTGGCTCTTTCTTTTTATCTCCCATTTGTCCTCTTTGGGATCTTTTGTGTTGTCCACTTTGGAATCTTATCCTCACTTAAGGACAACACTATATGTTTTACATGAATAGAATGAAAAATCATCACACTTTATAGGAAGTACTCAACATAAATACAAGTGAAAACTATCATGATGTATGCAAATGTATGCCTCTGCCTGTGTAGCAGGATATGCAATGATACTTGCCCGTCATGTAGCAGTAATGAGGGCAAGGCCCAACGAGCATGCGGATCTATGATCAAGCAAAAGCATGTATGACATGAAGATCAAGTCATGAGATGGTGGATGTTTCATGGCAATGTATCTCGGAAAGGCTATGGAAATGCCTTAATAGGTAGGTATGGTGGTTGTTTTGAGGAAAGATATAATGAGGCTTATGTATGACAGAGCGTATCATGTCATGGGTTTGGATGCACCGGCAGAGTTTGCACCAACTCTCAATGTGAGAAAGGGCAATGCATGGTACCGAAGAGGCTAGCAAAATATGGATGGTGGAAGTGCTAACAATTGAATACTCACATTAGTCCGAATAACTCATACACTTATTATCGGTAACTCTCTATCTAGTTAGGAAATTCACAAAGATACAAGTACCCCAAGGAGAGGTGTTTGGGGGTTTGGTTATCCTTGCGCATCCTCGACTCATGGTCGCGTGAGGGTACTCTATATATTCCAACCCCTCCAGAGGTTAGCGATCAATTTAGTAGCTAGAGTTCTCAACTAATTTTTAGTTTTTGAAAAACACACGGATTTCCCAAAATACGACACCTATCACTAATAGGCTTAAGCTCTTGGCACCAATAGTCCAAACATTACTCAAATCAATACCTGAAAACTATTGCAAGTTACTGCTATACTTAAATAGCAATCTCAGTTACCTACTCATGCAAGACACACAACTCAGTGCAACGAGCCAACTCTCTAAATAAGATAAGCATGATAACTCAAGAGAGTTCCAGAAGAAACCTAAATACAATCTCTTAAAAATATAAGCATGAAAACTAAGAGCTAAGCATGATAGTAGCTACAAAAATATGAAGAACACACAAAAAGATAAGCATGAAAACCTATGTTGTGTTCTAGAGTGGAATGGAGCTTGTCTCTCTCCCAAAAAAGGTAGGATAGGTTACGACTTGTTATGAATAGCAAGCAAAACTAAAAAAACTAAAAATTAAAGAACGGGACGCTCCTAGCATAGCACATATCATATGAAGTGGTAAAAATATAGCATGGAGATGGACGAACAGATGATTGTCGATAGAGAAGGGGATGCACGGGGGCATCCCCAAGCTTAGACGCTTGAGTATCCTTGAATATTTCTTGGGGTGCATGGGGGCATCCCCAAGCTTGAGCGCTTGACACTCTGTATCTTCTTTCATCATCTCTCCCATCGCATACTTGAAAACTCCCTTCATACAATACTCATCATAAGCTGATTAGAGTGGTTAGTTCCCATAATAAAATAATTCAATACCTGCTGGAAATAAAGATTTTCATGAAAAGATAATGCTTCTCATGATTGCCAAAAGGTTTTTGCAAATAAAAACCAAGCTTAGGATTTTCAAAACAATGAAAACACAAAACATGGCAGAATCTGTGAAAAACAGAACAACATGTAGTAAATAATTTATTCAAGACACTTCTGCAACTAAAATTCAAAAACTCAGAACAGATGCCAGAAAGACAATTATATAGAGCATTCTTTCAAAACAATTAAGATCAAAAAGATTATCTGGTGATTTTTGGCGAATTTTTCCGTCAAGCAGACATAATCTGTTTCTGGACAGCATGTCACAATTTTTGAACTTTCTTGCAATCAGAGGCTATAACTTGGCACGAAGCTTAAAAATAAAGATACAATGATGTTGCTACAGTACTAACACACATCAATACCACTAAAACAGAAAGTAAAAACAACTTGGGTTGCCTCCCAACAAGCGCTTTCTTTTATGCCTTTGAACTAGGCATAATACAAGAAGATCAAGTGTTATCAACTCCAAAAGAATAACTTGCCCGAGTAAGGGACTCATAAGGTAACTTAATCTTCTTTATAGGGAAGTGTTCCATTCCCTTTTTAAGAGGAAATTGGAATTTAATAATTCCCTCTTTCATGTCAATGATAGCACCAACGATGCAAAGAAAAGGACCTCCCAACATAATTGGACATGAAGGATCACATTCAATGTCCATAATAAGAAAATCAACGGGCACGTAATTATCATTGACAATAATAAGCACATCATAAATTCTCCCTAAAGGTTTCTTTATGGAAGAATCCACAAGATGAACACCAAAAGAACATGGATCATAAGGTTTCCAATTAAGCATATCATACATTCTTTTGGGCATAACCGAGGCACTAGCTCCAACATCACACAAAGCAAAGCAAGAGATATTATTCAATTTAATTTTGACCATAGGATCCCAACCATATTCTAGCTTACTAGGAATAGAAGTCTCTAGCTTGAGCTTCTCCTCCCTAGCTTTGATAAGAGCATTGGTGAAGGCAATATTGAGTGTACTAGTGTGGGGGTCTTTAGCCATTCTTTTGCAAAAAAGTGATAACTTCGGAGAGACTACAATTGTCAAAATCAAGATTACCACCATTAATTAAAGTGGTAGTAATGTCATCTAAGCTCATTATTTTGGTAGTCTCTAAATTCATAGGACCTCCTTGTCCTATAGTTGAGGTATTAGCATCACCATTAATAGGTCAATTGGGACTAGGAGTGCGATGGGTTCTTAAACTTTTGAGGTCCTCACCAACTTGTATAGTAGCAATGGTAGTGTGTGTAGGAAGGCTCTTAATTCTCTCTTCCTCTTCCTTTTCTCTAGCCCATCTTTCTTTAAAATTTTCTAGCATTCTTATGTTCTCATTAATTTGGACTTGGATAGCATTCATCGGTGTGGTGTTCCTTTTCTCCAGTGGGGAAGTTCTAATTTTAAGTATCTATACATCATGAGCTATATTGTCCACCTTCAAAGAGAGACTATCTATTTTTTTCTAGTTTCTCTTCTACACTCTTGTTGAAGGCTTTTTGAGAGGTGATAAAATCTTTAAGCACGTTCTCTAATTTAGAAGTGGAGTTTTTGGTGCTAGGATAATTGTTGTTGTTCCCATAGTGGTTGGATGGGAACGGTCTAGGATTGCTACCAAAATTACTCGTATAAGCATTGTTATTGAAGTTGTTCCTAGAAATAAAATTAACATCCACTTGCTCTCTTTCTTGAGCAACCAAAGAATTTAAAGGAACATCATGAGGGCCAATAGCAGCTTGCATAGTAAGTAGAGTCATGATCATGTCAACCTTATCATTAAGGGAGGAAATCTCCTCAACGGGGTTTACCTTCCTACCTTGCTGGAGCTCTCTCGATGTGCCATGGAGAATAATTTGTCATCATCCCATCCAATAGCTTTGTGGCAACACTAAGTGTAGTTGACATAAAGGTTCGTCCCGCGGCCGAGTCTAACAGATTCCGCGAGGTAAAGTTCAATCCTGCATATAAAGTTTGGATAACCATCCAAGTAGTCAAATCATGAGTAGGGAAATTCTTTACAAGAGATTTCATATGTTCCCAAGCTTGAGCAACATGTTCATTATCCAATTGTCTAAAATTCATAATGTTACTCCTCAACTGGATAATCTTAGCAGGCGGGTAATACTTCCCAATAAAAGCATCTTTACACTTATCCGAAGAATCTATGCTATTCCTAGGCAAAGATTGAAGCCACACTTTAGCTCCTCCTCTCAAGGAGAAAGGACAAGGCTTAAGTTTAACAATATCACCATATACTTATTTATATTTTTGCATATCATAGAGCTCAACAAAATTGTTCAAGTGCAAAGCAGCATCATCTCCAGCACCGGATAATTGATCTTTCATAACTAGGTTCAGCAAAGCAGGTTTAATCTCATAGGACGTGGATCTAGTGGCGGGAGAAGCAATAGGAGTGGAGATAAAGTCATTGTTGTTGTGACTAGTGAAGTCACACAACTTGGTGTTCTCCGTGGAACCCATAGCAGCGGCAACGAGCAAGAGCAAAGCAACTAATTTTTTGTGGTTTTTGGTATAAGACTCTAACGGAAAAACAAAAAAGCAAACTAACAAAACTAAAAAAGAAAATTTAAAAGATATTGTGCAACTCCCCTATCTTGAAGACTAGAGTCCCCGGCAACGGCGCCAGAAATTCGCTTGCTGACGAGTTGATGTATATACTTCTCGCCCCTCGTTGGTTACCCCAAGTGGAAGGTGGAGATGTAGTCTGTAGCAAATTTCCCTTACACAGAGACTGTAAGGTTTATTGAACCAGGAGGACTCCTAGGCTCAACAAGTAGGTATCTCCTATCCTGGTCAGCACAAGACATGGACCTGCACACACAACAAATAACTTTGCTCCCAACGAGTACAGAGAGGTTGTCAATCTTTCCGGCCTCGTAGCTTGCAAAGGATCAAAACAGAAGTAGGGAGGTAATAGTGATTGCATGTAGCTTGCAAAGGATCAAAACACAAGTAGGGAGGTAATAGTGATTGCAACGGAAAAGTAAATGATGGAGGTGTAAACAATGATGGTGATATGGACCGGAGTCACATGATGTTCACTAGTGAAGTTTCTCTCCCAAAAGATGATAAACAACTATGTTAGGGTAAACAAATCACAAATGGGAAATTGACAGAATTATGATCGCACCGCAATGCTAATTATGCTCCTTGAGAGTTAGAGGTTCAATAGTAATGGGCAGTACGCCAAGACAAGTATACTGTTTATTCATCAGCATCTACTTACTAATCATCCACCTTGAGGTATCTATCCAGAACACCTCTCTAGTATTAAGTTGCGAGTCCCACCCAAAGTGTAAACTCAAAGCAACGGACAACTGCATTAACGAACTATACGTAAGGTAAACAATCCTTGCAACCATGATCACAAGCACCGTTGTTTTCTCCCTGGTGGCAACAAACACATCCCCTAGTCTCATGTTTATGTCACTCAAGCTAGACGTCGAGGGGCCCGAACCCACAATCATGCATAACGCTCCCTCTTGGAGTTACGATCTACTACTTGTCCAAAGCAATAAAAAGCAATAGCAAACATGCATGAATAACTAAGGAACATAATATAAAAGGATCATCAAATATATAACTTATAACAATCTGAACATAATCTCCTAATCCATCGGATCCGAACAAACCGAGCATAGCAATAGCAAGAGAATTACATAGATGCCTTAATCATGTAGGGCAGCTCACAAGGACTAACCATTGAAGCAGAAGATTGGAGAGAAGACATCACATAACTACTGGTCATGGACTCATGGTCCAAGGAGGACTACTCACGGCACGTCTGAGAAGCGTCCATGGCGGTTGAGAAGCTCCCCAAGGTCAATCCTACCTATGACAGGGTGCTGGGAAGAGGTCTCCAGAAGGTCCCGATCTTGGAAGCGCTGCCGGGGCGGAACGATGGAGAAATTTGTGATTCCAGAAAGTCTGCGAGGGTTTCCTCTCGGGACTCTAAATATAGGCCAAAAGAGGGCAACGGAGGAGGTGGGACCCACCTAGGTGACCTCTTGGCGCGGCCTAGGGCCTGGCCGCGCTAGCACGCCGCCTGGGAGGCCCCTCGCCCTCCTTCGGTGATCCAGAAGCTTCTATTTTTCTGATTTTTTATATTTTTTCCAGATTTTTTGGGGCTTCGAAAAATTGGGTAAAAGACCCTGCAAAATAGACATCAGCAGACAGAAAGTAGCACTGGGTGCACTGAGTTAGTAGGTTAGTCCAAATATGTGTAAAATTATATAAAAGTGTAGCAAAACATATAATAATGTCACCCAAAATATCATGGAAAAAGAAGAAATTATAGATATGTTTGGGACGTATCAGATAGTCACAAATATTTTCGAAAGGAAGAAGGACTATGCTCTTAGGTGTCAGAATTTAGTAAGTAACTCATTTTCTTTGACTTGACAATTTTCTTGATTGTGTTTTACTTTGCCTTATTTAAACATACCTAGCTGTTGCGTTTTAAATACTTAGTTGTCTAATTTTAAATGCATTTAGTTCTCATAATACAGTCACCTTGTTGCCAGGTTTAAACATACCTAGTTGTCACATTTTTAAATACTTAGTTGCTTAGTTTTTAATGGAGTTAGTTCTCATCATACAATCACCTGGTTTCCAGGTTTAAACATACCTAGTCTCCCAATTATAAAATTCTTACTTTTCCAAAAAGTAAACATACTTAATTGTGAGATTTGAAATTATAGTTTCCTATTATTGAAGAAATTGCAGTGGGTGAAGTGTCAGGACATCATTGGTACGTTTTATGCATCAATAATACTGCTCAAAGGTTTGAGGCATTAGATTCAATACGCAATAAAACAAATATGATTCTTATCACCATGCAACCGCCCTAATGAAAAGAATCAAGGAAGCATGGAAGATATATTATCATAAGTCCAGGGTTCAGATTGAAAACTACGAACTCGAGATTATTGACGCTCCTAAGCAGGCCGCAAGGTGAGAACATGTTTTTTGATCTTTTTCCTTTTTTGTAACTACAAACTACAAATATCATTTTTACTCACAAGTTTTAAAAAAACTATCTCTCATCAGTTTTTTTAATGGGAAATAGGAGTGTGCACCGCGGCTTCGACATGCTGGAGTATCTTGACAAGTGGGATGGTGTGAATGTGCCTCAAATTCAGAAAGAGGACATCCCAAAAATAAGGAAGATAACAGCAAACAAGTGGCTCAGTGCTCTCTTGAACAAAAACAAGAAGTGGAAATGGCAGCTTGACAACAACTCTGTGTGAGGTAAGCAAAAGCAATGAAAACGAGCACTTTTTTAACTATATGCAGTTTTGCTCGTGTGTCCAGTTTTTTGTAAGTGTTTTTCAACCTTTCTTTTCTGTTGACTAATTATTGTGTAACGTGGCAACTAATTTTTCTGTAACCTCACAACTAGGTAGTACGTAATTTGGAAACTAAGAATTATATAACCTGGTAGTTAAGTAATTCCATGTGACAACCTGATAATTAGTTATTTGGCAACTATCTTTTTTAATAAAAAATACTAAGTAATTGCAGTCTGGCAACTTCTTCCTTTGTATCAATATAGTAACAAGCTAGTACTAGCCCTTTTTTAAAACTGCAGCAGGCCTCTTTCACTGTAGTTAGCTATGCATGGGATAGGAAGCATGCGCTTCACTGTAGGTGGTTATGCATGGGACCAGAGGCATGCGTTACGAGGCTCTCACAGAAAACTTTTTGTCAGGCTAGCCGCTGCATCGCACATATGCTACGCAACTATTTTAGAAACCATCACACGACAACACATACGTTTTTAGTTGTCGGATTATAGTGTACTTACTTGTCAGTTTTAAAAAAAAGATTCAGTTTTTGGCAAATATACGTGCTCAAATTCTAGCAACCAGATGTTTTTTATTTTAGAAAACTAAGTATTAAAAATGCGACAACAAGATTTTTTTTAACTGGCAACCAAACTATTGTATTTTAAATTAAGCGACTTAGTATAACCTTTTGCACATAAACCGAGAGGAGTACAAGAAAGTTACATATCAGACAAAAGAGACATACATATATAAAATAGCGCCAAGAACGACATTAGCACCCCTCGCAGAACATAGAGCATTCAGAATTACATATATAAATAACATCCAAAATTTTATATATAAATCCAAAATTACACAATGCATCCATGAAAACATCTCGTCTACAGTTTGGAAGGGGCGCGGGTTTATCCCTTGTCGAGCATGTCCTTGCATCATGTGTGTTTGATCCACAGAGCCGACAGGTCCTTTTTTCTTTCTTGCCAATGTTCAATGGGTGTTGAAATGTATTCTTCCTCTTGCGCCCTTTTGTGTTTGACTTTTCTGGTCACGAACTATAGGCTCAGGAGCAACTGCATGTGAAGAATGGTGCTAGTTGTCCGAGCCGCCAACCAGGGTAGAAGTAGCATTTGCACACGCACTCATAAAACTCATGGATGCACTTTGGCTTTGAATTTGGGGGTTAGAAGCAGCTGCATGAGGAGAGTGGGCTTGGTTGCTTGAGCCACCACCATCTTGGGCAGTATATATAGTTGGATCAACATTGTTCAACATAGCAGGCGCACTTGTTCCAGCCGCTGAAGCATTTCAGGCAGAATATGCACCTAGAGCAGAAAACCCTATAGCAGCAGACTTTGACATAGTTGGTGTACTCCTAGCTACCGTTGTAGGATCGCGACACAGAATATTTGACTCAGTAGGAGCTACATAGGATGAACGGCCTTGGTCGTCGGAGACACCAACTTGGGCACCGGGAGCATCAGGATTTGGCATAAGTGGTGCACTCGCAGTAGCCACCGAAGCACTTCCGCCCTGAATGGTTGGCTCGAAAGCAGCTGCATACGAACAACAACCTTGGTTGTTGGAGACGTGAACCTGGGCAGAATAGGCACGTGGAGCAGCATACTTTGACATAGGTCGTGCACTCGCAGCAGTTGCTGAAGAAACTGGAGCAACATCAGCCCTTGATCCTCTTTTTTTGTTCTTTCGCGAGTGCAGCAAGCTCCCTCTTCATATCCTTTAAGTGTGTAGCTATTATCTTCCGACCATCAGCTGTGCGGCACCTAACTTTAGCAAGTAAGGAAAACTCATTCTCCATGAGGGTTGTTTTCATCATAATCAATGACTCCTCAGGCATCTCATGCACTTTGCCAAGGACTTGTGACGACATATCGACGAGCATTTCCTCTGCAAGCCACGCCCATCTCTTGAGTATGTACGTTGCTGGCAACGTGGTAACACCAAGCTGGACTATGATCTGCACTGTACAATGAAATAATATATTAATCATGAAAATAAAAAGGCAGATTGTTTTAGCCATTCAATTATGCATTTGGAGAACCCAGCAACCCCCAAAATCTGCCAAGTAGGAAAAGAAGTGGAGAACATGACAATTATGAGTACAAAAGCCAGCAAGTCCCCAAAATAGGAATATGGAAATGTGCGTATAATTTGTGTGTCTTACCCTTAGTATATGGCAACAGACGATCCCATCACGCTCATACTTGCATCATTCACACATATACACCCCTTCCTCACCATTTGCATGAACCTTAAAGGACTTGTTGTTGTATCCCGGGACAAACTTAGAAATACACTCAACCATGTACTCTTGGGAACCCGTGTGCTTACAGTTGTACGACAACAGTGACTGCATCTCCCCTGGAACCTAACAAAAATATTGCGCGTATAGATACTTGACATTTGGACCTCAATTGGGTTGTAACTCCACTTCCTAGCTGTTGTGATTGTTGTGTCTGCATCCTGCTTTTTCTCAGCACACATTATCTTCTCGTGTATGGCAGCATATTAGCGAATAAAGTCCATGATCGAGTTTTGCGGGTTGACATACTTTTTGAGCACATCATTGAAGCCTTCACTACTTTGCGTGGTCTGGAGAAAGGGGTAGAACTTGTGCATAAAGTAGGCAGGCACCCAACATCTTCGTTTCTCATACAAATAAACAAAGTCTAGGTGTTCTGCAGCCCCATGTTGCTGAACCATTGCAATCCACCTTGCTTCAAACTCCCCAGGAGTGTAGCTATCATTGACACAGTCACTGAACTCGGTTTGCAACTCTGGGTGTTTCGCTGGGAACGGACCAAGCTTCTCAGTAGCATTTTGATTATATGCCAACGACTGTTCCTGTGTGTTGTATTGGGAAAAACATCCTGAATAGCAGACCTCATGGCAAAACCTTGGTCTGTTATGATATTGGTTGGAGCCAAACCACCCATTGCCTCTAGGAATGTCTCAAATAGCCAAACGAAGCTTGTCGATAGGTCATTCCTAAGAAAACCACACCCAAACTGAATTTACTGTCCATGGTTGTTTATACCAATAAACGGGGCACAAGGCATCTTGTATATATTTGTCAAATATGTTGTGCCAAAAGAGACACAATCATTGAAAAACTTGTAAGCCCTTCTCATTGAACCATCAATCCAATACATGCATTGGACCTTATCATCATCATCAAGCTTGTACTTGTAGAAGAAGTCTTTGTCAAGTTGGTGCTTGCTCTTAAAGTACTCAACCGTGTCCTGCATATCACTGTATTTGTGCTCAGCCCGGAACTTTGCCAGCACGTTTGCCAAGTCTTTGTTAGTGTAACCAATCGCTTCACGTTGGCCATGCAACTCTGTCAACAGATGCATCTGTCTAGAAGGTTCCAGATTGCACGAATGAAGCAACTTCACAAGCTGTTGTTCTTCTTCAGGGATATGTCTATGCAATCGTAGGTACCCTGTCAACGACCACTTCTTGATGAGAGGGTGGTTATGGTCGTCATTTATTTCTGTAACAACCCAGGAATTATCTCTTCGCTTGACAAACATACGGGCTGGGCAGTTTGTTCTTTTAGTTGTATTCCTCCACCTCTCAGGGGCGATAGGTTGCGGGTTTTGGGTGTCTACTTTCTTCTTGATCTTCATCCCAGCTCTATGGCACACAAGGGATGCTCTTATTAGTTCACCATTGGCCGACTTTTTTCTGAAATAGTAACTCACTCCAAACCCTTTCTGCCTCGCATACATTTTGTAGTGTTTTTAACATCCTCAAGAGTGTCAAACCTCTTCGTGGTTGTGGGTTGCTGTGGCGTGGACATCACCTCTAGCATGTCTTCATCCTCATTTGCATTGTCATCATTTGGTGTGTGATTAGATGATGCATCTAACATCTGGTCTGTGTTTGCCGGTTTCTCTAACACAGTGCATGATGCACTGACAGTCTCACGATCTGCATAACACACATAACCATTTTAGTAACATTTTTTAGAAACTCATGGTTTGTGCATCTTTTTCTTGAAAACTGGTAATCAGGTACATCTTTTTCAAATCAGGGAGGCATGTGAAATATGTATTTTTGCATAGCTATTAGAAACAAAGTATTCTAAAATAATCCAGTTTTTTTCATGGTAAACTAGAAAACATTTTGTCTATTCACAACCTTTTGGTACGGCCTTTTTTGGGTATTTTTACAGGATATTCTACATGAAACCAGCATTTTAAGTAGAAAGAAAGGAACTGCCATTTTTTCATGGTAACTAGGCACATTTTTTCCGACAACCATCTGCATGGAGTTATTCAAACCAGCAAAAGAAACTGCCATTTTGTTTTCATAGGAACTAGGCATAATTATACTGACAACTACTACGTTTTCTATGTGGCAACTAGGTGTGAAATAGCAGTGAACACAAAAAGCCTTGTTATGTTAGTGATTAGCCTTGAAGGCCTTTTTTGGGAATTACGGTAGCAACAAAAACACAACTAGATGGTGGTGGTGTAGTTGGAAACTGTAGGAATTACGGTAGCAGCAAAAACACTACAAAAACGCTACAGGATATTCTACATGAAACCAGCATTTTAAGTAGAAAGAAGGAACTGTCATGTTGTCATGGTAACTAGGCACATTTTTTCCGACAACCATGTGCATGGAGTTATTCAACAAGCAGCAAAAGAAACTAGAATTTTGTTTTCATAGGAACTAGGCACAATTATACTAACAACTACTGCATTTTCTATGCGGCAACTAGGTGTGAAATAGCAGAGAACACAAAAATCCTTGTTATGTTAGTGATTAGCCTTGAAGACCTTTTTTGGAATTACGGTAGCAGCAAAAAACATAACTAGATGGTGGTGGTGTAGTTGGAAATTGTAGGAATTACGGTAGCAGCAAAAACACTACAAAAACACAACTAAATTGGAAATTATAGGAAAGGGGAACAAACCTGTGTCATGAGCAGCTAGAAAGTGAGAATCCATCTTTTATGTGGCGTGTCCCTTGTTGTTTCTTGGGAAGTCCTTCCTCCCTACATGTTTTTGTGTGAGATCGAGACAATATATCAGCTAACTTTTGTTTTTTACGAATTTATTGTTCTAAAACAAGGAATTGGAAAGCAAATCAGATGGTGAAGATGCAGAGGGGGACAGAGAGGTGCAGATCTGAGGGGCAAAAAAGAGAGGTGTTGTTTTGGGGGAGAAACAAGAGATTTTTCTGTAGGATTTTCTTTTTTGCCAAAATTGAGGGGCGGTAATTTGTAAGTAGATTCATGTTTCTTGCAAGGATCCTGGGACGGGGCACTTTCGTCCTTATTATTTTTGCTGCTTGGATCACTTGGATCACTCGAGCTGTCACCTTTTTTGCTGATTGTGCTATTGTTTTTCCCCCTTCAGATCTTGTGTTTTATGCCAGTGAAAGTTATTGGGGAGGGAGGAAGAAAACAGGAGTGGATTATGGGGTGGCGGATCTGGGGTGGTTGTGGGATTGGTGGCGGTGGGAGGAGATATTTATGGAAACAACTGCCTCACACAAAAAAAGGAATCATCTGGGATCGGGGGAAGAGCTGGAAAAGGGCAGGCCAGGCTGGCACCTGCCACCACACGGGAGCGCACGTGTGCCATGCCGCTTCGTACTGGAGTCCTTTATTTAATTATAATTATTGATATATAACGGATGTGACATATTTAGATATGATTATGTAGATCTTATATGATTAATATTTTCATATTTGGTTATGTTGATCTAATGGTTCTGATCTACTCATTAATATATGGTCCACCAAGTCTAGGATTGAATGTTTTTTATAGAATTTCTAGCATACCACTGTTTTTTTCTTCTGTATTGTGCTTTTAGTACATACTATAGGTAGATAAGTAGAGAAAAGAGGGTTATATGTACATGAACCAACAACGCCTTCACAAACTCGAAAGTAAAACAAGAGAGCAAACTTGTATATATACTATCATCTCTCCTCTTATTTGGGCAACTTATATATACACCTTATTGGAGTTGTTTTGTATGATGAGCAGTTCTTGTTTCAGGACATGTCAAATTTTACCAGCATGCACTAAAGTATAAGCTATTGGAGATGTTCTAATGACATAAACCTGATGTGGCAAAGCAAGATCATATTCACTCGAGAAAGGTTTAGAAACCCGTGGCACCGAAATTGGGGTTAAGGCTACCGGGATGTTTGGCTTATGACTAAGTTTGCCGAAGGTTGTCAGACCTAAAGTTAGGTAAGTTCGATCAACTTAGATTTGTGTTTGGTTCTAGCCACACCTTAGACAAGCCACATTAGGACGCCCCATTACATACATAGCAAAAATTTCTTAGGGTTGTCAACTTGTGGCTCTCATTTTATTAAACTTCTCTTAGGCAACCTTGGTAAAAATGTGTAGCAAAATGTGGCAATCCAAGGAATAGAACCAAACAACCCCTACATCAAGCTACATTTCGGAGGCAAGCTATTTTCGTTCCAAGGTATTTGGCCTAGAATGCGTATCCGACCTATCCGAATCAGACTGACGTGACATGTCGATACAATCGTAAGGCACAAAGTCATGCTGACCATAAATTGATGTCCAAGGTGGTATTCCCTCCATCACGGATTAGAAGGCATGCTTGGAAATTCTCTGAAACTTAGGTGATTATTGATTGGCTATGAGATGGGGTAAAAAATAGCATTCACACTACGCATGCATATAGAAGTAGTATAAGGGAGTACTAATTAGCTGCTAGGAGTAAATGCAATGTGCCTTAAACCTTGTCTATTATGGAAATGCACGTAAATTTAACTGTGCCTTCTAAACCGTGACGGAGGTAGTATCTCTAGATATAAAGAGAGTGATTACGGCTCAGTCGACATAGAAAACTGGTTTAAAAGGAAAGTAAATATCTTTAGAAAAATAAGCACTTCAAGAAGTCGCGGACCTTTTTTCTGACAAAGGGAATGAAGGGAAGCTCTTCGAGCTTTCTCCACACAAGTGGGGACGGGGCCTTTAGCCCCGGCCCGTAAGGGGCTTTAGTCCCGGTTCACCAACTGGGACTAAAGGGGCGGGACTAAAGGACTAACCTTTAGTCCCGGCCCTGTTCCAAGCCGGGACTAAAGGTGCTCCACATGGGCGCCTCGTAGCTCCCAAGGGGCAGGCCCTTTAGTCCCGGTTCGTTACACGGACCGGGACTAAAGAGTTTCAGATTTTTCTTATTTTTGGGGTTTTTCTGAATGAAATTATTTTTGGGTTTTAGGGTTTTAGGGTTTAGGTGTTCGGGAGATTAACATGATGCCTCGTTTGGTGTTCGGGAATTAGTTTTCATATAATTTAAATAGAAATAAATATGCATATATATATAAGATTAACTTATCTTACAAGCGAGCATATATATACAATTATATGGAGATCTGAATTATCGGGACTAGAGCCCGTCTATTCGATTACATGGACGAACATCAGTAATGGCCCCTAGCTACACTAAATCGTCCTTTGTCATCTATAGCTTCTGTCCTCAGAAAGGTCGCAAGCTCCTCTGCAACAACAATCGTGCGTTGCTCTGGTAGGACCTTCATCCTCATGGCCGTGTACTATATAAGAAGAGGAGATGAATATGAATATCAATCATGATAACAAAGAATGACGGGTAAAAATAGAGGTGTGAATGTTCATTGCTTACGTCGAATCTGTGATCCTTGTGCTCACAGGTAAACGTGTGAATGGTCTCGCAAACATAGTATCTGCATAGATGCGTTCCCCGTGGCTGCTGGTCGCACTTTACGAGAATAGAATATATATAATCAAAATAATAATCTAGCATCATAAATGTATTGAAAATAGAAGTATATCATACTACTACTTACCTGGGCCGCTCTAAAGGTCAGCTTCTCACGCTCAATACCGGGAGTCACGCACTTGAACCGCTTCCAAACCCTGCCCGACAAGGATAATGATTTGCTAACTTTTTCATTAATTGATATATCAGAAAATCATCGAAAGAGACCGATAGAGCGCAATAATGATTGACATTACCCTTGGAGCATGTCCTGCAGGCTTTGGAACTGTTCCAAGGGTCTCGATAATGGGTCGAAGGCATCAACTCTTCCCTTATCAATTTGAATGTCCAACAGAATCCAATGGAAACCGCACATGTATATATATATGTGTGTGTGTCAGTAACTTATCAATTACACTTATAAGTGAATGGACACAACAGAGTAAAGACCCTCACCTGAAGTTGTATGGAAACAGTATGTGGTCACAGAAATTTTGATCTGTTAGAAACCTTAGAAGGTTTTCCTCCATCTCCTTGGGTTTATCAGTTAGTGTCGCTATATGTATTTTATCTAGGTCAATAAACCCAATATTTATGATGTTCTTACTTTTACAATCCAGAATCTTCATTCTGCATAATAGAGTACAAGTTATATATAGACAATGAATTGAAATAACTAAACAAGTTATATGTAGACAACGAATTGAAAAACTTACAGACAATAGCAACTCATAAGCGATTTGTCGAGGGCGTCGCCATTGTACATCTGGAAGAGTTCATCAAAGTCGATATGGATTTCTTCGGGGCGGCCGTTGTACTCCCGTGGGACACTCACCACGATCATCGTTCTCCCATTCTTTGATTCACTTAAGTACCATGTATGCAAGTAATGCATATTTGTTGGGAGATCATCTTTGCTGACCAAAGGCTCTCCCATGACAAACTGTGGCTTAGGGGCTACCACAGCCTTGGGTAACCTATCGTCTTGGGAAGCTAGAATGTCTTCAACTGAGATACCCCATTCAGCCGCCCACTTCTTTGCTAATTCCAAATCTTGCCCCTGCACCGGAGGGCGAACATTCTCGGTTAACACCTTGAGGGGTGGGATCGACTATTTGGCCTATTGTCCAAGCTGAGGAACGTCTGATTTTTTCTTGCTTGTAGTTGAACTTGATTTTCTCCCACTTGCACTTGCACGTGATCTGCTCTTTTTCACTTCCTTCTGCAATGTGCGTGTATAGTCATCAGGCTTATGGTGTAAGTCATACTGTGATGGAAGGGTCGTGAAGTATTTTGCAAATGCTATTTGCTTCTCGGTGTATTCCGGGCGGGGCTCGGGTTCCTTCTTTTTCATCTGCGCATCATGATGTTCCTTTGCTATCCTGGCGTTTTCCTCGGGGGTACGATCATAAGGTATGATAGGAAGATTAGCATGAGGTACCTTTGGGAGGGGCGACCGTTTGCGCTTTGGGGGGCTCCGTCGCTTAGAAATCGTCGGCGGAGCATTCTTGGTGGCACGCTTCCGCTTAGTATCCGGAGCGGGCGGCGGCGGAGACGGACGACCCAAGTCCGGCGGCGGTGATCGAGATGGACTCGTGTTGTGCTGGCCGGTGTCATGTGGAGGGCTTGGAGGTAATGGAGGTGTAGGTGACCTGCGATGACTCGGAGGCGGTGTTGTCCTTGGGGTCGATCCTGGAAGCTTGATGTAGTTCTTGTCCCATAGGATGACTCCACCCAGTACTTCTCCGAGTGTCCTCTCATCTTCGGGTCCAGCTATGTCAAGCTCCATATCATGAAACCCCGCCATGATTTCATCCACCCCGACTTTAGCAAAGCCAGCTGGAATCTCACGACCATGCCAGCGTGCATCAGGGCCAGAAGGTAAAGCTTGTCCGACGGCCACCTTCATGGATATGTTCTTGAATTTCTGATGGAGTTCACATGATGTTGACTCCTTGATTCCATCCACGGGGTAGCCGGGACCGCCCTCTATCATTCTTCGTGCATCGTCGGGCGGGGCCTCAGATTCAGCCACGCTGCTTTTCCGCTTAGATGGGGCGCCGGTAATATCAAGTGCAGGATCTTCCTGGCGCGCTACTCCTCTAAGCTCATCAATCTGCTTCTGTTGCTCGTTAATCCTAGCAAGCAACTGGTTGAACTTGTCATTCTCCTCATCCTGCTGCCGCTTCTTTGCTCTCTCTCGGCTTCTGTAAGTGTCTTGGTCTCTGGCAAACACAAGCCACCACGGGTAAGAAGGACCGAAGCCTCGCATTCGTCCTCCATGTTCGTCATTGCCGAGGACCAGTGTGAGCAAATCTTTCTCTCTATCTGCAGTGAACTTTCTTTTTCCCTCCTTAGTTTCTTTCACTATCCTTTTCCAATTCTCCCTGGGTATCCTAAGACCGTCACTGCAGATGAGGTCCCCTGTTTCTTCGTCGTATGAACCACCATGCGCAAGGAACCAGTTTCTTTCTCTCAATTCCCACTCATCACGGAGTGGTTCAGGTACGATGCCTTTATCTAGCAGATCTTGCTCTTTCTTATCCCACTTTGGGATGGCAGTCTCATAGCCCCCTGGCCCCAGCTTGTGGTGATATTTCTTCTTGTCGGCATTTATCTTGTTCTTTTCTGATAATGCCTGGGCATCTTCTGACTCCTTGTACTCTTGAAATGCCTTCCAGTGATTCGCCTGCTTGGCTAGATACCCCTCGAATACTAGCACTTTCTTTGTCTTCGGATAGTTTTTCCATAGCTTCTTCTTCCAGCTACGGAACAGTTCGGCCATCTTCTTTGGAGTCCACTGCTTGACTTTGGCCCTCAGTTTGTCTGCGGCGTCTTCATTCTCACATTCTGGCAGGTTGAAATGTGACATGAGATCATTCCAAAGATTATCTTTGTACCTTTCGGCGACATAGTCACTATCGGCTGCCCCTTTGCGCTTGTTCCACTCCCGAACGCTGATCGGGACGTGATCCCTAACGAGAACTCCGCATTGCTTCTTGAATGTGTCAGCAGCATTCTTAGGAAGCTTGGGTTCGCCCGTAGGCAATATCACCTCAAAGGTGTAATGCGTCTGTGCATCCAACTTTCTAGTCGGGCCTCGTTTCGTAGCTTTGCTCGATGTGGAGGCCTAAGAGGGAGAAACATTCATCAAATGAATGTATATGTATACAATATAGAGCTATCTCCAATATTTTTCACATATTACAAGTGATTGTCGAACTTCATATGTATACCTCGCCGGACTTTATTATTTCTTCACCGGCTTCTCCACCGGCTTCTCCACCGGCTTCTCCATCAGTGGAGCTATCACCTTCTCCGTCATTGGACCTATCTCCTGCCCCATAGGCTTCATCTTCGTGTCGGTCGACCTCCATTCCATATCTGGAGGGGTTTAGATATGACGACGGAGATTCAGTTGGTTCAACGTCGGGGCCGTCTTTTATTATATCTTCGAGAAGTTCTTCCTCTTCGAGATTCCTGATATGTGGATTCATAGTTCTGCAAAAAATGGACATTTGATTAACTAATAAACTAACAAACTATATAAGAGGGGTTGGAAACTTCGAAGTGTCGTTTTATATAGGAGGACCTTTAGTCCCGGGTCTTGGCTAGAACCTAAACTCTAAAATACCAGCCGGACGGAGCCCAGTCCCGGACACTTAAGCATATACAATAGCAAAATTAAACTAGTTCTATTAATTTTCTTGCTAAAAATAAACTATTAACACTTAAGCATATACAATAGCAAAATTAAACTATTAACACTTAAGCATATACAATAGAAAAATTAAGCAATAATCTAGGAAACACTATTAACACTTAAGCATATACACTATACAATAGCAAAATCAAATGACAAAAAAATATTTCTTCTTCTTGTAACCCTAAACTAATTTTTCCTCTTCTTCTATTTCTCCTCTTCTTCTACTTCTCCTCTTCTTCTACTACTTCTCCTCTTCTCTTCTTCGACTTCTCCTCTCCTCCTCTTCTAATTTTTTCTCTTCTTCTACTTCTCCTCTTCTTCTATTTTTCCTCTTCTTCTCCTCTCCTCCTCTTCTTATTCTCCTTTTTCTTCTTTTCTTCTCCTCCTCTTCTTATTTTCCTTTTTCTTAATTCTAAATATTACTAACCCTAATAATCTAGCACAAACCTAATAAAAATAGAATTAAATGACAAAAAAAATCTAGCACAAATCTAGCACAAACCTAATCTCCTTTTTCTTCCTTTCTTCTCCTTTTTCTTCCTTTCTTCCCTTTTTCTACTTTTTTTCTCCTTTTTCTTCTTTTATTCTCCTTTTTCTTCTTTTCTTCTCCTTTTTCTTCTTTTCTTCTCCTTCCCTTTTTCTTATTTTCTTCTCTTTTTTCTTCCTTTCTTCTCCTTTTTCTTCCTTTCTTCTCCTTTTTCTTCCTTTATTCTCCTTTTTATTCTTTTCTTCTCCTTTTTATTCTTTTCTTCTCACTTTTCTTCTTTTCTTCTACTGGCCGGAGTGTTGGGGAGGAGGGGGCGGGGGGCTTACCGGCCGGAGGTGTCGACGGCGCGCGGCGAGGAGGGCGGCGCGCGGCGAGGAGGACGGCGGCGGCGAGGAGGACGACGGCGACGGCGAGGAGGACGGCAGGCGGCGGCGAGCAGTACGGCGGGCAGTCTGACGGCGTCATCGAGTTCGTCGCAGTGCCGTGCCGGGCAGGAGAACGAGGAAGAAGGAGAGAAGTAAATGCGATTTGGGTTGGAAATTTTCTAACTCCCGCTTATATAGGTGGATCTTTAGTCCCGGTTCGGGGCTCGATCCGGGACTAAAGACCCCCTTTAGTCCCGGGTGGAGCCACGATCCGGGACTAAAGGCCCTTTTTCGGCAGACCAGAAGGCGGGAAGCAGGGGCCTTTAGTCCCGGTGCGGAGCTCCAACCGGGACTAAAGGGGGTCTTTAGTCCCGGGGCGTGGCTCCACCCGGAACTAAAGCCCCTCCTCGGTTGCACGATAAGTTTAGTCCCACCTCGCCCAGCGAGGGGGACTAACACTTGTTTATAAGCCCCGTCGCAGCTACTCCAACGAGCTCCTCTCTAAAGCAGGCTTACGGGCCTAAACTGACTTAAAAAATTGAAACTATATTTGAAATTGTGGAGAAACTTAAACCTGAATTCAAAGTGAGCTCACTTTGAATTTAAGTTTAAGTTTCTTTACAAATTCTCATATAGTTACAATTTTTTTCTATTTTCAATTAAAAACTATGTTTTATTAAAATTCCTTTTGCATATTTGAGAATTTGACAAAACTATGATAATGAAAAGTGTTTGAAATTGAATAAATAATTCAAAACTATTTTCTATTTTCAAAAGTAATTATTTTGACTATCCAAACTATTAACTATTTTGTTATTTTCAATTAAAAACTATGTTTATTAAAATTCTTTTTGCATTTTTGAGAATTTGACAAAACTATGATAATGAAAAGTGTTTGAAATTGAATAAATAATGCAAAACTATTTTCTATTTTCAAAAGTAATTATTTTGACTATCCAAACTATTAACCTTTTTTTTGAGCTAGTTGACCCTGAAATTGAAAAGCACTACAAATGAACTCTGAAAATGTTGAAAGTTGGCATGCTATCATCATTTCACCCACATAGCCTGTGTTAAAAAGTTGAGAGGGCTACGACAAAAATTGGATGCATTTCGTATACAAAACGCACAATCTCTCTCGAAGTACCAGGGTTTCGAACGAGAACTCATCTCTTACAAAGGGATTTCATTTTTTTGAACTTATTTGAACTCCATACTTTTTGTGTGTTCAAAATGCACCATTTAAAGGCACATCACAAAATTTCAACAATTTCTCACTTCATTTGGTATTCTTCGTGCATTTACTTTTTTTTTGAGCTAGTTGACCCTGAAATTGAAAAGCACTACAAATGAACTCTGAAAATGTTGAAAGTTGGCATGTTATCATCATTTCACCCACATAGCATGTGTTAAAAAGTTGAGAGGGCTACGACAAAAACTGGATGCACTTCGTGTACAAAACGGACAATCTCTCTCGAAGTATCAGTGTTTCGAACGAGAACTCATCTCTTACAAAGGTTTATTAAAATTCTTTTTCCGTATTTGAGAATTTGACAAAACTATGAAAATGAAAAGTGTTTGAAATTTAGTACATTCCATACATGCATTACATAAAAGGTTTAATACATTATTACATTATTGCACCAATATTCCTATCTATTATTTATGTTTTCTTCTGGGTCGTAGCCATGGAGAATCTTCATCATTCAGTAGGATGCTTGGGTCAGTTTTCACTTTGAAGGGCGGAATTTCATGAAACTTATTATAATCTTCTGGCATGTCTGTCTTGTCATCTACTCCCATGATGTTTCTTTTCCATGAAAGAACTATGTGGCGTTTTGGCTCATCGGACGATATCTTCTTTTGCTGATTTCTTTTTCTCGTTTTTGTAGTCATGTCCTTCACATAGAAAACCTGAGCGACATCATTGGCTAGGACAAATGGTTCGTCCATGTACGCAAGATTGTTGAGATCCACTCTTGTCATGTCGTACTTTTGGTCTACAACTACCCCGCCTCCTGTCAGCTTCACCCATTTGCACCGAAACAAAGGGATCTTAAAAGTAGGTCAATAGTCAAGTTCCCATATCTCCTCTATGTACCCGTAATATGTTTCCAAACAGTGCCCATTCTCGTCTGTTGCATCAAAGCAGACACCACTATTTTGGTTGGTGCTCTTTTTATCTTGGGCAACCGTGTAAAATGTATTCCCATTTATCTCATACCCTTGGAAAGTACATATAGTCGAAGATGGTGGCCTGGCCAAACAGTACAGCTGATCTCCAACGGTGTCGTCATTCATGAGATGAGTCTGCAACCAACTGCCGAAAGTCTTCTCGTGTTCCCCTTTAATCCAAGAGTCAGCCTTCCCCGGGTTTTCGGAGCGTAGAATATTCTTGTGTCTCACGATATACGGAGCCACCAAGGTGGAATTGTGTAGAACTGTGTAGTGTGCTTGAGAGAAAGAATGCCCGTCCATACATACTTTTGCTTTCCTTCCTAGTGTGCCTTTTCCTGTCAGCCTACCCTCATACCGAGATTCAGGAACACCAATCGGCTTAAGGTCAGGAAGAAAGTCCACACAAAACTCAATGACCTCCTCTGTTCCATAGCCCTTGGAGATGCTTCCTTCTGGCCTAGCACGGTTACGAACATATTTCTTTAAGACTCCCATGAACCTCTCGAAGGGGAACATATTGTGTAGAAACACAGGACCGAGAATTCTAATCTCTTCGACTAGGTGAACTAGGATGTGTGTCATTATATTGAAGAAGGATGGCGGGAACAACAACTCAAAGTTGACCAGACATTGGACGGCATCAATCTATAACCCTGATAGACTTTCTCGATCGATTACCTTCTGAGAAATTGCATTGAGGAATGCACATACCTTCACAATTGCCAGGCGAACATTTTCCGGTAGAATTCCCCTCAATGCAACCGGAAGCAATTGCGTCATAAGCATGTGGCAGTCATGAGACTTTAGGTTTTGGAATTTTTTGTCTTTCATATTTACGATTCCCTTTATATTCGACGAGAAGCCAGTCAGGACCTTGATACTGAAAAGGACTTCAAAGAATATTTCCTTCTCTTCCTTAGTAAGAGCGTAGCTGGCACGCCCTTGAAACTGCCCTGGATGCATGCCATCTCTTCCTTTATGATGTTCCTGGTCCTCCCGTGCTTCCGGTGTATCTTTTGACTTCCCATACAAGCCCAGGAAGCCTAGAATATTCACGCAGAGATTCTTCGTCAGGTGCATCACGTCGATTGCCGAGCGGACCTCATGGACTTCCCAGTAGGGTAGCTCCCAAAGTATAGATTTCTTCTTCCACATGGGTACGCGCTTATCAGGGCCGTCAAGAACAGGTTGGCTGCCAGGACCCTTTCCAAAGATTACTTTTAAATCTTTGACCATATCAAATACTTCAGCACCAGTATGGATGATAGGCTTCCCCCGGGGTTCTGCCTTGCCATTGAAATGCTTGCCTTTTTTCTTTAAGGGATGCTTGGGCGGAAGAAAACGACGATTGTACGGGTACACATTCTTCCTACATTTGTCCAGATATATACTTTCTGTCTGATCCAAACAGTGCGTGCATGCATTGTATCCCTTGTTTGACTGTCCTGAAATGTTACTAAGAGCAGGCCAATCATTGATGGTTACGAAAAGCAACGCTCGAAGGTCAAATTCCTCTTGTTTGTGCTCGTCCCACACACGTACACCTGGTTCGGCCCACAGCTATAAAAGTTCATCAACTAATGGCCTTAGGTACACATCAATATCGTTGCCGGGTTGCTTTGGACCTTGGATAAGCACTGGCATCATAATGAACTTCCGCTTCATGCACAACCAAGGAGGAAGGTTGTAGATACATAGAGTAACGGGCCAGGTGTTGTGACTGCAACTCTGCTCCCCAAAAGGATTCATGCCATCTGTACTCAGACCGAACTATAAGTTCCTTGCGTCAGCAGCAAATCTCGGGAACTCTCTCTCGATTTTTCTCCACTGCCGACCATCAGCGGTGTGCCTCAACTTATCGTCTTTCATATGATCTTCCATGTGCCATCGCAACAACTTTGCATGATCTTTATTTCTGAACAGACGTTTCAACCGTGGTATTATAGGAGCATACCACATCACCTTGGCAGGAACCCTCTTCCTGGGTGGCTCGCCCTCAATATCACCAGGGTCATCTTTTCTGATCTTATACCGCAATGCAGTGCATACCGGGCATTTATCCATATTCTCGTACTTCTCACCGCGGTAGAGGATGCAGTCATTAGGGCATGCATGTATCTTCTGCACGTCTAATCCTAGAGGGAAGACAAGCTTCTTTGCTTCGTACGTGCTGGCGGGCAATTCGTTCTTTCTTGGAAGCATCTTCTTCATCAGTACCAGCAACTTTTCGAATGACGAGTCAGTCACACCGGTCTCTGCCTTCCACTTCAGCAATTCCAGTGTGCTACCCAGCTTCTTCTGGCCATCTTCACAAGTTGGGTACAACAATTTGTTGTGGTCCTGTAACATCTGCTCGAACTGCAACCTCTCCTTTTCTGTGTCGCAACCTCGCCGTGCATCAGAAATGACCCGGCCAAGATCATCAGCGGGCTCATCTGGTCCCCGTTCTTCATCCTGATCTTCTTCTTCATTGTCTTCCATTGCGGTATCAGCATACTCAGGGAACATAGATCGGTAGTTGTCATCATCGTTCTCTTCTTCTTCATCGTCGTCTTCCATCATAACCCCTCTTTCTCTGTGCTTGGTCCAAACATTATAGCCCGACATAAAACCGGACCGAAGCAGGTGGCTCTGAATGACTCTTGAGGAAGTGTAATCCTTCTCATTCCGACATTCAACACATGGACAAAACATAAAGCCACCACCATGCTTGTTCGCATCGGCTGCATCTCGAAAAGAATGCACGCCTTCTCTGTAAGCGGATGTGCGTCGATCACCGTACATCCATGGATGGCTCATCTGCGTTATACGACAGTATATCAAATACAATCATGATCCTAAAAATTAGTACCGCACGGTCTAAACGAGGAAATATAGTTGCTAACCTTTTAGAATAACTAGAAATAAAGAGGAAGAGGTTTAAGCGTGGCTCAGGCATCTCATATCGTAGTTGTGTTCGATGAACTGAAGCGGCATCGCTCTAACACACATTTCAACAAACACCTCTAGTGCATCAAAAAAAAGTGGAGAGCTAGCACACACCCACAATCCTCCATCCAAGAAAAATGCAAGGAAGAGGGGAGAGGGGGGTTATGCTATATATAGGCAGAGGACTTTAGTCCCGGTTTGAGACACAAACCGGGACTAAAGGTGGCGCACATGCGGGCTGCCCACCGCGTAGCCGTTTAGTCCCGATTTGGGACACGAACCGGGACTAAAGGCTCCTTACGGGCCGGGACTAAAGCCTCGAGGGAAGCATTGAGAATTGGGGCGACGTGGCCAGGCCTTTAGTCCCGGCCCAGACGCAGGCCGGGACTAAAGGGTCCCGGCCAAAGGCCCGTTTTCCACTAGTGCCACCAGCGGTTTATGTAGTGGTCGGCATCTCTATGTCAAGTGTTGGTTGCCGTATGGTCAAGAGTTTCTCATACTTTTCACACTTACACCAACCGTAAAGCCATAAACGATTGTGAACTGTGATATGGGAATAGTTTTTTCTCTGAGAGATGATGAATCCGTTAAAGGAAACTAAACATATACTTCCTCCGTTCCTAAATATAAATCTTTTAAGCGATTTCACTAAAGGTCTACATACGAAACAAAATGATCATCTTCAGGGCTATCGCCTTGATCCGTACGTGGTCCTTACTCACTCCTGTGGAAACCAGGGAGCCTTTGTTTACTGGGTGTGTTCGATGAGAGATGGCAGCTCAGGATATCTTCAACCGATATGGATGACGGCATGCTAATAAGATTGGACCTTAGTCTAGTTTATTAGAGGGTTATAGTCGGTTGTTGGGCGGTCTGATCGCCGTGTAACTTTTATTTTCTTCTTCTTTGAATGATCGGACTCCTTTGTATTTTTTCAAACTATTTCGTTCTTAATAAAATGGTTGTATGCATCACTCGATGCAGAGGCCGGGGCAACGCCTTCTTTTAAAAAAAAACGAAACAAAATGATTAAATCTATATACTCCAAAGTATGTCTATTTACATCCGTATGTAGTCCACTATCGAAATCTCCACAAAGACTTATATTTAGGAACGTAGGGAGTATATTATAGAGATATACACCAGCATTTTGAGCAGGATGGAATGTGCCGAGATGCCTCGTCGCCGCCATGATCCGGCGAGTATTCTCCTCGGGCGGGGCGAAGGAATGAGGGAAGGGGGCAATAGGTAGTAGTACATGTCAGTAGGAAAAGTATGGTCACAGGTCCATCAATTGGGGTTTGAATGGAGTAATTAAGAGAAGGAAAGAAGGAAGAGAGAGCAAAAGGGTAGATGGCATCTGCGAGATGAAGATGTTATTGCTCTATCAGCTCATGCATGCCTGCACGGCACTGCGCTAGCTGCGGCATCCGGCCGGCTTGAATGGTAAGTTCGTCTCGGTATCCGCGCTAGCTCTCTCTCCCTCCCTCACGCTAGCTCCCCGTCCATGTAGGTTATTAATGGAAGGGAAGGATAGAAGATCGAGGAGAGGAGTGGACGGCTGCAGGGAGCCCTACTTTAACTCCATCTCCATGCACACTACCACGATCAATGTCTTGTGTGTGACTAGTACTGTACGTGTTTCAAGTCAACTTGGATCGAGGTGTCCCATGCCAAGGCTATCACTGACATGCATGCATGACTGGCCAGCCTTCACGTACGTACGTGTGCGTGCAACAAATTAGATGACACACCAAATTAGCCCTAGCTGAGCTTTAGCCATGCCATGTTGTAAATTACTCTAGCCTTTATTTTGCTTAGCTTAGTCTTAGGTTGGTTGTAATAATGGATAGTACTCCCTCCGTTTCTAAATATAAGACCTTTTAGAGATCATACTATAAACTACATACGGATGTACATAGACATATTTTAGAATATAGATTCACTCATTTTGCTTCGCATGTAGTCTTCTAGTGAAATCCCTAAAAGGTCTTATATTTTGGAACGGAGGGAGTATCATGTTCTAGCACCATGCATATGGTACTAGTGTATGATACCACATCCCTAATGCATAGTATCATTTAGTTTATTTATTGTCATGCAAGACATATAGTAGCACATCATTTAATATGATACAGTATCATAATATGATACCCAGCCCTTTTTTATTGTCATAGAGTAATTCATTTATTGTCATGCAAGACACATAGTAGCACATCATTTAATATATGATATTATGCATTACGGATACCATATCCATACTATGATACTAGTCTACGATACCATATCCATACTCCATACAGTATCATAATTATTTATGAAGACCTTATAAAATAATACATCAGTAAGTCTGAAATCATCATCTTGACAACATCTGTCGCTACTCATCCTTTCCTCCCGCCGTCCCCGCGGGCGACCGTGGGGAGCCCAGATCTGCCGCCCATTGCCTCTTCTCCCTCCTCCGTCACTCCTTGTTGCCTTCGGCGCAGGTCGTCGGGCAAAGCCCGCTCGGCCTAGGCGGCGGCTAGGCCTTCTACTACTCCTGTCCAAGGATGCATGGCGGCGCGGGACGCTTCCTTCTAGTGGCGGCGAGGCGCGGTCGTGGGGAGCGGCGACGCGACGACACGGGCTGGCGGCGGTGGCTGCTGGGCGTACATGTCATCGTCCTCTCCTGGTCTGGTGGTAGGGTCTGATGTGGGGCTCTCCGGTGGTGCCACTAGGGCTTGCGGATGACCCTACTGCTTGCCCGGCGCGGCTGTTGTTTGGTGAGGTGGCGGCGGCCTCGAGCCTACTTCTAGTCCCCAATGAGATGGCGGCGATCCGTACACAAGACTTAATGGAGGTTCTTCGAACATAACTGTGTGAAAACATTGCGCTCGGCTAGATCCCAAGGCCAGCGATGACGATGCTCTTCTGTGTCGTTCTCTTCTTGAAGACATCGTCGTGGAGAAGTTCCAGACCTCTATCTGTTACCTCTGGGGGAAACCCTATATCGGTATCGGATGACGGCGGCGCTCTGCGTCATTACCCCTTGGGGCGACAGTCTTGGAGGTCTGCATGGGCTCAAGGGACCAGCGGACGGCATCATTGGTGGAGCGGTGTTTCTTCTTATGCACCGGCGACTGTGGATCTCGTCGGCGGGGCACAGTGGAGTCTCGGTGTTCCATGTGTGTAGACGGACTCACGTAGGATGATGGCGTTGTCTGGCATCATGGTGGCGGCCATGGCAGACCTAGCAAGGCTGCAACGTCAATATGTGCTCTGAAGATGGATCGGTGGAAGATGACGGTGACCGGTGTGTGCCCTAGACCAGGTATATGGCTTGGCTCGGACCTCCGACTTTAGATGTTAGGCTTAGGTGCGAGGTTTGTTTGGTATTACGCTCAGACTATCGACACCCCTTCATGAAATGGATAGAAGTAGCAACAGATGTTGTCAAGATGGTAGCTTCAGACTTATTGATGTACTATTTTGTAAGGTTTTTGTGAATAATTAGTAAAGTGGTTGCATGCATCGTCCATATGCAGAGGCAGGGGGGTCTTCATCCTTTTCTAAAAAAAATCCACTTGATGAAGAGGTGCCGATAGTCCGAGATGAATACCAAATGGACTTCGCACCATAACTTAACATCTAAAACTGGAGGGCCCAAACAATCCATATTGTCGGGTCTGGGGCACACACCTGTTTGGCGCACCCTCATACGTACGCCGCCGCTGTCATCTTCCATTGATCCATCTTCAGAACTCTACAGACGCATCGACCTTGCCAGGCCTAGCTGTTGCCGATACCACCATGACACCAGACAACATTGCCATCCTGCGCTCGTCCATCATCGCGCGCCCAACGCTAAGACCCCGCTGCTCCATGCCGTCGAGATCCGCCGTTGTCGACGTGGCGGATGCCACGCCCCTCCTCCTTCGAGAAAACCACCTGCTACCACTGATCCCATCCCCTTCACGTGAAATTCCTCTAACCGGGCACCCAAACACCCCAGGCGGCGCCTCCAAGAAGGGCACAACACATGTAGTACCGTGCTGCCCAATCTAAGGAAATTTTGGGTCATCACCCCGGCATGGGATCGGGGTGTAGGGAAGGGACCTCGATGGCGCCTGCAAGGAGGAGACCGGCGATCTCGTTCGTCGCCACCGTCGAGATGAGCGCATCATCCAGACTTTTCCTCCGAACCGATGTCACCTCTATCAGCCCCCACGAACGCACCAAGGCCGACGGTCGGGACCGCAAGCCACCATGTGCGGCGGGAGAGAGCCTGCAGCGAGGAGGAGATCCATCGGCAACTCGCCGCCCACGCGGTCAAGACGTCGTCCATCCACCAGCCTAGGGCGTCGTCGCCATTCCTGCCAGGGTCGCCGCCTGAGGTTCTGAGATCTCAACGAGGACCGGAGCGACGAGATCCACCGCACGACCCACGCCGCAGCCCAAGCCAACGCTGGGAGCCAGCTGAGCGTCGTGCTGGTGCAGGCCTTAGCCATGCCCCCACGCAGAAGGAGGTCCCGTGCCATCCACTGATGTAGGGAAGGGAGGAGTCTCCTTCACCACCGTCGGCCGCATGGGCTTAGCCCGGCGGCGTCCTCCGACAGCAACGGAGGGAAGCAAAAGTTGATAGGGCGACCTCGGAGGACATGGCGATTGGATCCACCCGGGTCACCCGACACGGGGGCGATCCACTTCTCTCGGATCGTGGCCCTCCCTCCGTTCTTAAATATATGTCTTTTTAGAGATTTTACTAGAAGACTACATATGGAATAAAATAAATGAATCTATACTCTAAGGTATGTCAATATTCATCAGTATGTAGTTTCCTAGTAAAATCTTTAAAAAGATTTATATTTAAAAATGAAGGAAGTAGGTTTTTATAACATTATACTATCTCTGTACCAAAATATAAGAACGTCTCATATTTTGATACGGAGGTAGTACATGATTATGTTTTCTCTCATCGCTATAGTTACGGCGGTATGAAAATGAATGACGCATTGCATGGTTTTCAAGCATATATGTGGTTCGGTCTGAGCTTCCAGCAGTTAGCTAGGTACGTAGGAAAAGAACAAAATATAAGGGGAGAAACGGTGCATGCATGAATGAGTGCATGGTGTCTCTGTCATCATGACCTTATGATGCAGCACCCAACCGGCACTCCTACATGTCATTCCCCATCAGTCTCTCTCTTCCTATCTTCCTTCTTCCAACTCCTCTCTCTCTCTCTCATTCACTCACTCACACACGCCCTCACAATGCATACAGTACTACTAGTACTAGCAGGCAGCCAGACAAACATTTAAAAGCACATCCTAGCTAGCCTCTTCTGTCGATGGTAAAAGTGGAAGAGATTGAAGAGAGAAATTGAAGGGCATGCATTCAAGTTTCCCTTGAATGCCACTAAGGACAACACAGTGTCTGCAGGCAATTACGCATCCTCCCATCTTGTCCCATCGATCTTCTCTTCTTCTTCTTCTATTCTACTGTGATCTCTGGCCAGTCATTTAACATAGCTATCAATTTCAACGTACAAACAGAAGAAAAATTAAAAGGCAGTGCTTCTTCAGGCTGGAATGGAACCTGTGGACGCAATATATATCTGTCCTGTTCTCATGCATGCGCCAGCTCAAAGAAAAAGAAACATTTGTTAGGGCTAGCTGTGCATGCTTTCAACACACTAATGACTTTGTGGCAGAGCTAGAAACAGATGGTTTTATGTGGATGTCTAAACAGATAGTACGTAGTCATGTCATTAGATGCAAGGGTTATCCCGTCTAACGTAACTGTCGGAGAGCAAGTGCAGTTCTAAGCCTGAAGTCCAATGGGGATATATCATGCGTTCCCATAGCATCTTTACTAGATCTACTAACCTTCTTTTTTCCGGAAATAGACTTTTGTCCCACTTTATAAACAAATCGAATTTGAACAAAAGATATATAGTGTTTAGAAAATCTGCATTTTTTGAAAAATGAAATATATTAATATCGTAAGGATACCCGCTACATCCAGTCTCTACACCAAGAAGATGTCCGAAGACATTTAGGATGCGCGCAACCAAAAATAAATAAAAAAGATGGAAAGAAAATGCACGACTAAAATCTGCAAACATCGTCTGATTGAAAAAATGACATGATGTAACAAGTTGCAAGCTAAATATCACGATGAGTGCATTACTAGGCAGCTCCACCAAGCCATCGATAAGAAGCACACGAGAGGCAAGCTAGAGCAATGCGGGAGCCAACCAAGGCCTCTAATTGTAACAGTCCGAGACCGACATTTTAGAAGATTCTTTTTTTTATTTCATTATCATCGTGTGATTCGTTTGGTTGTCACATTCATCACCACATCATCGGCATTGCATCGACATTTCGTTGCCGTCATATTTTTCAAAAGTTGCATCCATTCGTAGTTGTTGGTTTCCTCCGTTTTCGTTGTCGGCAGTTTCAAGAGCAACCACATACGCACGCGTCTGCGGTATCATTAAAATATTATTTTTAGAAGTGCATATAAAATGTTCTTGGAATTAGTTGAAAGTTGGTGTGCGATATTTTTATTGTAGGTAGACCGTCTGCCAAATTTCATCGCATTCGGAGGTCGTTTGATACCCAAACGGATAAATCTATAGCGGCACTTTGGACGGTTCAAATCGCGGACATTTTTGGTTTCTAAAACCTTCTCACGGGCCGCAAACCTCTCTCTCTTCTCAGTCCAACCTATCTACACAGCTCACCTAGCCCACCTGGTCTAACCCCACGACCGGTGCCGTCTGATCGCGATCGGAGGGATCGAAACGGTGCAAAACCCCCTAGTCACTAGTGCAGAAAAGCCTAGCTATGAGGTGGCAAAAATGGCCTTGCTGGCATGGAACCCCGACTCCATCAATATGACACCATTGTTAGCAAATAGTGGTGGCGTTGGATGCTACGCCAGCAGTATGTGACATGTTGCTCGCATCCACCTTTGTCAAACAACAGCAAATTGTTTTATTGATAATAAAAAAAATACTACTTCAAAAAATAAGATCTTAAACTTCATAAAAGGTACTGATCAACTAAAGATACTTATAAACCTGAGAGTTTAAAACTTAGTACTGATCACCTAAATATACTCATAATTAAACTTGAGAGTTCAAAACTACTCTTCATCAAGGATTATGCTGAGCTCGCAAAGCTTCTTCCGATTGTTTTCTCCTTCTTTTTTGAACTCAATAACATTTGTCTTTAAGTTAGTGTTCTTTATCGTGAGTTCTTTTTCTGCTGCTTGAGGATGTCCCTCTCATCCATCAACTGATTCCTCATCTCCCTCAGTTTCTTTGACTTAGTTAGGACATTAGCACCATCTCTGAGCTCACTATCCCTTTCATTCTTCATCGTGGCATTGTCTTCTTCGAGTTCTTTTGATAAGCCACTCTAACCCATCTAATCTGTATTGTTCCACTTCTTCATGTAGCCAACCGATTCGTTGCTTGGTAAATTGTCCATATGTTTGTTTCGAATTAAAACTTGTAGTTAAAGATATAAAAGAAATAGAACATAGTTAAGCACATAAGAAGTCGTGCCATGGGTGGTCTTTTTTGTATACAGAAGCTAGTCGTTCAGTTGTTATGTACGCACATCGTCATGGATATTCAACTAGCTAGCTACAAAAGCTCAACCAAAAAAGTATTCAAACAGCCACCCATCTGCATGTGCTAACGGGGTAGATAGTTGCTAGTGTTTGAATTTGAATGCAACGGCTAGCAGTAATACTGTGTTTTGCAGCAAGAGCCAATACTATACTTTGCGGCAACAACCAAACAAGTTTTATGTATTGTGAATACTTTAAAATACTCTATTATGGCAAAACCATGGTATCATATACGTATTGATAAAATTACTGTAGTTTTGGATACTTTGATTTATATAAGACTTTGCTATCAAACACAATCTGAAGCCCCGTTTGATAGCAAAGTATTTTAAAGGTATTATAAGAATACTACAGTTTTTCATATTACTATAATTTTATTTACAAAGGGTTGTTTGGTTGCGCCTAAAAACTGTGGTTTTGTTACTAGAGTATTTGCCAAACCACAATATTTTTTCTGCATAATAAAAAGAACCTCAGACCTAAGATTGATACTAGAGTATTTTCCAAACCATGCACAGTACTTTTGGGTTCTTCAATACTTTGCCAAGTTTAATGTTGACAAACTTATTCGGCTTGTGAAAGCACAATTTCTTCCTAGGGTGGTTTTGACAATTGGTCACAACATATGCATCATTGGACTAATATGTTTTCCAAGTATATTTCACAAAAAGTTTAAAAGATGCTATGGCTTAAGGTTTATGTGGAGATGTCCCTGGATGCAAGAAAGGAATAATGTTGGCTCAAGCTTCAAGCTAGAAGACTCTTCATTTTATATTTGTGAGAAACTACTTTTGAGTCCATAGGAAAGCCAATACCATTAAAAGGGGATGAGGTAGTAAAATGAACTAATTGCTCCAATGCTCATAGTTAGCCACCAAAACACTTAGTCATTTTTCCCACATATCCACTCTCTCAAGATCCACGTACACAAATTCGGTGTCACTAACATTTCTATATCGGCCCACCGATTTTGACATAAGACAGAAACCTTAGCCATTCCCACCAAATCGGTGCAACCGAAACCAAGTCGGTGCTACCGAGTTCAGTGTGACCAACATTCTGTTGCCAAGATACACAAAATCATAATTTCCGAGTTTGAGTATCGGTGCCACCAAGTTTGTCCATTTGACTGTTAGTCACCTTTTCGGTGCCATCGAGTTTCATATATCGGTCTCACCCAAATTCAAAAGTTCACATCTTTGTGCTAATCGGTACCACCGAGTTTTCAATTTCGGTGTCATCGAGTTTTCAACTTAGGTGTTACTGAGTTTGCGCTTTTGTGTGTAACGGTTGGATTTTGGATGTTTCCTATATATACCCCTTCACCCACCTCTCATTCGTGGGAGAAGCACCCATAACACACACTTCACTGCGAGATCCATTTTCTGAGAGAGAACCACCTACTCATGTGCTGAGACCAAGATATTCCAATCCTAACATTTGAAACTTGATCTCTAGCCTCCCCAAACTAGTTTCCACCAAATCAAACTCTCCTACCCATGCATATTCTGTGAGAGAGTGATTTGTGTTGAGGATACTATCTTTTAAAGCACAAGAGCAAGGAGTTCATTGATCTACCACATCTATTACCTTTTGGAGGGTGGTACCTCCTAGATTGGTTAGGTGTCACTTGCGAGCCTCCTACTTTGTGGTGTGGAGTTGAACCAAGATGTTTGTAAGGGCAAGGAGATCGCCTACTTCATGAAGATCTACCGTGAGTAAGGCTAGTCCTTCGTGGACGGAACCGTGGTGAAATAGACAAGGCTGCTTCTTTGTGGACCCTCCGTGGGTAGAGCCCTCCATGGACTCTTGCAGTCGTTACCCTCCGTGGGTTGAATCCTCCACTAACATGGACATATGATAGCGCCACCTATCGGTACCATGCCAAAAATCACCGTGTCAACCTCATGCGTTTGATATGCCTACCTTACTCCTTTACTTTACACTTGCATGTTTTACTTTCCGCTGCTATACTATTAGACTTGCATGTGTAGGGTGTACTTGACCTGTTATAACTGTCGTAGCTGCCTCTCAAGTAAAATTGGGAAAAAGGCAAACATTTTATCTTGTCAAGTAGTCTAATCACCCCCCCCCCTCTTGACATACTTTCGATCCTACAAGTGGTATGAGAGCTTTGGTCTCCATTTCATTGGTTTAACAACCTAGGAGAGTATGGCATGTAGCGAGGGAAATTATCATCATAGAGGTCCATATTTCGATGCCACTAATTTTGCTAGTTGGAAGCATGAAATAAAAATGCATATTCTTGGCTTTAATCCTCATGTTTGGGTTGTTATTTGTGTTGGTGTGGAAGGTAACTTCTTTGGAGAAGGGCATGAGCTACATCATGATGCGACAGCTGATGAACTAAAGATGTTGCAACTTAATGCTCAAGCCTGCGACATCATCTTCAACTGCCTATGCCCCGAAGAATTCGACCAAATCAGTCGTCTTGAGAATGCAAAAGAAATTTGGGATACTTTGGTTGATATGCACGAAGGTATTGTTTTTGTCAAAGAAACTATGTTGGATGTGCTTCAAAGTTACCTTGACAAGTTCAAGATGAAGGATGGTGAAGGTGACACTGAAATGTAATCTAGGCTAGATCTCATCACCAATGAGATTGCCAGCTTGGGAAGCGAAAAGATGACCGACAAATTCATCATCAAGAAGATACTTATAGCTCTCGATGGCAAGTATGACACTGTGTGCACATTGATCCAAATGATGCCAAATTACGAAGATCTCAAGCCAACTGAAGTCATTGGTAGGATTGTTGCTCATGAGATGTCACTCAAGGACAAATATAAGCTCCACAACAAGTCAAGCGGTGCTTATAAAGCTTCATGTGTTGCTCCCGCTACTTCAAAGGACAATCTTGTCACTGATGAAGAGATAAGCCTCATGGTTAGAAAATTCAACAAGTTCTATAAGAGTAGAGGCAAAGAGAGAACCTCAAGCTCGAGACATGAAGAGAAGCGTTCGTCAAGTCGTGACCGAAACTGCTACAATTGTGGGAAGCCCGGACACTACTCAAATGAGTGCTCGACTCCCTACAAAAGAAAGGAAGAGTCACCTCAAAGATGAAGCTCAAGAGATGAGTCACCTCGCACAAAGAGAAGGAGTAGAGAAGATAACTATGAACAAAGACACTCAAGAAGAGGCAAGGAATCGAAGAAGAAGAACAAATACACCAAGAGCAGTTCAAGAAGAAGACATCGAGTTCATGTTGGTGAATGGGTGTCTGGCTCCGAGTCTAATCACCAATCCGAGAGAAGCTATCACTCCCACTCCGACTATAGTCATGATGAAGGTGTTGCTAGGATTGCACTTGTTTCCACCAACTCCTACGACTTATTTGATTCACCAAATGAGGGAGTCGGAAACTGCTTCATGGCTAAAGGCCCTAAGGTATCACATCCCGAGTATCTTGATTTTAATTGTGATGAGGATGACTTGTTAGGAGAAGATGACTTGCTTCTTGATAAAACTAGTGATTGCACTAAAAATGAACTTGCTAATTATCATGCTAGTCAAGAGAAATCGAATGATGATGATAAGAAAGAAATTGAACGACTAACTCAAGAATTAAAAACTCTTAAGTTAGCTCCTGAGACTACTCTAGAAGATCATAGAGAGCTTGCAAGAACCCATGAGAAGCTACGCTTCGAGAAGCTCAACTTGGAGCAAGAGCATGAGTTCTTAAAATCGATCAGTGATGATATTCAAAAGAAGAGTTCTTCTTATCTAGCCAAACGATTACTCTTGTCCAACTTTGTTCCACTAGTTAAACATAGGAACACTAGTAACAAAGGCAAGAAGGTTTCTTAATCTCGTAACAACCATGCTAAGGCTAAAATCAATAATGTTGTTGCTAGTAGCTCTATTGATTCCACTAACGATTCTCTTAGACAAGTTACACTTGACCAAGAAAATGATCTATTGAAAGGGATTATAGAGAAAGGTGTCTTCAAGAGCCTTGTCGGAAGTAAACAGTTAGAGGAAAGTGTGCGCAAGCAAGGAGGACATCGGAAGAAACAAGGTGTTGGCTACTTCAACGTCAACGGAGATGTTTGGGAAGAAGGTCCATATCCCACTCCTAAGTTTGTTCCCCAAGAGGAGAATTGTGATCCCACTCCTCCCAAAGGAACAAGCTCAAAAGATGGCCTTCTACCACAAGACCACAAAGGCAAGGGAAAGCTTCAAGATGACATTGACCTATTTGAAGAAGAACCCCAAGCCAAGGTCAAGTGGGTTCTCAAGGACACTACTATCTCTACCTTAACAAGTGCTACCAGAACTCCAAGGATTCCCATCAATTTGATGTGGATCCCCAAGAGGAATAACTAGGGAAGTTCTTGAGGGGTGACTCCGCCAATGAAATTCACTCTTATTCATTTTGGAAAGAAATATTTTTAATCAACCTCAACCATATGCATTAATTCAAGGAGTCACACATTCCCTCAAAGGTAAGCAAGGAACATGGTAATTAATGCATCTTTGGACATCATCCCATTTGTGTTTCACTCCATGTCCATAGATATTCTTGCATATGTTCCTCGTGATTTGGGACTAACCCATGTAGGTGAGAAGAGTATGACAACAACAAGGATTGCTCCCAACTCAAGATGATCTTCATCAACATTGAGCATGCACCACTACTTCACCTACGTGAAGTCTTCTACGACAAAACCCAAGGTTAGTTGACCCTCCTTAGTGGGGATGTCATATCAAGGGGGGCTTTACTCTAAGATTGAGTATAAGCATGTGCTAAAGATATGAACACATTAATGCTTATGTAAAAGTGGTAACCCCACTTGTGCTTAACGATGAGTATGACCTATGATCAAGTAATCTTACTTGGCTCCTATGTCAATATACTCATATATAGATGATTTCGTCATCGCCCAAGTGCTTGATAGCTGCTAGGATGTATGTGCATGTTCACCATGTTTTTCTGTATCATTACTATTGTGTGAGCATGTTGGTCTGCATGTGTTTGTTCATGCAAGGATATCCAAGTGTTGTTATTTGGATCTTGATTTATCTTTTGCCAATTGGATGGACAAGACTGTCTAGGACCCTTCTCTAGCTATCTATGCTATCTCATCTCAATTTCTATTCATGCTTCATCAGAAAACTTGAACCAGCACTTGTCAATCCCTCTATGTGAATGTGCACTCGGAGTTCCGTATCATCAATGGATGACCTCCAAAACCTCTGTGTGAACGAACTCGGTGAATCCAACTTTACAAACTCGGTTCCACCAAATTCCAGAGTTGATCTAGGATTTCAATATCGGTACCACCAGAATCACAAACTCGGTTCCACCAAGTTTCCTTGTCAGTTGACAGTAGAGGAACTCGGTGACACGATTTCGTAATATCGGTGACACCGACAGCGAATGGGTTGATATTCCAGCGGACCGAATCTTTTATTTGACTTTGTCAAAGCCGTTTCGTCCAAAAACCCCACGCTGCCTCTGGACCCCTGGTCGTCGCCCTTGAGTCCCCGTGCGTCTCCCCCGCTGGGAATCGCCGCCGCCGACAAATTCTTCACCGTCGTCGCCGTTGTAGCCGGACCACCGCCAAGTTAGGGTATGGTTCGGATCCCCTCTGCGTTCGTCCATTTGTTTCTTACACAGTGGCTAATTTTTATCCACAAGCCATTGTGTGCAACCTCGCCATCCACTAGATGATTCCGTAGATTAGAGAACTGGGAAATTTTTAGGGTTAACTGTCCGCAGACCCCATCTCGGTGCCTATGAGTTGCAAAACTCGGTGCTACCGATTTTTTACCTAGGATTGCTAGGAATGGACTCGGTGAGACCGAGTTGTCATTTTTGGTTCCACCGAAATGATGACCAAGTTTCTGTTAAGGATTTCATGTGTCTCAGTGACTCCGAAAGTTCAAACTTGGTTCCACCGATATGTCTTCTGCAGAAAGTTAAAACTAAGGATCTCTTTGTTCAAATTTTCAAAAAAAAACATCTAAATGTTCTGATGCTCAGCCTTTCTGTCTTTCATATATCCACTTCACAGGTTTTGTTGTTTGCTGCTGAGATTGTGCTTGCGTGTCAGACATGTGTGGTTCATAAGATAGTCAAAATGACTTCAGAGAGTAGAGCATAGAGATGGACTCAGGCACTAGTCCAGAGAATTCTGACTCTAACCCTGGATCCTATAGCTCCCATGGTTTGCCCAAGGTACCCACCAGGCAGAGGAAGAAGCTGAATTCTGATGAAGAGGACTCAGACTTTGTGCCAGAGGAAACTTCAGCTCCTTCAAAGGCTCCAAGGAAGGTTATCATGAAAGTAACTGCTACCCCTGCTGATGTGAGAGCACCTGAATATGCTAGGAAGGGCAAAACACTTTCTAGTGATGTACCTGCCAAAAAGGCTAGTGTGAAGAGGTCCAGGAAGAGAACTGTTCATCGTGTTGGAAGAAAGACTTCAATGTATGAAGGCCGAGAAGATGCTGAGGAAGAAGCTCCTGAGGAGATCCCAGTTCGTCCCAAGAAGAAGAAGTTGATTCTTGATGCTATGAAATCTTATCCTAAGCCTCCTGCCAAAACAAAGAAGGATGTAGCTCCCAGAAGGACAACCAAGGACATACCTGCAGCTGCCAAGAGCAAAGACCCTACATCGAATGTCCATGCTGCACAGGAGGTAGAAGATGAGAATGCGTTGATTCTCATGAAGCTCAGACCAACCCTGCCTATTCATAATGCTACTCATCCAATGACAGAATATATGCAGAAGAGGAAGGATGTCGGACTAAGAAAGTGGAGAGCTAATGATCCATATGCTGTCCGGAGAAGAACTGTTATTGATCCAAGGTTTCACACCAAGGAACAACAGGATTTTTATGAGGCTGTCCTATTTGACAAGAGTCCTGCTGTCAGTGATATGAGGTATGTCGACTGGGCATATATCGAGAAAATGAAAATTTCTTTCCCCATGTCCAAGAGAACTTCAAGCTAGTGGACATTGAAAAGTTTGTTGGCAAAGAGATCACCCCATGGAATGACGAGCTGATCATGCAATTCTATGCAACTATCCATTTCTATGATGATTCTATAGTTTGGATGACTGATGGTCACAAGTCTGAAGCCACAATTGAAGAATGGGCTGCTATTATTGGTGCCCCCAAGCAGGAAGATCGAGATGTAGATGTGTACGCAGAAGAGAAGCAGAGTCACAACTCAATGATCAATATGTACAAGACAATTCCAGACAAGTACTTGGCTAGTCACAAGATGGGTTCAGTGTACTTTCTCCAAGCAAGCATTCCTACTACAAACACTATTCAGAGATACACCCTGATGCCTAGATCAGGACATGTGAAGATGATCCGAGGAAATTCCACCAACCTGCTACACCCGCTAGACACCCATACTAGATTCAGAGTGATGGATTTCATAGTAGAGACTATCCGGAGAACTGTTGCGGATCGCGTGAGATCATTTGGATATGCTCCTTATATTCAAATGCTTAAAAATGCCAAGCTAGGAAAGCATGCATATCTACTTGATCGTCCTTATCTACTTCTTCAGCCAGAATTTGAAGATAATGAAGTGGTAATGGACGACAATGATCCCAACTCAGATGCAGCAAGAATGGAAGCAGAGGCAGCAGAAGCTGAGGCTGCTAGAAATAGGCCACCACCAGTTCCACAGCTCAGAACTCAAGTTGAGAAAATGACATTTCTAGTTAGCTCTGTCCAAGGCATGGAGAAGAACATCCAGGAAATACTGCAAAGTCAGAAAAGCCTTGAGGGAGTCGTGGAAACTAAGTTTCATGACATGGATCTGAAGGTTTCTAATTTGACAACTATAGTCAAACAGCTTCAACATGAAGTTGACTGAGTGGAGATCCCCCGCTCACATGACGAAGATGAAGTTGATGATGATGAGGAGGAAGAGACTCCTCCTCCCACTACTACTCAGTTCAGCATCTGGCCTAGGTCAGCTGATGTACCTGCTCTGGAGACAAGACAAACATCTTCAGCACAAGCTCCAACACCTTCAGCACCAGCTCTAGCTCAAGCACCTTCAAAGAATCAACAATGTAAGATCTGAATTTATCACAAGCCAATACAACTACTAAGAATTCTTTTTAGTGGTAGCATAATTTCTCTAGGCATTTTCTAGAGTTTTACTAGCATAATGGATAACATTTAGTTTCTTATCAACTCTTTGTCCGAGAACAACACCAACAACATAATCACTAGCATCACACATAATTTCCAAAGGAAAGTTCCAATCAGGTGGTTGAACAATAGGTGGAGAAGTTAAGGCTTTCTTAAGTGTTTCAAAGGCTTCTACACAATCATCATTAAAAATGGAAGGACCATCCTTCTGTAATAAATTGGTAAGAGGTCTAGAAATTTTAGAGAAGTCTTTAATAAACCTCCTATAGACACCAGTATGGCCAAGGAAACTATGGATACCTTTAATATCTTTAGGACATGGCATCTTCTCAATTGCATCAACTTTAGCCTTATCCACCTAAATACCTCATCCGGAAATATTATGACCCAAGAGAATACCTTCATTTACTATAATGTGGCACTTCTCCAAACTCAAGACAAGGTTAGTTTTCTCACATCTTTGCAAAACTCGATCAAGGTTGCTTAAGAAATCATCAAAGGAAGTTACATAAACAGACAAAAAACATCCATGAAAACCTGAATAATTTTTTCACAAGAATTAGAGAATATAGCAGTCATACATCTTTGGAAGGTAGCAGGTGCATTGCATAATCCAAAAAGCATACGTCTGTAAGCGTGGGTTCCAAAAGGACAAGTAAAGGTGGTTTTCTCTTGATTAGGTTGTGACACAGTTATTTGAGAAAGACTAGAATAACCATCTAGAAACAAAAAATGGATGTGCTTCAATAATCTTTCTAGCATTTGGTCTGTGAAAGGTAAAGGATAATGATCCTAGTAGCTTTGTTTAATTTTCTAAAATCAATCACCATTCTATAGCCAGTCACAATTCTTTGTGGAATGAGTTTGTTTTATCATTAGGAACAAAAGTAATACATCCTCTGTTAGGAACACAATGAACGAAACTTACCCATCTACTATCAGCTATGGGATAAATTGTATGTGCTTCCAGAAGCTCTAATATTTCATTTCTTACCACTTCTTTCATTTTGGGATTGAGTCTTCATTAGTGATCAACAACGGATTTAGCATCTGGTTTCATATTAATCTTGTGCTGAAAGAGAGTGGAACTAATGCCCTTAAGATCATAAAGGCTATACCCAATAGAAGCTTGGTGCTTCTTTAAATTTTTTAACAATCTTTCTTGTACATGCTCTGTAAGGTCAATGACAATAACATGATATATCTTCTTTTCATCAGGATAAGCATATTTCAAAGTGTCACGTAATTGCTTTAATTCAAACATAGGATCACCCTTGGGTGGAGGTGGACCTCTTAGAGTTTCAACAGGCAAGTTGTGTTCAAGGATTGGTTTTTCCTAAGAGAACATTTTATCCATTTCATTTCTTTCACACATATGCAAATATTGTTCTAATGGATGAGTAGGAGGAATGTCACTACAAGCAAGACCAATTACTTCATCTTTACTAGGCAATCCTTTATCATGGGGTTTCCTAATGAATTTGGAGAAATTAAAATCATGATACATACCACCAAAATTAACACTGGCAGTTTCCTTTTTGCAATCTATTTGAGCATTGATAGTGTTCGAGAAGGGTCTATCAAATATTATGGGGCAAAAATCATCTTGTAGAGAGCCAAGTACTAGAAAATCAGTAGGTTATTTTACTTTTACACACAAGACTTCAACATCTCTAATAATTCAAAGTGGTGTGATGGTGTCTCTATTAGAAAGTTCAATAGTAACATCTATGTCTTCTATTTTAGCGGGTGCTATCTCATGCATAATTTCTTGATATAAGGTAAACAGAATATCACTAACACTAGCACCCATATCACATAAACCATGATATCAATGATCTCCTATTTTGACTAATATCAAAGGCATGGCAACAACGGGTTTATTTTTATCTTTAGTATCCGGTTTGGCAATTCTAGCAGCTTGATCATAGTAATAAATAACATGCCCATCAATATTATTGACCAAGAGATCTTTAACCATAGCAATACTAGGTTCTACCTTGATTTGCTGAGAGGGTTTGGTTTTTCTAACATAACTTTTGTTAACCATGGTTGAAGCTTTAGCATGTTCCTTTATCCTAACAAGAAAAGGTGGTTTCTCTATGTAAGGACTAGGCACAACAGGGTCAACATTATAAATGATAGTTTCGTCCTCAACTTTAATTGGTTCTTCAACTTTTTCTTTAATAGGTGGATGATATTTAAACCATTTATCTTTAGGAAGATCGACATGAGTAGCAAAGGTTTCACAAAATGAGGCTACTATCTGAGGGTCAAGTCCATATTTAGTGCTAAAATCATTGAAATCATCGGTATTCATCATAGATTTAACACAATCACACTCAAGTTTTATACCTGAGTATTTACCTTCGTCCTGTTCCCAATCTTGATAGTTGTGTTTCATTCTTTCCTAAAGATTCCACCTGAATAAAATACCCTTCTTCGTAAAAGAACCAGAACAAGAAGTAGCGAGCATGGTTTGATCATTACGAGAAAGCCAAGCATAAAAATTCTGAATAATAATTTCTCTCGAGACCTCATGATTGGGGCATGAATATAACATTGACTTCAGCCTCCCCCAACCTAGAGCGATACTTTCTCCTTCACGAGGCCAAAAATTATAGATAAAATTCCGATCACAATGAACAATATGCATTGGATAATTTTTTTGGTGAAACTCCAATTGCAATCGATTCCAGTTCCAAGATCCTTATGCAGGAGATCGAACAAGACATCCAGATATGCATCTTACCAAATTCCTCTTACCAAAGGCGCTTTACTCCCTGGCAACGACGCTAGAAAAGAGTCTTGATGACTCACAAGTAAAGGGTATGAACCGTAGTCCTGACGATAAGTAATAGTGTCGAACCCAACAAGGAGCGAAGGAAATGACAAGCGGGTTTTAGCAAGGTAATTTCTTCAAGCATTGAAATAGTAACAAGTTGTTTGATAGGAAGATAATTGTAACAAGTAATGAGTAGCAATAGTAACATTAGGTCCAACAAGTTAGCCCAATCCTTTTGTGGCAAAGGACAGGCTAGAACGGTTTCTTATAATAGGTGAAGCATTCTTGAGGGCACACAGTTTGATCTAGTCACTTTCGTCATGTCGGGTTGATTCGCGTTCGGTAGTTTGATAATTTGATGAATGGGTGGACCGGTGCTTGGGTGTTGTTATTACTTGAACAAGTCTCCCACTTATTATTACCCCCCCCCCCCCCCCGCAAGCATCCATAACTATGAGAAAAGTATAAAAAATAAATTCTAACCATATCATTAAACATTGGGATCCAAATCAGACCCTTATGGAATAGCGGATAAACTAGGGTTTAAGTTTCTATAACTCTCGCAACCCATCATCTAATAACTACTCCACAATGCATTCCCTTAGGCCAAAAGATGGTGAAGTATTATGTAGTCGACGTTCACATAACACCACTGAGGGAATCACACCATTCATATTATAAAAATATCGAACGAATATCATCTTCAAATGACTACTTGCAACATGAATTCTCCCGTGGCCTCAAGAACAAAAGTAACTAACCACAAGTGATAAACATGCTCATGATCAGAGAGGTATTAAATAGCATATTGGATCTGAACATATGATCTTCCACCAAATAAACCACAAAGCATCAACTACTAGATGTAATAAATACTACTAGTCACCCCCTAAATACCAATCTCTGGTTCCAGTACAAGATTGAGCACAAGAGATGAACTAGGGTTTTGAGAGGAGATGGTGCTATTGAAAATGTTGATGAAGATTGGCCTCCCCAATATGAGAGGGTTGTTGGTGATGACGATGGCCTCGATTTCTCCCTCCGGGATGGAAGTTCCTCCAGTGGAATCGCTCTGCCGGAGGGTGATAACCCACAAGTATATTGGATCACGATAGTTTCTGAGGGTAGACTATTAAACCCAAATTTTTAGATTCGACACAAGGGGAGCAAAAGAATATTTTCATGTATTAGCAGCTGAGTTGTCAATTCAACCACACCTGGGGATTTAGTATGTGCAACACAGTTACCAGTAGCACACTAATATGATTGTTTTGATAGTAGTGGTAATAGTAGCAGCAATAACGGTAACAGTAGTCGCAGTTTTGTAGCAGTTGTACCAGCAGTAGCAAAAATAGTAACTTAGCAAGCACAATATATGGAAAAATCATAGGCAGTGGATCGGTGATATTGCTGGACAATATTCATCATATAATAGCCACAATATAGGGCAACCTAGAGCTAGCTCTCGTTCATCGATATAATGTAGGCATGTATTCCATAAGTAGTCATACATGCTTATGGAAAAATAATTGCATGACATCTTTTGTCCTACCCACCCGTGGCCGCGGGGTCCATAAGGAAACTAAGGGATATTAAGGCCTCCTTTTAATAAAGAATTGGGACAACGCATTAACACATAGTGAATACATGAACTCCTCAAAGTACGGTAATCATCAGAAAGGATCCCAATTAGTGTCACTTTGGGGTATGCGGATCCTAACACATAGTAGGTGCATATAACTTGCAAGATCAGATAAGGAACATAGATATAATGGTGAAAATATAGACGGTTCAGATCTGAAATCATGGCATTCGGGCCGTGATACTTCTCCAACGTATCTATAATTTTTTATTGTTCCATGCTGTTATATTATCATTCTTGGATGTTTTAAAATCATTTTATAGTCATTTTATATCATTTTGGGTACTAACCTATTAAAATAGTGCATAGTGCCAGTTGTTATTTTCTGCATGTTTTTTACATCGCAGGAAATCAATACCAAATGGAGTCCAAACACAATGAAACTTTTTATAGATTTTTTTGCTCCAGAAGACATCCAATGGGCCAGGAACGCACCTGAGGGGAGCTCCGATGGGAGCACAACCCACCAGGGCGTGCCTGGGCCCCCGGGCGCGCCCCGGTGGGTTGTGCCCTCCTCGTTGGCCTCCCGCACCGCCTCTTTGCTCTATAAATACCCTAATATTCTAGAAACCCTAAGGAGGGGGACGAAAATCTATTCCAGACATCGCAGAATCAAGAAACACCAGATCCAATCAAGACACCATCACGGAGGGGTTCATCATGTCCATTTGTGCCTCTCCGATGATGTGTCAGTAGTTCTTTGTAGACCTATGGGTCTGTAGTTAGTGGCTAGATGGATTCCTCTCTCTCTTGATTATCAATACAATGGTATCTTGGAGATCCATATGATGTAAGTCTTTTTGCGGTGTGTTTGTTGGGATCCGATGAACTTTGAGTTTATGATGAGATCTATGTTTTTATCCATGAAAGTTATTTGAGTCTTCTTTGATCTCTTATGTGTGTGATTGATTATAGCCTCGTATTTCTTCTGTGATATTTGCGTTTTGTTTGGCCAACTTGATCTATTTATCTTGCAATGGGAAGAGGTGCTTTGTGATGGGTTCGATCTTACGGTGCTTGATCCCAGTGACAGAAAGGTAAACGACACATATGTATCGTTGCTCTTAAGGATAACAAGATGGGGTCTATTTCTACATAAATACATCTTGTCTACATCATGTCATCGTTCTTATTGCATTACTCCGTTTTTCCATGAACTAAATACACTAGATGCATGCTGGATAGCTGTCGAGGTGTCGAGTAATAGAAGTAGATGCAGGGAGGAGTCGGTCTACTAATCTTGGACGTGATGCCTATATAATGATCATTGCGTAGATATCGTCATGGTTATTTGAAGTTATATCAATTTCCCAACAGTAATTGTTTTCCGACCGTTTGTTATTTTTCTCAAGAGAAGCCACTAGTGAAACCTACGGCCCCCGAGTCTCTTTTCATCATATTTTCCTTTATGATATATTTTCCTTTTCTTTTTTTTTTCAGATCTAATAAACCAAAAATAAAAAAATTACTTGCTGCAACTTATTTGTTCCGCGATCTATTTATCCTATCTACCACTTTTATCTCACGTTATTTGCCTATCTTGAAGCGTCGTACCCGAAAGGGATTGACAGCCCCTTTAACACGTCGGGTTGCAAGTATTTGTTATTTGTGTGCATGTGTTGTTTACGTGGTGGGAGGAGGTTCTCCTACTGGTTCGATAACCTTGGTCTCATCACTGAGGGAAATACCTACCGTTGCTATACTGCAACATCCCTTCCTCTTTGGGGAAATGCCGACATAGTTCTAGCAAACATCAAAAGGAATTTCTGGCGCCGTTGCCGGGGAGGATCTTCAACATCAACAAAGTTCCTAATCACAAATCTCATCTCCTTGCTATTTACATTATTTTCCATTTGCCTCTCGTTTTCCTCTCCCCCACTTCACTAAGTTGCCATTTTATTCGCCTTTTTCTGGTCGGATCTATTTTTGTCTACTTGTGTTACCATGTGACTTCTATTTGCTTGCATATTTTCTTGCTAAAAATCTATTGATATGGATCCTCATCCAGTTGCTAATCTTTTCAAGAGATCCAATTATGATGAACCAATTGCTAGTGAGTTTAGTGTACTTGATTATCTCCGTGAAGTTTTGCTTGAGATTCGTGAATCTAAAAGTTGTGATCAAGTGATTCATGATGTTTCCTTGAATGAAAAGCATGATTGCAATGATATTGTCGTAAATTTTATTAATATAAATTTTTCTAATGATATGCAAACCCACAAGCTTGCGGATGCTATATTTTATGAGTTCGCCATGACACTACTTATTGCAATGATCATGATTGGGGTGATAATGCTTGTTATGATCTTGATAATTTATTTAATACCCTTCATGATTATGATATTGAAAGTGGGCTTGGAAGAGTGTCAAGTTTAGGCATTATTGATCCCAATATTTTCGAGAGTGTTCAGTCTTATGAAATTTTTGATAGAACTGGGTTTGGAGAGCTCATGACTACATTAACGATAATCCCGCTATTTTGGAAGAGTGTCAACTTTGCATGCATGTGGACCATGAAGAGAAAATTTTATATGACAGTTATATTGTTGAATTCCTTCAGGATTCTACTGGGATTTATTATGAGGGAGGAACATATGCTTGTAAGGATTGCAATAATATCAAGTTTCCTCTCTATGTGTTTACAGTTTAGAAGTTATGCTTGTTTTGCCTTCCTATGCTAGTTGATTCTTGTTCCCATAAATTGTTTGATCACAAAATCCCTATGCATAGGAAGTGGGTTAGACTTAAATGTGTTTTTATGCTATTCATGAAGATCCTTTGCATATCTCGGTTACTACTTTTTATGCGAGCATCATTGAAATCATCATGCCTAGCTAGGGGCGTAAAACGATAGCGCTTTTTGGGAGGCAACCCAACTTGTATATTTTTTCTTTTTGGTTCTCAATTATAGCTCTGGTTAGATGTGTTTTTGTGGTTTAAATTGGTGTTTGTGCCAAGCAAGGCCTTTGGGATGATTTGAGTGAAAGTTGATTTGATCTTCCTGAAAAACAGGAACTTTTGCGCTCACGAAATTATCTTTCGTTTTTAAGAGAAGAGCGCTTCTGAGTTGATTATTTTTGCAGAAGATTAATAAACAAATTATTCATGTCTTCCTAATTATTCAGAATTGTTGGAGTTACATAAGTATTCGAAGTAGTCAGATTGCTACAGACTGTTCTGTTTTTGATAGATTCTGTTTTCTTTGTGTTTTGTGCTTGTTTTGATGATTCTATGGTTTTATTTGATGAGTTTTTGCCACAAAAAAGTTGGAATACAGTAGATATAATGCAAAAATAAAATATGAATAGGTTTTCAACAGTACTTATAGTAGTGGTTTGCTTTCTTATACTAACGGATCTCATGAAGGTTTTGTTGAGTTTTGTGTGATTGAAGTTTTCAAGTTTTGGGTGATCTTACGATGGATGTAGGAATAAGGATTAGCAAAAGTTTAAGCTTGGGGATGCCCGAGGCACCCCAAGATAATGTTCAAGAAGTATAAAGAAACTAAGCTTGGGGATGCCCCTGAGTGGCATCCTCTCTTTCTTCTAACAACCATCGGTATTTTACTTGAAACTATATTTTTATTTGTCACATATTATGAGTTTTGCTTGGACCGTCTTGTATGATATGAGTCTTTGCTTGTTTTGCTTTGTGTTTTAAGTCTTGAATCCTTGCTGGACACACATTTTTTAGAGATCCAAACATTATGCTATTCTTGCTCCTATGCTTCAGTTAAATTTTTAGAGCCATGGATTTGCTCTAGTACTTCACTTATATCTTTTTGAGCACGGTGTGCTTTGTTATTTTTGAAGAAAGTCTCTCTGTATTCACTTAGATTACTTTGAGAGAAAGAAAAAATATGCTCATGTTCTTCACTTAAATTTGTTTGAGCTTATCAAAAGCAACATATGAAAATAGTCCCAATGTGATAGATATACAAGGAGGATATAATAAAAACTTTCATGAAGATCATTGGAAAAAATAAACATGATTTTTAGTAATGGTTTTGAGATATGACGATATGATATGTGAGTCATGTTGATGAGTAATTGTGCTTTAGTAAGAATATTGATGTTAAGGTTTGTGATTCCCTATGCAAGCACGAAAGTCAGTAGTTATGCAATGAAATTTATATCCTACTTGTGGTGCATTATTCGGTGTTACTTATGCTTAATTCTTGGGTATGAAATTTTTCGTTTCTTGGTTGGTAACTTTTCAATCTTTTTGCTAGCCTTCATTTTGCAGTAAGTATGATCACTACTTGTGCATCCAAAACCCTTTAAACCGGTTTTGCCATATTAGTCCACCATACCTACCTATATGCGGTATTTCCATGTTGTTCTTACCAAATTTTCATGTGCCATCTCTAATTTTCAAAATAAATTTCTCTTTTGTGTGCTCTACCGCTCGCGAGGCGGTGAGGGGTGACCAATATTTTCCATGCTAGATGTGTTATTCTCACGATGAGTGTTTATTCACTTATCATTGCACGAGAGTACGACAAAGGTATTAGGGATGCCTAGTCCCGAAATGAAAAACAATGAATTTACTTTTTGTTGTCAAATAATAAATTGTTTGGAAAGTGTTGGTATGGAGGGCACCCGTGGATACGGACAAGCCATGGAAAGTGAAAGTAATGGTGGAAAAAGGAATAAACTTTATTTTTTGTTTGGGAACCGCCTATGATGTATGTAGCATGGAAAGTGTTGGGAGCTCTAAATCGTTTTCGTTGGTGGGAAAAGTATGCCGCCCAAAATGTTTTTATCTCTCAATTTTTGCTTTCAGCTTTGGCACCTCTACAAATCCCTACTTCCCTCTGCGAAGGGCCTTTCTTTTACTTATGCAATTTTTATTTTGAATTTGAGTCTCCATCTTCTCTCATAAAGAACGAACTAAGGGGCACTATGATCATATTTGAGCATTGGGTGTAGCTAATATTCGAGTGTATTTCATGAATGGATCAATGATTGAGCATAATGGGCTAGGGATAACTTGCTTTAGTGTTGATATTTTGAAAGACATGGTTGCTTGTTGGTATGCTTGAGTATTAAAGTTTTCATGTCAAAACTAGACTATTGGTTTGAACCATACAAAAGTCCAAATGTCCATGCTATAAAGAAAAGAAATGTGATGAACATGTTAGGCAACATTCCACATCAAAAATTCTATTTTTTATCATTTACCTACTCGAGGACGAGCAAGAATTAAGCTTGGGGATGTTGATACGTCTCCAACGTATCTATAATTTGTGATTGTTTCGTGCTGTTATATTATCATTCTTGGATGTTTTACAATCATTTTATAGTCATTTTATATCATTTTTTTGGTACTAGCCTATTGTCATAGTGCCTAATGCCAGTTGTTGTTTTCTGCATGTTTTTTACATCGCATGAAATCAATACCAAAAAATGGAGTCCAAACGCAGCGAAACTTTTTGTGAATTTTTTTTGGCCACAAGACATCTAGTGGGCCAGGAACGCACCTGAGGGGAGCTCCGATGGGAGCACAACCCACCAGGGCGCGCATGGGGGGCAGGCACGCCCCGGTTGGTTGTGCCCTCCTGGTTGGCCTCCCGCACCGCCTCTTTGCTCTATAAATACCCCAATATTCCAAAAACCCTAAGGAGGGGACGAAAATCAATTCCAGCCGCTGCAGAGTCCACAAACACCAGATCCAATCTAGACACCATCACAGAGGGTTCATCATGTCCATTGGTGCCTCTCCGATGATGCTAGAGTAGTTCTTTGTAGACCTACGGGTCCATAGTTAGTAGCTAGATGGCTTCCTCTCTCTCTCTCTCTCTCTTGATTATCAATATAATGGTCTCTTGGAGATCCATATGATGTAAGTCTTTTTGCGGCGTGTTTGTTGGGATCCGATGAACTTTGAGTTTATGATCACATCTATGTATTTATCCATGAAAGTTATCTGAGTCTTCTTTGATCTCTTATATGTGTGATTGATTATAGCCTCGTATTTCTTCTCCGATATTTGGGTTTTGTTTGGCCAACTTGATCTATTTATCTTGCAATGGGAAGAGTTGCTTTGTGATGGGTCCGATCTTACGGTGCTTGATCCCAGTGATAGAAAGGGAAAAGACACATATGTATTGCTGCAATTAAGGATAACAAGATGTGGTCTATTTCTACACAAATAGATCTTGTCTACATCATGTCATCGTTCTTATTGCATTACTCCGTTTTTCCATGAACTAAATACACTAGATGCATGCTGGATAGCTCTCGATGTGTGGAGTAATAGAAGTAGATGCAGGGAGGAGTCGGTCTACTAATCTTGGACGTGATGCCTATATAATGATCATTGCCTAGATATCATCATGATTATTTGAAGTTCTATCAATTTCCCAACAGTAATTGTTTTCCGACCGTTTGTTATTTTTCTCGAGAGAAGCCACTAGTGAAACCTACGACCCCCGGGTCTATTTTCATCATATTTGCCTTTGCGATATATTTTCCTTTGCTTTTATTTTCAGATTTATTTAACCAAAAATAAAATAAAAACCTAGCTGCAACTTATTTGTTCCGCGGTCTATTTATCCTATCTACCACTTTTACCTCACGTTATTTGCCTATCTTGAGGCGTCGTACCCGAAAGGGATTGACAGCCCCTTTAACACGTCGGGTTGCAAGTATTTGTTATTTGTGTGCAGGTCTTGTTTACATGGTGGCAAGAGGTTCTCCTACTGGTTCGATAACCTTGGTCTCATCACTGAGGGAAATACCTACCGTTGCTATACTTCATCACCCCTTCCTCTTTGGGGAAATACCGACGTAGTTCTAGCAAACATCAAAAGGAATTTCTGGCACCGTTGCCAGTGAGGATCTTCAACATCAACCAAGTTCCTAATCACAAATCTCATCTCCTCGATATTTACATTATTTTCCATTTGCCTCTTGTTTTCCTCTCCCCCACTTCACCAAGTTGCCATTTGATTCGCCTTTTTCTCGTCGGATCTCTTTTTGTATACTTGTGTTACCATGTGCCTTCTATTTGCTTGCATATTTGCTTGCTAAAAATATATTGATATGGATCCTTATCCAGTTGCTAATATTTTCAAGAGATCCAATTATGATGAACCAATTGCTAGTGAGTTGAGTGTACTTGATTATCTCCATGAAGTTTTGCTTGAGATTCGTGAATCTGAAAATTGCGATGAAGTGATTCACGATGTTTCCTTGAATCAAAAGCATGATTGCAATGATATTGTTATAAAGTCTATTAATATCAATTGTGCTAATGATATGTAAGCCCACAAGCTTGGATGCTATATTTGATGAGTTTGCCATGACCACTACTTATTGCAATGATCATGATTGGGGTGATAATGCTTCTTATGATCTTGATAATTTATTTAATACTCTTGATGATTATGATATTGAAAGTGGTCTTGGAAGAGTGTCAACTTTAGGCATTATTGATCCCACTATTTTGGAGAGTGTTCAATCTTATGAATTTTTTTATAGAAGTGGGTTTGGAGAGGTCATGACTTTTGTTAATGATAATCCCATTATTTTGGTAGAGTGTCAACTTTGCATGCATGTGGACCATGAAGAGAAAATTTTGTATGACAGTTATATTGTTGAATTCCTTCATGATTCTACTGAATTTTATTATGAGGGAGTAACATATGCTTGTAGGGATTGCAATAATATCAAGTTTACACATGTCAGGAGGGTTGTCGCGGCCTCATGTCTAGTGGGCTCATGTGGCACCCCCCGGTGGATCTTCGTTCCAATATCTTTTATGTATTCTAGAAAAAATATCCAAAAAGTTTCATTCCATTCCAAGAACTTTTATTTATGCATGAAAACAACACCATGGTATTTCTACTAAAAAGAATATCAGTGTGGGTTAGTTTCATTCAAATCATGCAAATTAGAGTCCAAAACAAGAGCAAAAGCATTAGGAATAGTAGATACGATGGAGACGTATCACATGGAAAAGGTGCTCCTGCCCAAGTTCTGCCTCAAGACGGCGGCGCTCGTCCCTAAAGTCATCTTCTCATTTTTCACATCAAGAGTGAATATATACCAAAAGATCGTCGCCGGAAGTGGGCTGGCTGGCCCACTACCCACGAGGCCGCGCGAGGGGGCTAGTGCGCCCTGGTGCCTAGTGACCAACTGGCATCCCCCTCTGGTACTTATTTCCGCTAATATTTCTTATTTATTCCATAAAAATTCCTCGTGAAGTATCAACCCATTTGGAGATGTGCAGAATAGGTATCTCTGACGTAGTTTTCTCACGTCCAGAATTCCATTTGCCGGTATTCTCCCTCTTGGTGTAAACTTTGCATATTATGAGTGAAAAGGCATTAGAATTACTCCGTCAAGTGGTATAATGCATAAAAACACTATAAAAAATAGTAGCAAAACATGATTCAAAATGGACGTATGAATGACACGTTCCCTACTGGAACCACGAGGGTTCTTGTGAGAACCTATGGTTTGTGAGAAGCTTATACCAAAACCTTTCCCAAATAGTCAAAAGTTTTACCACAACAAGTTGATGCCATTCCATGATAGCATGCCAAGGTTGAATTTCAGACAATTTTAGGATTTACTAGAATTTCAAAACCAAGTATCTCAACGTTTGTCGGCGAGCTACGGTGCCGAGGTGTTTAAAATTCACCCCCATTTCTTGCATGAGACATACAAATTAACCAATGTACACATATATGATTTTACAACCCATTTTGATGCACCGAAGCATGTGCATGTAGTTTAGTTTTTAATTATGCACCTGAAATGCCTAGAAAACCATGTTAATGTATAAAAAAATCCAAACGAACCCTCAATTATTCCATTTTTTATGACACACCTATAGTTGCATGTTCACTGCCGATAAAAGTTCTAGCAATTCAAACACCGTCCTTTGCCGCTGTGACGCCATTATGTATTTCAAATCAAGACAAAAAATTATGTACATCGCACACAGTTTACAATCACCAACCTTGACAGATGTAGTACAAAATATCTTGGGGCATCGTACCATCAAAGTAGTACATATATGGCTTATGCGAGAAGGTGCGTCGGCTACAGTCCACACCCGGCGCGTCAAGCACACTAGCTTGTTCCCCAAATATCATTTCACTCTTGAATTGTCATCGGTAAAATATGGGGACGTGGACTTGTGTTGTGAGGGCAACTTCAGCGGCCCACTCCGGCGAGAGCGCACCCATAACCGCCATGCGTGTGCCAACAAGCTGCGTGAGCGTGGCCGCAATCTGCCACTGGGCAGCCAAGGAAGCACAAATGGCCAATGTTGTTGCTCGCGTGGTAGGAGCAAAATCTGCAATGGGTATAGCAATTGGGGATAGCTGCGTGACAGCTACCCGTTCCATAGCGGTGGCTTAGCCCTCATGGAGGCTTCCCACGACCATGTCAAGGCCGCCCACGACCAGCCCCACGCGGTCACCGCACAAATCGAGCAAAGCTTCCCCGACAACGGTCGGCCACCCACGGCCGAAGAGTTAGCAAACGCCGAGAGCATTCGAGCAGCTGTCCATTCCTTCGCGGCATACCTTGCCACGACGGAGCCCGTCCAAGCCCATACCGCGGTCGCCCATGCCCAGTTTGTGGTGTACACGGATGGCGAGATGCTTGCCTAGTATGGTGCGGTGGATGCCATGGAACCCCTTCCCTAGGAGATTGCAAGGCACGAGCTAGACAAGCAGGAGGCGGCGAAGATCGACGAGCGCCAGCCGGAGTAGTACTCTTTGTTTAATTTTGATCTCCGATCTTTAATATGTTAGAGTAATGTTTAGGTCAGCTAGGTCTATTTAATTGTTGAACTTGCTTGATTAACAAGTGTGGGTGTGCTATAGGCTCTTTGGTGTACTCAAATTATGCAATGATGTGGATGACTACTGACGAGGGAAATTTGGACCAGAATTTGCACATTCTAACTCATCACACACGGGGTAAGCTATATGAATCGTTTGTGATGTTCGCATATAGTACGTAGTGCTAAATAAGGGACCATGTATGACGACACTTTCGGCGCCAGTTTTTTCGCTGCATCGAGCCAAAATTTTCAGCTTCTGCGGAAATATCTACCACCCCGTCCCCTCCGCCTTATCAAAAGCCTCATTTCCCCTGTTTTCATCTTCCTTTCCAAGCTCAAACATTCACTCCTTGCTTGCAGCGCCGCCTCCTTGTCGGCGACCCTCCCTCACGCTGCTCCGCCTCATCGATCTAGGCACGTAATCCACACCTGACCCCTATCCTCCTCGTCCTTCTACATCCCACATGCCCCGACCACCAGCGCGACACCTTCCACCCAAATCAGCGACCCATACTCCAAATAAGCGCCGTCCTAAGCCATGGGGCACGCAATATAGCCAGCAGCTCAAGGAACATTTGGCAGCGGAGAAGCAAATCACGACCGCACTCACGGATGACGTCGCGATGGCTGCAATTCGTGCCGACCCCGAGATCTTGGAAGAGCACCTAGCCGTTAAGGCCACCATCGATGTATCGCATGTCAATGCTGCGACGTGGTTGGCTGCTTTAAATGACAGCTCGTGGTGTTTTCTCGAGACCATCGTTGGTGCCTTCGATGAAGACTACGAGGTGTTTTCTCAGCGTGCCCTCATAACCCACAAGTATAGGGGATCACAACAATCTTCATGGGTAGTATTTCACCCTAATGTATTGATTCGACACAAGGGGAGCCAAAGAATATTTATTGACCATAATAGTTGAGTTGTCAATTCAACCGCACCAGGGATATCCCATAGAGCAAGGTTTTAGTAGAACAACAAATTATAGTAGTAACAGTAATAGTGATAGCAACAATTTTGTAACCATAGTAAGAGTAGCAACGAAGTATTAGGAGGGACAACAGCAACAACAATAATACCTTAGCAAGATTTAGTATATGTAAAATGTTGGCATGTCGATCGGTGATGGATAATGATTTAGATAACATTGATCATGTAACAGTTACACACTACGGCGACAGAGAGCTAGCTCTAATTCATCAATATAATGAAGGCATGTATTCCGTATATAGTCATACATGCTTGCGATAAGAACTTGCATGACATTTTTTATCCTACCCTCCCATGGCAGCGGGGTCCTATTGGAAACTAAGGGATAGTAAGGCTCCTTTAAATAGAGAACCGGAACAAAGCATTAGCACATGGTGAATACATGAACTCCTCAAACTACAGTAATCACAGGAAAGAATCCCAATTATTGTCACCTTGGGTTATGCAGATCAAGACACGTAATAGGTAACTACAACTTGCAAGATGGGATCCAGATCACTCTTATATTCATGAAAACATAATAGGTTTAGATGTGAAATAATGGCACACGGGCCCTAGTTACGACCACTAATCATAGCAAAGTCATAGTAACATCAATCTCAGAACATAGTGGATACTAGGGATCAAGCCCAATCAAACTTAACTTGATTACATGATCTATCTCATCCAATCCCACCACCGTCCAGCAAGCCTACAAAGGAATTACTCACTTCCAGTGCTGAGCACCATAACAGTGTTGATGGAGAAGGGTTGGTGATGACGACGGCGATGACTCACCCTCTCCGGAGCTCTAAACGGACTCGATAAGAGCCCTCCATAAATAAGAACAGGAGGTGGCAGCGACTCCGTCTTCTAAAACACGACGGAAACTTCTCTCTTATTTTTTTCTCCGGAGATGTAAATTTATAGGACTGGAATTAGGGTTGGAGGAGCCATGTTGTCCCCACAAGACATCAGGGTGCGGCCCTGGGAGGGGGCGCCCTCTTGGTTTGTGGCTCCCTGGCAGGGTTTCTCCGGGAACTTTTATTTTTATTGTAAATAATTAACAAAAAGTTTTGTCCAATTCCAAGAACTTCTATTTTTGCATAAAATAATATCAAGGTAGCTCTGTTGAAAATAGTGTGACTTCAGGTAAGTTTCATTCAAATCATGCAAATTAGAGGTCAAAACAAGAGCAAAAGTGTTTGGAAAAGTAGATACGTTGCAGATGTATCAACGCCCTAAAGCTTAACTCATTGCTTGTCCTCAATCACACTTCTAGGGAAAAGCCTAGCAGTAGTGCCGTTTTTAGGGCTATTAGTAGCACGGGGTACCGCGCTACTGATACTACGCTACAGCTAATGCTTATAAGTAGCATGCTTTGGTCCGTGCTACTGCTATAGCTACTTAGCAGTAGCACTGTCCTTACCAACGCTACTGCTAAGTGGCTTAGCAGTAGTGTTTTTTATTTTCAGCGCTACTACTATATTTTCACATATCTTTTTTTTGCTACGTATTTGCGATGTTTTTGTACAGATTTTATACAGTATTTTATGATGAGCATATTGCCAGTTTATGATATGATTATCATACACATAATAGCCTCATCATACCATCCAACATAAATCATGTCTTCACATCATAATCATGATATAGCTATACAAGTTACATGGCATGTCTCATCACACATAATGTAGTATTTCTTTAGGCACCGGTTCGTATCCCTCTCTCACACTAGCGTGAACCTGAACTAATTACTTTCTGCTTCGGCTCTGCTATCTAACCCTCTCTGGTTGTCGCTCGGAAACCGGTACACCTAGGCCTGACACTCCGGTCACTCGTCGTATACTCCTAGCGTAGCACTTCTTCGCCATCGATGATCTATGTACCTGCATCATCACATGAGTCTATAATATGCAACATATATAGTTGATCAATAGAAAGAGACAAACTTGGCAAAAATAGAAGCAACATCTCATAAGCATAAATAACAAAGTTCATAGTACCCAAAATGCTTTAACTAGAGTGATCTTCCCTAGTTTAGGAGGACAGTTTAATTACATCACAAATAAAGTTTCGTCGTGCATAACTCAAAGTTTCATCATAGAGAAAGTATGGACTAAACGGACACTTTGTCATATATCGTCAATCACTCCAACATGTCGTGCCATCTATCCAAGTCAGGGAGATAGTCCCCGGGCGCAGTGGAAGGCTTTAGGTCGAGACACTCAGCCGATACGCGTGTTCGGACGTCTTCCCGTGACATTTGCCCTTCTTCGTAGAACATCCCTGTTTTTTTTACGACCTCCTTCATGATGATTTGGGCAAGTTCACGCTAGATGTGATAGACCTCAGCTCGAAGTCAGTGATCTGGGATATCTCCTAGGTTCCTTGCCCATAGCAGAATATGGGCATCACCGGATGTAGGTGACATGCGAATGTTCTGGTGATCTTGTCTGTACTCCAGCATGTGGTGGAGAACATAGAATCCTTCACTAAGAGTACCACTCGGTTGCTGGATGCAGCAGAAGTCAGTCTTATGGGTGAAGGCGGGCATGCGGTTCCTTGTCCTCTTGGTCGTGATATCTCCACCCCGTATGTCGTAGAAAAAGATAGCACTGTCGAGAACAGACTTGACGTGGGTCTAATCCTTTTTCTTCATGTTCTTCGACGAGTCCAAGTAAAGAGCGTGGGAGAATCGGGGGTAAAGGATGATGACGACGGCGCGCCCGTCGCTGCGCAAAATAAGTACACCTCAAATTAACATCCACGCGTTCAAAATGAATGATTGAAATCGAAGGAAAGATATCTGCACATGACTTACATGGGATGATAAGGCATGAGAATCGCCTCCTTGTCTTTATTGGCGACCATGAAATCGGCGATGTAGTTACTCGCGTATTCACGTTGCTTTGGGTAGACTCCCAAGAATGCCTCGTGTATGAAGTACACGTCAGCGACACAGATATAAGGTATCTGCTCAATCCTGATGATGTGGTTCATGTGCAAGGCAAAAAGGCGGACAAACATAAAATCCAGCCTTTTAAAGTGAAACATGTCGAAGATGTAATTGAATCGAAGGAAGATCTTTTCCGTGGGGAATTTGTCGATGTACAACATGTGCTACGGCACGTTAACCACGTAGAGCGAATATCCTGGATTTTTTGAGACGATCAGGCTTTTCTCTATCCGCAGCACATCGTTATGAAGTCTCCTTGGATCCCTATATATGGCCTCTACCGCTGCCTTAGGTAGGATCGAAACACCGGGGATACAAAAAATTTCCGCACCGGGAATAGGTATACGACCTTGAAATCGAGGATGCTGAGGCGGCTAGATCATAGAAGCAGCTTTGTTGCCTTTCCACCGTCTCTTCCTATGCTTCTTTGCTACTGGAGGTGAGCCTATAATACATTCATCCTCCAACAATTCACGCACCAACTCATCACGCTCAAACCCTGAGCACTCATACTGCTGAGCCATCAATGCTCCATCGCCAGAGGCACCAGTATTAAGATACTAAAGAGGGTCATCGTCATCCACGTCGATGGAATCATGCATTGCTTCTACGATGGCGGCGACGTCATCAGCCACTAATGGAGCCTCTTCCTCACCTGGCACGATAGGCGATGCTAATTGGGTAGGTGGGGTGTTGGTGTTCATACCTTGCTGAGGCTGTTTGGTTGTGGGTGTGCTCCCGGCCGCCTCCATACGTAGCAGACTCTTTGTCCACAATAGGACCCAACGCTTGTAATTGCCAAGCCGCCACGGGGTCTCGTCGTCATCTCCCCCTAGTGCTACCGGAGGAGCCAAATTCTTGTGGCCCAGTTCGACACTGGCCACGGAAACCTTCAAGAGCTCAGGGGGATCGTTCGGCTGTGGAACAATTGTTCCTTCAGCTTCATTATCGTCACCTTACCCACGTACACCTTTTCGCCGTTGATGGTGTACAGTATGGTGCACGGGGTTACGTCGGCCTGCAAAGGCATGTCTACGACGTGAGACATCCGAAAGGCAATGGAAACGAGAGATTATACATATATTGAAGAGGGCCGGTGTGACACGTACCGTGAGGGTGTCGAGCTCAGCCAAAGATGAAGCACCGCCGAGCACGTCCGAGATGGAGGATGGGCTGCTATGAGTAGGTGCGGTAGCCAGTGTAGGAGCAGGTGCGGGAGTTGGTGTAGGAGCATGTGCCCGTGCAGGAGATGGTGCAGGAGCAGGTGCGGGAGCCAGTGCAGGAGCAGGTGCTGTTGCGGGAGCCAGTGCAAGAGCAGGTGTTGGTGCAATGCTAGGCGATCTGCTCCCCAAGAAGTTGGAAATGGGAAAGTCCGCTGCATCCTTATTTGGATTTTCCTTGGTCCAACTAACGACCGCCGGAAACAAGAAACTATACGAAGCTGCAATCCCCTCTTTTGCGGTAGCTACCGCTGCTTTGACTGTCTCAGCTGATTTATTATCAACCGCAATCGCAACCTTATTGTCGATGTTTTCTTCATTTAACCTCCGCCTTTGCTTTCTCTTCTCCGTGGTCTCACGGTAGTACTTCTTCCACGCGGCACCATCTTCGACGATGTGCACGCGTCCATACGACGGCCGAGTGTCCATCGGGAGTCCTTACAATATGTTCAAGGCCTGGTTGAATGGGGTGTCCCACTTGGGCCTCGCCAATGCCTCACATGGCGAGTCGCTTTCGGCCGCAATCTTGTGCTGCTCTATCTGCAAAAGGAACGTGGACCATTTACAAATGTGACTAAAAGTGCAGTCGAATTCATCAGAAGCTAAAATTAGGGGGTGAATTAATAATTACCATTAGTCTCATGAACTCCTTCGTGACCCATCTATATCAAAAACATTGTTGACTCGGTCATAACGGTATCGGGCCTTCATGACGTCACGCTCCCGCGGGACGATGAATTCCGCCAAGGGGTCTTGGATGCCCAGACCCTTCGTGTTTCGTGTTCTCCTTGGCCCATGTGGACCTCTTCCCCGCGTAACCACGGCTTCCGAGGTGGTAGCACCCCATGTTCCACTCTTGAAGCCCCTTCATGTACTCCGACTTTTCTTTGGTAGCTTCAGCAACGCAAGCTGCCTTGAATAATTCAAACTACTCTTGTGTAATTGATGGATTATCCTTTACAATATCAGAGTCGGGTTCCTTTTGGTCGATGATCCTTGTTTTCACCCTTACTTTCCAGGTGGACAACGCACCACTAAACATGCCCATGGTGCGTCTGTTTATCTTCTTCATTGCCGAGGTTTTATCTGGATCGGTATAATTTTTTTCATCCCGGCCCGGGAACAAGAATACCTGGTGCAGCTTTGTTAGAAGGGAGTGTTCCATATCTGGTATCTTCTTTAGTTTGTCATTGTTGATAGTGGGGGTTGTCCCTAGGATGCAGCCTATTTAATTGTCGTAGCACGCGCGCGCTTCCGCAGGAAATTTTGGCTCAAAATTGCCGGAGTCCACCTCCATGACCACTAGTGTAGTAGTGATGAGCTTGTTTGGGCGTCGTATCCTCTTCGGTTTCGGTTCTATACCGGCTTCGCTAGTCTTGATGTCGGTATCGGTGCCGGTCTCGGTCTTAGCGCCAGTCTCTGCGCCGGTCTCGAAGTCGGTCTGAGTCTCGGATGTGACAGGTGGGCCCTGCAACGACCATTGCTCGTCGAGAAGGTTCAAATAAGTGTGTGCCACCTCGTAGACATTGCAATCACCATAACCCTCTCATGCATCGTTGCCAGCCATGTTTCCTATGATTAAATCTAGTCAATTAATTCTAGACCAAATAAAATGAATAATGACATATAAAAAGCCTATGTTTTGCAGGAACGTTGACTCATTCCCGGTGCGGAAAATCTCGAGCACTCGATATGTACTAGTTTGTAGCACAAGTCATGCCAAAATTCATGAAAAAATCGGCATGACCTTTGCTAAAAAGTGGACAAATCGAGCACCTAAAATTTGCCGGAACGGAAATGAATCAACATTCCAGCAAAACATAGGCCACTCGGCTGCATTCCGTGGAAACAACAAAAGGCCACTTGGCCACAATCGAACCACTTCAATGTTGCATATAACAGGACCACTTAAGAACATGTACATGAGCAACTACAACAGTAGATAAACATGAGCAAACACTATTGAGGAATTTGCATATAACATGACCACTTCAAATTTGCCTCTCCTAGTATTTGACATTTCAAGAAAATCTAGAGAAATCTCATGTTCTCTCAAACTCAATTCAAAAAGGTTCATAACTAGGGTTGGAACTAGTGTTCATCTAAGTTAATTCATTGGTTCTTCCTAAAGCAACAAAGGTTCTACACAAATCGAACCATTTTCACCTAGTGTTTGGTTTCCTGCCACACATGGTTAGAATCACCTTAGTGCAAGAGTGGTGAGATTACTTGGCAAAAATCACATATATAGCATGCTCTAATAAATGTAAGAAGATTAGGTCACAACAATAATAACAATAAAAAATAGGTTGAAGCATTTTCTATTAATCCCATCAGTATAAAGATACAAAATAAGATAGATGCATGCAAGTTTCAAGCATCATTCATAAAGTCGCGAAATGATGTTTTCAAGAACAATGTCACAAAGTAATAGTTCTAGCCATATCACAAGTTCCAGCCAAGTTACATTAAATTAATAGTTCACTACACATCAAAAGATCCACTTCCCAAAAGCAATGGTCATAGCACAAGTTCAACTCCCAAAAGCAATGAGCAGACACATCACACGTTATCATCTCGTAATTACCAAAAGTTGTCATCTTCTAAAGTTCACAAATTGCAATCTTCTAAACATCACAAGTGAGAAACTTGCAAACTTCACAGGTTGCTATCTTCTAAATGTCATCTTTCTCTAGCAAGTGAGCACAATATTCACCTAGAAAGGAGGGGTGCACTACGGGAATTCAGCAATTTGCCGTCAACCAACTCTTTGCCGTCGGCTGGCAGACGAGAAAGGAAGTCTATGCCGTCAGCTGGGCAAGACCGGACGGCAAAGGGCACGCTCACGACAAAGACAATGTTTGCCATCTGCCAGTGTTTTTCCGTCAACCAGCTGACGACAAAGAGCCCAAAGGCGGACGACAAAGAACCCACCTGGGCTCCACAGGGATTAGCCATCCTGAAGGCAGACGGCAAAGAACCCACCTCAGCCTCACAGGCCCCGTAGGGGGTGGCGGGCCGTATGCATGCTCTTCACCGTCTGCCTCGGGCTCTTTGTCATCCGCCAGCAGACGACAAAGGCACCCTATACCTAACATCGTCAACGTCCACCCCATCCCTCTCTCTTTCATTCTCTCTCTCCCTCTCACCCCCCCGTGGTGCCGCCCTGCCCCACCGCTTCCCCGCCGCCCGGCCGCCCCCGCCCCTCGTTGCCCCGACGACCCTGCGCCCCTGCCCACCACAGCCCCGCGCCCCTGCCCCCCGCCGCCCCTGCCCCCCACCGCCCGGCCGCCACCGCTGTCGTGCCCGGCCCCGGCCGGATGCCCTCGACGATCCTGCCCACGCCGCCGACGCCCCTTCCACTCGTTGTCAGGCCACCACCGCCTTCGTGGTGCCCCCGACCGCCACATCCGCTCCCGGTGTCCCCCGCGCCGACCCCGTCCATCGCCGCCCACGCCGTCCCGCCGCCCCCCGCCGATGAGTACCATCGCCGGCTGCACCCTTTTTTCCATTTTTCTGGTTTTTTAATTCGGTTAATTTAGTTAGTTTATAATTAGGTTAGTTTTATTAGTTTATTAGGTTAATTTGATTAGTATTATTAGTTTATTAAGTTAGTTTATTAGGTCAATTAGGTTAGTTAGTTAGGTTAGAAGAAAAAGAAGAAAAGAAGAAGGAAAAAATGAAAAAGAAAAAAGGAAAAGAAGAAAAGAATTAGAAGAAGAAGAAGGAAAAGAAGAAGGAGAAGAAGAAGAAGAAAAAGAAGAAGAAGAAGAAGACGAGGAGGAGGAGGAGGATGATAAAATAAGAAAAAGAAGAAGAAGAAGAAGAAGAAGAAGAAGAAGAGGAGAGAGGAGAAGAAGAAAGAAGAGTAAAAAGGAAAAGAAGTAAGAAGAGGAAGAAGAATAAGAAGAGGAAAAGAGAAAAGAAGGAAGAAGAAGAAGAAGAAGGTGACATCCTGATATCCCGACACGACGCCCCGACACCCCGGCACGACGCCTCGACACCCTGCCATGATGCCCCGATGCCCCGATAGCCCGGCACGATGCCCGACACCCCGACATGACACCCCTACACGATATCCCAACACCCCGGCATGAAACTCCGTGCAGCTGTTAATACGCCGACCCCGACGCCACTGACCCCCAACCCCCGACACCTCTTCGGCCTTTCGTTGACCGAAAAGGTGATCTACGGCCTTCCAGAGGTCGCAGGCCGTGAACCTCGCCAGGAAAATGCTCAGAGAGGAGAGGAGAGGCAGAGAAGAGAGGTCTATGGAACCGGGAGAGTTGGCGTGCTGACCCTTCGACCGTGCGTCGCCATACCTGAGGGCGTCGGGGACGAGTGAGTTAGGGGGTTCCTCGACGTTGATGGAGCACTAAATGACATCTATATAGGTCATATATTTGTGTTAGGTCATATACTTTTGGATTTTATTAATGAACAGAAAATATTTATGTTAATCGGGTGGATTTACATGTGTAGTTGTCTCGTCGCTGTGAGGTCTGCTGTTCGAAGAGGTGTCGGGGGTTGGGGGTCGACAAGTGCGTTCCTATATATAGCTCCCTGTGCGTTCGACAAGTTCCGCCCCTGCATTCGTGGCTGAGTACAAATGCCATCTCCTCCCCGCCCCTTAATTTTCTCTAGCTCGGTCTTCGGATGAAACTTCCTATATATAGGTACATTAAATTATCAGTATGCGTGACCAGTATGTGTGTCCCATTCGAAAGGGTTACAGTTATAAATATGCATGCATTTGCATATATTTATAACCATGATTCTTCTGAAATGTCCAACGTTATCCATGGACAGCCCGAGTATGTGTAGATTGGGTTCATTTTCCCATATGCTTTGTTCTGTATCGGATGCATAATTTCTTCAGTGCCGTCCTATTGTTCTCTGGATACACATCCTCTCTGTTTATTGCTGAGACGTGTATCAGGAGAACAACGGGGAGGTGCTGCCGAAATTTTGCGTTGGATCCGGAGCAGAGCATGGAAAAACGAACCCAATCTACACATACTCGGGTCGGATTAGGTCCTATCTTTACCTATTAGCGTGTAGGTTGCATGGACAAAATAAAACTGGTGAACTTGATTAACTGAGGAATATATATGCTGAATTATAAATATATATTTCTTGTTTGTTTAGTAGCTAGGCAAGATGAGTGACCAGTCACCCTAGTCAGAAAGAGATGACGTAAGAATGGTTTCTAAAAACCAAGGACTTTGTGAAAGTTTCATTTGCAAATGGCAAGGAAACGAACTGGTGCCTCTGTCCACAGTGCGACAACTATAAAAAGAGGACAGAGGCTGTAATGATTAAACACCTGCAGAGGAGGGGTTTTAAGATTAATTATACAGTGTGGACATTTCATGATGAGTCTATACAATGCACCAGAGCTGAGGTGGTTCGTTGTCGCGCCGATGAGCATGGTACCAGGATCGAAGACATGGTGCAAGATTGTGATGATGCTCGGGATTCGGAGGAAGAGATGGAGGAATCTGCAAAGGCCTTCTATGAAATGTTGGAGTCTTCAAAACGTCCTCTCCACGAGCACACTAAGCTTTGTTAGCTGGATGCCATTTCAGAAGTAATGGCTCTGAAGTCTCAACTCAACTTGGTAAGAGAATGGTACGACGCGATGATGACACTATTTTGACGCTTTCTACCAAAAGGCCATGCCATGCTTGCAAACCTGTACCAGTTGGACAAAATACTTCGTGTACTTAAGATGCCCTATGAGAAGATAGATGCCTGTGAGAAAGGATGTGTCTTATTTAGGAAGGAGTATGCACACTTGGACTATTGTGCCAATTGCAAGTCTTGCAGGTATCTTGTGGTAAACAACAGTATGGGTGAGAAGAGGCAAACCAAAGTCGCGGTTAATGTTCTTCGATATATGCCAACCATACCAAGGCTTCAATGCCTTTTCATGGTCGAAGAGACAGCCAGACAGATTACATGCACAAATTGGGCAAAAGAACCGAACTAGATGCGGATGGGAATAAGATGGTGGTACACACATCGGATGGGGAAGCGTTGAAACATTTCGGTGGATTACATCAGGATAAAGTGGTTGATCGACGGAATCCTCGAGTGTGCATCGCCATGGATGGGTTCAATCCCTTCGGCATGATGGCAACCCAATACAATAGTTGGCCTGTATTTTTCATTCCACTCAATCTCCCCCCGAGAAGATTATGTAAAGAAAGAACATATTCCTGACGTTGATAATTCCAGGTCCCAACTATCCAGGGAAGAATATGAATGTGTACATGCAGCCGCTTAAGGATGAATTGCAAGAAGCTTGGGATAATGGGATCAAGACATACGATGCCACTAGAAAAGAAAACTTCAAAATGCATGTGTGGTACATGTACTCGATGCATGACTTGCCGGCGTATGCACTATTCTCTGGATGGTGTGTGCATGGAAGTTTCCCATGCCCCTTGTGCAAGGCAGCTCTTCAGTTTCATTAGTTGCAGACATGTGGGAAGTATTCCTGCTTTCACTTGCATAGACAGTTCCTGGATCCTCACCATCAGTTCACGTAAGAAAAGAAGAAGTTTACCAAAGGTAAAGTTGTCAAAACCTTGGCACCACCTGCGTTGACCGGCCAACAGATCTTGGATCAGTTAGACGCCCTCAAGCCTCATCCAAAGCGTAAACGCTATTTCAAGGGGTATAATTCAGAACATGCCTGGACTCACAAGCCATGCTTATGAGATCTACCTTACTTCAAAGACCTCCTTCTTCCACACAACATCGACATTATGCACACTGAAAAGAATATCAGAGAGGCCATTTTTGGTACACTGTTCAACATAGATGGGAAGACAAAGGATAATCCTAAGGCTAGAGTCAATCAAGAGATACTATGTCATAGACCGCTACAAAACATGCGAGAAGGCAAAGGAAAGCAGAAGTGGTCGAAGCCAAAGGCCTGGTCCAATCTTAGAAGGCCAGCTATGAGGGAAATTATCTTGTGGGTCAAAATGCACTTGATGTTCCCGGATGGGTATGCACCTAATCTAAAGAGGGGAGCGAGTCCTGAAAAATTAAAAATATTTGGTCTCAAGAGTCATGATTGGGACATATGGCTTGAGCGGGTAATGCCGGTGATGTTACGTGGCTTTATTCTTGAGGATGAATGTCTAGTACTTGCGGAGTTGAGTTATTTCTTCTGTGTTCTTTGTGCGAAAGAACTGTCGCCTGGCGTGGTAGATGACATGGAAGAGTTGGCACCACAGTTGCTCTGCAAGTTAGAGAAGATCTTTCCGCCGGGCTTCTTTAATCCAATGCAGCATTTGATTTTACAACTACCGATTGAGGCAAGATTGGGTGGGCCCATGAAAAATCATTAGTGCTTTGCAACTGAGAGGATGCAGAAGACGTTTTGAGCTAAATGTAAAAATAAACGCAGAACTGAAGCATTGATGGCCGAGGCATTCATTGCTGAGGAGGTGGCTAACTTTGTGAAAGCACACTACGAAGCCAAAAATCATCATTTGCATAATTCGAAGCCTCGGTACAATGATACAGACCCTAAAAAAGGTAGATCCAACCTCAGCCTATTCGAAGGGAAGCTCGCACGAGCCGGTGCTTCGAAACCAATAACGTTGGATGTCGAAGAATGGAGGAACATTTCATTGTATATCTTCAACAACCTAACAGAAGTGCGGCCGTATATCGAGTAAGATCTCGACACATTTTTCCGTAACTTCTAATTCCTTTGAACTCTTATTCCCGCATATTTGATATAGTCGATAGGTCGCCAAATTCTCGGATGGAGCGATGATCCAAAATGATTCCGTCGAGGAGTATGAGCTTCTGGCAAAGCATGGAGGCAGCTATCCCGGTTTCATCTCTTGGTTCAAACAAACGGTAATTATCAATAATGGACCATTTCATTCCTTGGTCTAACTTGCGGCTAATGCAACAATCATTTTGTATTAAACTTGTAGGCTAATTCAGGGTCTATGGACGCTGAATTGAGACAAGCAGCTAATGGTTTTGATTATAAGGTTCGTTCATTTGAGAAATACAAGAAGTCCAAGGCATTGTTTGAGTCTGACCTGGATCATCAAGAGATGTTCACCAACATCTCCTCCCACCACAAGCTCGTAAAATACATGGACGTGGGGAACGATAGGAAACGGGAGGACTTTAACCCGAGCTAGGAACCTTTGGATCCAGAGCTGGTGATAATATCTAGTGGCAGGAGGCCCCATGGCTCGATAGCCATTGGAGATGGGATAATACGTTATCCAATCACTCTCCCGGAGATCAAGGCGCGCTAGTCGAGCTCCTGTCCTGAGATAACACCTCGTCCACGGAAAGTCAATCTCACCATCGAGGTTAGTTGTACGGACTCCGAGAACTTTCATCCATTTCATTGTGTGTGTGTGGCTGATACGTCTCAAACGTATCTATTATTTTTGATGGTTTCACACTTTTATCTTGTCATCTTTGGATGTTTTATGTACCTTTTATATCTTGTTTGGGACTAACTTATTAATTCAGTGCCAAGTGCCAGTTCCTGTTTTTTCTCTGTTTTAGGCTCTTTTCAGATATGATTTTGGAACGGAGTCCAAACGGAATAAAATCCCCGAAATGATTTTCCCGAACGGAAGAAGATCAGGGGGCCTGTGGGCCAAGCTAGGAGGGCTCCAGGGAGCCCACAAGCCCCCACTCCACCCCCGGGGGGGAGGCGGCGGTGGCAGAGCTTGTGGCCTCCTGTGCGTCCCCTGACCTAGATCTTTGGCCTATATATTCCCTAAAATACAGCAAAAAATTAGGGGATCCACGAAAATACTTTTCCGCCGCCGCAAGCTTCCGTTTCCGCGAAATCTCATCTAGAGACCCTTCCCGGTGCCCTGCCGGAGGGGACTTTGGAGTTGGAGGGCTTCTTCATCATCATCATCGCCCCTCCAATGACTCGTGAGTAGTTCACTTCAGACCTACGGGTCCGTAGTTAGTAGCTAGATGGCTTCTTCTCTCTCTTGGATCTTCAATACAAAGTTCTCCATGATCTTCATGGAGATATATCCGATGTAATCTTCTTTGGTCGCGTGTTTGTCGAGATCCGATGAATTGTGGATTTGTGATCAGATTGTGTATGATATATATTTGAGTCTTTGTTGATTTCTTATATGCATGATTTGATATCCTTGGAAGTCTCTCCGAGTCTTGGGTTTTGTTTGGCCAACTAGATCTATGATTCTTGCAATGGGAGAAGTGCTTGGTTTTGGGTTCTACCATGTGGTGACCTTTCCCAGTGACAGTAGGGGCAGCAAGGCACACATTAAGTAGTTGCCATAAAGGGTAACAAGATGGGCTCTGTCGTTGATATGAGATTGCCCATCTACATCATGTCATCTTGCTTAAGGCGTTACTCTAATCTTTTGGACTTAATACACTAGATGCATGGTGGATAACGCTCGACGTGTGGAGTAATAGTAGTATGCAGACATTATCGGTCTACTTGTTTTGGACGTGATGCCTATAGATATAATCATTGCCATAGATATCGTCATGACTTTGCGCGGTTCGATCAATTGCTCGCGAGTAATTTGTTCACCCACGGTCTACCTGCTTTCATGAGAGAAGCCAGTAGTAAACACTATGGCCCCCGGGTCTATTCACATCTATCGTTTACACCTCCACTTTTTACTTTGCTTTGTTACTTTGTTGCTTTCAATTCTCACTTGGCGAACAATCTATAAGGGATTGACAACCCCTTCATAGCGTTGGGAGCAGGTTCTTTGTGTTTGTGCACGCTCTTGTGATACTCGTCCACTGAATCGATACCTTGATTCTCAAACTGAGGGAAATACTTACCATCGCTGCGCTACATCACCCTTTCCGCTTCGAGGGAACACCAACGCAAAGCTCCAAGGCCACAGGGGAAATTCTTTGCATATTTGCCTAGGAAGTACCTTAAGGCGTAGCCGTAGCTGAAGGATTCCTGGTGCCGTCGACACACCTATTTCTGGCGCCATTGGAAGGTCTTTTGCATTAGCACAGCTGACATCAGAAGTATTTCTGGCGCCCTTGCCGGGGAGGAGAGATCAAGATCTATCCAAGTAGGTCTCACAAACTCATCTCCTGCATTTACTTTTTTGCCAGTTGCCTCTCGTTTTCCTCTCCCCCACTTCACATTTGCCGTTTTCATTTGCCTTTCTCCTTTGTCGTTTTCTTTTGCCTTTTGCCTTTTTCGTTCGCCCTTTTCTCTCGCTTGCTTTCTGTTCGCTTGTGTGCCATGTGCCTTCAATATGCTTGCATCTTTGCTTGCTGAAAATCTGGTGATATGGATCCTCATCCACTAGCTAATCTCTTTAAGATACCCACTTATGTGGAACGAATTGCTAGTGAGTTGAGGGCACTTGACTATTTCTATGGAGTTTTTCTTAAGATGCGTGAATCTGAAAATTGTGAGGAAGAAATTTATGAAGTGATTCACAAGGGCTCCTTGGATGAAAAGCATGATTGCAATGGTTTCACTATAAATTCTATTAGTGACAATCATGCTAAAAATATGCAAAACCCTAAGCTTGGGGATGCTAGTTTTGCTATGTCCACCACTTGTTGCAATAATCATGATTGGGGTGATGATCTTTCTTATGATCTTGAAAATTTGTTTAAACCTCATGATGAATATGATATTTGCAACAATATTGAAAGTGGGATTGGAGAAGTCATGACTTTAGTTGATGATAATCCCACTATTTTTCAAGAGCGTCAACTTTGCATGCATGTGGATCGTGAAAAGAATATCCTATGTGATAGTTACATTGTTGAATTCAAATATGATCCCACATGTAATTGCTATGAGAGAGGAAAATATTTTGGTAGAAACTTTCATGTTACCAAATTACCTCTCGCTATGTGGAGATTGCTATTGTCTCTTTCTTCTTCCTTGCATATGGCAACTATTGGTTGTCTTGACAATCTGTTTTCCTATAAAATGCCTATGCATAGGAAGTATGTTAGACTTAGATGTGATTTTCACATGCTTTAGGATGCTCTCGTTGTGCTTCAATTCTTGTCTTTTGTGAGAGCATCATTCAATGCCTAGCTAAGGGCGTTAAACAATAGCGCTTGTTGGGAGGCTACCCAACGAATCTATCATTTTTATTTCTATTTTGTGTTTTCGACACTTACATAATTCTGTTATGATTGTGTTTTTTGTGTTTCTTTTTGTGTTTGTGCCAAGCAAAACCGTTACGATTAGTCTTGGGGATGATCGTTTGGTCATGCTGGAAAAGACAAAAACTTTCTGCTCACGAAAAGAATTTTCTTTTTTTTCTGTAAGAGCTTTTGAGTTGATTCTTTTTTCTGCTGATTGCTACGCAAATTGTTTAGACTTTCTTAATTTCTCAGAATTTTTGGAGTATCAGTAGTATACGAAATAGACAGATTTCTACAGACTGGTCTGCTGTTAACAGATTCTGTTTTTTGTTGTGTTGGTTGCTTATTTTGATGAAACTATGGATAGTATCGGGGGGTATTAGCCATGAAAGATTCAAAGTACAGTAACCCAACATCAGCACAAGTAGAATTTAAGTTTGCTACAGTACCTAAGGAAGTGGTGGTTTTCTTTCTCATACTAATGTTATCACGAGTTTTTGTTTAAGTTTCGTGTTGTGAAGTTTTCAAGTTTTGGGTGAAGTTCTTATGGTCAAAGAGATAAAGAGTGGCAAGAGCTCAAGCTTGGGTATTCCCAAGGCACCCCAAGATATTCAAGGATGTCGTAAAAGCCTAAGCTTGGGGATGCCCCGGGAAGGCATCCCCTCTCTCGTATTCAATCCATCGGTAACGTTACTTGGGGCTATATTTTTATTCACCACATGTTATGTGTTTTTGCTTGGAGCGTCTTGTATCGTAGGAGTCTTTTATTTTTGTTGTGACAAAATCATTCTTGCTGCACACCTAGAGAGAGAGACATGCACATACCGTGATTTTGTCGAGCTTCACTTATATCTTTTGGTAGACAATTCAGCTCACATGTGTTTCACTTTTAACTTTTGAGCTAGATACTTTTTTTCTATGTGCTTCACTTATACCTTTTAGAGCACAGCGGTGCGTGGCTTGGTAGTTGATCTATGCTTTGAAAGTAGTCTCAAAAGGGGTAGTTATCCAAAGGGATACGAAAACTTCCACCTTCATGTGCATTGAATAGTTAGAGAAGTTTGATTCATCTCAATTAGTTTTGAGTTGTGGTTATGGTAATATTGAAGTCATGCTAGTAAGGTGTTGTGGATCTAGAAATACTTGTGTTGAAGTTAGTGATTCACGTAGCATGCACGTATGGTGAACCGCTATGTGATGAAGTCTGAGCATGATTAGTATATTGATTGTCATCCTTTGCGTGGTGGTCGGGATCGCGTGATGGTTTATACCTACCAACCCTTCCCCTAGGAGTATGCGTTGAATGCTTTGTTTCGATTACTAATAAAACTTTTGCAACAAGTATATGAGTTCTTCATGACTAATGTTGAGTCCATGGTTTAGATGCACTTTTACCTTCCATCACTATCTTCTTAGTGTCGTGCAACTTTCGCCGGTGCACAAAACCCACCTACCTACTATGGCTTTTTCAAAGTCATTCCGAGATATATTGCCATGCAACTACCACCATGACATGTGCCACCACATCTACATTGCCATTGCATGATCGTAACATAGCTAGCATGATGTTTCCATTACTGTCTATGCCATGCTAGATCATTGTCACGGTACACTACCGAAGGCATTCCATATAGAGTCATTGTTGCTCTAAGTTTTGAGTTGAAAGTGTGATGATCATCATTAATGGAGCATTGTCCCATGTGAGGAAATAAAAGAGGCCAAAGAAGCCCACCAAAATAAAAAATAAAAAAAAGAGGCCAAAGAGCCCACCAAAAAAATTAATATTAAAAGAGAGAAGGGACAATGCTACCACTTTTTCCACACTTGTGCCTATTAAGCACCATGATCTTCATGATTGAGAGTCTCTCGTTTTGTCACCACCATATAGCTAGTGGGAAATTTTCATTATATAACTTGGCTTGTATATTCCAATGATAGGCTTCCTCAAAATTTCCTGAGGTCTTTGTGAGCAATCAAGTTGGATGCACACCCACTAGCTTTCACATATTCGTAGCTCTAGTGCATCATTTGTATGGCAATCCCTACTCATTCACATTGATATATATTGATGAGCATCTCCACAGTTCATTGATATGCCTACTTAATGTGACTATCTTCTCCTTTTTTGTCTTGCAACCTCCACCACACTCTACACCACTTACAGTGCTAAAACCATGGCTCACGTTCATGTATTGCGTGAGAGTTGAAAAGGTTTGAGAAAGTAAAGGTGTGAAACAATTACTTGGCCAATACCGGGGTTGTGCATGATTTAAATTCGTTGTGCAATGATGATAGATGTCGTGGGTATAAGTCTGACAGTAGAAGTACGGGGTACGAAAGTATATGGGCAGAGCCTTAGCTACGGCGAGGATGTATGAGTTCAGGCCCCTCTATGGTGGAGGTAAAAGCCCTACATCTCAGTGCTCTGGGCAGCTTTGTGTCGAGTGTATTAGGGGATTACAGCAAGTGCCAACCCCCGTACCAGTGGTGAAGGGCGGCTTATATAGAGTGCGCTGCCCTTCATAATGGCCCGGTGGACAGGGGTGGGGTAGTGGCGATTAAAGGCTGGCGTTACTGGTAACGTAAGCCTTAAATGCTAGTTATGGTGTATGCAAACGTATGACTGTTGCCCTCCTGGGAGGTTACGATGTACAGAGTGGATTCCAGTCGGTACGTTAGATATGCTCCGGGTGGATCGTCGCCAACTGGATGATTGGAGCGTCCTTAGTTCAGTCAGAACTGTCTAAGGGCCTTGTCCTCTATGAAGGGTAGTCCTTGGGCAGGACCTATAGGGCAGACCTATGACCCTACCGTGGGGCTATAACCCCATCATTAGTCCCCGAATGGATCGGGGTTGGAACGATGAAGTGATGTCCGGAGCTTGGAGCCGACTGGTATTGAGGTTATCTTAGCGTTGTCTGCCTCGATCCATTTTATCTTTGCGGCTAGTGATCCGAGTGAATATGCGGGCAAAACGAACCGTGAGGGACCGATTGCTTCTACGGAATCTTTCGACGTGACCGGTCATACTAACAGCGTCGAATTTTCCAGGATCCTCAAATTTCGGTTGCCGTGCGCTCAGCGGGGATGACGACATCGTCATCGAGTAGGTTTCGCCTCCTCGATTACTGCGCCGCGATCTTCTCCATTAATCTTGCCGCAGCCGGTTGGGAGGATAAGATCTTGGACCCACCTGTAGGTGACTCAGTCGGAGGCATATTAAAGCCTCCCCGGCGGACCTTCCTGTTGTGCTGCTCGTCCTCCTCCCATTGATCTCGCCCCCCCCCCCTCCCCCGCAACTCCGTGCACACCTCAAGCCACCTTCTTCCTCTCCTCCTCTGCGGATCCGTCACCCTCGCCATGACGAAGGGGCAGACCAGCAAGCTCGAGGCGAAGAAGAAGTAGAAGAAGGGGGCGGCCTCCACTCAGCGGCGGTAGCGGGAATGCCGGTGTGCTCGGTCCAAGGGGACTTCCTCCCCTCCATTGTGAGGGAGAACGACGTGCTGGAGCTGGTGAAGCACGGCATGGTCGTCAACAAGTCTTAGGGGCTGCCCGAAGGCGAGATGGAGCCGGCACCGAAGGAGGGGGAGCGCATTATGCTGCTCAGCCACGTGGCCAGAGGTTTCTCCCTGCCTCCCCATCCTTTCTTCCGAGGTATCACGAATTACTTCGGGGCGCAGCTCCATCACTTTCCGCCGAATGCGATAGCTCATCTTTCCGCATTCATCACCCTCTGCGAGTGCTTCATAGGATGCCCTCCTCACTGGGGGCTCTTCAAATATGTTTTCTCCGCTAGATCTCAAACTGTTAAGAAGCTTAGCCAGTCTGATGATAAGACATACATCCTCCAGCTCTGCGGGGGTTTAGGATTTCAGAAGAAAACAAAAAGTAGTTATCCCTCCCTTCAGCTATCCGAGTCAGTTAGGAACTGGCAATCGTCCTGGTTCTATTGCGAGGACATTGCCTGCCCGAATGCTTCGAGTGGGTTACTACCCTTCAGTTTAGACCGTCCGGGCCCTCCCAAGAAGCTAGCGCTCTCTAAGGGAGAAAGATCTCAGATCCAGCCTTTGGTCGACGCGCCGATAGCCGTCGTCCAGAAGGGAGTCACCGGCATGGACCTGTTGGAGACTTTTCTGGGTCGACGCATCTAGCCGCTCCAGGCCCGAGACCATGCAATGTGGCATTACACGGGGCCTTCGGATATCACTCGGTCCCATCCTGAAGACGTGAGCGAGGAGACCGTGAGTGCGTGGGTCCGTAGCATCACGGTCACATGTGATAACCCCGTGGGAGCTCGGCGGGTGAAGGCCTTCCGCGCCGAAAATCCTCCTCCGAATGAGGTGAGTACATGTTGTCGAGTGCTTTTAACCTTCTCAATTTTATTGCTTTTCTTGTCTCGTTGACTGACGTTGCCGACTGTGTTTTGTGCAGGAGTGGTCGAACTGGCATTCTGCAGTCTCAAATGGGAATCCGGTCGAGGAAGAAGAAGGCAGCATGGAGGGTAGCGTGGATAGTGACGAGTACGTCTCCGAAAGTAGGGAGACGGAGGAGGAAACAGAAGAGGAGGAGGAGGACAGTGAAGAGCAAATCTCGTCACCCTCACCACGAGAACACCGAACCAAGCACCGTCATGACCCCGCTGTTCCGCCGGCTCCTCCTGTGGCCCCGAGTGCTCGGAGTGTGAAGAGAACCAGGGGTGCTTCTGCCGAGCCCATGGATCAGCCGTCCAAGGTGGCTAAACCCAGCGGGTCTAAACCTCGAAAAGCTTTGCCCCGGATGAGGATCGTTGTTCCGGTCGCCTCAGTGTAAGTATCTTTGCTCTTCCATCTTCCTTCAGTATCCGATTGGACTCTTCTTTTTGGGAATTCATGTTTACCCGTCGAGTGGATTTCTCTCAACAGAGCTGCTACCTCCGCCACCTCTCTGCCGCGTCAGGATGATGATCCCATGGACACTGATAACGCCGCCACGTCCCAGCAAGGTACGTTGTCACGACTCCGAGAGCTGTATTAGCGTTTCGGAGTGCTGTCTTTGATCTTGATCTTTTTCTGTATTTTTATTTTTTTTCAGTCGGGCTTCCTTCGGAGGTGATCCATCTGGATGACGACGACCAAAGGAGGTCGGAACCAGCTTTGGCGCCTGTCCCTGGGGTTATATAAGCTGCTGCTAATCCCGCCATGAACGTACCGTCGACTGAGACGGTGGCCCTTACGGCGGAACCGACTGGAGCAGAGCTCGGGATGCCCAGGGAGCTCGGGATACCTAGGGCGCCTTCTGCCACGCCGGGTCCGTCGGCTGTTCAATATGATGCCCGATGCCTCCCGGAAGATCAAGTAGGAGCCTCCAAGGACGCCATGGTACAAGTGGAGCTGATGGTGGGCGACGCCAAGGGAGCATATGACTCCGTTGCGTCCCTGTACCAGAAGAGCTTGGAGCTTCGGGACGATATCCGAGTAAGTGCGCTAGTAAGTGTTTACATTCCTCTTGGTGCCCACTGGGGGTTTCAGCGAGATACTCGGATACAGTAGGTTGATTTTCCAGTGGGTTCACTCCGAGTGAACCCAGTGGGTGTAGTCCCCGAGACTTCTGCCGAGTGCTTGCACTGGCAGTTGTCTTTATATGTATTTTCCATAATATCTACAGATCAAAGCTGATTTGCCCGAATGGTACCAGTGGGGGCATGCCGAGTGCACCCACTAGGTGTAGTTCCCGAGAGTAGTGTTACTCGGGTCGAGTAACAGTAATCTCATAGTGTTGTTGATTTGCTATGGAGCTCAATGGGACCGACCTGTTCAAGCTTCATACCAGTGGGGTCACTCTCAGCGAACCCACTGGGTGTTGCCCCGAGACCGCTGTCGATTGCTTGCATCGGCAGGGGTGTGAAGAATCTTGAGTTTTGATTGTTTTGTCATATCTGTCGAGACTTTTTCCTTGTTGAATCTGGCTGATCATCCCTTTGTGTCTCTTTGACAGAAGACTTGTGAAATGGGATCGGCCTATAATGCTCTGAAGACTGAGAAGACTCAACTTGCTGCCGACTTGGAGGTAGCTGCGAATGATCAGGCTGGCATGAAGAAGGCTCTCGCTGAACGAGAAAAATCTTTGGAGGAATCTCAGGAGACTAACAAGGCACTGCTAGCCGAGGTAGAAAAAATGAAGAAGGAGAGATCTGAATGGATGGGCCAACTGAAGTTAATGAACACTCGGTGCAGAGCGCAGGAGAACTACGCCGGCAACTGGGCGAAGAAGATGGTCGCACTGCTTGGTGGTAAGTTGCTTGCCGAGTGCTCTTTGACTTTGGAGTTCACTCCGCGCTTATTTTCTCTGTCTTTTCTTTGCAAATTTCTGCCGGGACGTTGAAGCCGAAACTGCTGAAATTGAACGGTCGCTTGAGCAACCGAATGTTCCACTCGGGGATGAAGCTAACCGGGACATGTTCCGAGTGAATTCCCGCCTTATCAAGGTGGGTCCTTTCATTGGTCGCCTGAGAAGAGTTGTCGGCCGAATTGACAAAGAGTTGTGGCCTGAAGATGACTCCCGGAATGAGATAGAGGGGTTGATGACTCGACTGGAGGATGTTCCAAGCAGAGTGCAGGCATGGAAGAAGTCTGCCGCTCGGTGTGGTGCGGACGTGGCGCTGTCTCTGGTCTGAGTGCACTGTAAGGAAGCCCGTGAAGACAAGCTGAAGATGTTGCAGGTCGCCAACACCAAGAAGCTTCGCTTTGAAGACTTCATGGAGACCTTCCTCGACACGGCCACTCGGATTGCAGATGGAATCGACCTCGACACCTTTGTGGAGCCTGCCAGCCCCGGTGATGCTTGATAGACTTTATGTTGAACGCACATTTACCTCGGTATGCCGAGTGGAGTATGTATTAAACTTTGGCCATTGCTGTTGGCCGGTACATTCGTGGCTCAGTGTGGATAAACTTGATTCACACCGAGCCGACGGATCGTAGAACTGAATTTGAATTCGAACCGCATCTTTTGCTCTTCTTTCGCTGAGTTTTTTTTTACACGATTTCGGCTCGTGGTTTTTGTTAGGCGACTCAGCTAAACCTCCGAGTGTAACTTGTGTGCCCACTCGGAGGAAGCTCTTTACTTAGGCGACTCTGGGTCGCAGCTAAGCCCCCGAGTGTGACTTTTGGTGCACACTCGAAGCGGGTTGTTTACTTAGGCGACTCTGGGTCGCAGCTAAGTCCCCGAGTGTGCCTTTCGATGCACACTCGGAACGAGTTTCTTACTTAGGCGACTCTGGGTCGCAGCTAAGCCCCCGAGTGTGACTTTTGGTGCACACTCGGAGCAAGTTGTTTACTTAGGCGATTCTGGGTCGCAGCTAAGTCCCCGAGTGTGGCTTTTGGTGCACACTCGGAGCAAGTTGTTTACTTAGGCGATTCTTGGTCGCAGCTAAGTCCCCTAGTGTGACTTTTGGTGCACACTCGGAGCAAGTTGTTTACTTAGGTGATTCTGGGTCGGAGCTAAGTCCCCGAGTGTGGCTTTTGGTGCACACTCGGAGCAAGTTGTTTACTTAGGCGATTCTTGATCGCAGCTAAGGCCCCGAGTGTGACTTTTAGTACACACTCGGAGTTAGTAGTTTACTTAGGCGACTTTGGGTCGCAGCTAAGCCTCTGAGTGTGGCTTTTGGTGCACACTCGGAGCAAGTTGTTTACTTAGGCGATTCTGGGTCGCAGCTAAGTCCCCGAGTGTGACTTTTAGTACACACTCGGAGCAAGTTGTTTACTTAGGCGATTCTGGGTCGCATCTAAGTCCCCGAGTGTGACTTTTAGTACACACTCGGAGCGAGTTGTTTACTTAGGCGACTCTGGGTCGCAGCTAAGCCCCCGAGTGTGGCTTTTGGTGCACACTCGGAGCAAGTTGTTTATTTGGTGATTCTGGGTCGCAGCTAAGTCCCCGAGTGTGACTTTTAGTACACATTCGGAGTTAGTTTTTTAGACCGGAGTCTGCAAACGTGGAAGAATTTTGAATCGGCAAGAAATTAATCCGCTTTGTATTACTTCGATGACATTTGTTCTTTACATTGTCTCTGTCGGCGATTATGTGTAGAAGCGCTTCAGTAGATCTCCATTCCATGCTCGCGGCTCGTCCGTCTCCCTGTCGAGGTTGTAGAGTCGATATGCTCCGTTGTTCAGCACCTTAGAAATGATGAACGGTCCTTCCCAGGCGGGAGCCAACTTGTGTGGTCTCTGTTGATCCACTCGAAGCACCAGGTCTCCTGCTTGGAATGTGCGGCTCCTGACGTGTCGCGCATGAAATCGCCGCAGATCTTGCTGATAAATTGTTGAACAAATCAATGCCATCTCGCGATCCTCTTCTAAAAGGTCTACTCCATCTTGCCTGGCTTGCTCTGCTTCGGCTTCGGAGAAGAGTTCGACTCGCGGAGAGTTGTGAAGCAAGTCACTCGGAAGGACCGCCTCTGCTCCATAAACGAGGAAAAACGGGGATCGTCCTGTCGATCTATTCGGAGTTGTTCGGAGGCCCCACAGCACCGAAGGCATCTCGGTGACCCATGCGCCGGTGGCATGTCCAACTCCCCGCAGGAGTCGAGGCTTCAACCCTTGAAGAATGAGTCCATTTTCCCGCTCCGCTTGTCCGTTTGTTTGGGGGTGTGCAACGGATGCAAAATCCACTCGGATACCTGGCCTCCGCAAAAACCTTTGAACCTCTCCGAGTCAAAGTTTGTGCCATTGTCGGTGATTATGCTGTGTGGAACCCCGTATCTGACGATGATGTCTCTGATAAATTTGATGGCCGTAAGGGCATCAAGCTTCTTGATTGGGTTGGATTCAATCCACTTGGTAAATTTGTCGACTGCTACCAGCAGATGGGTGAACCCTCCTTGGCATGTTCTGAATGGTACGACTGTATCTAATCCCCACATGGAAAATGGCCAAGAAAGGGGAATTGTCTTCAGCGCGGACGTTCGCTTGTGGGACTTGTTTGAATAGAACTGACAACCCTCGCAACGGTCGACTATATCTTTTGCCATTTCATTCGCGTGCAACCAGAAGAAACTAGCTCTGAATGCTTTGGCGACGATTGCCCTTGAGGAGGCATGATATCAGCAGGTTCCCGAGTGAATTTCTTCCAAAATTAACTGTCCCTCCTCACGAGAGATACAACGCTGAAGGACGCCTGAAACACTTTCTTTGTATAACTGGTCACCAATGACGGTGAAGGACTTCGACCTCTGAACGATCTGCCTAGCTTGGACCTCGTCTTTCGGTAACTCTTGCCTCAGGATGTACGCAATGAATGGCACAGTCCATTCGGGAATTCCAACTAGAATCTCCATGACCAAGTCAACCACAGCGGGAACCTCGACTTCAGTCTGATCTATTGAGCTCTTCGGTTGCACAGGTTCCTATGTAAAAGGATCTTCTTTTACCGAGGGGAGGTGTAGGTGCTCGAGGCAAACATCACTCGGGACAGGTCTCCGTGTGGATCCAAGTTTTGCCAATTCATCTGCTGCTTGGTTTTTCAGTCGGGGAACATGGTGAAGTTCCAGACCTTCGAACTTCTTTTCGAGCTTTCTTATTGCGTTGCAGTATGCAGTCATGGTGAGGTTCCTGACGTCCCACTCCTTCATTACTTGATTAACCACTAGGTCTGAGTCGTCGTAGACCATTAGGCGACGGACACCGAGTGTGATGGCCATGAGCAACCCGTAAAGGAGAGCTTCGTACTCTGCTTCATTGTTGGAAGAATCAAAATGGATCTACAACACACACTTGATTTTATAACCTTTCGGGGATATGAGTACTACGCCGGCGCTGGAGCCATTCAACATCTTGGACCCATCGAAGAACATGGTCCAATGAGCCGAGTAGATGTGAGTCGGTTGCTGTTGTTCTACCCATTATGCTATGAAGTCAGCAAGAGCTTGAGACTTTATAGCATTCTTGGCTTCGAACTTGATGTCGCAGTATAGCATCTCCATTGCCCACTTTGCCACTCGGCCTGATGCGTCCCGATTGTGGAGAATTTCCGACAACGGAGCATCAGATATGACAGATACCGAGTGGTCTTGGAAATAATGAGACACCTTCTTTGCAGTCATGTAGATCCCATAAATAAGCTTCTAATAATGGGGATACCTCCGCTTGGAAGGAGTCAGGACTTCGGAAACATAATATAATGGCCGCTGAACCTTGTACGCTTTGCCTTCTTCTTCGCGTTCGACTGCCAGAACGGTGTTGACGACTTGATTTGTAGCCGCGATGTACAGAAGAAGGGGTTCTTTACTGAGCGGGGCAGTAAGAACCGGCTGGGTGGAAAGCAGGGCTTTGAGGTCGTCGAATGCGGTTTGCGCTTCGTCTGTCCACTCGAAGGTATCTGACTTCTTCATGAGTCGGTACAGAGGTAACGCCTTCTCGCCGAGTCGAGCGATAAACCTGCTCAAAGCCGCTAGGCAACCTGTGAGCTTTTGTACGTCATGTACTCTTACCAGTCGCTCCATTCGAACAATGGTCCCAATTTTTTTGGGGTTCACATCGATCCCTCGTTCGGAAACGAAGAAACCAAGTAACTTCCCGCTGGGAACGCCGAATGAACACTTGGCTGGGTATCGTACCTTCGTAGGTTGGCGAATGTTTCTTCCAAGTTATTCAACAGGTCAGAACCTTTGCGTGACTTGACTACGATATCGTCCATATATGCCTCCACATTTCGACCAATCTGGTCTAGGAGGCATTTTTGGATCATTCGCATAAAAGTTGCTCCTGCATTTTTCAAACCGAATGGCATAGTGATGTAACAGAAGCACCCGAATGGGGTGATGAAAGATGTTTTTAATTCATCTGGACCACACAGACGGATCTGATGATAGCCCGAATAGGCATCAAGGAAGGATAAGCGCTCGCAACCCGCAGTCGAATCGATGATTTGATCTATGCGGGGGAGCGGGAAGTGGTCTTTCGGACAGACCTTATTAAGGTGCTTGAAATCGATGCACATACGGAGGGACTTGTCCTTCTTGGGCACCATGACGACATTAGCGAGCCACTCGGAGTGGTGTACCTCGCGAATGAAGTTGGCTGCCAGAAGTTTAGCTACCTCCTCTCCAATTTCTTTTCTCTTGTGCGCGGCGGACCGACGCAGGCGTTCTCGGACGGGCCGAGCGGCAGGATCCACATGCAGTCGGTGCTCAGCCAACTCCCTGGGTACACCTAGCATGTCAGCGGGCTTCCATGCAAAAATGTCCCAGTTCTCACGGAGGAATTGGATGAGCTCGGCTTCCTATTTTGGATCAAGGGTGGTGGAGATGTTTGTCGGGGCGGAGGTTGCATCCGTCGGGTGGACCCTTACTTTCTTCGTGTCTCCCGCCGACTGAAATGCGGACTCAGAAGCCGGCTTCTTTGAACGCATCAGGTCGGCGGGGTCGGCAATCTTCTTGTACTCATCCAACTCGAGTACAGCCATCTGCTGGTCTGCAATTCTCGACCCCTATTGCAGACACTCCTCGGCCCGCTGCCGATTGCCTGTGACAGTAATCACACCTTTGGGACCAGGCATCTTCAGCTTCAAATATACGTAACATGGACGGGCCATGAAACGTACGTATGCCGGACGGCCCAGAATGGCATGGTATGCACTCTGGAAGTCTACCACCTCGAATGTTAACTTCTCTTTGCGGAAGTTCTTGTCAGAGCCGAAAACACATCCAATGCAATCTGGCCGAGTGATTTGGACTTTCTTCCTGGTACGACTCCATGGAATTGCATACTGCTCTCGCTAAGTCTGGACATCGGAATGCCCATTCCCTTGAGAGTATCGGCGTAGATGATATTCAAGCCGCTGCCGCCGTCCATGAGGACTTTGCGCAGCCTAACTCCTTCCACCACCGGGTCGACGACCAGAGCTTGCCTCCTTGGGGTGGGTACATGTGATGGGTGGTCTGACTGATCAAAAGTGATTGCAGTATGTGACCACTTGAGGAACGTGGGAGTGGATGGGGTTGCCATGTTTACCTCCCTGTCGACCAGCTTCAGTCGACTTTTGCTTTCTACATCAGCAAAAATCATTAACGTTGCATGGACTTGAGGGAACGGATCCTCCTTGTCCTCATCATCTTGCTCGGTGTCTTTCTCACTCGGCTGTCCTTCACCGAATCCTTGGATCAGGAGGCGACACTGCCGAGTGGTATGTTTTGGTAATATGACATTGCCTTCTTCATCCGTCTTCGTGTGGATTGGACACGGCTGATCTAGGATGGAATTTCTTGACTGTTTCTTCTTGGGGGTGTACTGTTGTTTCCCCTTGCCTTTGAACTTAGCGTTTGTAACGACTGCCGCCTCTGCTTGCGGAGTGGATTGGGCTTTCTGTTTCTCCTTCCGACTGCTGCTACCATCTCCGTCAGCGACTGACTTATGCTTGCCGCTACGTATGTGGTCCTCCTCTTCGCCATTTGCATAGCGCGCAGCTATCTCCATCATCTTGCTCATGGAGATGTCGCATGTCCGACCAAACTTCAGGTATAGATCTCTGTACCGAACGCCTGCCTTGAAGGTGCAGACTGCTTGGTGTTCTGTAACATTCTCCAGCGTGTGGTAGAGGGTTGTCCAGCGCTGGATGAAATCACGCAAGTGCTCGTTTTGCTTCTGGACACAGTGCTGAAGCTCTGTGAGCCCAGCAGGGCGTTTGCACGTACCCTCGAAGGTCCTGATGAAGACTCGGGACAGATCTGCCCAACTGTAAATGCTTCATGGAGCTAACTGGTTTAGCCAAGCTCGAGCCGAACCGTCGAGCATCAGTGGTAGATGTTTCATGGCGACATGGTCATCTCCGCCACCGATCTGGACCGCCACTCTGTAGTCGTCTAACCAAGTTTCTGGTTTGGACTCTCCTGTGAATTTGCTGATTCCCGTCGCCAATCGGAAGTTGGTAGGGATGTCAGCCGAGCGGATGGCCCGACTGAAGCACTCGGGACCAGAAACAAAGGTCCTGCTTCCACTCGGACGATCTCTATTGTAACCATCACGGTGGGCTCGACTTCTATCAACCTTCTTCTGAGCGATATACCCTCTTGCATCAGGCCTTTGATCATGCGCGCCACCGCCAAAACGATGATCATCGTAATGCCGGGGTCCGTAAGGCCCACTCCGCGGAGGAGTACGCGAACGGCGACGATCTTCGGGATGAGACCGAATGGAAAGCGGATTCCGACTCGGGTCCCTGGAATGGCTGCCCCCTCTGCATCGCTGGTGAGAGTCGGGACTGAAAACCGACCGATGTGTGTTCGCTTGAACGAAACTGTTGTGGATCTTGTTGAGCGACTGGGAGACCGCCGAGTTTTGCAGTTGCGCCGTATGTAACAAGGCACGGATCTGCTCAATTCCTCTACCAGCCTTCGAATCAGTCGGCTGGAGAGAATCAGCGATCCTGGCGGCTGCAGCCAAGTTGAGGATGGGTGTGCGGAACACCTCGACGTTGCTCTGGCGAGTGCGTCGACTGGAAGAACGAAGGTGCTGACGACGAGCGCCGGATGATTCTCCAATCTCACCCTTGTTCCGACCAGTCTCGGGGGGACTTTCGTGGGAATCGGCCATGAGTACTTCGGCTGCAGGCCCGTGACCCTGATACTCGGAAGGTAGTTCAGTCGGATCTGATTCCAAGCACTGGGATGACCGCGGGACCACAACCGATTCGAGCACCGCCACTTGAGAGGACATGTTTTGTCGCGCTAGGGCATGTCGCACCCAACGCTCGAGCCGCGAACGACCAGACCGCTTGCTGCGGCGCGTGACGGGGGCGAAGATCGACACCGGGGTCAATGGCTGGAGAAGAAGAACGCCGCAGGAACTGGCATGGAAGTGCGTAGCCCCGCGACTCGGAAGTGTCTCAATGTCGAGGGGAGCATCCTAAAGCCATGCCGAATCATCGGCGATGAAGGAGAGTGCACCGAAGAGGATCTCATGACCCATGCACAGATCTCCCCCGGATGACATGACGAAAAGATGAAATCGCAAACTCGCCGGAAGTCGCTTAGACGCCTGCCCCACAGTGGGCGCCAACTGTCGTGGGTATAAGTCTGACAGTAGAAGTACGGGGTATGAAAGTATATGGGCAGAGCCTTAGCTACGGCGAGGATGTATGAGTTGAGGCCCCTCTACGGTGGAGGTAAAAGGCCTACGTCTCAGTGCTCTGGGGAGCTTTGTGTCGAGTGTATTAGGGGATTACAGCAAGTGCCAACCCCCGTACCAGTGGTGAAGGGCGGCTTATATAGAGTGCGCTGCCCTTCATAATGGCCCGGTGGACAGGGGTGGAGTAGTGGTGATTAAAGGCTGGTGTTGTAACGTAAGCCTTAAATGCTAGTTATGGTGTACGCAAACGTATGACCGTTGCCCTCCTGGGAGGTTACGATGTACACACTGGATTCCAGTCGGTATGTGGGATATGCTCCGAGTGGATCGTCGTCGACTGGATGATGGGAGCGTCCTTAGTTCAGTCGGAACTGTCTAAGGGCCTTGTCCTCTATGAAGGGTAATCCTTGGGTAGGACCTATAGGGCAGACCTATGACCCTACCCTGTGGCTATAACCCCATCAATAGAGCATAGCCAGACTATATGCTTTTGTAGGGATAACTTTCTTTTGGCCTTGTTATTTTGAAAGTTCATGATTACCTTTCTAGTTTGCTTGAATTATTATTGTCTCCACATCAATAGCAAACTATTGTTTTGAATCTAATGGATCTGAACATTCACGTCACATAAGAGGAGTTACAAAGGACATCTATGCTAGGTAGCATGAAAGCATCAAAAATTCATTCTTTATCACTTCCCTACTCAAGGATGAGCAGGAGTTAAGCTTGGGGTGCTTGATACGTCTCAAACGAATCTATAATTTTTGATGGTTTCACGCTGTTATCTTGTCATCTTTGGATGTTTTATGTACCTTTTATATCTTGTTTGGGACTAACTTATTAATTAAGTGCCAAGTGTCAGTTCTTGTTTTTTCTGTGTTTTTGGCTCTTTTCAGATATGATTTTGGAACGGAGTCCAAACGGAATAAAATCCCCGAAATGATTTTTTCCCGAATGGAAGAAGATCAGGGGCCTGCGGGCCAAGCCAGGAGGGCTCCAGGGAGCCCACAAGCCCCCACTCCGCCACCAGGGGTGAGGCGGCGGTGGCAGGGCTTGTGGCCTCCCTCAGCGTCCCCTGACCTAGATCTTTAGCCTATATATTCCCTAAAATACAGCAAAAATCAGGGGATCCACGAAAATACTTTTCCACCGCCGCAAGCTTTCGTTTCCGCGAGATCTCATCTGGAGACCCTTCCTGGTGCCCTGTCGGAGGGGGACTTTGGAGTTGGAGGGCTTCTTCATCATCATCATCGCCCCTCCAATGACTCGTGAGTAGTTCATTTCAGACCTACGGGTCCGTAGTTAGTAGCTAGATGGCTTCTTCTCTCTCTTGGATCTTCAATACAAAGTTCTCCATGATCTTCATGGAGATCTATCCGATGTAATCTTCTTTGGCGGTGTGTTTCTTGAGATCCGATGAATTGTGGATTTGTGATCAGATTATCTATGATATATATTTGGGTCTTTGCTGACTTCTTATATGCATGATTTGATACCGTTGTAAGTCTCTCCGAGTCTTGGGTTTTGTTTGGCCAACTAGATCTATGATTCTTGCAATGGGAGAAGTGTTTGGTTTTGGGTTCTACCATGTGGTGACCTTTCCCAGTGATAGTAGGGGCAGCAAGGCACACATTAAGTAGTTGCCATCAAGGGTAACAAGATGGGCTCTGTCGTTGATATGAGATTGTCCATCTACATCATGTCATCTTGCTTAAGGCGTTACTCTGTTCTTTTGGACTTAATACACTAGTTGCATGCTGGATAGCGGTCGACGTATGGAGTAATAGTAGTAGACGCAGACAGTATCGGTCTACTTGTTTTGGACGTGATGCCTATAGATATAATCATTGCCATAGATAACGTCACGACTTTGCGCGGTTCTATCAATTGCTAGACAGTAATTTGTTCACCCACCGTCTACTTGCTTTCATGAGAGAAGCCACTAGTAAACACTACGGCCCCCGGGTCTATTCACATCTATCGTTTACACCTCCGCTTTTACTTTGCTTTGTTACTTTGTTGCTTTCAGTTCTCACTTGGCGAACAATCTATAAGGGATTGACAACCCCTTCATAGCGTTGGGAGCGGGTTCTTTGTGTTTGTGTAGGCTCTTGTGATACTCCTCCACTGGATCGATACCTTGGTTCTCAAACTGAGCGAAATACTTACCATCGTTGCGCTACATCACCCTTTCCGCTTTGAGGGAACACCAACGCAAGGCTCCAAGGCCACGGGGGAAATCCTTTGCATATTTGCCTAGGAAGTCCCTTAAGGCATAGCCGTAGCTGAAGGATTCCTGGTGTCGTCGACACACCTATTTCTGGCGCCATTGGAAGGTCTTTTGCATTAGCACAGCTGACATCGGTGGCCATCAATCATTACAGTGGTAAGAGGAATGGTGTTGCAGGCTGCTCTTCAGAAAGAGAGAATGGCAAACCAGGCTGCTCTTGAGAAAGAGAGAGTTGCAAACCAGACTTCTCTTCAGGGTGCTCTTGAGGAGAGGGACCGGAGCACGGCTTGGTTGTTGGAGGAGGAGAGGGCCAGGAATGAGGCGGATCCCCTCGCCATGTATGAGCTTATTGTGGTAAGTTCCTTTTTCACATTAGCCAAATCATGCGTGTAATGTTGGTTTCATTAGTAACTAATACGACCGACTCTTCAAAACCAAATGTGCAGCCTATGTGCGAGAAGACCAGTCAGCCCCCTCTGCCGATGCTTGTCTTTTCTGCGATTGGCATGATGAGTTTCATTTCAATGGTCATTGTAAACTAGTATTAACATTTGAGTGTCATCATGCAACGATACATTGCAAAATATCTTTTCTACAAAATAACTCCCTAGCAGCATCACACGACCATTCTCCAGGGCAACCGTCTCCAAATGCAACCGGCCCGAGCAACCCTGGTGCTTCTCCTAGATGACCACGAGGGTAAGTTTTCTCTAGTTCATTTGTGACATAATTAGCTAATTTAGCTCCAAAATGACGTAATTAGCTAATTTCTCCTCTTTCTTCTTCTCCTTGGCTTATTTTCCCAACAAAGACATACTTAGCTAATTATCCTCCAAAATGAAATAATTAGCTAATTTAGCTCCAAAATGACAGAATTAGCTACTTTAGCTCCAAAATGACATAATTAGCTTAGTTAGGTAAAAAAAATATCACAAGAACCTTTGTTAGCTCATAACTTAGCGTATCTTCCTCCTAAATTACATAATAAGCTCAAAATAAGAAAAGAATAGTTATCATCCTCTTCCTCCTCCTCTTCTTCTTCTTCTTCTCCTCCTCCTCCTCCTCCTTCTCCTTCTTCTTCTCCTCCTCCTCCTCCTTCTTCTTCTTCTCCTTCTCCTCTTTCTTCTTCTCCTTGGCTTATTTTCCAACAAAGACATACTTAGCTAATTATCCTCCAAAATAACATAATTAGCTAATTTAGCTCCAAAAGCAACATAATTAGCTACTTTAGCTCCAAAATGACATAATTAGCTTAGTTAGGTAAAAAACATCACAAGAACATTTGTTAGCTCATAACTTAGTGTATCTTCCTCCTAAATGACATAAGAAGCTCAAAATAAGAAAAGAATTGTAATCATCCTCTTCCTCTTCTTCTTCTCCTCCTCCCCTTCTTCTTCTCCTCCTCATCCTTCTTCTTCTTCTTCTTCTTCTCCTTCTTCTTCTTCTTCTCCTTCTCCTCTTTATTCTCCTCTTTCTTCTTCTCCTTAGCTTATTTTCCCAACAAAGACATACTTAGCTAATTATCCTCCAAAATGACATAATTAGCTAATTTAGTACCAAAATGACATAATTAGCTATTTTAGCTCCAAAATGACATAATTAGCTTAGTTAGGTAAAAACATCACAAGAACCTTGGTTAGCTCATAACTTAGCATATCTTCATCCTAAATGACATAATAAGCTCAAGATGGCATAAGAACCTTGGTAAGCTCATAAATGTTAGCTTGTTTTCTTCTAAAATGACATAATTAGCTTAGTTAGGTCAAAAATGGCATAAGAACATTTGTTACATCATAAACGTCACATAGTTAGCTCATTTTCATCCAAAATGACATAATTAGCTTAGTTAGGTCAAAAATAGCATAATAACCTTGGTTAGCTCAAAAAGGTCATATAATTTGCTTATTTTCCTCCAAAATGACATAATAAGCTCAAAAATGTCATATATTGTTCTTCTTCTTCTAACTTTCTTATTCCCATTTTGCCGATTACATTTACTACATGGAAGCTCGCATTGATGGAGTGCTTTAGTTTTTGTTTTCATTTGAGTTTATGAACAATGTGGAACTATAAGTATGTATATATGGATGAAGAGTGTAAAACTTTGTATGTTAGTTCTTTCGATGTATGTGCTATGATTGATGAACAAATGGCATTGATGAACTTTATATGTATATCATATATGTGATGTGTTGTGAACTATATGTAATTATGTGATGTGAAATATATGTATATGATATAAGTGTTGTGAAATACATAAAATAAACAAAACAATGACAATATGGGCCCTTTGTCGTCTGCCAGCTGATGGCAAAGGCCTTTGCCATCAGCTGGCAGACGGCAAAGAGGCCACGTGGAAGATAGCTCTGCAAACTAGGTAGCTGCCCATATGGTTACTTTGTTGTCTGCTTCCCCTTGAAGTAGACGGCAAAGAGGCTAAAGAAGGCAGGCGACAAAGAGGTTAAAGAAGGCAGACGGCAAAGAGGCTAAAGAAGGCAGATGGCAAAGCGGCTAAAGAAGGCACACGACAAAGAGCTTTGTTAGCCACCTAACGAAGCAGCTTCCTATTGACTGCCGTCTACACATCTTTGTCGTATGTTTGCACCTCTGACTGACGGCAAATCCCTTTGCCATCCGCTTTGTCTAGGCAGACGGTAAAGAAGGACATTTACCGACGACAATAGTCGTAGAAGTTTTGCCGACAAGAGGCTGATGGCAAAGGCCTTTGCCGATAGGAGGCTGACGGTAAAGGCCTTTGCCAACAGTGGAACACCCCTTTGCCGTCTGCTTTGGCAGACAGCAAAGAAGCTGATTCCTGCAGTGGTGGGGCTTACCGAGAGGCAGGGGCGTTGAGGGTGGCTCAGGGGAGACGGTGGCTCAGAGGGTGGCTCCGGTGGCGGCGAGGCGGTGATGGCGAGGAGCGGACGAGGGTAGCTCTAGGGGCGCGCAGATCCGGTGGCGACGATGGCGCGCGGCTCCGGTGGCGACTCCGGTCACGGCAATGGAGGCAGAGGTTGAGGGCGACGAGGGAGCAGGGGCGGCGAGGGAGAACTTGGAGGAGGGCGGCGAGGAAGAATGGGGAATTGGGGGAGGGACGCCCACGTGCTGGGTGGCAAGTCAAACTTAGTAGTAGCGGTCTTACAAAGCAAGCGCTATAGCTACTTAGCTATCACGCGTTATTTCAAAACGCGCTGCTATAAAACTTAGTAGTAGTGCGGTTCTAAGAAGAGCGCTACTACTATTACAAGCCTGGCAGCAACGGTTAGAACAGTCATAATAGCAACGCGTTTTGTTTGAGCGCGCTACTGCTATTTGCGTAGCAGTAGCAGGCTTCTTCGCCACGCGCTACTGTTATTTAGGAGTAGCGCTTTGTTTTAACACGCGCTACTGCTAAGATTCTGTGTATAAGCTGTTTCCTAGTAGTGCCAATTCAGTTGATAAACTAAAAGTGATAAATAAATTTCTTACAAACTCTTTTGTTCTTGTCGTTATACATATGCTTAGCTAATGTTCAAGTTTTCAACTTAAATCATAAATAACCACATCCATGATAACAGTTAAGCATCAGATTCAATCATGGCAATACATAACCAACTAGCAAGCAATAATAAGATAACTCACATGCCAACAATTTGTCAAAACAATCACGAAATAATATGGCGACATGGTATCTCTCTAGCCCTTTCCGAGGCTGCAAAACATAAATGCAAAGCACCTTTAAGATCCAAGGAGTGACTAAATATTATAATTAAGAATAGAAAAGATCCTAGACATACTCGTATCCAACATTCACTAGACTCAATGCATAAAATTGACAATAGTGCTCTCTAGTCTGGTGTTGTAGGTAAAAGGGTGATGACTCAACATAAAAGTAAATAGAAAGGCCCTTAACAGAGGGAAGCATTGATTTGTATAGGTGCGAGAGCTCAAGTTTTAAAGTAGGATTGAAAATAGGGTTTTAGAGTGGTGTTCTTTACTGCCAATGTTACGACGAAGGTTTTCAATATCTTCCCTGCTAAACTCATTATTGGTGTTTCTCGAACATAATGGAAAAGTTTTACTCCTATCCACCATCCATACACAACCATGGCTAGCCGAATTCACGGGTGCCCTCCAACATATCAACTTTCCCAAGGAGTTTTGTTTTAATTTAATTTTGATTAAGCAGGACTAGGCACCCTTGTTACCAACCTCTCTCGTGCAATGACGGTGAATAAACACCCTTCCCGAGAGTAACTTACTTATCATGGAAGATATTGATTGCCCCGTCGCTCCATGAGTTGTACGAGTGCACAAAACAGATGTTTGGTTGACTATTTAGAGGTGGCACAAGGAAACTTACTTGGAACTGCAGGGTAATACCACATATAGGTAGGTACAAAGGACTTAGTTGGAATAACTTGGTTTTAAGGATACTGTATGCACACGTAGCATTCCCGCTTAGTACAGGTGGAGGCTAGCAAAAGATTGGGAAGCGATTAGCTAGAGAGAAATGATACGTCTCCAACATATCTATAATTTTTGATGGTTTCATGCTATTATCTTGTCAAACTTTGGATGTTTTGTATCCCTTTTATATCTTTTTTGGGACTAACTTATTAACTCAGTGCCAAGTGCCAGTTCCTGTTTTTCCGTGTTTTTTACCCTTTTCAGAGGAGGATTTTAAACGGAGTCCAAACGGAACGAAACTTCCAAAAAGATTTTTTCCGAAATAGAAGACGATCAGGAGACTTGAGAACCAAGGCAGAGGGTCACCTGGGACCCCACAAGCCCCCTAGCCGCGGCCAGGGGGCCCACGCCTCCCAGGCTTGTGGGCTCCCTGGGCCTCCTCTGCCCTAGGTCTTTCGCCTATATATTCCCTAAAATCCTAGAAAAAATCAGGAGAGCCATGAAAATACTTTTCCACAGCCGCAAGCTTCTATCTCCGCAAGAACCCATCTGGGGCACGTTCTGGTGCCCTGCCAGAGGGTGATTCGGATATAGAGGGCTTCTTCATCAACACCATGACCTCTCCGATGATGCGTGAGTAGTTCACCATAGACCTACGGGTCCATAGCTAGTAGCTAGATGGCTTCTTCTCTCTCTTGGATCTTCAATACAAAGTTCTCCATGATCTTCATGGAGATCTATGAGATGTAATCTTCTTTTGCGGTGTGTTTGTCGAGATCCGATGAATTGTGGATTTATGATCAGATTATCTATGAATCTTATTTGAGTTTCTTCTAATCTCTTATATGCATGATTTCATATCCTTGTAATTCTCTTCGAGTTGTGGGTTTTGTTTGGCCAGCTTGATCTATGATTCTTGCAATGGGAGAAGTGCTTGGTTTTGGGTTCATACCTCGCGGTGACCTCACCCAGTGACAGAAGGGGTAGGAGGCATGCATCGTGTTGTTGCCATCAAGGGTAAGAAGATAGGTTTTCATCATTGGTTTGAGTTTATCCCTCTACATCATGTCATCTTGCTTAAGGCGTTACTCTGTTCGTCATGAACTCAATACACTAGATGCATACTGGATAGCGGTCGATGTGTGGAGTCATAGTAGTAGATGCAGAAAGTATCGGTCTACTTGTCTCGGACGTGATGCCTATATGTATGATCATTGCCTTAGATATCGTCATGACTTTGCGCGGTTCTATCAATTGCTCGACAGTAATTTGTTCACCCACCGTAATATTTGCTATTTTGAGAGAAGCCTCTAGTGAACACTATGGCCCCCGGGTCTGCTTCACCTCATATTTTCAGCCTTACACTTTTACTTCGTTGAACTTTCTGCCTTCAGTCCTCACTTTGCAATCATTCTTGAAGGGATTGACAACCCCTTTATAGCGTTGGGTGCAAGCTCTTTTGTGTTTGTGCAGGTACTCTGGACTTGACGCGATTCTCCTACTGGATTGATACCTTGGTTCTCAAACTGAGGGAAATACTTACTGCTCCTGTGCTGCATCGCCCTTTCCTCTTCAAGGGAAAAACCAACACAAGCTCAAGAGACGACAAAAGATTTCTGTCGCCGTAGCAGAAGAATTTCTGGCGCCATTGACAGGGAGGATCAAGTCAAGAACTCATCTAAGTAAGTGTCGCAAACTCATCTCTTGCATTTAATTATTTTTGCCTCTCATTTTCCTCACCCCCACTTCTTGAAAACAAAAATTTACAAAAATATTTGCCCTTTTCTTCGTTTGCCTTTTTCGTTCGCCCTTTTCTCTCGCTTGCTTCCTGTTCGCTTGTGTGGGATAGTCTACCTGTCCTGATGGCTAGATCCACCGCTCCGAACGATACTCCCGAGAACGAAGTTCTCAATTTCAAGCAAAATGAGGAAGAAAACTTAAAGGACGCTTGGTATAGGATTTGCAATGCTCAGAGTAGATCTACTCGTAAGCAATCTAAAAATAAAGTTGTTACGATCGAACTCATTGAAAATTTGGATAAAAAGATCCATAATCAAATCACTCAGTATGGATCCAAGGTGGGAATGGTTTTGAAAAATTTAAAGCAGAAGGAACCCACAGTTAACGAAAAACTAGGTCATGATTCCGCTAGGATTGACAAACTAGAGGATGTTATAACCAACTTGGGTTCCGCTTTTGCCGCTCTGCAGAATACTCCAAATTTTGTTCTTAAAAATAGTGGTGAATCATCTAGTAAGAAATATGAAGACCTTAAGATGATGAGTGATCACGCTACTTATGGTTTGAGCACCAAAGACGACGATACATGATTCTATCGCTTTATGCCTAGCTAAGAGCGTTAAACAATAGCGCTTGTTGGGAGGAAACCCAATGAATTTGTCTTTTTGTTTCTGTTTTGTTGCGTCCACACCTTCATAATTCTGTTATGTTAGTGTCTTTTGTGTTTTTTTTTGTGTTTGTGCCAAGCAAAACCTTTATGATTAGTCTTGGTGATGGTTGTTTGATCCTGCTGGAAAAAGACAGAAACTTTTCGCTCACGAGATTATTTTTAATTTTTATTCAGAAAGAGATTTTGGGTTGATTATTTTTGCTGCTGGTTGATATGCCTTTTTTCCCAGGCATTCGTAAGTTTTCATAATTTTTGAGGTACCATAAGTATACGAAGTATACAGATTGCTACAAAGTGTGTCTGTTTTTTGATAGATTCTGTTTTTGTTGAGTTGGTTGCTTGTTTTGATGAAACTATGGATAGTATCGGGGGGTACTAGCCATGGAAAAGTGAGAATACAGTAATCTAACACCAATATGAATATAATTCAAGTTTGCTACAGTACCTAAATAGGTGTTAGTTTGTTTTCTTGTGCTAATGATATCACGAGTTTCTGTTTAAGTTTTGTGTTATGAAGTTTTCAAGTTTTGGGTGATGTTCTCATGGACAAAGGGATAAAGAGTGTAAAGAGCTCAAGCTTGGGGATTCCCAAGGCATCCCAAGCCAAATCCAAGGACACCAAAAAGCCTAAGCTTGGGGATGCACCGGGAAGGCATCCCCTCTTTCGTCTTCAATCCATCGGTAACATTACTTGGAGCTATATTTTTATTCACCACATGATATGTGTTTTGCTTGGAGCGTCTTGTATCGTAGGAGTCTTTTATTTTTGGTGTGTCACAATCATCCTTGTTGCACACCTTTTGAGAGAGACATGCACTCATCGTGAATTTTCTAGAATGCTCACCGTGCTTCACTTATATATTTTGAGCTAGATAATTTTGCTCTATGTGCTTCACTTATATCTTTTAGAGCACGACGGTGCGTGACTTGGTAGTTGGCTTGTGCTATGAAAGTAGTCCCAAAGGTGATAGGTACCCAAAGAGGATACAAAAACCTCCATCTTCATGTGCATTGAGTAGAAAGAGAAGTTTTGATTCCTCTCATTTAGTTTTGAGACGTGGATTTGGTAATATTAAGAGTTATGTTAGTAGGGTGTTGTGAATCTAGAAATACTTGTGTTGAAGTTAGTGATTCCTGTAGCATGCACGTATGGTGAACCGCTATGTTAGGAAGTCGGAGCATAATTGATCTATTGATTGTCATCCTTTGTGTTGAGGTCGGGATCGTGCGATGGTTAACACCTACCAACCCTTCCCCTAGGAGTATGTGTTTAGCACTTTCTTTCGATTACTAATAAAAACTTTCGCCACAAGTATGTGAGTTCTTCATGACTAATGTGAGTCCATGGTATAGATGCACTTTCACATTCCACCATTTCTAGCCTGTCTAGTGCCGCGCAACTTTCATCGGTGCACAAACCCACCATATGCCTTCCGCAAAACAGCCACCATACCTACCTACTATGGCATTTTCATAGCCAATCCGATATATATTGCCATGCAACTCCCACCGTTCTGTCTCATGACTTGCGCCGTCACTCTCATATTGCCATTGCATGATCGTAAGATAGCTAGCGATATGTTTCAACGTCATACGCCAAGCTAGATCGTTGCACATCCCGGTACACTGCCAGAGGCATTTCCTATAGAGTCATCATCGTTCTGAGCTTTGAGTTGTGAATAATTAAAAGTGTGATGATCATCATTATGAGAGCATTGTCCCATGTGAGGAAATAAATAAAAAGAGCCCAAAGACCCAAAACAAAAAAAAGAGGCCAAAGAGCCCAATTAAAAAAAGAGAAAAAGATAGAAGAGACAATGCTACTATCTTTTTCAACACTTGTGCTTCATAATAGCACCATATTCTTCATGATTGAGATCCTCTCGTTTCATCACCACCTTATGCTAGTGGGAATCTTTATTATATGACTTGGCTTGTATATTCCAATGATGGGCTTCCTCAAATTGCCCTAGGTCTTCGTGAGCAAGCAAGTTGGATGCACACCCACTAGTTCTCCTTTTGAGCTTTCACATACTTATAGCTCTAGTGCATCCTTTGTATGGCAATCCCTACTCATTCACATTGATATCTATTAATGGGCATCTCCATAACCCTTTGATACGCCGAGTCAATGTGACCATCTCCTCCTTATTCGTCTCACAACCACCACCACACTCTATTCCACCTATAGTGCTATATCCATGGCTCACGCTCATGTATTGTGTGATAGTTGAAAAAGGTTTGAGAAATAAGAGTCGAAAACAATTACTTGGCCAATACCGGGGTTGTGCATGATTTAAATTAGTTGTGTGGGGATGATGGAGCATAGCCTGACTATATGATTTTGTAGGGATAACTTTCTTTGGCCCTGTTATTTCAAAAGTTCATGATTACCTTGCTAGTTTGCTTGAAGTATTATTGTTTTCATGTCAATAGCAAACTATTTTTTTGAATTTTACAGATCTGAACATTCATGTCACATGAACGAAGTTACAAGGGACAACTATGCTAGGTAGCATTCCACATCAAAAATTCAGTCTTTATCACTTCCCTACTCGAGGACGAGTAGGAGTTAAGCTTGGGGATGCTTGATACGTCTCCGACGTATCTATAATTTTTGATGTTTTCATGCTATTATCTTGTCAAACTTTGGATGTTTTGTATGCCTTTTATACCTTTTTGGGACTAACTTATTAACTCAGTGCCAAGTGCCAGTTCTTGTTTTTCCGTGTTTTTGACCCTTTTCAGAGGAGGATTTTAAACGGAGTCCAAGCGGAACGAAACTTCCAAAAAGATTTTTTTTCTCAAACAGAAGACGATCGGGAGACTTGAGAACCAAGGCAGAGGGTCACCAGGGACCCCACAAGCCCCCTAGCCGCGGCCAGGGGGGCCGCGCCTCCCAGGCTTGTGGGCTCCCTGGGCCTCCTCTACCCTAGGTCTTTCGCCTATATATTCCCTAAAATCCCAGAAAAAATGAGGAGAGCCACGAAAATACTTTTCCGCCGCCGCAAGCTTCTGTCTCCGCAAGATCCCATCTGGGGCATGTTCTGGTGCCCTACCGAAGGGGGGATTCAGATACAGAGGGCTTCTTCATCAACACCATGACCTCTCCGGTGATGTCTGAGTAGTTCACCATAGACCTACGGGTACATAGCTAGTAGCTAGATGGTTTCTTCTCTCTCTTGGATCTTCAATACAAAGTTCTCCATGATCTTCATTGAGATCTATCAGATGTAATCTTCTTTTGCGGTGTGTTTTTCGAGATCCGTTGAATTGTGGATTTATGATCAGATTATCTATGAATCTTATTTGAGTTTCTTCTGATCTCTTATATGCATGATTTCATATCCTTGTAATTCTCTTCGAGTTGTGGGTTTTGTTTGGCCAGCTTGATCTATGATTCTTGCAATGGGAGAAGTGCTTGGTTTTGGGTTCATACCATGCGGTGACCTCACCCAATGACAGAAGGGGTAGCGAGGCACGCATCGTGTTGTTGCCATCAAGGGTAAAAAGATGGGTTTTCATCATTGGTTTGAGTTTATCCCTCTACATCATGTCATCTTGCTTAAGGCGTTACTCTGTTCGTCATGAACTCAATACACTAGATGCATGTTGGATAGCGGTGGATGTTGTGGAGTCATAGTAGTAGATGCAGAAAGTATCGATCTACTTGTCTCGGACGTGATGCCTATATGTATGATCATTGCCTTAGATATCGTCATGACTTTGCGCGGTTCTATCAATTGCTCGACTTTGTTCACCCACCGTAATATTTGCTATTTTGAGAGAAGCCTCTAGTGAACACTATGGCCCCCAGGTCTACTTCACCTCATATTTTCAGCCCTCCACTTTTACTTCGTTGCACTTTCTGGCTTCAGTTCTCACTTTGCAATCAATCTTGAAGGGATTGACAACCCCTTTATAGCGTTTGCAAGCTCTTTTGTGCTTGTGCAGGTACTCTCGACTTGACGTGATTCTCCTACTGGATTGATACCTCGGTTCTCAAACTGAGGGAAATACTTACTGCTCCTGTGCTGCATCGCCCTTTCCTCTTCAAGGAAAAAACCAACGCAAGCTCAAGAGATGACAGAAGATTTCTGTCGCCATAGCAAGCAACAACGGTCATGAGCATGCGTTGAAAATAATGAACTTTGGGCAAAGCATCAGTAAGTTATGAACACTCTAAATTTAAATATCATGATGGATGCATTGGTTCTGAATCAACTACATGTTTGCACATGGGCCAAGTGAAACCACTCGAATTACTCAGAGGGAAATATTCTACTACCATATCACACCAAATCCATTTTAATGCACGTTGACACACAAGATAAATCATTATCAACTCCTAGCTATTTAAGAATGGCATGAAAACCTATGATCTCTAATTGTCATCATAAACATGTTCACTAAAGATATACTGAATCAATTTCGAACGAGCCAACATATTTACAAAAATGAAAAACATGAAGAGTTCATACCCATTTCCTTTGCCACAATCACTTCATCAAATAACGTCATTATTGCCTTTCAATTGCATGACCGAATGATGTGATAATAATAAAAGTGCAAGGGTGCCATGGAGTAAGCTAGAATCTACAGGGCAATTTTAAACAAAGGAGAAGTCATGGTAATATTGGTTCTTCGTTAGATAAACAACAAAGCATACGAGAGACACTCATCATTTTGATCGTGGTCTTAACCTTTAATAACTTAACAAAAAAGGAAAGGAAATTCATAGAAACACATTGAAATATTTTTGGAGTTTTTGTTTTCTTAAGCAAGCAAAATAAACTAATAGAGAACAAGAACGAGAAAAGTTGTTTACACAGGAAAGTTCCCAACATGCAAGAGGAAATCTTTTTGGATTTTATTTTAGTACTACAACTAATTAAACGGGAAAGAAAAAACAAAAAAATAATTATTTTTGTATTTTCTATTTTTTCAAACACAAAAGAAGAAAGCAGAAAAATAAAGCTAACATGGATACACAATGAAAGAGGATGAACATCAATAGTTTGTATGAAGTGTGTGAACATGAATGAAATGTCGGTGAGAAATATGTACTACCCCAAGCTTAGGCTTTTGTCTAGATTGGTAATTACCACTAGTAGTAAACATCACATCCATGAAAGTGTCCCTACGGTGGCACCTGAGCATCCCAATCCTGGGCCTCGGCCTCAACAGCCGCCAATATCTCATGGTATGAAACTATCTCTTCTCGCATAATGATGTATCCATTCCTGGCATGAAAATCAAACAAAGAGGGTGCAGCCAACACAATAATATGGCGAGTGTTCTTGATGTATACTAAGTTATAGTGGATGCCCTGCGATAAATCATTTTCTGCAGTTAATTGATGCACAAACATAGATTGGTGGTTGAGATAAATGTTAGGCACTAAATAGTTTGTAGGTCGTATGGCAACATTAAGATGCTTTGCCAAGCGCGTGGCATCAATACCACCATGAATCTTTCCTTTGGTTCGGTTAATATGTAAGCGGCGTGCGTCAATAGCTCCTAAATTGTAAGTATTATCAACATAAAGTGTGCGACACAAAATATCCCGAGTTAGAGCACTGAGACCACAACCCTTATCCATAGCAATTATGCATTTTCCTATAAACAGTGAGAAATAGTGCACAGAAGGAAAATTCAAACTTGTGGTCCTGGCATTTGATATGCCTCTAGTTTCCCCCACAGTTAAGGTGAGGAGGAAACCCACAAATTCCCAAGGCTTAGGCTCACATATCACCCCATCAGAGGGGAGCAAGCACTCTCACAAAATTCATCTAAAGGTAATTCAAAGTTTGATGCATAAAGGGCAAAGCGTACTCTAGGGGCACCAGGCGTATTTAAGAAGCGAAATTTTTGCATGAAAGAATTAGTAAGGAGATAGTATTGGTCACACTCATCTGCGAGGAAGTTGGTTAGTTCGACATTTGAACGAATTGCATGAATTCTTCATAAAAAGTAGCTTCACTGATGAACGGCGTATGTGTCCATTCACAAGGCCTAACCTCCGTGTTAAGGAAAAGGCTTACATCGCGATCTTGAGTGCTCCCATCAGCTCCCTAGGGGCTACGACTAGAAGAACCTCTCCTTAAGAAATTCATTCTCCTAAGCACAAATTTCTGAAATTTTTGAGACAAAAATTGATGTTAATAAAACTTTATGAGAATGATAGCAACTACTCCTATGGACACTTAGGGCTATGTCAAGCATTCATACTACTTGGAACTCAAAGGATTTAACATGCAAGCTCACTTTCCATAACACCAAGTTATTCAATTTATGCAAAATATAAAACACTAAAGCAAAAACTAATTGGAGGAATGGAGGACTCACATACCATGAAACAATTTCCTCAAAACAGTTCTAGAAATGGAGTTCCGAGCAAAGAGATCGAAAATTTCAGTTTCTAGACCAAGAACACGGGAGAGGGAGAGTTAGGGAATTTTTTCTAGAGGTAGAGGATGATCTAAGCTGAAGGGATAAGGTAAGGGGGCATGATGTCTTAAATGGTGAAGTTTGGCACGGTGTCATGATATGATTCCTCAAGAGTGTGATAAAATTTTGAGAGAGTTCTGAAAAGTTGTGATGCACTTCTTACTACAAAATGAAGAGTCTCCATGGAAGTATCCTAGTTTTGAAGAGAGCTATTGTGTTTGAACGGGAACTAAATTTTTTCCATCATTTCCCTTACAACTTTTTTATTTTGTATATACACTATATCCAGTTTCGTGTTCCATTGACATCATACATTTAGGTAATTTGATGCGGTTCTATGTAAATTAATGGACATAAAAAAAATTCAACCACATGTACATTTAAAATGCCCAAAAGTTGTGCAAAAATATAATTCAAGTCATTAATTGATATGTGGCACGCGTGCCTCGGGGCCGTCTTCCGTTTAAAACCAATAACGTCATAGCCTTTTTCAAATATTTTCAAGATATTAACCACATACTCTACATGTCTTATAATGAATACATGCAAACTTTCATAGTTTTTCATACAATGTTCAAATTATCTAAAAAAAGTAAAAAACATTTTACTAACTAAAATTAAGTCTCTGTGTTTGAATTTTCACCTATAGATTTGAAAAGTACCAAAGTTTTCTTTCATATGACTTAAACATATGTTAACTATCATATTTGTGACCTTTCTTCCAATATTGTTGATTTCTTAATGTAGTTGAGTTTAAATTTTAATTATATAATGTGAAAATTTAATTGATTCATAAAATGCATAAAATATAGAAAATAATAAAATCTAGAAAGTACAAATATTTTATCATACAATACGAGAAAAAATAGAATACTAACAACATAGAAACTATAGAGAAAAATTAAAAATATATAAAATACCTAAAAATATCATACGAGTGGTGGGCTTGCTGGTTGCCGGCCATGGGTATTACTTGTCCCATGGCTAAACATGGGTCAAAGTCGGGTCCGTATTATTAATGGAAATTGTGGGAACATGATCGCCACTAAAATCTACATATATCAATGGCGGGCACAAGTTATTGCCCGCCATTGCTAAGGTTTCGCCCACAGGTAGCCTAGGCCGATATCCACGGGCAGGTCCATAGGCACGCCCGCCACTGATTTAACCCCAACTATAAGCAGTTTCCAGCAGTGTATATATGCCCAATAGTTGTCCTTCACTTGATCTAGATGAGGTTATTGATCTCTGAAGAGTGCCTTGATTTTCAGGAAACACACTTTTCTCGTCAAGATATTAATAACTCAGTGCATACTTGCATTCACAACTGAGTGCAAACTTGTCCCAAACAAATCCTTAGGTCATGTTCATTTTACTTATTTCAGTTAAGTTCATGTGTTTGAATTATCACATATACATATATGAAAATACCAAAATTCTTTTTTATCAAATTAAATTTATGTTAACTACAGTATTTATGATCTTTTCTTCCTATTTTTGGATTACTTGATGTTCAAATTTTTATTATATTTAGTGAAATAAGAATTTATTCATGAAATACCTAAAACATACCCAATATGAAACTATAAAATTCAATCCATCTCTCATACAATACCATAAAAACAAAATAGAAATATATGCATGACCAAAATGCCTAAATATTTAACCGTGATAGGCCCCCATATGCGCCTCCCATTCGTAAGGCTTGCCCCACACCTATGATAAGCCATGTTGATCACCATTGTTGCTCTACATACCAGGGGCGGGTGTCGTCAAGTTCCCCTCCCCCATTGTAAGTTTTGTCCACGAGTAATATGGGCACACATTGCTAGTGGTGGGTGGCACATAGTTGTTGGGGAACGTTGCATGGAAAACAAAAAATATCCTACGCTCACCAAGATCGATCTAGGAGATGGACATCTACAAGAGAAGAGATTGAATCTACATACCCTTGTAGATCGCTAAGCGAAAGCGTTCGAGAACGCGGTTGATGTAGTGGTACGTCTTCGTGATCCGATCATGATCCGTCCCACGAACTCTCGATCAAGCGCCAAACGGGCGGCACCTCCACATTCAACACACGTACACCTCCTCGATCCACCGAGTGATAGTGAAGTAGCAGCCCGAGTCCTCCGATAGCATGACGGTGTGGTGAGGTGATGGTGGTGATAGCTCAGGAAGGCTTCGGTGCAAGATGTTTAGAGGAGAGGAACTACTACGAGGGAGAGGAGGAGCAGCGTCGCGGCAAGATGTCGTGGTGCTGCCCTCTCTCTTCCTCTATATATAGGAGGATGGGAGGAGAAGAGGGTGCCCTAGAGTTTCCCCCAGGGGCCGGCGGCCAAGGTGGGCGGCGGCTAGGGTTGGGGTGGCCCCTCCCACTTGGGTGCCTTGCCACCCAAGTTGGGCTCGCACGCACCCTAGGAGGAGGGCTCCATCCCTTCGGCCAAAGTGGGCAGGGGTGTGGGGCTGCGCCTAGCCCTCTGGCGGGCTGCGGTGCCCACTTTCCTTGGCCCATGAGGCCCCCCAACAATTGTTGCGGCCTCCCAAAACCCCTTTAAGTATTCAGTCACTTCCTCGGTGCGGCCTGGAACACTTCCGGACTCCGATGACCATCATACTATATATCAATCTTCACCTCTGGACCATTCCGGAGTTCCTCGTCCTGTCCAAGATCTCATTCGGGACTCCGAACAACCTTCGGTTACCAACACAAGGACTCAATTATGTTTATATCGTCACCAAACCTTAAGTGTGTAAAACCTGCGGGTTCGAGAACTATGCAACTAGTGTAGGCTCCACAGAAACATGTTTCTGCGCTGCGCTACTCTCTGGTTGAAATAAAGGTTCTACAATCTCATCAAGTTATATCTTCCTCCCACTCAATTCTTTCGAGAGAAACTCTTTCTCAAGAAATGTGCCGTTCTTAGCGACAAACACTTTGCCTTCGGATTTGAGATAGTTGGTGTACCCAACTATCTCTTTTGACTATCCTATGAAGACGCATTTCTCCGATTTGGGTTTCAGCTTTTCTAGCTGAAGATTTTTCACATAAGCATCACATCCCCAAAATTTAAGAAACGACAACTTTGGTTTCTTGCCAAACCACAGTTCATACGATGTTGTCTCAATGGATTTTGATAGTGCCCTATTTCAAGTGAATGCACCTGTCTCTAATGCATAACCCCAAAATGACAACAACAAATCGGCAAGAGACACCATAGAACGCACCATATCCAATAAAGTACGGTTACGATGTTTGGACACACCATTACGCTGTGGTGTTTCAGGCGATGTCAACTATGAAACAATTCCACATTCTCTTAAGTGAGTGCAAAACTCATAACTCAGATATTCTCCTCCTTGATCAGATTGTAGGAATTTAATCTTCTTGTTACGTTGATTCTCAACTTCATTCTGAAATTTGTTGAACTTTTCAAACGTTTTAGGCTTGTATTTCATTAAGTAAATATACCCATATCTACTTAATTCATGGGTGAAGGTGAGAAAATAATGATATCCACCACGCGCCTCAATGCTCATCGAACCGCACATATCAGTATGTATGATTTCCAACAAGTCACTTGCCCACTCCATTATTCTGGAAAACAGGGTCTTAGTCATCTTGCCCATGAAGTGTGGTTCACAAATGTCAAGTGATTCAAAATCAAGTGACTCCAAAAGTCCATTAGCATGGAGTTTCTTCATGCATTTTACACCAATATGACCTAAGCGGCGGTGCCACAAGAAAGTGGTATTGTCATTATTAACTTTACATCTTTTGGCATCAATGTTTTGAACATCTGTGCTATCACTATCGAGATTCAATAAGAATAAACCCCTCACATTGGGTGCATGACCATAAAATATATTACTCATATAATTAGAACAACAATTATTCTCTGATTTAAGTGAGTAACCGTCTCGCAATAAACAAGATCCAGATATAATGTTCATGCTCAACGCATGCACTAAATAACAATTATTCAGGTTCATCACTAATCCCGGTGGTAATTGAAGCGGGGGAATGCCGATGGTGATCGCATCAACCTTGGAACCATTTCCCACGCACATCGTCACTTCGTACTTCGCCAACCTCCATTTATTCTGTAGTTCCTGCTTTGAGTTGCAAATGTGAGCAACCAAACCAATATCAAATACCCAAGCACTACAATGAGAGTTGGTGAGGTACACATCAATAACATGTATATCATATATATCTTGTTTGGTGTTGGCAGCCTTCTTGTCGGCCAGATACTTGGGGCAGTTTCGCTTTCAGTGACCAGTCCCCTTGCAATTAAAGCACTCAGTTTCTGCCTTGGGTCCAGCCTTGGGTTTCTTCAGGGGGAAACTTCTTTGCCACTCTTCTTAGAGTTACCCTTGTCATTTTTTAAACTAGTGATTTTATTGACCATCAACACTTGATGCTCCTTCTAAATTTCTGACTCAGCGACTTTCAGCATCGCAAACAGCTCGGCGATTGATTTATTCATCCCTTGCATGTTATAGTTCATCAAAAAGCTTTTGTAGCTAGGTGGCAGTGATTGAAGAACTGTGTCAGTGACTGCCTCTAGAGGGAAAACAGTTCCCAACTCAGCCAGACGGTTGGATTATCCAAATATTCTGAGTATGTTCTCACTCACAGACCTGTTCTCCTCCATCTTGCAAGCACAGAACTTATCGGAGGTCTCATACCTCTCGATCCGGGCATTCTTTTCAAAAATGAACTTCAACTCCTGGAACATCTCATATGCTCCATGACGTTCAAAATGTCTTTAGAGTACCGGTTCTAAGCCATACAAAATTGCACAATGAACTATTGAGTAATCATCGAGACGTGACTGCCAGACGTTCATAACGTCTTCAGCCACCGGGAGGGAGATGCATCACCAAGCGGTGCATCAAGGTTATAAGACTTTTGGGAAACCGTGAGGACATTCCTGAGATTACGGGCCCAGTCTACAAAGTTACTTCCATCATCTTTTAGCTTGCTTTCTCTAGGAACACATTAAAATTTAGGGGTGCTACTGCGTGAGCCATTGATCTACAACACAAATTTGCAAATATTACTTAGACTATTATTCAAGATAATCAGATTAGTTAATCATATCACTAAAAAACTCCGACTCAAATTGACATTCCTCTAGTCATTCGAGTGATACATGATCCAAATCCACCAAGCCAAATCCGGTCATCACGTGAGATGAGCTGGTTTCAATGGTGAACATCTTCATGTTTATCATATCTACTATATGACTCATGTTCGACCTTTCGGTCTCTTGTGTTCCGAGGCCATGTATGTACATGCTAGGCTCGTCAAGTCTAACCCAAGTGTTCCACATGTGCAAAACTGCCTTGCATCTATTGTATGTGAACGTAGAGTCTATCACACCCGATCATCATGTGGTGTCTCGAAACAATGAACTTCTACAACGGTGCACACTCGAGGAGAAAACAATTTTATCTTCAAATTTTTGTGAGGGATCACCTTATAATGATATCGTCATCCTAAGCAAAAAAAGGTGCATAAAAAGTTTTAACATCACATGCAAATCATAAGTGACATGATATGGCCATGATCTTGTGCTTTTGATCTCCATCTCCAAAGCACTGGCATGATCTCCATCGTTGGTGGCACAACACCATGATCTCCATCATCATGTTGCCATCAAGGTTGTCGGCAAACCATGCATGTACCACTATTGCTACCGTTTAGCGATAAAGTAAAGCATTACATAGCGATTAATGATTGACACATATATCATACAATAATTAAAGATAACCCTATGGCTCCTGTCGGTTGTCGTAGCATCGACATGCAAATCGATATTAACTATTACAACATGATCATCGTATACATCAAATATGTATATCATCATGTCTTTGGCCATATCATATTACAACATACCCTACAAAAACAAGTTAGACGCCCTCTTGTTGTTGCATGTTTTATGTGGCTGCTATGGGTATCTAGTAAGAACGCCTCATAGCTACGCAAAACCACAATGGTGATATGCAAGTTGCTATTTAACCTTCTACAAGGACCGCCTCTGTCGAATCCGATTCAACTAAAGTGGCACAGACAGACACCCACCAGCCATCTTTATGCAACAAGTTGCATGTCAGTCGATGGAACCGGTCTCTCATACGTGGACGAGTAAGGTTGGTTCGGGCCACTTCATCCCACAGTACCGCTGAATCAAGAAAAGACTAAGGAGAGAAGCAATCTGAATATCAACGCCCACAAACTCCATTGTGTTCTACTCTAGATGTCATCCACGCATAGAACTAGCTCTAATACCACTGTTGGGGAACACTGCATGAGAAACAAAAAAATTCCTATGCTCAACAAGATCGATCTAGGAGATGCACATATACGAGAGGAGAGATTGAATCTACATACCCTTGTAGATCTCTAAGCGAAAGCATTCAATAACGCGGTTGATGTAGTGGTACGTCTTCGCGATCCGACCATGAGCTCCGCGTTTAACACACGTACAGCTTGATGACGCCTTCACCTCCTCGATCCAGCGAGCGATGGTGAAGTAGTAGTCCGAGTCCTCTGACAGCACGACGACATGGTGAGGTAATGGTGGTGACAGCTCAGGAGGGCTTCGCCGCGTGATGTTTAGAGGAGAAGAACTACGAGGGAGAGAAGGAACAGCACCGCGGCAAGATGTCGTGGTGCTGCCCTCTCTCTACCTCTCTATATATAGGGGAGGGAGGAGGAGAGGGTGCCCTAGGGTTTCCCCTAGGGGCCGGCGGCCAAGGTGGGCGGCGGCTAGGGTTGGGTCCCTCCCACTTGGTTGCCTTGTCACCCAAGTTGGGTTGGTCGGTGCCCTAGGAGGAGGCCTCCCTCCCTTCGGCCGAAGTGGGCAGGGGCGTGGGGCTGCATCAAGCCCTATGATGGGCTGTTGTGCCCCCTCTCCTTGGCACATGAGGCCCCCCAACGATTGACGGGGCCTCATGAAACCCCTTTGGTATTTTGTCACTTCCTCGATGTGCCCTAGAACACGTCCGGACTCCGATAACCATCATCCTATATATCAGTCTTCACCTCCGGACCATTCCGGAGTTCCTTGTCACGCCCAGGATCTCATCCAGGACTATGAGAAACCTTCGGTCACCAACAAAATGACTCAATTATGCTTATATAGTCACCGAACCTTAAGTGTGTAGACCTTGCGGATTCGAGAATTATGCAAACATGACCGGGAAACATTCCGGTCAATAACCAATAGCGACACCTGGATGCCTATATTGGTTCCTACATATTCTACGAAGTTCTGCATCGGTCGAACCTCAGTGTCAAGGATTCAATCAATCCCGTATACAATTCCCTTTGTCGATCGATATGTTACTTGACCGAGATTTGATCGTCGGTATCTCCATACGTAGTTCAATCTCGTTACCGGCAAGCCTCTTTGCTCGTTACATAATGCAAGATCACCTGACTAACACTTTAGTCACATTGCTTGCAATCTTGTTGTGATGTTGTATTACTGAGCGGGTCCTGAGATACCTCTCCGTCACACGGAGTGACAAATCCCAGTTTTGATCCATGCCAACTGAACAGGCACCCTCGGAGATACCTGTAGAGCACCTTTATAGTCACCCAGTTACGTTGCGACGTTTGATACACACAAGGTACTCCTCCGGTGTGAGTGATTTTCATGATCTAATGGTCATAGGAACGGATACTTCACATGCAGAAAACAAAAGCAATAAACTGTCACAATCACATGCTACGTTCATAGTTTGGATCTTGTCCATCACATCATTCTCCTAATGATGTGATCCTGTATTATCAAATGACAACTCATGTCTATGGCCAAGAAACCTTGACCATCTTTGATCAATGAGCTAGTCCTTTAAAGGCTCATTAGGGATAGTGTGTTTTCTATGTATCTACACATGTATTTGTGTTTTCAATCAATACAATGCTAGCATGGATAATAAACGATTATCATGAAAAAAGAAATATAATAATAACCATTTTATTATTGTCTTTAGGACATATTTCCAAAAGTAGTGCCCGTCGCTAATAATGTAATTATAGTGTGGGGCCTGGTTTAGCACCAGACACTTATATTTGGATTGATTACTAGTGGTGAATTCCTAAACCTACCCGCCATTGATTTTGCCCCATCTATAAGCTGATTCCCGGCGGTGAACATATCACTGGTTCTCCACTTGCCCCTTTGCAACACACTGCTGGAAGCACCTTTGCTGGGATTACAATAAGCCACATTTGAGGGACATCCTACTTACGTTCAAAACCTACTTCAATAAGCCATTTTTCTCATGGAGATTCTGATTCTCGGCACTTAGGGCAATCTGGCAAACTTGAAGTGGTCATATATTCGAAGTCACTCGACCTAACTTTTTTCGATGCAAGAAGAAGATCAAAGAGGTACTTGCTATGGTTTCTCGAACAGTAAAGAAAAATAAATATGCCCATTCCGTACCAGGATGTAGTCCTTCTTTTAGCCTTCATACCTAGATAGTTAGTTATTTGTTTTTTCTTCTTCCTGTAATTGTTCCTTATTGCAAAAAATATGTATATAAGCACACATCAGAGAGTTGATGTTCCCTTAAAAAAACTTACGCCGGCCCCCTTCCAAATTCGAGATTCAGTCCAGCAAAGTTTGTTCTCCCATCTTGCAAACAACTCTTCCTTAGGTGAAAAGACTCTGCTGAGCACAGTGATGTCTGGCATAGACAACAATGTCGCAAGATGCGTTTGCTATGAGATTCAAAATTTTATCTACACGTGGAAAAACATTTTTCGTCCATGCACAAAAAAGTAAAATTATGTTATTTTCTCATGTACTTGTATTACTTCATACAAATATATAGCCATATATGGAGAAATGACATTAATTTCACAATGCATGCAATATATTCACGTCACAGCTGTGGGAAAATGAGGGCTAACCCTAAATAAGTTTGTCAACCCTTGACTCTGACAGTTCACCGCACCAATTTGTCTCACGTCTCCTCTCACCACCTGCTCACAGTAATTGACTCAGCTAGCTCTTGCTACCATAGCTAGCCCGGCCAGTTCGGTCTATATAACTCACTCAACCTTAGGCCTGGAACATATCCCTAGCACCAACGTACACTAGGACTTACAGCAGCAGCTAGCTAGCTCTAGCACGTAGTTAACTGGACACAAACATCGAGATCCAAGAGCAGTAGTTAAGAAGAAGGAAGAAGATGCCGCAGACGCCATCGACCCGTTGGTGCCCGACGCCTGAGCAGCTGATGATCCTGGAGGAGATGTACCGGAGCGGCGTGCGCACACCTAACGCGGCGGAGATCCAGCAGATCACGGCGCACCTCGCCTACTACGGCCGCATCGAGGGGAAGAACGTCTTCTACTGGTTCCAGAACCACAAGGCCCGCGAGCGCCAGCGTCTCCGCCGCCGCGCCTGCGCCCGCCACCAGCAACCCTCCTCGCCGGCGGCTCCTCCTCCTACTACCCACACTGGTGCTGCCGGTGGCGGAGGCAATGCTGCTGGTGCTACCGCGGGCGTGAACGCGATGCACCCCGCGGTGATGCAGCTGCACCACCACACATACGCTACCAGCTGCTTCATGGCGCCTCAGGTTTTTAAATTTTCTATTGCTAACAATTAAGAGTAGTTTCTCTACGCGCATATATCAATACTTATCCCTATGTTTTTTTCTAAAGAAAGAAAGACAATATAGCCATAACAATTTACTCATGGAATATATATTTATATGTAGGGCTACTTGCAGCAGGAAACAGCAGCAGCAGGAGCTCTTCCAGTTTCAGGGTTGGAGTTTGCAGGCAAGACTAGCCAGCAGCAGGAATGGATGACGCAGCAGCAGATGGTGATGGAGAACACCAACATTAACAACAGTGCAGCAGCAGCTGGAGGCAGCTCCGCAGCCGCCGGCGGTGGTATGAATAATATGACCCCTCCACCATGGCCATGCTGCCGGCCGCTCAGAACCCTAGAGCTCTTCCCTACAAAGAGCACAGGCGGCGGCCTCAGGGACGAGTGCAGCAGCTCCAAGTCCTCCTCTTGCTCCACCTCGACAAACTAGCTAGCTTGAAATGATCTCTACTCCCCTATATTATCTCTAGCTAAAATTACCTATGGTTTTCCTGGTGATGTGTGTGTTTTTAGTTTTCCTTTAGATTTTTTTATTTTTTAACTGCTCCTCTCTAATACGGTGAGTAGTGTGTGCTTGTGTGTTTGACCTGACGAATTGCTATGTATTTTCTTTCCTAATTAGTTGTACCGTTGAGTTTGTCAAGCCCAGTGTGTTTCTAGTTTTCGTAACATGTATGCTCCAAGTACAAGTCCACTACTTGTTAATTAGGTTGCTTTTGGCACTGTAGTGAAATAATATAATTTATCTCATTTGATTAAGTCCTACATACACATTTTCGTATTTGCATCCTGCTTGTTCCTGCAACAGTTCAGAACGGTTGTTTCATTTTGCCGTGGGGCGAGAAACAGGATAAAGGTACGCAAGATTGTAGTAAGCGTACGTGGTGCATTCATGATCAAATTTTAGGTCAGTTGTGTTTTGTATAATGCTGATAAATACCGAAGGTTATGGTTTTAAGCATGTCATTCTGAATATTTTTATGGCAATTTTAGTTGACGCGAGATGCCAACTTTAGTTTAGTTGTCAAAACGTGACAACTTTTCCAGTTCATTTTTCTGTCAGAAAATTGTTATGTTTGCCAATCTCAGGTGAACTAAAGTCGTCATGAAAATGTTTGGATTGATATGCCTAAAATCCAAACATTTGGGATTTATCATTATATATACTCACTCCTTCCATCTATATAAGGCCTAACCCCAAATTTCATTTTTCCATCTATATAAGGCTAAACGAGGTAATCGATGCGTCTTTCATTTAATTCCCTCTCACAGCTTGCGCACTCCATTTTTGTTGGCCAATGTATAAAGTCCTAGAGGAGTTATTGTTGAGCTGCATGCAGAAAAAGGGGAGAAGAGGTTGCATGGGAGGGATTAATCTCGGCACCCAAAAAAACTTGCATGCGATTTGGTTGGCCAAGTACTATTCCCAACATTTCCTCCTCTTTTTATTCAACAACCTTGGTATCAGAGATTCAAAACTTAGGCCCTATATAGATGGAAGGAGGGAGTATATATAGGGTCGCGCTATTCGTCACCCTGGGTGAGGAATAGTTATTCTTCACCCCCCTATATTTTAACATCATTGCACCATAATTTTACGTTCCGTAAATTTTCCCTTATTTTATATGTAAAAAGAGAACGTAAAAAAATATAATCACCATAAAAATATTTTATGTCAACTAAAATTAAGAACATACAAAAATAATGCAAAAAATACAAAAAAATCATTTTTTCTGATCTTGTGACCTATATTATTGTTTTTGTTTTGTCAAATTTTACGTAGTGATTCAATAGAAATGTAACTATTTGTATTTCAAATGTAATTTATTTGTAAATTGATCGTAAGATTATCTCGGGTGAAGAATAAAATATTCTACACCCTGGGTGATAAATAGACTTTCTACATACAACATACAAAACACAAGTGGTGGTAACTAGCACCGATGGTAGATAAAATTTGTCATATATATATATATATATATATATATATATATATATATATAGGAAAATGGCTATGTACTCTTGGGAGTACATACTCCCGCTCTTCATGTACCACATGGATGACTCTTTTATACCTCATTATTATTTTTAATATACTTCATTAATAATTACTAGATACCTTAAAGTGAGTTTATGAAAAAAATTATGCGAGTTTACATATTTTTAAAGGTTTATGTATATACTGCTTTATTTATAGGTGAAAAGGTATATTATAAAAAGTAAATCACAAATAATATTTTTTCAACAAAACTCATATTGAGGTATCTTAGAATATTTAATGAAGTATATTGAAAATAATAAAGAGGTATAACCAATGCGTATATGAAGTGTCGTGGGTATAAGCCTGACAGTAGATGTGTAGGGTACGAATGAGATGGGCAGAGTCCTAGCTATGGCGAGGTTGTATGAGTTCAGGCCCCTCTACGGTGGAGGTAACAGCCTACGTCTGAGTGCTCTCGGAACTTGTTGCCGAGTGTAATATGGAATACAATGATTTGCTAACCCTTTTACCAGTGAGGGAGGGCGGCTTATATAGAGTGCGCTGCCCTCCACAATGGTTCTGATTCAGGGGTGGAGTAGTGGCGATTGAATGCGTACGTTACAGGTAACGTATGCTCTAAATGCTAATAAATGCACCCGGAAACGTACGGCAGTTTCCCTCCAGAGAGGTTACGATGTACCGAGTGTACCCAGTCGGTTAGCCTGGTGCCCTCCGAATGCTAGTCTCCGACTAGATGATTCAGGGCCTGTTGCCGACTGGATGATGGGGACTCCTTAATTCAGTCGGGGCAGACTTAGGGTCCTGTCCTTCGTGTGGGGTAGTCCTTGGGTAGGACATGTACGGCAGGCCTATGACCCTACCCTAGGACTATGACCCCATCATTAGTCCCCGAATGGATTGGGGTTGAAACGCCGAAGCGGTGCTTGAGGTTCAGATCCGACTGGACTAGGTTCGGCTTGGGCGTTGCTTGCCTCTATCCATTTTTTCTTTCCTGACCAGCGATCCGAGTGGAAGTGCTTGCGAAACAGACTGTCGGGAACCGAGTGCTTCTGCGGCATCTTTTGACGCGACCGGTCAACTGACAGCAGCGGATTTTCCGGGATCTCAAATTTCGGGTTCCGCGCGCTCAGCGGGGATGACACCAGCGCGCTCGAGTAGCGCCTGACGCCTCGATTCTCGCGCCTTCAACTCCTCCACTGATATCGCCGCGGCCGGTCGGGCGGATAAGATTTCGGGCCCATTCTCCAGTGACCTAGTCGGCGCTCTATTTAACTCTTGGCGGCGAGACTCCTCCGTTACGCTCGCCGAATCTTTCGCTCTCGCCTGCTCCGTCCTTCTCGCCACCCCCTGCGCTCCTACACTCCTTCCTTCTCCTCCCTCTCGAGGGTTCGCCGTCGCCTCCATGACCAAGGGTCAGACTAGCAAGATGGAGGCGAGGAAGAAGAAGAACAAGGCGGCGGCGCCTGCTCAACGGCGGCGGCGGCCGCTGCCGGCGGGGTGGATCCAAGGAGACTTCCTCCCCTCCATGGTGACGGAGGGAGATCTGCTGGAGCTGGTGGAGCACGGAATGCTCGTGCATAAGTCCTGGAGGCTGCCGGCGGACGACGAGGTCGAGCCGACGCCTCGGGAGGGGGAGCGCGTCTTGCTCCTCAGCCATGTTCACAGAGGTTTTTCTTTGCCCCCGCATCCCTTCTTTAAAGGCATCATGAATCACTTCGGGGCTCAACTTCATCACTTTCCTCCGAATGCCATCGCCCATCTTTCTGCCTTTATCGTTTTGTGCGAGTGTTTCATCGGTTGTCCTCCCCATTGGGGTTTGTTCAAACACATCTTCTCCGCCCGATCCCAGACTATCAAACGACTTAGCCAGTCGGATGATAAGACCCACCTCCTCCAGCTCTGCGGAGGTTTAGGATTTCAGAAGAAGAGTCGGAGTAGCTATCCTGCTCTCTAGTTGAGTGAGTCGGTTAGGAACTGGCAGTCGACGTGGTTCTACTGCCAGGACATCGCCTGTCCGAATGCGTCGACTGGGCTGCCTCCTTTTAGTCTAGACCGGCCCGCCCCGCCTAAGCAACTCGCGCTCTCGAAGGTCGAGAAGAACGACATCCAGCCTTTGGTTGAGGCACTCATGGATGTCGTTAGGACGGGGGTCACCGGCATAGACCTGCTGGAAGTCTTCCTTGGTCGGCGGATCCAGCCTCTGCAGGCTCGCGACCATGCTATGTGGCATTACACGGGGCCCGAAGATTCCACTCGGACCAACGTGGTGGGCGTACCCGAGGAGAGGGTGACCTCGTGGGTGCTGCAAATCACGGGTCCCTGTGAGAACACCAAAGGAGCTCGCCGAGTGAAGCCTTACAGCGCGGACCATCCTCCACCGAATCAGGTGAGTGGCACTAGCCGAGTGCATTGAACTGTCTTAATTCCAGTCGTTTACTTATATCTCCGTGTGATGCCTAATGTTTCCGACTGAACTTCATGCAGGCGTGGACCAACTGGTTCTCCCCCGTCTCGAATGGGAATCCGGAGGAGGAAGAGGAGGAAGGCAGTCAGGAGGGCAGCGTGGAGAGCGCTGAATACATATCCGACAGCGGGGAGTCGGAGGAGGAGGACAGCGAGGAAGAGGAAGAGGATCAAGAGCAAGACTCGCCACCTCCACGACTAGAGCATCGGACCAAGCGCCGACACGAGCCCGCCGTCCCTTCAACTCCTCCTGCGTCGTCGAGTGCTTCGCCTGCTGCTCCGGTGGTCCCGAGCGTTCGAGGCACCAAGAGGGCCAGCGACGCTGCCGCTGAGCCCGCAGGCCAGTCTTCCAGGGCGCCCAAGCCGAGTGGGCCCAAGCCTCGGAAGGCTCTGCCGCGAATGAGGGTTGCTATCCCTGTCACCTCCACGTAAGTGAATCTAGCTTTCGGCTCTTTCTGTTGTCCGAGTGAACCCCTGTTTATAAGTCGAATGGATTTCACTCGACAGGGTCGCTACCTCTGCAACCTCTCCGGCCCGCCAAGGGGACGACCCCATGGACACGGACAACGTCGTTTCGTCCCACCCAGGTGTGTTGTAGGAGAGTCGGGTGTTTTATCCCCACGGACTGTGCCATTCTTTCTTTTTCTGAGACGTCATGTCATTTTGGCTTGTCAGGGGCAATTTGCCTGGACGAGGAATGACCAGGGGAGAGCCGACCCCGTCGTGGAGCCTGTCCTTGAGGCTGCTCCTCCTGCTGCCACCCCTGCCGCCGACGCCCCGCCGACTGAAGCGCCGCCACCGACTGAACCAGTGTTGGTGGGGGAGGAACCGACTAGGGTGGACCTTGGGATGCCCCAGGAACCTCCTACGATTCCCGGTTTGTCAAATGCTGAATTCAGCATCCGGTGTCTTCCGGAGGAGCAGGTGGGAGCGGCCAAGGGGGCCATGGTGCAGGCGGAGCTGATGGCTGGAGAAGCCAAGAGGGCTTATGACTCCGTTGCGGCCTTGTACCAGCGGAGCTTGGAGCTGCGCGATGATATCCGAGTAAGTGGTCTAGTAAGTATTTACTTTTCTCCTGTAACCCACTGGGTGTTGTAGTTTTTTGCAATGGGTTCACTCTGAGTGAATCCAGTGGGTGTAGTCCCCGAGACTTCTGTCGAGTGCTTGCACCGATAGTTGTCTTTATACATTTTGCCTTTAGTTTGGTTGTTTCTGTAGATAGGATTGCCGAGTGCGAGTAGTTGTTGCAGTCGGAGTGCACTTGCGGTAAGAGTCCCCGAGAGTGAGTTGCACTCAGGTCGGGTAGTATTGGCCTCGGAGGCGTAGGTGAAAACATGCATCTCAATAGGGCAGGCCTGCTTGAGGTGCATGCCAGTGGGGTCACTCTTAGTGAACCCACTGGGTGTAGTCCCCGAGACCACTGTCGACTGCTTGCGTCGGCAGGGGTCTTAAGAACTTAGACTGTTAACTGATAAACTTGCTGATTGTCCTTTGTTTCTTGGTGGCAAAAAACTTGTGAAATGGGAACAGCCTATGAGGCCCTGAGGGCGGAGAGGAACCAGTTCGTTGGTGAACTTGATGCTGCTATGCTCGCCATGGCCGGCATGAAGGATGCTCTGGAGGGATGAGAGAAGTCCCTGGAGGAGGCTCGGGAGGCGAACAAGGTGTTGACGGAGGAGGTGGAAAAAATGAAGAAACAGAGGACTGCTTGGCACAATCAGATGGCCGTCCTGAACAAACGATGTATAGCTCAGGAGAAGTATGTGAAGGACTGGGTTGGGCAGATGATGACTCGTCTGGCTGGTAAGTCTTATGCTTTGCCGAGTGCTTGTACCGTGTGCTTTACACTCGGTTTTTATTGTATGCTTGCCCGTTTGTTGCAGACTTTTGCGTTGACGCTGAAGCTGAAGCGGCGGCTGTGGAGCGGTCCATTAAGGATAACGTGCCACTCGGCGAGGACGCCAACCGGGATCTGCTCCGGGCGCATATCCGCGTAGGCAAAGTGAGTCCTTTCATCGGTCGACTGAGAGAAGTCATTGGCCGAATTGACAAGGAACTTTGGCCGGAAGACGAGTCGCGGCAGGAGATGGAATCCTTGATGGCGCGACTGGAGGAGATTCCGAGCCGAGTGCAATCGTGGAAGAAATCGGCAGCGCGTTGCGGTGCTGATGTTGCGCTGTCCTTGGTCCGAGTCCATTGCAAGGAGGTGCGGGAAGATAAGTTGAAGACATTGAAGGTCGCCAACACGAAGAAGCTTCGATTCGACGACTTCATGGAGACGTTCCTTGATACTGCTACCCGCATCGCCGATGGAATCGACTTGGACACTTTCGTGGAGCCCTCCAGTCCTGGCGCCGGCCTAGCTGACGCGTAATAAAACTTTATCCTCGGTATGCCAAGTGTTTATCTGTAAGGTACTCTTGCCACTTCTGTTGGCTGTGATACTTTTAAACCGGTGTGGGTAACCTTGATCCGCACCGAGTTAGCTATCATTTCTAGACTTTTGGAATCGGAATGAAAACGTTTAGTCTTTTCTTTGAATGCTGTTTCGAGTGGGCGTTTAGTGCAGACTCGGAGAAGATTAATACTTAGGTGATTCTTGATCACAGCTAAGTCTCCGAGTGCGACGTGTAGTGCACACTCGGAAGAAGTTATGACTTAGGCGATTCTTGGTGACCGCTAAGTCCCCGAGTGTGGCGTGTTAGAGCACACTCGGAAGAAGTTATTGCTTAGGTGATTCTTGATCACAGCTAAGTCTCCGAGTGCGACGTGTAGTGCACACTCGGAGGAAGTTATTACTTAGGTGATTCTTGATCACAGCTAAGTCTCCGAGTGCGACGTGTAGTGCACACTCGGAGGAAGTTATTACTTAGGTGATTCGTGATCACAGCTAAGTCTCCGAGTGCGACGTGTAGTGCACACTCGGAGGAAGTTATTACTTAGGTGATTCGTGATCACAGCTAAGTCCCCGAGTGCGACGTGTAGTGCACACAAGGAGGAAGTCATGACTTAGGCGATTCTTGGTGACCGCTAAGTCCCCGAGTGTGGCGTGTTAGAGCACACTCGGAAGAAGTTATTGCTTAGGTGATTCTTGATCACAGCTAAGTCTCCGAGTGCGACGTGTAGTGCACACCCGGAGGAAGTTATTACTTAGGTGATTCTTGATCACAGCTAAGTCTCCGAGTGCGACGTGTAGTGCACACTCGGAGGAAGTTATTACTTAGGTGATTCGTGATCACAGCTAAGTCTCCGAGTGCGACGTGTAGTGCACACTCGGAGGAAGTTATTACTTAGGTGATTCGTGATCACAGCTAAGTCCCCGAGTGCGACGTGTAGTGCACACTCGGAGGAAGTTATTACTTAGGTGATTCTTGATCACAGCTAAGTTCCCGAGTGCGACGTGTTAGAGCACACTCGGAAGAAGTTATTGCTTAGGTGATTCTTGATCACAGCTAAGTCTCCGAGTGCGACGTGTAGTGCACACTCGGAGGAAGTTATTACTTAGGTGATTCTTGATCACAGCTAAGTCTTCGAGTGCGACGTGTAGTGCACACTCGGAAGAAGTTATTACTTAGGTGATTCGTGATCACAGCTAAGTCTCCGAGTGCGACGTGTAGTGCACACTCGGAGGAAGTTATACTTAGGTGATTCGTGATCACAGCTAAGTCCCCGAGTGCGACGTGTAGTGCACACTCGGAGGAAGTTATTACTTAGGTGATTCTTGATCACAGCTAAGTTCCCGAGTGCGACGTGTTAGAGCACACTCGGAAGAAGTTATTGCTTAGGTGATTTTTGATCACAGCTAAGTCTCCGAGTGCGACGTGTAGTGCACACTCGGAGGAAGTTATTACTTAGGTGATTCTTGATCACAGCTAAGTCTCCGAGTGCGACGTGTAGTGCACACTCGGAGGAAGTTATTACTTAGGTGATTCGTGATCATAGCTAAGTCTCCGAGTGCGACGTGTAGTGCACACTCGGAGGAAGTTATTACTTAGGTGATTCGTGATCACAGCTAAGTCCCCGAGTGCGACGTGTAGTGCACACTCGGAGGAAGTTATTACTTAGGTGATTCTTGATCACAGCTAAGTCCCCGAGTGCGACATGTAGTGCACACTCGGAGGAAGTGAGTACTTAGGCGATTCAGGATCGCAGCTAAGTCTCCGAGTGCGACGTGTAGTGCACACTCGGAGGAAGTGAGTACTTAGGCGATTCGGGATCGCAGCTAAGTTTTTTTGTGTGTGTGTGACCGGAGTCTGCGACCGTGGGAGAACTCTGAATCTGCAAAAAACTGAATCTGCTGTATATATTATTTCGTCACAACTTGTTCGTTACACTGCTTCAGTCGACGATCACGTATAAAAGCGCTTGAGGAGATCCCCGTTCCATGCGCGCGGCTCATCTGTCTCCCTCTGAATGTTGTAGAGTCTGTATGCTCCGTTGTTCAGCACCTTGGAGATGATGAAAGGCCCTTCCCAGGCCGGAGCCAACTTGTGTGGTCTTTGTTGATCCACTCGGAGCACTAAATCGCCAGCTTGGAATGTGCGACTCCTCACGTGACGCGCATGAAAGCATCGCAGATCTTGCTGGTAAATTGTTGAGCGAGTAAGTGCCATCTCGCGCTCCTCCTCTAGAAGATCGACTCCATCTTGCCTTGCTTGTTCTGCTTCATCTTCGGAGAAGAGTTCGACTCGGGGGGCATTGTGAAGCAGGTCACTCGGAAGGACCGCTTCTGCTCCATAAACGAGGAAGAACGGTGATCGCCCCGTTGATCTGTTCGGAGTGGTGCGGAGGGCCCAAAGCACTGAAGGTAACTCGGTGACCCATGCACCAGCAGCGTGTCCTACCTCTCGCGGGAGTCGGGGCTTCAAACCTTGAAGAATAACCCATTCGCCCGCTCAGCTTGCCCGTTGGATTGAGGATGTGCTACGGAAGCAAAATCCACTTGGATACCCTGACCCGTACAGAAGCCTTTGAATCTGTCCGAGTCGAAGTTTGTCCCGTTGTCCGTGATTATGCTGTGAGGTACCTCGAATCTGGAAATGATGTCCCTGACAAACTTGACAGCTGTTGAGGCATCGAGTTTCTTGATGGGCTTAGCTTCTATCCATTTCGTAAACTTGTCGACTGCCACCAACAGATGTGTGTAGCCTCCTTGGCCTGTCTTGAATGGTCTGATTGTATCTAATCTCCAAATTGCAAATGGCCACACAAGTGGGATCGTCTTTAATGCAGATGTTGGCTTGTGGGACTTGTTGGAGTAGAACTGACAGCCTTCACATCGGTCGACCATATCTTTAGCCATCTCGTTTGCCTGCAGCCAAAAGAAACCGGCTCTGAATGCCTTGGCGACAATTGCTCTCGAAGAAGCGTGATGACCGCAGGTTCTCGAGTGAATATCCTCTAGGATCAACTGCCCTTCCTCTGGGGAAATGCAACGTTGAAGAACGCCTGAAACACTCTCCTTGTACAATTGACCATCAATGACAGTGAATGCCTTCGACCTGCGAACTATTTTCCTGGCTTGGACCTCGTCTTCTGGAAGTTCTTGCCTCAGGATATATGCGATGATCGGCGCAGTCCAATCGGGAACGACAACCAGAATCTCCATGACCAGATCAATCACAGCAGGTACATCGACTTCAGTCGGATCTGTTGCACTCTTGGGTTGTACTGGTTCTTCTGTGAAGGGATCTTCTTTGACTAAGGGAAGATGAAGGTGCTCGAGGCAGACATCACTCGGGACTGGTCTCCGAGTGGACCCGAGTTTCGCCAACTCGTCAGCTGCTTGGTTCTTCAGTCTCGGAACATGATGGAGTTCTAGACCTTCAAACTTATTCTCCAGCTTCCTTACTGCATTGCAGTATGTTTTCATGGTGGGGTTCCTTACGTCCCACTCTTTCATCACTTGGTTGACCACCAAATCCGAATCGCCGTAGACCATCAGGCGACGGACGCTGAGTGAGATGGCCATGCGCAATCCGTAGAGGAGAGCTTCATACTCTGCCTCGTTGTTGGAGGAATCAAAGTGTATCTGAAGCACGTACTTGAGCTTGTCACCCTTTGGTGATATGATCACAACACCAACGCCGTATCCATTCAACATCTTAGACCCATCGAAGAACATTGTCCAATGAGCCGAGTAGATGTGAGTCGGTTGCTGTTGTTCTACCCATTCTGCTATAAAGTCAGCCAGGGCTTGAGACTTAATAGCTTTCTTGGCCTCGAACTTGATGTCACAGTACAGCATCTCCATTGCCCACTTCGCCACTCGGCCTGACGCGTCTCGATTGTGGAGAATTTCCGACAACAGAGCATCAGAAACGACAGATACCGAGTGGTCTTGGAAATAATGGGCCACCTTCTTCGCAGTCATATAGATCCCATAGATAAGTTTCTGATAATGGGGATACCTCTGCTTGGAAGGGGTCAGGACTTCGGAGACGTAGTACACTGGCCGCTGAACTTTGTATGCTTTGCCTTCTTCTTCTCGCTCGACTGTAAGAACAGTACTGACGACTTGATTTGTAGCCGCGATATATAGAAGAAGGGGCTCTTTACTGAGCGAAGCAGTAAGAACCGGCTGGGTGGAAAGTAGGACTTTGAGGTCGTCGAATGCGACTTGGGCTTCGTCTGTCCACTCGAAGGTATCTGACTTCTTCATGAGTCGGTACAGAGGAAGTGCTTTTTCGCCGAGTCGACTGATGAACCTGCTCAAAGCCGCTAGGCAACCTGTGAGCCGTTGAACATCGTGTATTCTAACCGGCCTCTCCATTCGGACGATGGTCCCGATCTTTTCGGGGTTAACATCGATCCCTCGTTCGGAAACGAAGAAACCGAGTAACTTTCCGCTGGGAACACCGAATGAACATTTGGCTGGGTTGAGCTTGATATCATACCTACGAAGGTTGGCGAATGTTTCTGCCAAGTCAGTCAGCAGGTCGGAACCTTTGCGTGACTTGACTACGATATCATCCATGTATGCCTCCACATTGCGACCGATCTGGTCGAGGAGACATTTTTGGATCATGCGCATAAAGGTAGCTCCTGCATTCTTCAGACCGAAAGGCATAGTGATGTAACAGAAGCACCCAAACGGGGTGATGAAGGTTGTTTTTAACTCATCGGGACCGTACAGACGGATCTGATGATAGCCCGAATAGGCATCAAGAAATGACAACCGCTCGCATCCCACAGTCGAATCGACAATTTGATCTATGCGGGGGAGCGGAAAATGGTCTTTCGGGCAGACCTTATTGAGATGCTTGAAGTCAATGCACATTCGGAGTGACTTGTCCTTCTTGGGCACCATGACGACATTGGCGAGCCACTCGGAGTGGTGAACCTCGCGAATGAAGTTGGCAGCCGATAGCTTGGCCACCTCTTCTCCGATTGCCTTCCTCTTATGCGCGGCGGACCGGCGCAGGCGCTCTCGGACGGGCCGAGCGGCGGGATCCACATGCAGTCGGTGCTCAGCCAACTCCCTGGGTACACCTGGCATATCAGATGGTTTCCATGCGAAGATGTCCCAGTTCTCACGGAGGAATTGGGTGAGCTCGGCTTCCTATTTAGGATCGAGGGTGGTGGAGATGTTCGTCGGGGCGGCAGAGTCGTCCGTCGGGTGGATGCTGACCTTTTTCGTCTCCCCCGCCGACTGGAACGCGGACTCAGAAGCTGGTTTCTTTGAGCGCATCAGGTCGGCAGGGTCGACTGTCTTCTTGTACTCGTCGAGCTCGAGTACCGCCATCTGCTGGTCGGCGATTCTTGATCCCTGCTACAGACACTCTTCGGCTCGCTGGCGGTTGCCCGTGATGGTGATAACGCCTTTTGGGCCTGGCATCTTCAACTTCAAGTACACATAGCATGGACGTGCCATGAAGCTCACGTATGCCGGGCGGCCCAGAATTGCGTGGTAAGCGCTTTGGAAATCCACCACCTCAAATGTAAGCTTTTCCTTGCGAAAGTTTTTGTCGGAGCCGAAGATGACGTCCAACGCGATCTGGCCGAGTGACTTGGCCTTCCGTCCAGGGACGACTCCGTGGAATTGCATACTGCTCTCGCTGAGTCTGGACATCGGAATGCCCATTCCCTTGAGAGTGTCAGCGTACATGATGTTCAGTCCGCTACCGCTGTCCATGAGGACTTTGCGCAGTTGGACTCCTTCCACCACCGGGTCGACGACCAGAGCCTGTCTTCCTAGGGTGGGGACATGCGCTGGATGATCCGACTGGTCAAAGGTGATCGCAGTCTGAGACCATTTAAGAAACTTGGGGGCAGTCGGAACGGCCATGTTGACTTCTCTGTTCACCAGCTTCAGACGACTCTTGCTTTCGACATCAGCAAAAACCATGAGGGTTGCATGGACTTGGGGGAACGGATCCTCCTTATCCTCCTCATCTTGTTCAGGATTCTTTTCACTGTGTTGCCCTTCGCTGAACCCCTGGATCAGGAGACGACACTGTCGACTGGTGTGCTTCGCGTATATGGGGTTGCCTTCTTCGTCCATCTTCGTGTGAACCGGACAAGGCTGGTCCAGGATGGGATTGTTGAACGGCTTCTTCTTGGGGGTAAACTGCGCTTTCCCTTTGCCCTTGAACTTGGCGTTGGTCATAGCTGCAGCTTCTGCTTGCGGTGTGGGCGGAACTTTCTGTTTCTGCTTACGAGTGTTACCTCCGTCGACATCGCCGACTGTCTTGTGTTTGCCACTCCGGATGCGGTCCTCTTCTTTGCCATTCGCATAGCGAGCCGCTATCTCCTGTTGGAAATATGCCCTAGAGGCAATAATAAAATGGTTATTATCATATTTCCTTGTTCATGATAATCGTCTATTGTTCATGCTATAATTGTATTAACAGGAAACAGTAATACATGTGTGAATAAATAGATCACAATGTGTCCCTAGCAAGCCTCTAGTTGGCTAGCTCGTTAGTCAATAGATGATCATGGTTTCCTGATCATGGGCATTAGATGTCATTGATGACGGGATCACATCATTGGGAGAATGATGTGATGGACAAGACCCAATCCTAAGCCTAGCACTAGATCGTATTGTTCGTATGCTAATGCTTTTCTAATGTCAAGTATCTTTTCCTTCGACCGTGAGATTGTGCAACTCCCGGATACCGTAGGAGTGCTTTGGGTGTATCAAACGTCACAACGTAACTGGGTGACTATAAAGGTGCACTACGGGTACCTCCGAAAGTGTCTGTTGGGTTGGTACGAATCGAGATCGGGATTTGTCACTCCGTGTGACGGAGAGGTATCTCTGGGCCCACTCGGTAGAACATCATCATGAGCTCAATGTGACTAAGGAGTTAGTCACACGATGACGTGCTACGGAACGAGTAAAGAGACTTACCGGTAACGAGATTGAACAAGGTATAGGTATACCGATGATCGAATCTCGGGCAAGTTCTATACCAACAGACAAAGGGAATTGTATACGGGATTGATTGTATCCTTGACATCGTGGTTCATCCGATGAGATCATTGTGGAGCTAGTGGGATCCACCATGGGTATCCAGACCCCGCTGATGGTTATTGGCCAGAGAGGTGTCTCGGTCATGTCTGCGTGTCTCCCGAACCCGTAGGGTCTACACACTTAAGGTTCGATGACGCTAGGGTTATAGGGAATTGTTGTACGAGGTTACCGAAAGTTGTTCGGAGTCCCGGATGAGATCCCGGACGTCACGAGGAGCTCCGTAATGGTCCGGAGGTAAAGATTGATATATAGGACGGATGGTTTTGGACACCGGAAGTGTTTCGGGCGTCACCGGTAACGTACCGGGACCACCGGGACCACCGGAGGTGGTCCCGGGGGACCACCGAAGGGGGGCAACGACCCCAAGAGGCTAGATGGGCTAAGTGCGGGAGTGAACACCCAGCCCAATGCGCAAGTGGTGGGGAGAGGGGGCAACCCTAGGCGCAGGTGGGCCTTAGGCCCACCAGGTGGTGCGCCACACCCCCTCCCACCCTAGCCGCCGCCCCCTCTCCCATCTGGTGGCCGCCGGCCCCTAGGGAGGGAACCCTAGGGGTGGCGCAGCCCTCCCCCCTCCTCCTATAAATAGATGAGGACTCGGGGCTGTTGGAGACAAGGTTTCAACTCTCTCTCGGCGCAGCCCTGCTCCTCTCCCTCCTCCTCTCTGCCGGCGCTTGGCGAAGCCCTGCCGGGAGACCTCGTCTCTCCACCGACACCATGCCGTCGTGTTGCTGGACTTCTTCCCCAACCTCTCCCTCCTCCTTGCTGGATCAAGGTGCGGGAGACGTCACCGGACTGCACGTGTGTTGAACGCGGAGGTGCCGTTGTTCGGCACTATATCGGAATCGCCGCGAGTACGACTCCATCAACCGCGTTCTAGCAACGCTTCCGCTTAGCAATCTTCAAAGGTACGAAGATGCTCTTACCCCTCTCTCGTTGCTGGTCTCTCCATAGGAAGATCTGAACATGCGTAGGAAATTTTTTGAATTTATGCTACGTCACCCAACAGTGGCATCCGAGCGAGGTTTTCTATGCGTAGGTTCTATGCACGAGTAGAACACAAAAGTTGTGGGAGATGGTTTGTCAATTTGCTTGCCGTTACTAGTCTTATTCTTTTCCGGCGGTATTGTGGGATGAAGCGGCCCGGACCGACCTTACACGTACGCTTACGTGAGACTGGATCCACCGACAGACATGCACATCGTGCATAAAGGTGGCTAGCGGGTGTCTGTCTCTCCTACTCTAGTCGGATTGGATTTGATGAAAAGGGTCCTTATGAAGGGTAAATAGCTTTGGCATATCATCATTGTGGCTGTTACGTAGGTAAGAAGGCGTTCTTGCTAGAAACCCAAATCAGCCACGTAAAACTTGCAACAACAAATAGAGGACGTCTAACTTGTTTTTGCAGGGTTTTGACTTGTGATGTGATATGGCCAAAGTTGTGATGTTGCATGTATGATGTATGAGATGATCATGTTATTGTAATAGGTTTCACGACTTGCATGTCGATGATATGACAACCGGCAGGAGCCATAGGAGTTGTCTTAATTTATTGTATGAGATGCAACGCCATGTGCTTACTACTTTTACTTCATTGCTAACGGTTAGCCATAGTAGTAGTGATAGTAGTAGTTGGCGTGACGACTTCACGGAGAAACGATGATGGATATCATGATGATGGAGATCATGGTGTCACGCCGGTGACAATGATGATCATGCGATGCCTGAAGATGGAGATCGAAAGAGCAAAGATGATAATGGCCATATCATGTCACTATATGATTGCATTGTGATGTTTATCATGTTTTACATCTTATTGCTTAGAACGACGGTAGCATAATAAGATGATCCCTCTTAAAATTTCGAGAACGTATTCCCCTAAGTGTGCACCGTTGCGAAGGTTCGTTGTCTCGAAGCACCACGTGATGATCGGGTGTGATAGATTCTAACGTTCGCATACAACGGGTGTAAGCCAGATTTACACACGCGAAACACCTAGGTTGACTCGACGAGCTTAGCATGTACAGACATGACCTCGAATACAAGAGACCGAAAGGTCGAACATGAGTCGTATGGTTGAATACGATCAGCATGAAGTTGCTCACCATGGTGACTAGTCCGTCTCACGTGATGATCGGACAAGGGTTAGTCAACATGGATCATGTAACACTTAGATGACTAGAGGGATGTCGATTTAAGTGGGAGTTCATACTTAATTTGATTAAATGAACTTAATTGTCATGAACTTAGTCTAAAAGTTGTCTTTATAAATATTGTAGATGTCCAACGTCAACCTCAACTTCAACGCATTCCTAGAGAAAAACAAGCTGAAAGATGATGGTAGCAACTATGCGGACTGGGTTCGCAACCTGAAGCTCATCCTTGAAGCAGCTAAAAAGGCTTATGTCCTTAATGCGCCGCTAGGTGACCCTCCCGCTCCCGCAGCAGCCCAGGACATTCTAAATGTCTGGCAAGCGCGGAGTGATGACTACTCTCTGGTCAGGTGTGGCATGTTATACAGTTTAGAAACGGGGCTCCAAAGACATTTTGAGCAACACGGGGCATATGAGATGTTCCAAGAGCTGAAGCTAGTTTTTCAAGTTCATGCCCGTGTCGAGAGATATGAAGTCTCTGACAAGTTCTTCAGCTGTAAGATGGAGGAGAACAGTTCTGTCAGTGAGCACATACTCAAAATGTCTGGGTTACACGGTCGTCTGACTTCACTTGGAGTCGAACTTCCGGATGATGCTATCATTGACAGAATCCTCCAGTCTCTCCCACCAAGCTACAAAGGCTTTGTGCTTAACTACAACATGCAAGGGATGGAGAAAACCATTCCCGAGTTGTACTCGATGCTCAAGTCTGCAGAAGTAGAAATCAAGAAGGAGCATCAAGTGTTGATGGTCAACAAGACCACTAGTTTCAAGAAAGGCAGGGGCAAGAAGAACTTCAAGAAAGACAGCAAAGTTGTTGCCGCGCCCGGTAAGCTACATGTCGGGAAGAAGAAAAAGAACGGACCCAAGCCTGAGACTGAGTGCTTCTATTGCAAGGGAAAGGGTCACTGGAAGCGGAACTGCCCCAAATACTTAGCGGACAAGAAGGCCGGCAACGTTAAAGGTATATGTGATATACATGTTATTGATGTGTACCTTACCAGTGCTCGTAGTAGCTCCTGGGTATTTGATACCGGTGTTGTTGCTCACATTTGCAACTCAAAGCAGGAACTGCGGAATAAGCGGAGACTGGCCAAGGACGAGGTGACGATGCGCGTCGGGAATGGTTCAAAGGTCGATGTGATCGCCGTCGGCACGCTACCTCTACATCTACCGTCGGGATTAGTTTTAAACCTTAATAATTGTTATTTAGTACCAGCTTTAAGCATGAACATTGTATCAGGGTCTTGCTTAATGCGAGATGGCTACTCATTTAAGTCAGAGAATAATGGTTGTTCTATTTATATGAGTGACATGTTTTATGGTCATGCTCCGCTGGTGAATGGTTTATTCTTGATGAATCTCGATCGTGATGTTACACATATTCATAGTGTGAGTACCAAAAGATGCAAAGTTGATAATGATAGTCCCACATACTTGTGGCACTGCCGCCTTGGTCATATCGGCGTTAAGCGCATGAAGAAGCTCCATACTGATGGACTGCTAGAGTCTCTTGACTTTGAATCATTTGACACATGCGAACCATGCCTCATGGGCAAGATGACTAAGACTCCATTCTCAGGAATAATGAAGAGAGCAACCGACTTATTGGAAATAATACATACTGATGTGTGTGGTCCAATGAACGTCGAAGCTCGCGGTGGTTATCGTTATGTTCTCACTCTCACCGATGATTTGAGTAGGTATGGGTATATCTACTTGATGAAGCACAAATCTGAGACGTTTGAAAATTTCAAGGAATTTTAGAGTGAGGTTGAGAATCAACGTGACAGAAAGATTAAATGTCTACGATCTGATCGTGGAGGAGAATATTTGAGTCATGAGTTTGGCACACACCTAAGAAAGTGTGGAATCGTTTCACAACTGACGCCGCCTGGCACACCGCAGCGCAACGGAGTGTCTGAACGTCGTAATCGCACTTTATTAGATATGGTGCGATCTATGATGTCTCTCACCGACTTACCACTATCATTTTGGGGATACGCATTAGAAACTGCAGCATTCACTTTAAATAGGGCACCGTCTAAATCCATTGAGACGACACCGTATGAACTATGGTTTGGCAAGAAACCTAAGTTGTCGTTTCTTAAAGTTTGGGGCTGCGATGCTTATGTGAAGAAACTTCAACCAGAAAAGCTCGAACCCAAAGCGGAGAAATGCGTATTCATAGGATACCCTAAGGAAACTATTGGGTATACCTTCTATCTTAGATCCGAAGGTAAAACCTTTGTTGCCAAGAACGGATCCTTTCTAGAGAAAGAGTTTCTCTCGAAAGAAGTAAGTGGGAGGAAGGTAGAACTTGATGAGGTAATTACACCCCCTCTCGAACAGGAAAGTAGCGCAACGCAAGAAGTTGTTCCTGTGGTGCCTACACCGACTGAAGAGGAAGTTAATGATGATGATCATGAAGCTTCGGATCAAGTTACTACTGAACCGCGAAGGTCCACAAGGGTACGCTCCGCACCAGAGTGGTACGGCAACCCTGTGATGGAAATCATGTTGTTAGACAACGGTGAACCTTCGAACTATGAAGAAGCGATGGCGGGCCCGGATTCCAACAAATGGCTTGAGGCCATGAAATCCGAGATAGGATCCATGTATGAGAACAAAGTATGGACTTTGGTGGACTTGCCCGATGACCGGCGAGCCATAGAAAATAAATGGATCTTCAAGAAGAAGACTGATGCAAACGGTAATGTAACCGTTTACAAAGCTCGACTTGTCGCAAAGGGTTTTCGACAAATTCAAGGAGTTGACTACAAACAGACTTTCTCTCCCGTAGCGAAGCTGAAATCAGTCCAAATCATGTTAGCAATTGCCGCCTTTTATGATTATGAAATTTGGCAAATGGACGTCAAAACAGCGTTCCTTAACGGGAACCTTAAGGAAGAGTTGTATATGATGCAACCAGAAGGTTTTGTCGACCCTAAGGGTGCTAACAAAGTGTGCAAGCTCCAGCGCTCCATCTATGGGCTGGTGCAAGCATCTCGGAGTTGGAACATTCGCTTTAATGAGGTGATTAAAGCGTTTGGGTTCATACAGGTTTACGGAGAAGCCTGTCTGTAGAAGAAAGTGAGTGGGAGCTCTGTAGCTTTCCTCGTACTATATGTGGATGACATATTATTGATGGGGAATGATATAGAGATGTTGGAGAGCATAAAGGCCTATTTGAACAAGAGTTTTTTAATGAAGGACCTTGGAGAAGCTGCATACATATTAGGCATCAAGATCTATAGAGATAGATCGAGACGCCTCATAGGTCTTTCGCAAAGTACATACCTTGACAAGATATTGAAGAAGTTCAATATGGAAAACTCAAAGAAAGGGTTCTTGCCAGTTTTGCAAGGTATGAGATTGAGTAAGACTCAGTCGCCGACCACGGCAGCAGATAGAGAGAAGATGAGTTATGTCCCCGACGCTTCAATCGTGGGCTCTCTAATGTATGCCATGCTGTGTACCAGACCTGATATAAACCTTGCCATAAGTTTGGTAGGGAGGTACCAAACTGATCCCGGTACGGAACACTGGACAGCGGTCAAGAATATCCTTAAGTACCTGAAAAGGACTAAGGAAATGTTTCTCGTTTATGGAGGTGACGAAAAGCTCGTCGTAAAGGGTTACGTCGACGCTAGCTTCGACACAGATCCGGATGACTCTAAGTCTCAGACCGGATACGTATATGTGTTGAATGGTGGGGCAGTGAGCTGGTGCAGCAGCAAGCAAGAAGTCGTGGAAGCATCTACATGTGAAGCGGAGTACATAGCTGCTTGAGAAGCGGCTCATGAAGGAATTTGGATGAAGGAGCTCATCACCGACCTTAGAGTGGTTCCAAGCGCGTCGGGTCCTATGACACTCTTCTGTGATAACACTGGAGCCATTGCCATAGCCAAGGAGCCCAGGTTTCACCGGAAGACGAAGCACATCGAGCGCCGCTACAACTCCATCCAGGACCATGTCCAGAGTGGAGTGATAGATATTTGTAAAGTACACACGGATCTGAATATTGCAGACCCGTTGACTAAACCTCTTCCACGAGCAAAACATGATCAACACCATAATGCTATGGGTGTTCGATACATAACAATGTAACTAGATTATTGACTCTAGTGAAAGTGGGAGACTGTTGGAAATATGCCCTAGAGGCAATAATAAAATGGTTATTATCATATTTCCTTGTTCATGATAATCGTCTATTGTTCATGCTATAATTGTATTAACAGGAAACAGTAATACATGTGTGAATAAATAGATCACAATGTGTCCCTAGCAAGCCTCTAGTTGGCTAGCTCGTTAGTCAATAGATGATCATGGTTTCCTGATCATGGGCATTAGATGTCATTGATGACGGGATCACATCATTGGGAGAATGATGTGATGGACAAGACCCAATCCTAAGCCTAGCACTAGATCGTATTGTTCGTATGCTAATGCTTTTCTAATGTCAAGTATCTTTTCCTTCGACCGTGAGATTGTGCAACTCCCGGATACCGTAGGAGTGCTTTGGTTGTATCAAACGTCACAACGTAACTGGGTGACTATAAAGGTGCACTACGGGTACCTCCGAAAGTGTCTGTTGGGTTGGTACGAATCGAGATCGGGATTTGTCACTCCGTGTGACGGAGAGGTATCTCTGGGCCCACTCGGTAGAACATCATCATGAGCTCAATGTGACTAAGGAGTTAGTCACACAATGACATGCTACGGAACGAGTAAAGAGACTTACCGGTAACGAGATTGAACAAGGTATAGGTATACCGACGATCGAATCTCGGGCAAGTTCTATACCGACAGACAAAGGGAATCGTATACGGGATTGATTGAATCCTTGACATCGTGGTTCATCCGATGAGATCATTGTGGAGCTAGTGGGATCCACCATGGGTATCCAGACCCCGCTGATGGTTATTGGCCAGAGAGGTGTCTCGGTCATGTCTGCGTGTCTCCCGAACCCGTAGGGTCTACACACTTAAGGTTCAATGACGCTAGGGTTATAGGGAATTGTTGTACGAGGTTACCGAAAGTTGTTCGGAGTCCCGATGAGATCCCGGACGTCACGAGGAGCTCCGGAATGGTCCGGAGGTAAAGATTGATATATAGGACGGATGGTTTTGGGCACCGGAAGTGTTTCGGGCGTCACCGGTAACGTACCAGGACCACCGGGACCACCGGAGGTGGTCCCGGGGGACCACCGAAGGGGGGCAACAACCCCAAGAGGCTAGATGGGCTAAGTGCGGGAGGGAACCAGCCCCTAGGTGGGCTGGTGCGTCTCCCACACCCAGCCCAATGTGCAAGTGGTGGGGAGAGGGGGCAACCCTAGGCGCAGGTGGGCCTTAGGCCCACCAGGTGGTGCGCCACACCCCCTCCCACCCTAGCCGCCGCCACCCTCTCCCATCTGGTGGCCGCCGGCCCCTAGGGAGGGAACCCTAGGGGTGGCGCAGCCCTCCCCCCTCCTCCTATAAATAGATGAGGACTCGGGGCTGTTGGAGACAAGGTTTCATTTCTTTCTCGGCGCAGCCCTGCTCCTCTCCCTCCTCCTCTGTGCCGGCGCTTGGCGAACCCCTGCCGGGAGACCTCGTCTCTCCACCAACACCACGTCGTCGTGTTGCTGGACTTCTTCCCCAACCTCTCCCTCCTCCTTGCTGGATCAAGGTGCGGGAGACGTCACCGGGCTGCACGTGTGTTGAACGCGGAGGTGTCGTTGTTCGGCACTAGATCGAAATCGCCGCGAGTACGACTCCATCAACCGCGTTCTAGCAACGCTTCTGCTTAGCGATCTTCAAAGTTACGAAGATGCTCTTACCCCTCTCTCGTTGCTGGTCTCTCCATAGGAAGATCTGAACATGCGTAGGAAAAATTTTGAATTTATGCTACGTTACCCAACATCTCCATCATCTTGGTCATGGAGATGTCGCCTGTTCGACCAAACTTTAGGTACAGCTCTCTGTACCGTACGCCTACCTTGAATGCGCAGACCGCTTGATGCTTGGTGACGTTCTCCACCGTGTGGTAGAGAGTTGTCAATCGCTGGATGAAGTCGCGCAAGGGCTCATTCGGCTTCTGGACACAGTGCTGAAGCTCCACAAGGCCTGCAGGGCGTTTGCACGTCCCTTCGAAGGTCTGCCCAACTGTAAATGCTTGAGGGGGCCAACTGGTTCAGCCAAGCTCGAGCCGAGCCGTCGAGCATCAGAGGGAGGTGCTTCATGGCGACATGGTCGTCCCCTCCTCCGATCTGGACTGCCACTCGGTAGTCGTCTAGCCATGTTTCAGGCTTGGATTCCCCCGTAAATTTACCGATTCCCGCTGCCAATCGGAAGTTGGGCGGGATGTCAGCCGAGCGGATGGCTCGGCTAAAACACTTAGGGCCGGACACGATGGTCCTGCTTCCACTTGGACGATCCATATCGTGACCATCGCGGTGGGCTCGACCTCTGTCGACTCTTCGCTGGGCGATTCGCCCTCTTGCGTCGGGTCTTGGGTCGTAAGTGTCGCCGACTGAACGCCGATCATCATGATGTCGGGACCCATAGGGGCCACCCCGCGGAGGGGTGCGTGAGCGGCGGCGATCTTCACGGATCATGGAACGGCTGCCTCCCCTGTGGTGCTGATGGGAACCAGGGCAGTGAACCGATCGATGCGTGCTTGCATGGACGAAACTATTGTAGATCCGATTGTGTGACTGGGAGACTGCCGAATTCTGCTGCTGCGCCGTGCGCAACAGAGCTCGGATCTGCTTGATTCCCCTTCATGCCTCTGAATCAGTCGGCTGGAGGGAATCGGCAATCTGGGCAGCCGCAGCCAAGTTGAGGAGAGGTGTGCGGAACAACTCCACGTTGCTCCGCCGAGTGTGCCGACTGGCAGAACGACGAGGTGGACGGCGTGCACCGGATGCTTCACCGATTTTGCGCTCGCTCCGGCCGGCTTGACGGGGATCTTCATGGGTATCGGCCATGTGTACTTCTTCTGCAGGCCCGCGATCCACGTACTCGGAAGGGAGCTCAGTCGGAACCGAGCCCGAGCACTGGGAACGCGGGGCAACCACAACAGACTCCAGAACTGCCACTTGAGAGGACGCGATCTGACGCGCTCGGGCATGCTGCACCCAACGTTGGAGACGCGGACTGCGGGACGGCTTGTTGCGGCGCATGACGGAGGTGCAAGCCGACAATGGAGCCGATTGTTGGAGAAGAAGAACGTCGCGAGCGCCAGCACGGAAGTGTGTGGCCCCGCGACGGGGAAGCGCCTCGACATCGAGAGGCGCCTCCCGAAGCCACGCCGAATCGTCGACGGTGAAGGAGAGAGCGCCGAAGAGGATCTGGTGACCCATGCTCGAATCTCCACCAGACGGCATGACGAAAGGAAGTAGTCGCAAACTCACCGGAAGTCGCTTAGACGCCTGCCCCAAGGTGGGCGCCAACTGTCGTGGGTATAAGCCTGACAGTAGATGTGTAGGGTACGAATGAGATGGGCAGAGTCCTAGCTATGGCGAGGTTGTATGAGTTCAGGCCCCTCTACGGTGGAGGTAACAGCCCTACGTCTCAGTGCTCTCGGAACTTGTTGCCGAGTGTAATATGGAGTACAATGATTTGCTAACCCTTTTACCAGTGGGGGAGGGCGGCTTATATAGAGTGCGCTGCCCTCCACAACGGTTCTGATTCAGGGGTGGAGTAGTGGCGATTGAATGCGTACGTTACAGGTAACATATGCTCTAAATGCTAATAAATGCACCCAGAAACGTACGGCAGTTTCCCTCCAAAGAGGTTACGATGTACCGAGTGTACCCAGTCGGTTAGCCTGGTGCCCTCCGAATGCTAGTCTCCGACTGGATGATTCAGGGTTGTTGCCGACTGGATGATGGGGACTCCTTAATTCAGTCGGGGCAGACTTAGGGTCATGTCCTTTGTGTGGGGTAGTCCTTGGGTAGGACATGTACGGCAGGCCTATGACCCTACCCTAGGACTATGACCCCATCATGAAGTATATTAAGAATGGGAGTACATACACCCAGGAGTACAGAAAGTTAGTCATATATATATATATATATATATATATATATATATATATATATATATATATATATAGGAAAAATACATCCTACCACCCAGGGGTAGTTACCCCACATGTTCAATATACTACCATGCGGGAGTATATATACTAATTTATCATTTTAATTATGTTCATATACTATATACAAGATTTTTCAAAGTGAGTTACATGAAAAAATTACAAGTTGACCCATAGTTTTTATTATATTTGTAAAATACATATATATTTGTATGTAAAAAGAGAATACACAAAATATGATACATACTACCAAAAAAACAGTATATATACTACCTAAACATGATTATATACTACATACTACGCATACATACTCTCCAATTCGATACATACTCCATACAACATACAAAACGCAAGTGGTGGTAACTAGCACTGGTGATAGATAAAATTTGTCATATATATATATATATATGATAAAATTTGTCATATATATATATAGAGAGAGAGAGGGAGGGAGAAAGAGAGCATGGATTTGCTATCAACACTAGCTAGGGTGGTTGCTATCAGAACCCTTTGTTTGCATCGAGATTCGAACTTCCTTGTAGATAGGTTCTTATTTCTTTAATTTTGGATGATGTCAATTACCAAACAAGAAGCCATGTGGGGGTCTTTTATAAAGCAGCGGATCAAAACAGTAGCCTATGACCTATGTTGGCAGGAGTATTCCGAGAATGCACACATGCCCTTTCTAGCATTGGTCTTTGAGCATGAACCATTTTGGATAAGCATGTGATATAAGTTTTGTTGTGTAGTTAACAACCTCTCTCTCTCTCTCATACACACACATGCCAATAGTGAAGTGTGGTCTAATTCATCTATATGAGGAAATAACAATCAACCACCGAATATATAGGAAATGAAAAAGAGGAAAGAGAATGGACCAGATCCCAACACATGACGTGCAACACTGATTGCAGTCGCTCCAGCGAAACATTATATCTTCACTTTTGTCTATTATATATATAGAAAGTCTATTCGTCACCCAGGGTGTACAATAAGTTATTCTTCACCCAGATAATCTTACGACTATTTTATAAATAAATTACATTTGGAATAACAATAGTTATATTAATATTGATTCATTATGTAATATTTGATGTAAAAAGTTTAAACATATAGGTCATAAGACCAGAAAAATCGCATTTCATGTACATTTTACACTATGTTTTTATATTTGTATTTTTATGTCACATAAAATATTTTTTGTGCTGACTATATATTTTCTTACGGTCTTTTTTTACATATGAAATAAGAAAAAAAATGAAATATAAAATTACGGTGCATTAATGTGAAAATAGAGAGGGTGAAAAATAACTATTCTTCACCTAGGGTGACCAATAGTTAATCATATATATATATATATATATATATACATAGAAACTCTATTCATCACCCAGGGTGCAGAATAAACTATTCCTCATCCGAGGTAATTTTACGACCATTTCATAAATAAATTAAATTTGAAATGCAAATAGATACATTTATATTGGTTAACTATGAAAAATTTGACACAAGAAAATAAAAATATAGGTCATAAGACCAGAAAAATCATATTTTATGTATAATTTACACTATGTTTTTATGTTTATAAGTTTACGTGACATAAAATATTTTTTACAGTGACTGTATTTTTTTACGGTTTCTTTTTACGTACGAGATAAGATTAAAATTTAAGAAACGTAAAATTATGGTCTATTGATGTGAATATAGAGGAGGTGAAGAATAACTATTCCTCATCCAGGATGACGATATATATGTGGAGCATGTGAAAATAAATGTGGAGCATGTGAAAATAAATGTGGGTCGCTGAAATGGCTAGGGTGAGGAATAAGTTATTCTTCACCCTGGGTGCCTAATAGAGTGTCTATATATATATATATATATATATATATATATATATATATATATATATAGACACTCTATTAGGTATATATATGATGTAAAATTACCTCACTTCTAATATAAAATTATCAAAATAACGTTTAGTGTTATATTGCCGCACCATATTTTTTCACACATGTAGAATGTAATTTTACATCAACCATGTTGTAAAATTACCTCACATCTTTTCATACGGTGAAAGAGAAAGTTCCTTCCTCAAAAGTGTAATATTACCTCAAGTCTAATTTTTTCTTACGTTTTCAAGTCATGGGTGTAGAATTGGACAGGGGCGAGGAATAAGAATTCCTCACCCAGGGTGACAAATAGTGCGACCTATATATATTTATATATACATATATATATAGGTAAATTGTTTGGGGCACCTAGGTGCCTGGGCACCTAGGTCCGTTATGGCAAGTCATATTCATTACTGCATGTAACAATAATGTGTTTCCATATTTTGCTTGCATGTACTACTACTCTTAACGGTCAATGATTGCTTTCCAAAACTAATACCTATCACTGTAACGTATGTTTACTTTATATTTATCACATTTTAACCATCGTTGCATATCAATACACCCAAGTGTATGGCGTGTCTCCATGTATGTATACACCCAAATATATCCTTCATATTTATCACTTTTCTTACTTTTACGTATGTGTATACATGTATACTCATTCGAGTCATACCCGTAAATGATAGTAGACATACCCAAAAAGGATATACCTGACGAATATAACTAAAATGAGACATACTTGGAAATTATATACCCAAACCAATATACTCACGTGTGATGTATCCCAAAATCAATATACTCACATGTAATGTATCGGTAGAAAATATGCCGAAGGTAGGTATATAAAATATGTATGTGTATATATAATATGCATGTGTATTGCACACACATATCCCATAAAAATACTAACGTTGTATGTATATACTCTATCGGAGTTTCCATTCTTCGTAAAATAAAACAAATTAAGAAGAAATTGCATTTATTACATTTCAGTATACTCACATGTGATGTATCAATCAAAAATACGTCGAAGGTAGGTATATATCCAAGAAATTAGTACGCGCATAAATATAATATGCATGACTACTGCACATGCATACCCCATAAAAATACTAACGTTGTATGTATATACTTGATCGGACTTTATATTCTTCATACAATGAAATATATTCAGAAGAACTTGCATTTATTACTTTCCTATTCAATGCATGATGTTAAGACACCTAAATCAGAAATTTATTGGTACTTGCCATTTACTTACATAAAGCATATATGAAAGATGCTAAATATACTCACACCCATTACTATGTGCATGCATCAATCTAAGATCCGATGGTCACGAGGTAAGGAGCCTGGGCACCTAGGTGCCCCAAACGGTCATCCTATAATATATATATATATATATATATATATATATATATATATATATGTGTGTGTGTGTGTGTGTGTGTGTGTGTGTGTGTGTGTGTGTCGAATAAATTATTCCTCGCCCGAGATATTTTACGATCATTTCATAAATAAATTACATTTGAAATGCAAATAGTTACATTTATATTAATTCACTACGTAAAATTTCATATAAGAAAACAAAAATATAGGTCATAAGACCAGAAAAATCATATTTTATGTATAATTTTAACTTTGTTTTTATGTTTGAAATTTTATGTGACATATTTTTTTACGATGACTATGTATTTTCTTACTGTCTACTTTTACGTATGAGATAAAATTAAAATTTACGAAACGTAAAATTACGGTGTATTGATGTGGAAATAGAGGGGGTGAAGAATAACTATTCCTCACCCACGGTGACAAATAGCGCGACCCCACATGTTCCATATACTATCATGCGGTAGTATATATATTAATTTATCATTTTACATATGTTTATATATTATATATAAAAAAAATTCAATGTGAGTTACATGAAAAAAATTCAATTAACCCATAGTTTTTATTACATTGATGAAATACATATATATTTATACGCAAAAAGCATACACTAAATGTGATACATACTACCAAAAAGATAATATATATATCCTATATAAACATTATTATATAATACAAACTACGCGTATATACTCTCCGATTTGATAGATATTATATACAACATAAAAAACGCAAGTGATTGTAAGTATGACCGGTGGTAGATAAAATTTGTCATATATATTTTTCGCAATTTTATTTGTACATGAATGCACCGTAATTTTATTGTTCGTATATTTTGTTTTATTTTAAACGTAAAAAGAGACCGTAAAAAAATTTAATCAATGTAAAAATATTTTATGTCACGTAAATTACGACCATACAAAAATAGTGCAGAAAATACAATAAATTCATTTTTTTCTAGTCTTGTGACCTATCTTTTTTCCTTTTGTCAATTTTACGTAGTGATTCAATATGAATATAATTAATTGTATTTCAAATGTAATTTATTTGTAAATTGATCATAAGATCATCGCGGGTGAAAAATAAACTATTATGCATTCTAGGTGATGAATAGAAAGTCATGGGTCTGAAGAATAACTATTCCTCATCCAGGGTGACGAATAGTCTATTCATCTCCCTGGGTGAGGAATAGTTATTCTTCACCCCCCCCTCTATTTTCCCATCAATGCATTGTAATTTTATGTTTCATAATTTTTTTCTTATTTCATACGTAAAAAGAGACCGTAAGAAAATATATAGTCACCATAAACAATATTTTATGTCACGTAAAATTACAAATATAAAATATATATGAAATACGATTTTTCTGGCCTTATGACCTATATTTTTTTTATTTTTTTACATCAAATTTTACGTAATAAATCAATATAAATCAAACTATTAGTATTTCAAATATAATTTATTTGTGAAACAGTCGTAAGATTATTTGGGTGAAGAATAACTACACGGTTAACGGGAGTGCACTCGATCTCTATCAAATGAGCAATGCAACGTCATTAGAAAAAACTGCACGTGTATTTTCGGCATCATTTTTTCTCTAGTTACTAAATTGTTTGTCAGAATGGGACGTATAATATACCATTGGATAGCTACCGAAAATGCACAACTTCGTCATGTTGAGCACGTTTCGAGATTCCTTGTTGTTTAAGAGCAGTTTTGAAAATGGTGGACGTGTGACAGGTGACAACGACCATACTTTTAAAAAAAGTGGGTGCGTGACAGGTGGCAACACCCATTTGGGATAAGTTTGTTTTTCCACAAAGGTGGCAGCCACAAAGGCGGCGAATGTCACGATTTGACATCGGGGCCACCGATGATATAGCACAAAGGGGAGTTTGTCGGAGTGGTCGAAAAAGTGTCATGTAATAGATTGATTTTGTCGGAATGTCGTTGGTCCACCCAAATGGGAGCACGAGTCCATGTGTTCCGTGGTGTGGGTACAGTGTACTATCCTCTGCAAAGTATATAATCTATCGATAGCCACATCCTCAGTCATGGACACACTTTGTGGTAGGCACACTATGGGTCAACAGCTATAATAATCTGAATAATAAATAACCACGGTTCTCTAAGGAAAGAAATTGGTTGATATTTATGTGGCCATGTGATGATCATATCATTGATACCTAAGTTGGTTGATTTGTATGGGGTCATGCTCGAGCTCCTTGTGGTCAAGTGATGATCACTATGGTATTGTTAATACCAAGCTTGGTTGATCCTCAGGTGATCGTGTGATGTTCCTGATGGTAAGTTCATATATATATATATATATATATATATATATATATATATATATATATATATATATATATATATGTGTGTGTGTGTGTGTGTGTGTGTGTGTGTGTGTGTGTGTGTGTGTGTGTGTGTGTGTGTGTTGGTTATGAGGTAACTGCCGAGTAGAGTAAGTTGGTCCATGAGACCTTAAACACCAAACCCCTCTCATGCTAGAATCATCATCGCTTGAGTAACATGTTCATGCTATGCTCAGCGCATGTTATTCTGGTAGTATCATGCTCATTATTAATTAACCTGTAAATGTGAGGATATTGTTTGTCTTGATTGTTTTGGTTGTTGTAAGCTTGCGAGTACATTCAGAGTACTCACCCGGCATGTCATGCCAGATTGCAGGTGATGCCATGATTGATTGCTTGTCGAGGATCCCGAGTTGCACTCTAGGACGTGTCCGAGCCAGAGTCCCTTTGGAGTGGAGTTAATCACCGTCGTCATTGTTCCGGTGCTAGAAGTTATTCCGCTGCTACGAGTTATTCTTCTCCTAGCATAGAGCTACCTTAGTAGGTGTAGTATCGTTGTGCCATTGTAATCCTTTGTAGTACCCGAACCATTGTACCCCAATTATTTGTAATAAATGGCTGATTTGTTCTATGCCAAGTAGTGTCGTATTCCAAAAGACTTGATCTTTGGGATGGGATATGGGGTGATCTGATTCCTCTCAGCCAGGGAGCCACAACTAATGGCATCAGAACAGGTATGGTTGTAGGACGTCCTAGTCAACGCGAGCATTAAAAACCAATAATAGAGTCTAGTCGGCTTGTTGCATTTGGTTGCTGCATTAATTTGTCGCATAGCATGCATCTAGACTCATTATCTTATCGCTAACAGTTGATCTTGTGAGTGTAGTGGCATCCGTTTCGATCCACTACTTGCACCCTTCAGCTTTGCATATCCGCATTTTGGTGTTGGTGTCATCTGTGTCCTAGTGGAGCGATGTCGAGGTACCTAGTCGTATCAATCACTTGTAGGATCGATGCACATGTATCATGTCAATATATTATTTGGCCACACCTATCACTTCGGTCGTAGACATGTTTATGCCCCCGAGCCTTGCCTTCCAACTCGCCGCTTTGGCAACCCTTATTGATCCTTGTTACCAGGAAAAGGCATTGCTAGCAGCCCTCGTTTTCCACCGCTATCCTACCCTATCACCCATTCCCTGTACGAGTACGGTTCCCGTCTGTCCGCTTGATGATGATGTGGTCGTGACATCCATGTCTTGCTACATGGTCCCCGAGTCCATCCTCACCCCTAAGCCCGTCCAGATGCAACCGGTGTAAGCCAGCTCTTGGTGTAGCTCTGTTTACACCAACTCCTCTGTTGGGGAACGTCGCATGGGAAACCAAAAATTTCCTACGCACACGAAGACCTATCATGGTGATGTTCATCTACGAGAGGAGATTTGGATCTATGTACCCTTGTAGATCGCACAGCAGGAAGCGTTAAGAAACGCGGTTGATGTAGTGCAACGTCCTCACATCCCTCGATCCTCCCCGTGAACCGTCCCACGAACCGTTCCGCGATCCGTTCCGATCTAGTGCCGAACGGACGACACCTCCGCGTTTAGCACACGTATAGCTCGATGATGATCTTGGCCTTCTTGATCCAGCAAGCAAGACGAGGAAGTAGATGAGTTCTCCGGCAGCGTGACTGCGCTCCGGTGGTGGTGAAGGATCTACTTCTGCAGGGCTCCGCCCGAGCTCCGCAGAAATACGATCTAGAGGCAAAACTATGGTGTCTAGATCTGAGTTTCGCGTGGCAAAAGATGTCTCAAATCAGCCCTAAATCACCACTATATATAGGAGGGAGGGATAGGAGGCTTGCCTTGAGGGCCAAGCCCTCAAGGGTGCGCCGGCTAGGGAGGAGGAGGAGTCCTACTCCAATCCTAGTCCAACTAGGATTGGAAAGTAGAGTCCTTCTCTTCCTTCCCACCTTTCTTTTTTTTTCTTTGGTTTTCCTTTCTTCGCGCATAGGTCCCTTTGGGCTGTCCCACCAGCCCACTAAGGGCTGGTGCGCCACCCCTAGGGCTTTTGGGCTTCCGCCAGGTGGGTTGCCCCCCTCCCGGTGAATATCCGGAACCCATTCGTCACTCCCGGTACAATCCAGGTAATGCACGAAAACCTTCCGGTAAAAAAATGAAGTCATCCTATATATCAATCTTCGTCTCCGGACCATTCCGGAAGCCCTCTGACATCCGTGATCTTATTCGGGACTCCGAACAACATTTGGTAACCACACATATAACTCAACTATACTAAAACATCGTCGAACCTTAAGTGTGCAGACCCTGCGGGTTCGAGAACTATGTAGACATGCCCCGAGGTACTCCTCGGTCAATATCCAATAGTGGGACCTGGATGCCCATATTGGATCCTACATATTCTCCGAAGATCTTATCGGTTGAACCTCAGTGTCAACGATTCATATAATCCCGTATATCATTCCCTTTGTCCTTCGGTATGTTACTTGCCCGAGATTCAACCGTCGGTATCCGTATACCTATTTCAATCTCGTTACCGGCAAGTCTCTTTACTCATTCCGTAATACAAGATCACATGACTTACACTTAGTCACATTGCTTGCAAGGCTTGTGTGTGATGTTGTATTACCGAGTGGTCCCCGAGATACCTCTCCGTCACACGGAGTGACAAATCCCAGTCTTGATCCATACTAACTCAACGGACACCTTCAGAGATACCTGTAGAAAACCTTTATAGTCACCCAGTTACATTGTGACGTTTGATGCACACAAGGCATTCCTCTGGTGCCAGTGAGTTATATGATCTCATGGTCATAGGAACAAATACTTGACACATAGAAAACAATAGCAATAAAATGACACGATCAATATGCTACGTTCATAGTTTGGGTCTAGTCCATCACATGATTTTCCTAATGATGTGATCCAGTTATCAAGCAACAACACTTTGCACATAGTCAGAAAACCTTGACCATCCTTGATCAACTGGCTAACCAACTAGAGGCTTGCTAGAGACATTGTTTTGTCTATGTATCCACACATGTATCTATGTTTTCATTCAATACAATTATAGCATGGATAATAAACGATTATCTTTAAACATGCAATATAATAATAACTATTTATCATTGCCTCTAGGGCATATTTCCAGCATCCTCCACACATAGATTCACCTTCTTGCACACTGCCACAGCATATTAGATCATAGTATCGGAGTTCTCACGAGATTTGTGTGCTTAAGTAGGCATGAATATCCATGTGAATAGCGGTAAAATGTGATGTTGCTTGCATGTAACCTTCATGCCTTGTGTGCTTTTTTTTAGTCGTTTCTTTTACGTCTTTCTTTGGGCCCTCGATGTCATCTTATTTCCCTTATGAAAATTGCTCATCAACCGACACGGGACTCGAAGAATCAATGAGGATTTCAAATATTTGGGAGCGCAACTAAACATTATAGAATTATTAGTCAACAGCATTGTATTGAGAATATCTGGTCTGAATCAAATGATATTCTAGATTGATTATCAGGATCAAGTTTACATTAGTGGTGAAATCTTCACAGCTGTAATGATTAACTCCGCTGAAATACAAGTTTTGTACGAAAACAATGGTATATTTTCAGCCAAAGGTATGGTTCATTAAACAAGGTTGGTTCCGCTCGAGTCAAATTCGAAGCATGTTATACCCGGAAGAAAGCCAGAATGTGCCATGCATCCAGTACTCAGTAAGTCGGATAGTTCAACAAATTATTTTCATACAACAAACCAACAGCAGGAGTCTCAAGATTGTAATATGCTATTCAACCAGCCTATTAGTAAAAAGCTTCTATGGTAAGCAACCCAGTTTTCCCCACACGCTACTAGAGAAGTGTTGGAATTATGCCCTAGAGGCAATAATAAATATAGTTATTATTATAATTCCTGTATCAAGATAATCGTTTATTATCCATGCTATAATTGTATTGAATGAAGACTCATTTACATGTGTGGATACATAGACAAAACACCGTCCCTAGCAAGCCTCTAGTTGGCTAGCCAGTTGATCAAAGATAGTCAGTGTCTTCTGATTATGAACAAGATGTTGTTGCTTGATAACTGGATCACGTCATTAGGAGAATCACGTGATGGACTAGACCCAAACTAATAGACGTAGCATGTTGATCATGTCATTTTGTTGCTACTGTTTTCTACGTGTCAAGTATTTATTCCTATGACCATGAGATCATATAACTCACTGACACCGGAGGAATACTTTGTGTGCATCAAACGTCGCAACGTAACTGGGTGACTATAAAGATGCTCTACAGGTATCTCCGAAGGTGTTAGTTGAGTTAGTATGGATCAAGACTGGGATTTGTCACTCCGTGTGACGGAGAGGTATCTCGGGGCCCACTCGGTAATACAACATCACACACAAGCCTTGCAAGCAATGTGACTTAGTGTAAGTTGTGGGATCTTGTATTACGGAACGAGTAAAGAGACTTGCCGGTAAACGAGATTGAAATAGGTATGCGGATACTGACGATCAAATCTCGGGCAAGTAACATACCGAAGGACAAAGGGAATGACATACGGGGTTATATGAATCCTTGGCACTGAGGTTCAAACGATAAGATCTTCGTAGAATATGTAGGATCCAATATGGGCATCCAGGTCCCGCTATTGGATATTGACCGAGGAGTCTCTCGGGTCATGTCTACATAGTTCTCGAACCCGCAGGGTCTGCACACTTAAGGTTCGACGTTGTTTTATGCATATTAGAGTTATATGGTTGGTTACCGAATGTTGTTCGGAGTCCCGGATGAGATCACGGACGTCACGAGGGTTTCCAGAACGGTCTGGAAACGAAGATTGATATATAGGATGACCTCATTTGATTACCGGAAGGTTTTTAGAGTTACCGGGAATGTACCGGGAATGCCGAATGGGTTCCGGGAGTTCACCGGGGGGGCAACCCACCCCGGGGAAGCCCATAGGCCTTGAGGGTGGCACACCAGCCCTTAGTGGGCTGGTGGGACAGCCCAAAAGGGCCCTATGCGCCAAGAAGAGAAAATCAAGATAAAAAAAAGGAGGAGGTGGGAAGGAAGGGAAGGACTCCCTCCCACCAAACCAAGTCCAACTCGGTTTGGGGGGGGAGTCTTCCCCCCTTGGCTCGGCCGACCCCCTTGGGGCTCCTTGAGCCCCAAGGAAAGGTCCCCTCCCTCCCACCTATATATACGGAGGTTTTAGGGCTGATTTGAGACGACTTTTCCACGGCAGCCCGACCACATACCTCCACGGTTTTCCCTCTAGATCGCGTTTCTGCGGAGGTCGGGCGGAGCCCTGCTGAGACAAGGTCATCACCAACCTCCGGAGCGTCGTCACGCTGCCGGAGAACTCTTCTACCTCTCCGTCTCTCTTGCTGGATCAAGAAGGCCGAGATCATCGTCGAGCTGTACGTGTGCTTAACGCGGAGGTGCCGTCCGTTCGGTACTAGATCGTGGGACTGATCGCGGGATTGTTCGCGGGGCGGATCGAGGGACGTGAGGACGTTCCACTACATCAACCGCGTTCACCAACGCTTCTGCTGTACGATCTACAAGGGTACGTAGATCACTCATCCCCTCTCGTAGATGGACATCACCATGATAGGTCTTCGTGCGCGTAGGAAATTTTTTGTTTCCCATGCGACGTTCCCCAATAGTGGCATCATGAGCTAGGTTCATGCGTAGATGTCTTCTCGAGTAGAACACAAAAGTTTTTGTGGGCGGTGATGTGCGTTTTGCTGCCCTCCTTAGTCTTTTCTTGATTCCGCGGTATTGTTGGATTGATGCGGCTTGGACCGACATTACTCGTACGCTTACGAGAGACTGGTTTCATCGTTACGAGTAACCCCGTTGCTCAAAGATGACTGGCAAGTGTCGGTTTCTCCAACTTTAGTTGAATCGGATTTGACCGAGGAGGTCCTTGGATGAGGTTAAATAGCAACTCATATATCTCCGTTGTGGTGTTTGCGTAAGTAAGATGCGATCCTACTAGATACCCTTGGTCACCACGTAAAACATGCAACAACAAAATTAGAGGACGTCTAACTTGTTTTTGTAGGGTATGCTTGTGATGTGATATGGCCAACGATGTGATGTGATATATTGGATGTATGAGATGATCATGTTGTAATAGATAATATCGACTTGCACGTCGATGGTATGGCAACCGGCAGGAGCCATAGGGTTGTCTTTATACTAACGTTTGTGCTTGCAGATGCGTTTACTATTTTGCTAGGATGTAGCTTTAGTAGTAATAGCATGAGTAGCACGACAACCCCGATGGCAACACGTTGATGGATGATCATGGTGTGGCGCCGGTGACAAGAAGATCGTGCCGGTGCTTTGGTGATGGAGATCAAGAAGCACGTGATGATGGCCATATCCTGTCACTTATGAATTGCATGTGATGTTAATCCTTTTATGCACCTTATTTTGCTTAGAACGACGGTAGCATTATGAGGTGATCTCTCACTAAAATTTCAAGACGAAATTGTGTTCTCCCCGACTGTGCACCGTTGCTACAGTTCGTCGTTTCGAGACACCACGTGATGATCGGGTGTGATAGACTCAACGTTCACATACAACGGGTGCAAAACAGCTGCGCACGCGGAACACTCGGGTTAAGCTTGACGAGCCTAGCATGTGCAGACATGGCCTCGGAACACATGAGACTGAAAGGTTGATCATGAATCATATAGATGATGTGATTAGCATAGGGATGCTTACCCCTGAAACTATACTCAACTCACGTGATGATCGGACTTGAGATAGTGTAGGTGGATCATGAACCACTCAAATGACTAGAGAGATGTACTTTTTGAGTGGGAGTTTAGCAAATAATTTGATTAAAGTTGAACTCTAATTATCTTGAACATAGTCTAAGTCCACCTTGAATATATTTGTGTTGTAGATCATGGCTCACGCGACAGTCATCCTGAATTTTAATACGTTCCTAGAGAAAGCTAAGTTGAAAGATGATGGAAGCAACTTTGTAGACTGGGCTCGTAATCTTAAGCTAATCTTACAAGCTGGGAAGAAGGACTATGTCCTTAATGCTGCGCTAGGAGATGAACCACCCGCTACGGCTGATCAGGATGTTAAGAACGCTTGGTTAGCACGTACGGAGGACTACTCAATAGTTCAATGTGCAGTCTTGTATGGCTTAGAACCTGGACTTCAACGTCGCTTTGAGCGTCATGGAGCATTTGAGATGTTCCAGGAGTTGAAGTTTATCTTTTAGAAGAACGCTCGGATCGAGAGGTATGAGACCTCCGATAAATTCTATGCTTGCAAGATGGAGGAAAACTCGTCTGTCAGTGAACATGTGCTCAAAATGTCTGGGTACTCAAACCGTCTAGCTGAGCTGGGGATTGAACTCCCGCAAGAGGCTATCACTGACAGAATCCTTCAATCACTGCCGCCAAGCTATAAAGGCTTTGTGTTGAACTACAACATGCAAGGGATGAACAAGTCACCCGGCGAGTTGTTTGCGATGTTGAAAGTCGCAGAGTCTGAACTCCGTAAAGAGCATCAAGTGTTGATGGTGAATAAGACCACTAGTTTCAAGAGAAACGGCAAAGGCAAGAAGGGTAATTCGAAGAAGAGCGGCAAGCCTGTTGCCAATCCGCCGAAGAAACCCAAAGCTGGACCTAAGCCTGAAACGGAGTGTTACTATTGCAAGGGTATGGGTCACTAGAAGCGCAATTGCCCCAAGTATCTGGCAGATAAGAAGGCGGCCAAAGAAAAATCAGGTATATTTGATATACATGTTATTGATGTGTACTTAACCGGCTCTCGTAGTAGTGCCTGGGTATTCGATACCGGTTCTGTTGCTCATATTTGCAACTCGAAACAGGAACTGCGGAATAGACGAAGGCTGGCGAAAGATGAAGTGACGATGCGCGTAGGAAATGGTTCCAAGGTTGATACAATCGCCGTCGGCACAGTGTCACTTCAGTTACCGTCGGGATTAGTGATAAACTTAAATCATTGTTATTTAGTGCCTGCGTTGAGCATGAACATTATATCTGGATCTTGTTTATTGCGAGAAGGTTACTCTTTTAAGTCAGAGAATAATGGTTGTTCTATTTCTATGAGTAACATCTTTTATGGTCATGCACCGAATGTGAGAGGATTGTTCATATTGAATCTTGATAGCGATACACATATACATAACACTGAGACCAAAAGAGTTAGAGTTAACAATGATAGCACCATATTTTTATGGCACTGCCGCTTAGGTCATATTGGTGTAAAGCGCATGAAGAAACTCCATGCTGATGGACTTTTGGAGTCACTTGACTTTGATTCACTTGACACGTGCGAACCATGCCTCATGGGCAAGATGACTAAAACTCCGTTCTCCGGAACAATGGAGCGTGCAAGTGACTTCTTGGAAATCATACATACCGATGTGTGTGGTCCGATGAGCGTGGAGGCACGCGGCGGATATCGTTATTTTCTCACCTTCACTGACGATTTGAGTAGATATGGTTATGTCTACTTGATGAAGCACAAGTCTGAAACATTTGAAAAGTTCAAGCAATTTCAGAGTGAAGTGGAAAATCATCGTAACAAGAAGATCAAGTTCCTACGGTCTGATCGTGGGGGTGAATATCTGAGTTTCAAGTTTGGTACTCACTTAAGACAATGTGGAATTGTTTCACAGTTAACACCGCCTGGAACACCACAGCGTAAAGGTGTGTCCGAACGTCGTAATCGTACTCTATTAGAGATGGTGCGATCTATGATGTCTCTTACTGATTTGCCGTTATCATTTTGGGGTTATGCATTAGAAACAGCTGCGTTCACTTTAAATAGGGCACCATCAAAATCCGTTGAGACGACACCATACGAACTGTGGTATGGCAAAAGGCCAAAGTTGTCGTTTCTTAAAGTTTGGGGATGTGATGCTTATGTCAAAAAGCTTCAACCCAAAGCGGAAAAGTGCGTCTTCATAGGTTACCCAAAGGAGACAGTTGGGTACACCTTCTATCTCAAATCCGAGGGCAAAGTGTTTGTTGCTAAGAACGGAGCTTTTCTCGAGAAGGAGTTTCTCTCGAGAGAATTGAGTGGGAGGAAGATAGAACTTGACGAGGTTCTCGAACCTCTCATCCCTCTGGATGGTGGCGCAGGGCAAGGGGAAACCTCTGTCGTTGCGACGCCGGTTGAGGAGGAAGTTAATGATGATGATCATGAAACTCCAGTTCAAGTTTCTGTCGAACCGCGCAGGTCGACGAGACCACGTGCTGCTCCAGAGTGGTATGGTAATCCCGTCTTATCAATCATGTTGTTAGACAACAACGAACCTGCAAATTATGAAGAAGCAATGGTGGGCCCAGATTCCAACAAATGGCTAGAAGCCATGAAATCCGAGATAGGATCCATGTATGAGAACAAAGTGTGGACTTTGGAGGTGCTACCTGAGGGTCGCAAGGCTATTCAGAACAAATGGATCTTTAAGAGGAAGACGGACGCTGACGGCAATGTGACCGTTTATAAAGCTCGACTTGTGGCAAAGGGTTTTTCACAAGTTCAAGGAATTGACTACGATGAGACATTCTCACCCGTAGCGATGCTTAAGTCCGTCAGAATCATGTTAGCAATAGCTGCATTTTTCGATTATGAAATCTGGCAGATGGATGTCAAAACGGCGTTCCTTAACGGTTTCCTTAAGGAAGAGTTGTATATGATACAACCCGAAGGTTTTGTCGATCCTAAGAATGCTAACAAGGTGTGCAAGCTCCAGCGATCCATTTATGGACTGGTGCAAGCATCTCGGAGTTGGAACAAACGCTTTGATGAGGTAATCAAAGCATTTGGGTTTATACAAGTGGTTGGAGAATCTTGTATTTACAAGAAAGTGAGTGGGAGCTCTGTGGCGTTTCTGATATTATATGTGGATGACATATTACTGATTGGAAACAACGTAGAGTTTTTGGAGAGCATAAAAGGTTACTTGAATAAAAGTTTCTCTATGAAGGACCTAGGAGAAGCTGCTTACATTCTAGGCATTAAGATCTATAGGGATAGATCAAAACGCCTGATAGGACTTTCACAAAGCACATACCTTGATAAAGTTTTGAAAAGGTTCAAAATGGAACAGTCCAAGAAAGGGTTCTTGCCAGTTTTACAAGGTACGAGATTGAGTAAGACTCAGTACCTATTCTTCAGCCATAGGTTCTATCATGTATGCAATGTTGTGCACTAGACCGAATGTTAGCCTGGCCATAAGTATGGTAGGTAGGTTCCAGAGTAATCCAGGAGTGGATCACTGGACAGCGGTCAAGAATATCCTGAAGTACCTGAAAAGGACTAAGGAGATGTTTCTCGTGTATGGAGGTGACGAAGAGCTCGCCGTAAAAGGTTACGTCGATGCAAGCTTTGACACAGATCCGGACGACTCTAAGTCGCAAACCGGATACGTATTTATTCTTAATGGGGGTGCGGTAAGCTGGTGCAGTTCCAAGCAAAGCATCGTAGCAGATTCTACATGTGAAGCGGAGTACATGGCTGCCTCGGAGGCGGCTAAGGAGGGTGTCTGGATGAAGCAGTTCATGACGGATCTTGGAGTGGTGCCAAGTGCACTGAATCCAATAACCTTGTTCTGTGACAACACGGGTGCCATTGCCTTAGCAAAGGAACCGCGGTTTCACAAGAAGACGAGACACATCAAACGACGCTTCAACCTCATCCGTGACTACGTCGAGGGAGAGGACGCAAATATATGCAAAGTGCACACGGATCTGAATGTAGCAGACCCGCTGACTAAACCTCTTCCACGGCCAAAGCATGATCAACACCAGAACTGTATGGGTGTTAGATTTATTACAATGTAATTCACATGATGATGTGAGGGCTAGATTATTGACTCTAGTGCAAGTGGGAGACTGTTGGAATTAAGCCCTAGAGGCAATAATAAATATAGTTATTATTATAATTCTTGTATCAAGATAATCGTTTATTATCCATGCTATAATTGTATTGAATGAAGACTCATTTACATGTGTGGATACATAGACAAAACACCGTCCCTAGCAAGCCTCTAGTTGGCTAGCCAGTTGATCAAAGATAGTCAGTGTCTTCTGATTATGAACAAGATGTTGTTGCTTGATAACTGGATCACGTCATTAGGAGAATCACATGATGGACTAGACCCAAACTAATAGACGTAGCATGTTGATCGTGTCATTTTGTTGCTACTGTTTTCTGCGTGTCAAGTATTTATTCCTATGACCATGAGATCATATAACTCACTGACACCGGAGGAATACTTTGTGTGTATCAAACGTCGCAACGTAACTGGGTTACTATAAAGATGCTCTACAGGTATCTCCGAAGGTGTTAGTTGAGTTAGTATGGATCAAGACTGGGATTTGTCACTCCGTGTGACGGAGAGGTATCTCGGGGCCCACTCGGTAATACAACATCACACACAAGCCTTGCAAGCAATGTGACTTAGTGTAAGTTGCGGGATCTTGTATTACGGAACGAGTAAAGAGACTTGTCGGTAAACGAGATTGAAATAGGTATGCGGATACTGACGATCAAATCTCGGGCAAGTAACATACCAAAGGACAAAGGGAATGACATACGGGGTTATATGAATCCTTGGCACTGAGGTTCAAATGATAAGATCTTCGTAGAATATGTAGGATCCAATATGGGCATCCAGGTCCCGCTATTGGATATTGACCGAGGAGTCTCTCGGGTCATGTCTACATAGTTCTCGAACCCGCAGGGTCTGCACACTTAAGGTTCGACGTTGTTTTATGCGTATTAGAGTTATATGGTTGGTTACCGAATGTTGTTCGGAGTCCCGGATGAGATCACGGACGTCACGAGGGTTTCCGGAACGGTCCGGAAACGAAGATTGATATATAGGATGACCTCATTTGATTACCGGAAGGTTTTCGGAGTTACCGGGAATGTACCGGGAATGACGAATGGGTTTCGGGAGTTCACCGGGGGGCAACCCACCCCGGGGAAGCCCATAGGCCTTGAGGGTGGCACACCAGCCCTTAGTGGGCTGGTGGGACAGCCCAAAAGGGCCCTATGCGCCAAGAAGAGGAAATCAAGAGAAAATAAAAAAAAAGGAGGAGGTGGGAAGGAAGGGAAGGGCTCCCTCCCACCAAACCAAGTCCAACTCGGTTTGGGGGGGAGTCTTCCCCCCTTGGCTCGGCCGACCCCCTTGGTGCTCCTTGAGCCCCAAGGCAAGGTCCTCTCCCTCCCACCTATATATACGGAGGTTTTAGGGCTGATTTGAGACGACTTTTCCACGGCAGCCCGACCACATACCTCCACGGTTTTCCCACTAGATCGCGTTTCTGCACAGCTCGGGCGGAGCCCTGTAGAGACAAGGTCATCACCAACCTCCGGAGCACCGTCACGCTGCCGGAGAACTCTTCTACCTCTCCGTCTCTCTTGCTGGATCAAGAAGGCCGAGATCATCGTCGAGCTGTACGTGTGCTGAACGCGGAGGTGCCGTCCGTTCGGTACTAGATCGTGGGACTGATCGCGAGATTGTTCGCGGGGCGGATCGAGGGACGTGAGGACGTTCCACTACATCAACCGCGTTCACTAACGCTTCTGCTGTACGATCTACAAGGGTACGTAGATCACTCATCCCCACTCGTAGATGGACATCACCATGATAGGTCTTCGTGCGCGTAGGAATTTTTTTGTTTCCCATGCGACGTTCCCCAACAAGAAGCTTATGACCCAAGGTTGCCCAAACTTCTTTAGTAGGACATGTGGATGACATCCAGTTTAAGATACTCGGACTTCTTCAGTATGCTACTGCAGAAATCTTTCGGCATAAGGCATCAAATATTCCTTAATATGCCATCAAGAGTAAAAGCTTCTGAACTACGATGCCCAGTCTTCTCGGGCAAGGTGCCCCGTCAAAAGCTTCGAGCATAAGCTATTCAGTCCTCCTCAGCATGGTACTCTCGAAAGCTTCCAACACAAGCTGATCTTCATCAGTAAGGCACTACAAGCAGTTGGTAGCATTGGTACAAGATATTACATAGTCAATTGGCAGTGCATCTTAGGAATCAGTTCCACAATAGGCTGGTCAGAAGAAAGAATCAGACAACACACAAGTCTACCTCAGGAATCAAACGTTCACCTACACACACTTGCATATATGCACATGCTGCGCAGTCATGCAAAGTCACTCGTGCAATGATGCAAGAACGGTGAGAATCCAACAACCACATGAGTTCTGAAAGCCCATTGTACATCTCAGTATGATGCAAGGACTGATAAGCTATGCATAAAGGTCACATTGGAACACCAATCTTGGTAGTGGTTAGCAAGGCCAGTTTCCTCACGCCCGACATGATAAGGTATGATTTCCGGAATATTGCATCCGACACCACCTATGGTCACACAAAGAATATATTGTTGGAAATATGCCCTAGAGGCAATAATAAAGTGGTTATTATTATATTTCCTAGCTCATGATAATTGTCTATTATTTATGCTATAATTGTGTCGCTCGGAAACCGTAATACATGTGTGAATACATAAACTATAATGTGTCCCTAGTGAGCCTCTAGTTGGCTAGCTCGTTGATCAATAGATGGTCATGGTTTCCTGATCATGGACATTGAATGTCATTGATAACGGGATCACATCATTAGGAGAATGATGTGATGGACAAGACCCAATCCTAAGCATAACAATAGATCGTGTTGTCCGTCTCCTAAATATTTTCTAATGTCAAGTATCATTTCCTTAGACCATGAGATTGTGCAACTCCCGGATACCGTGGGGGTGCTTTGGGTGTACCAAACGTCACAACATAACTCGGTGATTATAAAGGTGCACTACACGTATCTTCGAATGTGTCTGTTGGGTTGGTATGAATCGAGACTGGGATTTGTCACTCCGTGTGACGGAGAGGTATCTCTGGGCCCACTAGTAATGCATCATCATAATGAGCTCAATGTGACTAAGGAGTTGGCCACGTGATGATGTGTTACAGAACGAGTAAAGAGACTTGCCGGCAACGAGATTAAACAAGGTATAGTGATATCGACGATCGAATCTCGGGCAAGTATCATACCGGTAGACAAAGGGAATTGCATACGGGATTGATTGAATCCCCGACATCGTGGTTCATCCGATGAGATCATCGTGGAACATGCGGGAACCAACATGGATATCCAAACCCCATTGTTGGTTATTGACCGGAGAGGTGTCTTGGTCATGTCTGCATGGTTCCCGAACCCGTAGGGTCTACACACTTAAGGTTCGATGACGCTAGGGTTGTAATGGGAATAGTATGTGGTTACCGAAGGTTGTTCAGACTTCCATATGAGATCCCGGACGTCATGAGAAGCTCCGGAATGGTCCGGAGGTAAAGATTCATATATAGGAAGTGGATATTTGATCGTCGGAAATGTTTCGGGAATCGACGGTATTGTACCGGGAACACCGGAAGGGTTCCGGGGGTCCACCAGGAAGGGTCACCAGCCCCGAAGGGCTACGTGGGCCTAAAGTGGATGGGAACCATCCCCTAGGTGGGCTGGTGCGCCACCCACCTTGGCCCAAGGCGCACAAGAGGGAGAGGGAGGGCTAACCCTGGGCGTGGGGGCTGCCTTGAGTGGCAAGCCACCCTAGGGCGTTGCCTCCTGCTCCACTTGGGCTGCCGCCCCTCCCATCTAGGGTTGTCGCACCACCTAGGGAAACCCTAGGGGTGGCGCACCCTCCTCCCTCTCCTCCTATATAAACCCAAGGGGTATAGGGCTACAAAGACACAAGTTCTTCCTCCCTCGGCGCAACCCTATCTCTCCTCCTCCTCGTCCTCCGTAGCGCTTGGTGAAGCCCTGTCGGAGTACCATGCAGCTCCATCGTCACCACGTCGTCGTGCTGCCGGAGCTCTCCCTCAACCTTTCCTCTCTCCTTGCTAGATCAAGGCGTAGGAGACGTCACCGGGATGCACGTGTGTTGAACGCGGAGGCGCCGTTGTTCGGCGCTTAGATCGAAATCTTCCGCGATCTGAATTGCTATGAGTACGACTCCATCAACCGCATTCTAGTAACGCTTCCGCTTAGGAATCTTTGAAGGTATGAAGATGCTCTACCCCTTTGCTCGTTGTTGGTTTCTCCTTGATAGATCCTTGTGTGACGTAGGTAATTTTTTGAATTACTACTACGTTCCTCGTCAATGGCATCCAAGCCAGGTTCTATGCGTAGATTTTATGCACAAGTAGAACACAAAAGTTGTGGACGATGATTTTGTCAATTGCTTGTCGTTACTAGTCTTATCTTGATTCAGTGACATCGTGGGATGAAGTGGCCCAGACCGACTTTACACGTACTCTTACGTGAGACTAGTTCCACCGACCGACATGCACTTGTTGCATAAGGTGGCTAGCGGGTATTTGTCTCTCCCACTTTAGTTGGATCGGATTCGATGAAGAGGGTCCTTATGAAGAGTAAATAGAATTGGCATATCAACGTTGTGGCTGTCACGTAAGTAAGAAGCGTTCTGGCTGTCACGTAAGTAAGAAGCGTTCTTGCTAGAAACCCTAATCAGCCACGTAAAACTTGCAACAACAATTAGAGGACGTCTAACTTGTTTTTGCAGGGTATGCTATGTGATGTGATATGGACAAAAGGATATGATGTTACATATGTGATGTATGAGATGGATCATGTTCTTGTAATAGGATTCACGACTTGCCTGCCGATGAGTATGACAACCGGCAGGACCATAGGAGTTGTCTTAATTTATTGTATGAGATGCAACGCCATGTGATTACTTTACTTTATTGCTAACCGTTAGCTATAGTAGTAGAAGTAATAGTTGGCAAGACAACTTCGCAAAGACACAATGATGGAGATCATGGTGTCATGTCGGTGACAATGATGATCATGCGGTGCCCCGAAGATGGAGATCAAAGGAGCAAGATGATATTGTCCATATCATGTCACTATATGATTGCATGTGATGTTTATCATGTTTTTCATATTATTGCTTAGAACGACGGTAGCAAAGATAAGATGATCCTTCATTAAAATTTTGAGATAAGTATTCCACTAAGTGTGCAGCATTGCGAATGATCGTTGTCTCGAAGCACCACGTGATGATCGGGTGTGATAGATTCTAACGTTCGCATACAATGGGTGTAAGCTAGATTTACACACGCAAAACACTTAGGTTGACTCGACGAGCCTAGCATGTACAGACATGGCCTCGGAATACGAGATACCAAAAGGTCGAACATGAGTTGTATGGATGGTGCGATCAGCATGGAGATGCTCACCATTGATGACTAGTCTGTCTCACGTGATGATCGAACACAGGCTAGTCGACGTGCATCATGTATCACTTGGATGACTAGAGGGATGTCTATCTGAGTGGGAGTTCATTGAATAATTTGATTAGATGAAATTAATTATCATGAACTTAGTCTAAAATTATCTTTACAAATATTGTAGATCCAATGGCCAACACAAATGTCCCATTCAACTTCAACGCGTTCCTAGAGAAAACCAAGCTGAAAGACGATGGGAGCAACTATGTGGACCGGGCTCGTAATTTAAAGCTTATACTCATGGCCTCCAAGAAGGCATACTTCCTTGATGCGCTGCTAGATGACCCTCCCGTTCCCGCGACCACCCATGACGTTCGTGTTGGAAATATGCCCTAGAGGCAATAATAAATTAGTTATTATTATATTTCTTAGTTCATGATAATCGTTTATTATCCATGCTATAATTGTATTGATTGGAAACACAATACTTGTGTGGATACATAGACAAAACACTGTCCCTAGTAAGCCTCTAGTTGACTAGCTCGTTGATCAAAGATGGTCAAGGTTTCCTGGCCATAGGCAAGTGTTGTCACTTGATAACGGGATCACATCATTAGGAGAATCATGTGATGGACTAGACCCAAACTAATAGACGTAGCATGTTGATCGTGTCATTTTGTTGCTACTGTTTTCTGCGTGTCAAGTATTTATTCCTATGACCATGAGATCATATAACTCACTGACACCGGAGGAATGCTTTGTGTGTATCAAACGTCGCAACGTAACTGGGTGACTATAAAGATGCTCTACAGGTATCTCCGAAGGTGTTAGTTGAGTTAGTATGGATCAAGACTGGGATTTGTCACTCCGTGTGACGGAGAGGTATCTCGGGGCCCACTCGGTAATACAACATCACACATAAGCCTTGCAAGCAATGTGACTTAATGTAAGTTGCGGGATCTTGTATTACGAAACGAGTAAAGAGACTTGCCGGTAAACGAGATTGAAATAGGTATGCGGATACTGGCGATCGAATCTCGGGCAAGTAACATACCGAAGGACAAGGGGAATGACATACGGGATTATATGAGTCCTTGACACTGAGGTTCAAACGATAAGATCTTCGTAGAATATGTAGGATCCAATATGGGCATCCAGGTCCCGCTATTGGATATCGACCGAGGAGTCTCTCGGGTCATGTCTACATAGTTCTCGAACCCGCAGGGTCTGCACACTTAAGGTTCGACGTTGTTTTATGCGTATTTGAGTTATATGGTTGGTTACCGAATGTTGTTCGGAGTCCCGGATGAGATCACGGACGTCACGAGGGTTTCCAGAATGGTCCTGAAACGAAGATTGATATATAGGATGACCTCATTTGATTACCGGAAGGTTTTCGGAGTTACCGGGAATGTACCGGGAATGACGAATGGGTTCCGGGAGTTCACCGGGGGGGGGCAACCCACCCCGGGGAAGCCCATAGGCCTTGAGGGTGGCACACCAGCCCTTAGTGGGCTGGTGGGACAGCCCAAAGGGGCCCTATGCGCCTAGGAAAGAAAATCAAAGAGAAAGAAAAAAAAGGAGGAGGTGGGAAGGGAAGGAAGGACTCCCACCCACCAAACCAAGTCCAACTCGGTTTGGGGGGGGAGCCTTCCCCCTTGGCTCGGCCGACCCCCTTGGGGCTCCTTGAGCCCCAAGGCAAGGTCCCCTCCCTCCCACCTATATATACAGAGGTTTTAGGGCTGATTTGAGACGACTTTTCCACGGCAGCCCGACCACATACCTCCACGGTTTTCCCTCTAGATCGCGTTTCTGCGGAGCTCGGGCGGAGCCCTGCTGAGACAAGGTTATCACCAACCTCCGGAGCGCCGTCACGCTGCCGGAGAACTCTTCTACCTCTCCGTCTCTCTTGCTGGATCAAGAAGGCCGAGATCATCGTCGAGCTGTACGTGTGCTGAACGCGGAGGTGCCGTCCGTTCGGTACTAGATCGTGGGACTGATCGCGGGATTGTTCGCGGGGCGGATCGAGGGACGTGAGGACATTCCACTACATTAACCGCGTTCACTAACGCTTCTGCTGTACGATCTACAAGGGTACGTAGATCACTCATCCCCTCTCGTAGATGGACATCACCATGATAGGTCTTCGTGCGCGTAGGAAAATTTTTGTTTCCCATGCGACGTTTCCCAACAGTGGTATCAGAGCTAGGTTCATGCGTAGATGTCTTCTCGAGTATAACACAAAAAAATTTGTGGGCGGTGATTTGCGTTTTGCTGCCCTCCTTAGTCTTTTCTTGATTCCGCGGTATTGTTGGATCGAAGCGGCTCGGACCGACATTACTCGTATGCTTACGAGAGACTGGTTTCATCGCTATGACTAACTCCGTTGCTCAAAGATGACTGGCGGGTGTCAGTTTCTCCAACTTTAGTTGAATCGAATTTGACCGAGGAGGTCCTTGGATGAGGTTAAATAGCAATTCATATATCTCCATTGTGGTGTTTGCGTAAGTAAGATGCGATCCTACTAGATACCCATGGTCACCACGTAAAACATGCAACAACAAAATTAGAGGACGTCTAACTTGTTTTTGCAGGGTATGCTTGTGATGTGATATGGCCAACGATGTGATGTGATATATTGGATGTATGAGATGATCATGTTGTAATAGATAATATCGACTTGCACGTCGATGGTACGGCAACCGGCAGGAGCCATAGGGTTGTCTTTATAACTAACGTTTGTGCTTGTAGATGCGTTTACTATTTTGCTAGGACGTAGCTTTAGTAGTAATAGCATGAGTAGCACGACAACCCCGATGGCAACACATTGATGGAGATCATGATGATGGAGATCATGGTGTGACGCCGGTGACAAGAAGATCGTGTCGGTGCTTTGGTGATGGAGATCAAGAAGCACGTGATGATGGCCATATCATGTCACTTATAAATTGCATGTGACGTTAATCCTTTTATGCACCTTATTTTGCTTAGAACGACGGTAGCGTTATGAGGTGATCTCTCACTAAAAATTTCAAGATGAAATTGTGTTCTCCCCGACTGTGCACCGTTGCTACAGTTCGTCGTTTCGAGACACCACGTGATGATCGGGTGTGATAGACTCAACGTTCACATACAACGGGTGCAAAACAGTTGCGCACGCGGAACACTCGGGTTAAGCTTGACGAGCCTAGCATGTGCAGACATGGCCTCGGAACACATGAGACCGAAAGGTCGAGCATGAATCGTATAGTTGATATGATTAGCATAGAGATGCTTACCACTGAAACTATTCTCGACTCACGTGATGATCGGACTTGAGATAGTGGATTTGGATCGTGTACCACTCAAATGACTAGAGAGATGTACTTTTTGAGTGGGAGTTCTTAAGTAATATGATTAATTGAACTAATTGTCATGAACATAGTCTAATGGTCTTTGCGAATTACGATGTAGCTTGCGCTATAGCTCTACTGTTTTTATATGTTCCTAGAGAAAATTTAGTTGAAAGTTGATAGTAGCAAAATTTGCAGACTGAGTCTGTAAAACCGAGGATTGTCCTCGTTGCTGCACAGAAGGCTTATGTCCTTAATGCACCACTCGGTGTGCTGCACCTCGAGCGTCGTGTGTGGATGCTATAAACATCCGACATACACGTTTCTGATGACTACACGATAGTTCAGTACAAAAATACTTAATGGCTTAGAAGCAAGGCGCCGAAAACGTTGTAAAACGTCACGGAACATAAGTGATGTTCTAAAGAGATGAAATTGTGATTTCATGCTTGTGCCCTTGTTAAGAGGTACGAGACCTCCGACAAGATTCTTTGTCCACAAAGTAAAGGAGAAAGGCTCAATCGTTGAGCATGTGCTCAGATTGTATGAGTACGACAATCGCTTGAATCAAGTGGGAGTTAATCTTCCAGATGAGATAGTGATAGTTCTCCAAAGTCACTGCCACCAAGCTGTGAGAGCTTAGTGATGAACTATAACATATCAAGGATACATACAATGATCCTTGAGCGATTCGCGATGTTTGACACTGCGAAAGTAGAAATCAAGAAGGAGCATCAATAGTTGATGGTTTGTAAAACCACTAAGTTTCAAGAAAGGCAAGGGCTAGAAGGGATACTTCGTGAAACGGCAAAACAGTTGCTGCACTAATGAAGAGACCCAAGATTAAACCCAAACCCGAGACTAAGTGCTTCTGTAATGAGGGGAACAGTCACTGAGGCGGAGCAACTCTAGATACTTGGTAGATAAGAAGGCTGGCAAAAGTCGAAAGAAGTGTATTTGATGTACATGATGTTGATGTGTACTTTACTAGTAATCCTAGTAGCATGAGGGTATTGGATACCGGTTCGGTTGCTAAGTGATTAGTAACACGAAATGTAAGCTACGGCATAAACGGAGACTAGCTAAAGGCGAGGTGACGATACGTGTTGGAAGTGTTTCCAAGGTTGATATGATCAAACGTCGCACGCTCCCTCTACCATCGGGATTGGTGTTAAACCTAAATAATTGTTATTTGGTGCTTGCGTTAAGCATGAACATGATTGGATCGTGTTTATTGCAATACGATTATTCATTTAAAGAGAAAAATGGTTACTCTATTTTCTTGAATAATCACCTTCAATGGTTTATTGAATCTCAATCATAGTGTTACACATGTTCATGATATTGGTGCCAAAAGATACGAGTTGATGATGATAGTACCACTTACTTATGGCACTGCCGCTTGAGTAATGTTAGTATAAATTGCATGAAGAGGCTCCATGCTGATGGATCTTTGTACTCACCTGATTTCGAATCACTAGTGACATGCAAATCATACCACATGAGCAAGGCCTTGTTTCCATTGAGATGAAATAAGATAGTAACTTGTTGGAAGTGATACATTTTGATGTATGCAGTCCAATGGGTGCTGAGGCACGCAGTGGATATCATTATGTTCTTACTTCACTGACGATTTGAGTAGATACAGGAGTATTTACTTAATGAATCACAAGTCTGAAATGTTGAAAAGTTCAATTCCGTTTCAGAGTGAAGTTCGTCGTAACAAGAGGATAAACTGTCTACGATATGATCATGGAAATGAATATCTGAGTTACGAGTTTTGGTACACAGTTAAGACAATGTGGAAATTGTTTCGCAGTTCATGCCACCTGGAACATCATAGTGTGATGATGTGTCTGAACGTCATAGCCGCGCACTATTTGGTATGGTGCATACTATGATGTCTCTTATCGAATTACCACTATCGTTTATGGATTATGCATTAGAGACAACCGCACTCACTTTAAATAGGGTGTCGCGTATTTCCGTTGAGATGACACAGTATAGACTGAGGTTTAGAGAAATCTAAATTGTCGTTTCTTGAAAGTTTGGGGTTTCGACACTTATGTGAAAATGTTTCAGTCTGATAAGCTCGAACCCAAAGCGGATAGATGCATCTTCATAGGATATCCAAAACAGTTGGGTACATCTCCTATCTCAGATCCGAAAGCAAAGTGTTTGTTTCAAGAAATGGATCCTTTCTCGAGGAAAGGTTTCTCTCAAAAGAATTGAGTGGGAGGGTAGTAGAACTTGATGAGGTTATTGAACCATCACTTCAACCAGTGTGTAGCAGGGCGCAGGAAGTTGTTCATGTGGCGCCTACACCAATTGAAGTGGAAGCTGATGATGATGATCATTGAGCTTCGAATCAAGTTACTACAAACCTCGTAGGTCGACAAGGTCGCGTACTGTTGCAGAGTAGTTCGGTAACCCTGTCTTGGAGGTCATGTTGTTGAGCAACAATGAACCTACGAGTTATGGAGAAAGCGATGGTGGGCCCAGATTCCGACAAATGGTTGGAAGCCATGAAATCCGAGAGAGGATCCATGTGTGAAAACAAAGTGTAGACTTTGGTAGAACTACTTGATGGTCATAGGACTATTGAGTAAAAATGGATCTTTAAAAGAAGACAGATGATGATGGTGATAAGTCACTATTAAGAAAAGCTCGACTTGTCGCAAAGATGTTTTTGACAAGATCAAACAGTTGACTATGATGAGACTTTCTCACTCGTAGCGATGATAAACGTCTGTTACAATTATGTTAGCTGTTGATGCATTATTTATGAAATATTGCACGTAGGATGTCAAAACATTGTTTTCTCGACGGTTTCCTTGAGCAAACATTGTATGTGATACAACCAGAAGGTTTTGTCGATCCTAAAGATACTAGCAAGTATGCAAGCTCCAGTGATCCTTCAATGGACTGGTGCAAGCATCTCGGAATTGGAATATACACTTTGATGAGATGATCAAAGATTTTGGGTTTGTACAAGGTTTATGAGAAACTTGTATTTCCAAAGAAGTGAGTGGGAGCACTATAGAATTTCTGATAGGTATATGTGGTTGACATATTGTGGATCAGAAGTAATGTAGAATTTCTGTAAAGCATGTAAGGTTGTTTGAAAGGAGTTTTCAAAGGAATACCTGGATTGCGCTACTTGAACGTTGAGCATCAAAGATCTATGAAGATAGATCGAAAGCGCTTAATGGAAGTTTCAACAAGATGCATGCCTTGACAAGTTTTTGAAGGAGTTCAAAATAGATCAGCAAAGAAGGAGTTCTTGGTTGCGTTGTGAGGTGTGAATTTGAGTAAGACTCAAAACCCGACCATGATAGAATAAAGAGAATAGACGAAGGTCGTCTTCTATGCCTTAGCCATAGAATCTAAAGTATGCCATGCTGTGTACCGCACCTGATGTGTGCCTTGACTCAAAGTATGTTGAGAGGTACAAAGAGTGATCCATGATTGAATCACTAGCAGCGGTCGAAATTTATCCTTAGTAACTAATGGACTAAGGAATTTTTCTCGATTATGGAGGTGGTTAAAGAGTTTGTCGTAAAGGGTTACGTCAATGCAAGCTTTGACACTAATCCGAATAACTATGAGTAGTGAAACGGATTCGTATAGTAGAGTAGATATTTGGAGCATTTCCGAATAACACGTAGTAGCAGCATCTATAAGATGACATAAAGATTTGTAAAGAACGCACGGATCTGAAAGTTTCAGAACCGTTGACTAAAACCTCTCTCACGAGCAAGACGTGATCAGACCCCATAACTATATGGGTGTTGGATTCGTTGGAATCACATGGTGATGTGAACTAGATTATTGACTCTAGTGCAAGTGGGAGACTGTTGGAAATATGCCCTAGAGGCAATAATAAATTAGTTATTATTATATTTCTTAGTTCATGATAATCGTTTATTATCCATGCTATAATTGTATTGATTGGAAACACAATACTTGTGTGGATACATAGACAAAACACTGTCACTAGTAAGCCTCTAGTTGACTAGCTCGTTGATCAAAATGGTCAAGGTTTCCTGGCCATAGGCAAGTGTTGTCACTTGATAACGGGATCACATCATTAGGAGAATCATGTGATGAACTAGACCCAAACTAATAGACGTAGCATGTTGATCGTGTCATTTTGTTGCTACTGTTTTCTGCGTGTCAAGTATTTATTCCTATGACCATGAGATCATATAACTCACTGACACCGAAGGAATGCTTTGTGTGTATCAAACGTCGCAACGTAACTAGGTGACTATAAAGATGCTCTACAGGTATCTCCGAAGGTGTTAGTTGAGTTAGTATGGATCAAGACTGGGATTTGTCACTCCGTGTGACGGAGAGGTATCTCGGGGCCCACTCGGTAATACAACATCACACATAAGCCTTGCAAGCAATGTGACTTAATGTAAGTTGCGGGATCTTGTATTACGAAACGAGTAAAGAGACTTGCTGGTAAACGAGATTGAAATAGGTATGCGGATACTGGCGATCGAATCTCGGGCAAGTAACATACGGAAGGACAAAGGGAATGACATACGGGATTATATGACTCCTTGACACTGAGGTTCAAACGATAAGATCTTCGTAGAATATGTAGGATCCAATATGGGCATCCAGGTCCCGCTATTGGATATTGACCGAGGAGTCTCTCGGGTCATGTCTACATAGTTCTCGAACCCGCAGGGTCTGCACACTTAAGGTTCGACGTTGTTTTATGCGTATTTGAGTTATATGGTTGGTTACCGACTGTTGTTCGGAGTCCCGGATGAGATCACGAACGTCACGAGGGTTTCCGGTATGGTCCGGAAACAAAGATTGATATATAGGATGACCTCATTTGATTACCGGAAGGTTTTCGGAGTTACCGGGAATGTACCGGGAATGACGAATGGGTTCCGGGAGTTCACCGGGGGGGCAACCCACCCCGGGGAAGCCCATAGGCCTTGAGGGTGGCACACCAGCCCTTAGTGGGCTGGTGGGACAACCCAAAAGGCTCTATGCGCCAAGGAGAAGAAAATCAAGAGAGAAAGAAAAAAAAAGGAGGAGGTGGGAAGGAAGGGGGACTCTCTCCCACCAAACCAAGTCCAACTCGGTTTGGGGGGGGAGAGTCCTCCCCCTTGGACTCGGCCGACCCCCTTGGGGCTCCTTGAGCCCCAAGGCAAGGTCCCCTCCCTCCCACCTATATATACGGAGGTTTTAGGGCTGATTTGAGACGACTTTTCCACGGCAGCCCGACCACATACCTCCACGGTTTTTCCTCTAGATCGCGTTTCTGGGGAGCTCGGGCGGAGCCCTGCTGAGACAAGGTCGTCACCAACCTCCGGAGCGCCGTCACGCTGCCGGAGAACTCTTCTACCTCTCCGTCTCTCTTGCTGGATCAAGAAGGCCGAGATCATCGTCGAGCTGTACGTGTGCTGAACGCGGAGGTGCCGTCCGTTCGGTACTAGATCGTGGGACTGATCGCGGGATTCTTCGCGGGGCGGATCGAGGGACGTGAGGACGTTCCACTACATCAACCGCATTCTCTAACGCTTCTGCTGTACGGTCTACAAGGGTACGTAGATCACTCATCCCCTCTCGTAGATGGACATCACCATGATAGGTCTTCGTGCGCGTAGGAAATTTTTTGTTTCCCATGCGACGTTTCCCAACAGTTCGGAACGCCTGGCAGTCGTGGAGTGATGATTACTCTCTGGTTCAATGCGGCATGCTTTACAGTTTAGAACCGGGGCTCCAAAGGCGTTTTGAGCAACATGAAGCATATGAGATGTTCGAGGAGCTGAAACTAGTTTTTCAAGCTCATGTTCGGGTCGAGAGATATGAAGTCTCCGACAAGTTCTTCAGTTGTAAGATGGAGGAGAATAGTTCTATCAGTGAGCACATACTCAGAATGTCTGGGTTGCACAACCGCTTGACTCGGCTGGGAGTTGAACTTCCCGATGACGTGGTCATTGATAGAATCCTCCAGTCGCTTCCACCTAGCTATAAGGGCTTTGTGATGAACTACAACATGCAAGGGATGGAGAAGACCATTCCCGAGTTGTATTCAATGCTGAAATCAGCAAAGGTGGAAATCAAGAAAGAACATTAAGTGTTGATGGTTAATAAGACCACCAGTTTAAAGAAAGGCAAGGGTAAAAAGAAGTTCGAGAAGGATGGTAAAGTAGTTGTCGCGCCCGATAAACCAGTTGCCGGGAAGAAGCCAAAGAAAGGACTCAATCCTGAGACTGAGTGCTATTACTATAAGGGAACCGGTCAGTGTAAGCGGAATTGCCCCAAGTACTTAGGAGATAAGAAGGCCGGCAACGTCAAAGGTATATATGATATACATGTTATTGATGTGTACCTTACCAGCGCTCGTAGTAGCTCCTGGTATTTGATACCGGTGTTGTTGCTCACATTTTCAACTCAAAACAGGAACTGCAGAATAAGCGGAGTCTGGCTAAGGACAAGGTGACGATGCGCGTCGGGAATGGTTCCAAGGTCGATGTGATCGCCGTCGGCACGCTACCTCTACATCTACCTTCGGGATTAGTTTTAAACCTTAATAATTGTTATTTAGTACCAGCTTTGAGCATGAACATTGTATCAGGATCTCGCTTGATGCAAGATGGCTGCTCATTTAAATCTGGGAATAATGGTTGTTCTATTTATATGAGTGGTATTTTTATGGTCATGCCCCGCTTGTCAATGGTTTATTCTTAATGAATCTCGAACATGATGTTACACATATTCATAGTGTGAGTACCAAAATATGTAAGGTTGATAATGATAGTCCCACATACTTGTGGCATTGCCGCCTTGGTCATATCGGTGTCAAGCGCATGAAGAAACTCCATACATAAGGACTTTTGGAGTCTCTTGATTTTGAATCATTTGACACACGTGTATCGTGCTTCATGGGAAAGATGACCAAGACTCCGTTCTCCAGAACAATGGAGCGAGCAACCAACTTATTGGAAATAATACATACCGATGTATGCGGTCCAATGAGCGTTGAGGCTCGCGGTGGCTATCATTATGTTCTCACCCTCACTGATGACTTAAGCAGATATGGGTATGTCTACTTAATGAAACACAAGTCTGAAACCTTTGAAAGGTTCAAGGAATTTCAGAGTGAGGTAGAGAATCAACGTGACAAGAAAATAAAGTTCCTACAATAAGATCGCGGAGGAGAATATTTGAATCACGAGTTTGGCACGCACTTAAGGAAATGTGGAATTGTTTTACAACTCACGCCGCCTGGCACCTGCAGTGTAACGGTGTGTCTGAACATCGTAATCACACTTTATTGGATATGGTGCAGTCTATGATGTCTCTTACTGATTTGCCGCTATCATTTTGGGGATATGCATTCGAAACTGCCGCATTCACTTTAAATAGGGCACCGTCTAAATCCATTGAGACGACACCGTATGAATTATGGTTTGGCAAGAAACCTAAGGTGTCGTTTCTGAAAGTTTAGGGCTGCGATGCATATGTGAAGAAACTTCAACCTGAGAAGTTCGAACCCAAAGCGGAAAAATGCGTCTTCGTAGGATACCCTAAGGAAATATTGGGTGTACCTTCTATCTTAGATCCGAAGGCAAGATCTTTGTTGCCAAAGAATGGATCCTTTCTAGAGAAAGTGTTTCTCTCGAAAGAAGTAAGTGGGAGGAAACTAGAACTTGATGAGGTAATTGTACCTCCTCTCGAACCAGAGAGTAGTGTAGCACAATAAAATGTTTCTGAGGTGTCTGCACCGTCTAGAGAAGAAGTTAATGATGATGATCATGAAACTTCAGATCAAGTTGTTACTGAACCTCAAAGGTCCAAAAGGACACGTTCCACACCAGAGTGGTACGACAATCCTATCATGGAAATCATGTTGTTGGACAACACCAGTGAACCTTCGAACTATGAAGAAGCGATGGCGGGCCCGGATTCCAACAAATGGCTTGAAGCCATGAAATCCGAGATAGGATCCATGTATGAGAACAAAGTATGGACTTTGGTGGACTTGCTCGATGATCAGCGAGCCATAGAAAATAAATGGATCTTTAAGAAGAAGACTGACGCGGATGGTAATGTGACCATCTATAAGACTCGACTTGTCGCTAAGGGTTATTGACAAGTTCAAGGGATTGACTACGATGATACCTTCTCACCCGTAGCGATGCTGAAGTCGGTGCGAATCATGTTAGCAGTTGCCGCATTTTATGATTATGAAATCTGGCAAATGGACGTCAAAACGGCATTCCTGAACGGCTTTCTTAAGGAAGAATTGTATATGATACAACCGGAAGGTTTTGTCGATCCTAATAATGCTGATAGGATCCTATGGGCTGGTGCAAGCATCTCGGAGTTGGAACGTTCACTTTGATGAGGTGATGAAAGTGTTTGGGTTTGTACATACTTATGGCGAAGCCTGTATTTACAAGAAAGTGAGTGGGAGCTCTATAGCATTTCTCATATTATATGTGGATGACATATTGTTGATGGGAAATGATATAGAACTTTTGGAAAGCATAAAGGCCTATTTGAATAAGAGTTTTTCAGTGAAGGACCTTGGAGAAGCTGCTTACATATTAGGCATCAAGATCTATAGAGATAGATCAGGACGCCTCATTGGTCTTTCACAAAGTGCATACCTTGACAAGATATTGAAGAAGTTCAATATGGATAAGGCTAAGAAGGGATTCTTGCCTGTGTTACAAGGTGTGAGGTTGAGTACGACTCAACGCCCGACCAGGACAGAAGATGGAGAAAAGATGAGTATAGTCCCTTATGCTTCAGCCATAGGCTCTATTATGTATGCCATGTTGTGTACCAGACCTGATGTGAACCTTGCCATAAGTTTGGTAGGGAGGTACCAAAGTGATCCAGGAGTGGATCACTGGACAGCGGTCAAGAATATCCTAAAGTACCTGAAAAGGACTAAAGATATGTTTCTCGTTTATGGAAGTGCTGAAGAGCTCGTCGTAAAGGGTTACGTCGATGCTAGCTTTGACATAAATTCGGATGACTCCAAGTCACAAACCGGATACGTGTATATTTTGAATGGTGGGGTAGCCAGCTGGTGCAGTTGCAAGCAAAGCGTCGTGGCGGCATCTACATGTGAAGCGGAGTACATAGCTGCTTCGGAAGCAACATAGCAAGGAGTCTGGATGAAGGAGTTCATCACCGACCTAAGAGTGATTCCCAGTGCGTGGGGCCCGATGACTCTCTTTTGTGACAACACTGGTGCTATTGCCATTGCCAAGGAGCCCAGGTTTCACAAGAATACCAAGCACATCAAACGCCGCTTCAAATCCATTCGCGGATACATCCAGGATGGAGATATAGATATTTGTAAAGTACACACGGATCTGAATGACGCAGATCCGTTGACTAAACCTCTTCCACGAGCGAAACCTGATCAACACCACAACTCTATGGGTGTTCAATTCATCACAATGTAACTAGATTATTGACTCTAGCGCAAGTGGGAGACTGTTGGAAATATGCCCCAGAGGCAATAATAAATTGGTTATTATTATATTCCCTAGTTTATGATAATTGTCTTTCATGCTATAATTGTATCGATCGGAAACCGTAATACATGTATGAATACATAGACCATAATGTCTCCCTAGTGAGCCTCTAGTTGACTAGTTCGTTGATCAATAGATGGTCATGGTTTGGACATTGGATAACATTGATAACGGGATCACATCATTAGGAGACTGATGTGATGGACAAGACCCAATCCTAAGCATAGCAATACATCGTGTTGTTCGTCTGTTAAAGGTTTTCTCATGTCAAGTATCATTTCCTTAGACCATGAGATTGTGTAACTCCCAGATACCGTAGGAGTGCTTTGGGTGTACCAAACGTCATAACGTAACTGGGTGATTATAAAGGTGCACTACAGGTATCTCCGAAAGTGTCTGTTGGGTTGGTACGAATTGAGACTGGGATATGTCACTCCGTGTGACGGAGAGGTACCTATGGGCCCACTCGGTAATGCATCATCATAATGAGCTCAATGTGACTAAGGAGTTAGCCACGAGATGATGTGTTACGGAACGAGTAAAGAGACTTACCGGCAACGAGATTGAGCAAGGTATAGGGATGCCGACAATCGAATCTCGGGCAAATATCATACCGCTAGACAAAGGGAATTGCATACGGGATTGATTGAATCCCCAACATAGTGGTTCATCCGATGAGATCATCGTGGAACATGTGGGAACCAACATGGATATCCACACCCCGCTGTTGGTTATTGACCGGAGAGGTGTCTCGGTCATGTCTGCATGGTTCCCGAACCCGTAGGGTCTACACACTTAAGGTTCGATGACGCTAGGGTTGTAATGGGAATAGTATGTGGTTACCGAAGGTTGTTAGGAGTCCCGGATGAGATCCCGGACTTCACGAGGAGCTCCGTAATGGTCCGGAGGTAAAGTTTCATATATAGGAAGTGGAGATTTGATCGCCGGAAACGTTTCGGCAATCGACGGTATTGTACTGGGACCACCGGAAGGGTTCTGGGGGTCCACCGGGAAGGGCCACCAGCCCCGAAGGTCTACATGGGCCAAAAGTGGATGGGAACCAGCCCCTAGGTGGGCTGGTGCGCCACCCACCTTGTCCCAAGGCGCACAAGAGGGAGAGGGAAGGCTAACCATAGGCGTGGAGGCTGCCTTGAGTGGCAAGCCACCCTAGGGCGCTGCCTCCTCCTCCACTTGGGCCGCCGCCCCTCCATCTGGGTCTGCCGCACCACCTAGGGAAATCCTAGGGGTGGCGCACCCTCCTCCCTCTCCTCCTATATAAACCCAAAGGGTTTAGGGCTGCAAAGACACAAGTTCTTCCTCCCGCGGCGCGGCCCTATCTCTCCTCCTCCTCGTCCTCCGTAGCGCTTGGCGAATCCCTATCGGAGTACCACTCAGCTCCATCATCACCACGCCGTCGTGCTGCCGGATCTCTCCCTCAACCTCTCCTCTCTCCTTGCTGGATCAAGGTGTAGGAGATGTCACCGGGCTGCACGTGTGTTGAACGCGGAGGCGCCATTGTTCAGCGCTTAGATCGGAATCTTCCGCGATCTGAATCGCTACGAGTACAACTCCATCAACCGCGTTCTAGTAATGCTTCCGCTTAGCGATCTTAGAAGGTATGAAGATGCTCTACCCATTTGCTCGTTGCTGGTTTCTCCTAGATAGATCCTTGTGTGACGTAGGAATTTTTTTGAATTACTACTACATTTCCGATCATATATATATAGCCAAGCTCTTTCCAACAAGAGATCCAAACAAAAGAGAACAATAGTGAAGGAGAAGATCGACAATGCAGGTGCAATAATTGTTGTATGAACAACATGGTACGGACACCCAAGACCGTCTGATCCTGTATACATCACCACTATTATATATCCAAGGGGTCTACTCTATTTGTAAGGACCTCAAATCAAGGTAACCCGCTTGTCCAACTATATATACTCGGAACTGTCAGTATCAAATAAACGAGTTTGTCATGTCAAACCAAAGGCAAGCTCAGCGGTTTTACTTCACCAACCGTGTCAAAGGATCGCACGACCTATGGATATATCGACAGAATGAGCACGACAACAGTCTCAGATCATGTGCCCTAACATATGGCTCCCCGTGAAGTGATAAGGTTGTTGTGAACAAGATCTTTCTTGCCGAACAACTGTCAGTTAATTCCTGAGATGCCATTGTTTGAAGCATACTATAGCTCCCGAGGCCATACTTCTTTATGATGGTCATGACTAGCGACAATTGAATCTTCGTTATGGATTTGATACTCAAGATGGTAGAATTAGACAAGATGATTCAGAAATCCCTGCAAGTAGTCAGATTCCGCCAAGATTCTGGACCAGAGGATGTGCATCTATGTGAGTAACCACTGCAAGGAGTAAGAGGTTTTGGGTCCACCAAGGAAAGTTTATTCACAACTCCATGGAATACTATTAGTGCTGGATAGAAGAGTGACCTTTCAACTGGAAATCACTCCCGGACTTGTGGAAATATTGACACATTCCCGTCATGATAATATATCAGCTAAGTCAGCAGATACAAAAGAATTGAAGTCGGCATAAGATTGAACATATCACGAAAGACATGTCAGGAACGTGGATACGATGAAACTAACCACACCAGAGCAAGGCAGTTAGGTTATATAAAATTCTGTGGAAACAATATATAAAGGAAATGGATGCCCGAGTTGGAGACGGGTTTTTGAAGTTGGAATATTCAAACTTGTTCCCGGAGCAACCAAATCTCAAGGATGAGATTTCTGTAAGGGCGGAAAGTTTGTGACATCCTAGTTTTTGCCCCTTTCTTTTTATTTTGGATTTGTTAGAATTTTGTTGTGTATTTTTTTGCTGTGGCTGTGTGGACTTGAAACCTTGGAAGATCATCTCTTCTTCCTCTCTCAAGTGGTTCATCTCTCTCAAACCTTTCCCAAGATTATTTCATTTCCATCCTAGCCCAACCCAAATATTTATTTCTTGGGAATATTTTTTTTTTCATTAAAGGAATAATCCTTTTTGCCCTAGGCTGTTAAGCAACCTATATTTTCGACTTCCCACAAATTCCCACAAAAATCTCAAAATTCATTTCACTCATATGAACCTTGGATATGTAAAATTATTCAATATTCCATGCTCATGGTGAGCACATCATCCAATCTTTGTTTTCGGTCCTCATTTTAGTTTGTAAAGCAAATATATTTTATATTGCTCCATAATTGCTGACATTTTACCATGACCTTCTCCAACTTATTTAAACACCCTCCACCAAATTTAGGCTCATTTCATTTATCCATTTTCTCTCAACAATTCTCGCAGAAGTCTGTCCAAAATAAAACACTATGAAGGAAGTACTTTTTATTATTATTCCAAATGGTATGAAATTTTTGCAATGTCTTCATATGCTCATATGATCATGTTATACCAAGTTTGAGCTCGATCCCTTTAGCCAATTGAGCACAACTTCAACCTTTTCAATTCTGGATCAGAATGGTAGTTGCAAAGCAACTAGGATCAAACTTGGTTCAAATCCTTTCAAACTTCTCAAAATTATAGTCCTTCCTACCCTAAACTTCTAGGACAGCTTTTTTACTCCATTTGCGTGTCCCATTTTACCATAGCTTCTAGCCCAAGTTTTGTGCAGCAAACTGTGTTTGACCTTCCCCATCAACCCAAGGTGCCTTTACTAGAGCCAACTTTTCAAAGAGGTCCTATGTTGGAGGGACTACACCAGAGACACCTTTTTGCATGCTCTCATGCCCTTCCCGAGCCATGCCATGCGGTGGCCATGCGGCTTGGCATGCCAAAAGCGTGCTTTGTGTGTTTAAGCCATGACCCGAGCGTCGTCTGCTTCGGGCCCCTCTCTCCAGTCAATTCCCTCGCATACATTGCGTCGTGCAGCCTCCTCCTCCCGCGTATCCCCATAACTCACCCCCGCCCTCCAGAAGATACCTCGCCGGTGCCAGCCGGCGCGCTCGGAGTGCATCATGCCCAGAGTGGGCGGATACCCCTGCGCTCACTCCGTACGCAATTGTGCGTCCCTTCTGCGCGTGCGCACCTCCCCTGCCCTTTCACATCACCTCGCTAGCCCACGCACGTGCCCTCCTCTCTCTAGAACTCCAGCCTCTCGCCCATGGCAGTTTCCAGCTCGGGCATCGTTGCCCAGGCTATTTGAGCCACCCCGGAGGCCTCCGAGCTCACCACTCGCCTCGTGCACCCCCCTTGAACCCCTCCGAGCTTCTCCATTTAGACCGAGAGCTCCCCTTGCCTTACAATGCCTGCCATCATCGCCGCCCTCCTCCGCTCAAATTCAAGCTGCCGAGCCTTCCCCCTCCTCCAAATCCACCCCTCGATGCTCCCCTTGTCATTTCCTATCGCTCCAGCTTGTCAGAGCCCTTTCCTCGCAACCGAGCCGTGCGCCCCAATGATGGTTGTCGCTGCTATCCGCCGTGGTCATGGTATCACTCAGCCCTGTGCTCCCGGAGATAGCGAGGTGTCCAGGTGGGTGCACCTTCCTCTCCTAGTCACTCCGGTGGTCCGAGCTCCGCCGAAGGTGACCGGAGTCGTCTGGGTCGACCGTCGGAGAGTGCGACCTCCTCTTGCCCTCGAGTGCGCGACGAGGGAGAATATGACCCCCCCCCCCCCCCTCCAGCTGGCCATTGGGCCCGACGGCCCCACCAATCCGCCTGTCAGGGCGTTGACCCGGCCACTCACATGGATAAGTGGAGGTGTTTTCCCTGTAGTATGCTTTCTCTACAGCGAAAGCATATTCTTGGAAATACGCTTTATGTTTAGACACATCGGCCAGATCTATTAAATAGTGGATGTTCGTCAGTTCACAGCAGAAATGAACACTTTCTATTTATTTCTCTTCCTAACGAATGAACGGCCATATCTCCTCAAGTGTAACTCCGATTCAGATGATTCGAAAGCCCATGTTCTCTATTCGTCGATCCTTTTCCGTTGGTATCATTTTTACTATGATGTCACATACTAAAATGAACATTTTGCCCTTGCCCTTATTCAGCCCCCTTCGAGAGAGAAACTCCTCTCACAAATATTTAAACAATTGTTTGTTCATTTAATGACTTTGTTCCCAATGACTCCTTCATCCCCAGGCAAGCCACAACATCCACTTGCATGATGGCATTGCAGTAGCCATGGTTTCCACTTGAATATTTAAACAATTGTTTGTTCATTTAATGACTTTGTTAATAATTTTAATATGCTTGTGAATCCATGCTTATGCCATGCTCTAATGCATCATTGATTATTTTGTAGTATTATTATTCTCATGTTTCATTCTTGCAATTATCTCGTATGCTAGTGATATGCACATACGCATTGTTATCGTCTGTTATGCAAATACTTGTCATATGCATGATCATCACTATGCCATGCTCATTTGCATCTCTAGAATAAATGATGTATGGTTGTCGATGTTATGATTGATATGCTAAATGTTCATGTTGTCCATACACATTCATGTTAATATCATGCTCATATGCATTGTTATTACATCATGTTATTTCATGGCTCAGCTCATTAATGTTCAAGTTAAACCTGACAGTAATCAAACTTGAACAAATCTATTGGTTGAGTCATGGTGTCACCGAATCGAGCTCACCAGTGCAACCACACGTGTCTGGATGTGAGGCCCTAATGCGGTCTATTGTCATGCCTCTCGTTGGTGCCTCCAACTAGAGAAAATCATGTGCACGCGTTACCCTAATCAGGTAGGCGGCCATATCCTCTTGTGCTCGAGTTGTGATGTACCCGGGTGTCCCCATTTGGGATGAGTTTGCTTTGCCGCGACGGTGGCGGCCACAAAGGCAACAGATGTCACGATTTGACATCGGGGCCACCCATGACATAGCCCAAAGGGGAGTTTGTCGGAGTGGTCGGTAGAGTGTCATGCAATAGATTGGTTTTGTCGGAATGTCGTTGGTCCACCCGAATGGGAGCATGAGGCCATGAGTTCTGTGGTGTGGGTATATACTAACCTCTGCAAACTGTATAATCTATCGATAACCGCGTCCTCGGTCATGGACATAGTTTGTAGTAGGGTACACTATGGGTCAACATCTATAATAATCTGAATAATAAACAACCTCGGTTCTCTAAGGAAAGAAATTGGTTGATGTTTATGTGGTCATGCGATGATCACGATGATATCATTGATACCGAAGTTGGTTGATTTGTATGGGGTCATGCGATGATTTGTAAAAATTGAGCTCCTTGTGGTCACGTGATGATCACTATGGCATTGTTAATACGAAGCTTGGTTGATCCTGAGGCGATCGTGTGATGATCCTGATAGTAAGTTGATATATATGGTGGTTACGAGGTAACCCCCGAGTAGAGTAAGTTGGTCCACGATACCTTGAATACCAAACCCTCTCATGCTAGAATCATCATCGCTTGAGTAACATGTTCATGTTATGCTCATCTCATGTTTTTCACGTTGTATCATGCTTATTATTAGTTAACCTATAAATGCCATGTTGTGTTTGTCTTAATAGATTTGGTTGCTCAGAGTCTGTGAGTATATTCAAAGTACTCACCTAGTGTGTCATGCCATATTGTAGGTGATGTCGTGATTGATTGCTTGTTAAGGCTCTCGAGTTTCTCTCTAGGACGTGTCCCAACCAGAGTCCCTACGGAGTGGAGTTCATCACCATCGTCGTTGTTCCGCTGCTAGAAGTTATTCTGCTGCTAGGAGTTATCCTGTTGCTAGCATAGAGCTACCTTAGCAGGCGTAGTGTTGTCGTGTCATTGTAATCCTTTGTAATACCCAAACTGTTATACCTCGATCATTTGTAACAAAGAGTTGATTTGTTCTATGCCAAGAAGTGTCGTATTCGAGAAGACTTGAACTTTGTGCGGGAATACGGGGTGTTCCGGTTCCTCTGAGCTGGGGTGCCACACACGGGCCTCTCACGGAAGCAAATATGCGCCTCTAACGAAAGAAAAAATCATGCCTCTCGTGGAAGAAGAACGTGTTATTTTTATTTCTTAAAGGCACGGTCATGCCTCTCGCAGAAGCAAAGCAGTTCCTCTGCGGAAGCAAAACGGTGCCTCTCGTAGAAGAAAAAAATATATGAGAAAACACGTTTTTTTCCGTTTCCAAGAGCTCGTGAAAGCCAAGTCGTTCCTCTCATGGAAGAAAAATAACAGAAAACACATTTTTTTCCGACCGCCATGGCCGTGCCTCTCACGGAAGCAAATCTATGCCTCTCGCGGTAGCAAAACCGTTCCTCTCGAGAAAGGAAAAAAAAATTAGAAACCACTTTTGTCGTTTTTGAATCAAGAAAGAAAAAATGTGCTTTTTGAGAATTTCTTTGTCCAAAAGCTAAGAAAGACTATTGGAAAACCAAAACACAAAAAACAAAAAACCCATTTAAAAATCCAAGAACACATGCAAAAATAATAATTAAAAAATCCAGAGGGAATGCCGTGAGCGCGACATGTGGAGGCGTGTGAGAACGCGTCAAGTGGTGGCGCCTTAGAGTGGCCCTTGGAAGGCTCCCAAAGGAGCGCTCCTTAGATAGTTTTTTGTATGGTAATACATGTCCCATTCATATCATAAAGATCAAAGTACAAGTCACGTAAATGTTGGAATTATGCCCTAGAGGCAATAATAAATATAGTTATTATTATAATTCCTGTATCAAGATAATCGTTTATTATCCATGCTATAATTGTATTGAATGAAGACTCATTTACATGTGTGGATACATAGACAAAACACCGTCCCTAGCAAGCCTCTAGTTGGCTAGCCAGTTGATCAAAGATAGTCAGTGTCTTCTGATTATGAGCAAAGTGTTGTTGCTTGATGACTGGATCACGTCATTAGGAGAATCACGTGAAGGACTAGACCCAAACTAGTAGACGTAGCATGTTGATCGTGTCATTTTGTTGCTACTGTTTTCTGCGTGTCAAGTATTTATTCCTATGACCATGAGATCATATAACTCACTGACACCGGAGGAATGCTTTATGTGTATCAAACGTCGCAACGTAACTTGGTGACTATAAAGATGCTCTACAGGTATCTCCGAAGGTGTTAGTTGAGTTAGTATGGATCAAGACTGGGATTTGTCACTCCGTGTGACGGAGAGGTATCTCGGGGCCCACTCGGTAATACAACATCATACACAAGCCTTGCAAGCAATGTAACTTAGTGTAAGTTGCGGGATCTTGTATTACGGAACGAGTAAAGAGACTTGCCGGTAAACGAGATTGAAATAGGTATGCGGATACTGACGATCGAATCTCGGGCAAGTAACATACCGAAGGACAAAGGGAATAACATACGGGATTATATGAATCCTTGGCACTGAGGTTCAAACGATAAGATCTTCGTAGAATATGTAGGATCCAATATGGGCATCCAGGTCCCGCTATTGGATATTGACCGAGGAGTCTCTCGGGTCATGTCTACATAGTTCTCGAACCCGCACGGTCTGCACACTTAAGGTTCGACGTTGTTTTATGCGTATTTGAGTTATATGGTTGGTTACCGAATGTTGTTTGGAGTCCCGGCTGAGATCACGGACGTCACGAGGGTTTCCGGAATGGTCCGGAAATGAAGATTGATATATAGGATGACCTCATTTGATTACCGGAAGGTTTTCGGAGTTACCGGGAATGTACCGGGAATGACGAATGGGTTCCGGGAGTTCACCGAGGGGGGCAACCCACCCCGGGGAAGCCCATAGGCCTTGAGGGTGGCACACCAGCCCTTAGTGGGCTGGTGGGACAGCCCAAAAGGCTCTATGCGCCAAGGAGAAGAAAATCAAGAGAGAAAGAAAAAAAAAGGGAGGAGGTGGGAAGGAAGGGGGACTCTCTCCCACCAAACCAAGTCCAACTCGGTTTGGGGGGGGAGAGTCCTCCCCCTTGGACTCGGCCGACCCCCTTGGGGCTCCTTGAGCCCCAAGGCAAGGTCCCCTCCCTCCCACCTATATATACGGAGGTTTTAGGGCTGATTTGAGACGACTTTTCCACGGCAGCCCGACCACATACCTCCACGGTTTTTCCTCTAGATCGCGTTTCTGCGGAGCTCGGGCGGAGCCCTGCTGAGACAAGGTCGTCACCAACCTCTGGAGCGCCGTCACGCTGCCGGAGAACTCTTCTACCTCTCCGTCTCTCTTGCTGGATCAAGAAGGCCGAGATCATCGTCGAGTTGTACGTGTGCTGAACGCGGAGGTGCCGTCCGTTCGGTACTAGATCGTGGGACTGATCGCGGGATTGTTCGCGGGGCGGATCGAGGGACGTGAGGACGTTCCACTACATCAACCGCGTTCTCTAACGCTTCTGCTGTACGGTCTACCAGGGTACGTAGATCACTCATCCCCTCTCGTAGATGGACATCACCATGATAGGTCTTCGTGCGCGTAGGAAAATTTTTGTTTCCCATGCGACGTTCCCCAACAGTGGCATCATGAGCTAGGTTCATGCGTAGATGTCTTCTCGAGTAGAACACAAAAGTTTTTGTGGGCGGTGATGTGCGTTTTGCTGCCCTCCTTAGTCTTTTCTTGATTCCACGGTATTGTTGGATTGAAGCGGCTTGGACCGACATTACTCGTACGCTTACGAGAGACTGGTTTCATCGTTACGAGTAACCCCCTTTGCTCAAAGATGACTGGCAAGTGTCGGTTTCTCCAACTTTAGTTGAATCGGATTTGACCGAGGAGGTCCTTGGATGAGGTTAAATAGCAACTCATATATCTCCGTTGTGGTGTTTGCGTAAGTAAGATGCGATCCTACTAGATACCCTTGGTCACCACGTAAAACTCGCAACAACAAAATTAGAGGACGTCTAACTTGTTTTTGCAGGGTATGCTTGTGATGTGATATGGCCAACGATGTGATGTGATATATTGGATGTATGAGATGATCATGTTGTAATAGAAAATATCGACTTGCACGTCGATGGTACGGCAACCGGCAGGAGCCATAGGGTTGTCTTTATACTAACGTTTGTGCTTGCAGATGCGTTTACTATTTTGCTAGGATGTAGCTTTAGTAGTAATAGCATGAGTAGCACGACAACCCCGATGGCAACACGTTGATGGATGATCATGGTGTGGCGCCGGTGACAAGAAGATCGTGCCGGTGCTTTGGTGATGGAGATCAAGAAGCACGTGATGATGGCCATATCATGTCACTTATGAATTGCATGTGATGTTAATCCTTTTATGCACCTTATTTTGCTTAGAACGACGGTAGCATTATGAGGTGATCTCTCACTAAAATTTCAAGACGAAATTGTGTTCTCCCCGACTGTGCACCGTTGCTACAGTTCGTCGTTTCGAGACACCACGTGATGATCGGGTGTGATAGACTCAACGTTCACATACGACGGGTGCAAAACAGTTGCGCACGCGGAACACTCGGGTTAAGCTTGACGAGCCTAGCATGTGCAGACATGGCCTCGGAACACATGAGACCGAAAGGTCGATCATGAATCATATAGATGATATGATTAGCATAGGGATGCTTACCACTGAAACTATACTCAACTCACGTGATGATCGGACTTGAGATAGTGTAAGTGGATCATGAACCACTCAAATGACTAGAGAGATGTACTTTTTGAGTGGGAGTTTAGCATATAATTTGATTAAGTTAAACTCTAATTATCTTGAACATAGTCTAAGTCCACTTTGAATATATTCGTGTTGTAGATCATGGCTCACGCGACAGTCATCCTGAATTTTAATACGTTCCTAGAGAAAGCTAAGTTGAAAGATGATGGAAGCAACTTTGTTGAATGGGCTCGTAATTTAAGCTAATCTTACAAGCTGGGAAGAAGGATTATGTCCTTAATGTTGCGCCAGGAGATGAACCACCCGCTACGGCTGATCAGGATGTTAAGAACGCTTGGTTAGCACGTAAGGAGGACTACTCAATAGTTCAATGTGCAGTCTTGTATGGCTTAGAACCGGGACTTCAACGTCGCTTTGAGCGTCATGGAGCATTTGAGATGTTCCAGGAGTTGAAGTTTATCTTTCAGAAGAACGCCCGGATCGAGAGGTATGAGACCTCCGATAAATTCTATGCTTGCAAGATGGAGGAAAACTCGTCTGTCAGTGAACATGTGCTCAAAATGTCTGGGTACTCAAACCGTCTAGCTGAGCTGGGGATTTAACTCCCGCAAGAGGCTATCACTGACAGAATCCTTCAATCACTGCCGCCAAGCTATAAAGGCTTTGTGTTGAACTACAACATGCAAGGGATGAACAAGTCTCCCGGCGAGTTGTTTGCGATGCTGAAAGTCGCAGAGTCTGAACTCCGTAAAGAGCATCAAGTGTTGATGGTGAATAAGACCACTAGTTTCAAGAGAAACGGCAAAGGCAAGAAGGGCAATTCGAAGAAGAGCGGCAAGCCTGTTGCCAATCCGCCGAAGAAACCCAAAGCTGGACCTAAGCCTGAAACGGAGTGTTACTATTGCAAGGGTATGGGTCAGTGGAAGCGCAATTGCCCCAAGTATGTGGCAGATAAGAAGGCGGCTAAAGAAAAATCAGGTACATTTGATATACATGTTATTGATGTGTACTTAACCGGCTCTCGTAGTAGTGCCTGGGTATTCGATACCGGTTCTGTTGCTCATATTTGCAACTCGAAACAGGAACTGCGGAATAGACGAAGGCTGGCGAAAGATGAAGTGACGATGCGCGTAGGAAATGATTCCAAGGTTGATGCAATCGCCGTCGGCACAGTGTCACTTCAGCTACCGTCGGGATTAGTGATGAACTTAAATCATTGTTATTTAGTGCCTGCGTTGAGCATGAACATTATATCTGGATCTTGTTTATTGCGAGACGGTTACTCTTTTAAGTCACAGAATAATGGTTGTTCTATTTCTATGAGTAACATCTTTTATGGTCATGCACCGAATGTGAGAGGATTGTTCATATTGAATCTTGATAGCGATACGCATATACATAACATTGAGACCAAAAGAGTTAGAGTAAACAATGATAGCGCCATATTTATGTGGCGCTGCCGCTTAGGTCATATTGGTGTAAAGCACATGAAGAAACTCCATGCTGATGGACTTTTGGAGTCACTTGACTTTGATTCACTTGACACGTGCGAACCATGCCTCATGGGAAAGATGACTAAGACTCCGTTCTCCGGAACAATGGAGCGTGCGAGTGACTTATTGGAAATCATACATACCGATGTGTGTGGTCCGATGAGCGTGGAAGCACGCGGCGGATATCGTTATTTCTCACCTTCACTGATGATTTGAGTAGATATGGCTATGTCTACTTGATGAAGCACAAGTCTGAAACATTTGAAAAGTTCAAGCAATTTCAGAGTGAAGTGGAAAATCATCGTAACAAGAAGATCAAGTTCCTACGGTCTGATCGTGGGGGTGAATATCTGAGTTTCGAGTTTGGTGATCACTTAAGAAAATGTGGAATTGTTTCCCAGTAGACACCGCCTGGAACACCACAGCGTAATGGTGTGTCCGAACGTCGTAATCGTACTTTATTAGAGATGGTGCGATCTATGATGTCTCTTACTGATTTGCCGTTATCATTTTGGGGTTATGCATTAGAAACAGCTGCATTCACTTTAAATAGGGCACCATCAAAATCCGTTGAGACGACACCATACGAACTGTGGTATGGCAAAAGGCCAAAGTTGTCGTTTCTTAAAGTTTGGGGATGTGATGCTTATGTCAAAAAGCTTCAGCCTGAAAAGCTGGAACCCAAAGCGGAAAAGTGCGTCTTCATAGGTTACCCAAAAGAGACAGTTGGGTACACCTTCTATCTCAAATCCGAGGGCAAAGTGTTTGTTGCTAAGAACGGAGCTTTTCTCGAGAAGGAGTTTCTCTCGAGAGAATTGAGTGGGAGGAAGATAGAACTTGACGAGGTTGTCGAACCTCTCATCCCTCTGGATGGTGGCGCAGGGCAAGGGGAAACCTCTGTCGTTGCGACGCCGGTTGAGGAGGAAGTTAATGATGATGATCATGAAACTCCAGTTCAAGCTTCTGTTGAACCACGCAGGTCGACGAGATCACGTGCTGCTCCAGAGTGGTACGGAAATCCCGTATTATCAATCATGTTGTTAGACAACAATGAACCTGCAAATTATGAAGAAGCAATGGTGGGCCCAGATTCCAACAAATGGCTAGAAGCCATGAAATCTGAGATAGGATCCATGTATGAGAACAAAGTGTGGACTTTGGAGATACTACCTGAGGGCCGCAAGGCTATTCAGAACAAATGGATCTTTAAGAAAAAGACGGACGCTGACGGTAATGTGACCGTTTATAAAGCTCGACTTGTGGCAAAGGGTTTTTCACAAGTTCCAGGAGTTGACTACGATGAGACTTTCTCACCCGTAGCGATGCTTAAGTCCGTCAGAATCATGTTAGCAATAGCTGCATTTTTCGATTATGAAATCTGGCAGATGGATGTCAAAACGGCGTTCCTTAACGGTTTCCTTAAGGAAGAGTTGTATATGATACAACCCGAAGGTTTTGTCGATCCTAAGAATGCTAACAAAGTGTGCAAGCTCCAGCGATCCATTTATGGACTGGTGCAAGCATCTCGGAGTTGGAACAAACGCTTTGATGAGGTGATCAAAGCATTTGGGTTTATACAAGTGGTTGGAGAATCTTGTATTTACAAGAAAGTGAGTGGGAGCTCTGTGGCGTTTCTAATATTATATGTGGATGACATATTGCTGATTGGAAACAACGTGGAGTTCTTAGAGAGCATAAAAGGTTACTTGAATAAAAGTTTCTCTATGAAGGACCTAGGAGAAGCTGCTTACATTCTAGGCATTAAGATCTATAGGGATAGATCAAAACGCCTGATGGGACTTTCACAAAGCACATACCTTGATAAAGTTTTGAAGAGGTTCAAAATGGAACAGTCCAAGAAAGGGTTCTTGCCAGTTTTACAAGGTACGAGATTGAGTAAGACTCAGTGTCCAACAACTGATGAAGATAGAGAGTGTATGCGCTCTGTCCCCTATGCTTCAGCCATAGGTTCTATCATGTATGCGATGCTGTGCACTAGACCGGATGTTAGCCTGGCCATAAGTATGGCAGGTAGGTTCTAGAGTAATCCAGGAGTGGATCACTGGACAGCGGTCAAGAATATCCTGAAGTACCTGAAAAGGACTAAGGAGATGTTTCTCGTGTATGGAGGTGACGAAGAGGTCGCCGTAAAAGGTTACGTCGATGCAAGCTTTGACACAGATCCGGACGACTCTAAGTCGCAAACCGGATACGTATTTATTCTTAATGGGGGTGCAGTAAGTTGGTGCAGTTCCAAGCAGAGCATCGTAGCAGATTCTACATGTGAAGCGGAGTACATGGCTGCCTCGGAGGCGGCTAAGGAAGGTGTCTGGATGAAGCAGTTCATGACGGATCTTGGAGTGGTGCCAAGCGCACTGAATCCAATAACCTTGTTCTGTGACAACACTGGTGCCATTGCCTTAGCAATGGAACCATGGTTTCACAAGAAGACCAGACACATCAAACGACGCTTCAACCTCATCCGCGACTACGTCGAGGAAGAGGACGTAAATATATGCAAAGTGCACACGGATCTGAATGTAGCAGACCCGCTGACTAAACCTCTTCCACGCCAAAACATGATCAACACCAGAACTGTATGGGTGTTAGATTTATTACAATGTAATTCACATGGTGATGTGAGGGCTAGATTATTGACTCTAGTGCAAGTGGGAGACTGTTGGAATTATGCCCTAGAGGAAATAATAAATATAGTTATTATTATAATTCCTGTATCAAGATAATCGTTTATTATCCATGCTATAATTGTATTGAATGAAGACTCATTTACATGTGTGGATACATAGACAAAACACCGTCCCTAGCAAGCCTCTAGTTGGCTAGCCAGTTGATCAAAGATAGTCAGTGTCTTCTGATTATGAACAAAGTGTTGTTGCTTGATGACTGGATCACGTCATTAGGAGAATCACGTGAAGGACTAGACCCAAACTAGTAGACGTAGCATGTTGATCGTGTCATTTTGTTGCTACTGTTTTCTGCGTGTCAAGTATTTATTCCTATGACCATGAGATCATATAACTCACTGACACCGGAGGAATGCTTTGTGTGTATCAAACGTCGCAACGTAACTGGGTGACTATAAAGGTGCTCTACAGGTATCTCCGAAGGTGTTAGTTGAGTTAGTATGGATCAAGACTGGGATTTGTCACTCCGTGTGACGGAGAGGTATCTCGGGGCCCACTCGGTAATACAACATCACACACAAGCCTTGCAAGCAATGTAACTTAGTGTAAGTTGCGGGATCTTGTATTACAGAACGAGTAAAGAGACTTGCCGGTAAACGAGATTGAAATAGGTATGCGGATAGTGACGATCGAATCTCGGGCAAGTAACATACCGAAGGACAAAGGGAATAACATACGGGATTATTTGAATCCTTGGCACTGAGGTTCAAACGATAAGATCTTCGTAGAATATGTAGGATCCAATATGGGCATCCAGGTCCCGCTATTGGATATTGACCGAGGAGTCTCTCGGGTCATGTCTACATAGTTCTCGAACCCGCAGGGTCTGCACACTTAAGGTTCGACGTTGTTTTATGCGTATTTGAGTTATATGGTTGGTTACCGAATGTTGTTCGGAGTCCCGGATGAGATCACGGACGTCACGAGGGTTTCCGGAATGGTCCGGAAACGAATATTGATATATAGGATGACCTCATTTGATTACCGGAAGGTTTTCGGAGTTACCGGGAATGTACCGGGAATGATGAATGGGTTCCGGGAGTTCACCGGGGGGGCAACCCACCCCGGGGAAGCCCATAGGCCTTGAGGGTGGCACACCAGCCCTTAGTGGGCTGGTGGGACAGCCCAAAAGGCTCTATGCGCCAAGGAGAAGAAAATCAAGAGAGAAAGAAAAAAAAAGGGAGGAGGTGGGAAGGAAGGGGGACTCTCTCCCACCAAACCAAGTCCAACTCGGTTTGGGGGGGGAGAGTCCTCCCCCTTGGACTCGGCCGACCCCCTTGGGGCTCCTTGAGCCCCAAGGCAAGGTCCCCTCCCTCCCACCTATATATACGGAGGTTTTAGGGCTGATTTGAGACGACTTTTCCACGGCAGCCCGACCACATACCTCCACGGTTTTTCCTCTAGATCGCGTTTCTGCGGAGCTCGGGCGGAGCCCTGCTGTGTTGGAAATATGCCCTAGAGGCAATAATAAAATGGTTATTATCATATTTCCTTGTTCATGATAATCGTCTATCGTTCATGCTATAATTGTATTAACAGGAAACACTAATACATGTGTGAATGAATAGATCACAATGTGTCCCTAGCAAGCCTCTAGTTAGCTAGCTCGTTAGTCAATAGATGATCATGGTTTCCTGATCATGGACATTGGATGTCATTGATAACGAGATCACATCATTGGGAGAATGATGTGGTGGACAAGACCCAATCCTAAGCCTAGCACTAGATCGTATTGTTCGTATGCTAATGCTTTTCTAATGTCAAGTATCTTTTCCTTCGACCGTGAGATCGTGCAACTCCCGGATACCGTAGGAGTGCTTTGGGTGTATCAAACGTCACAACGTAACTGGGTAACTATAAAGGTGCACTACGGGTACCTCCGAAAGTGTCTGTTGGGTTGGCACGAATCGAGATCGGGATTTGTCACTCTGTGTGACGGAGAGGTATCTCTGGGCCCACTCGGTAGAACATCATCATGAGCTCAATGTGACTAAAGGAAGTGTTTCGGGCATCACCGATAACGTACCGGGACCACCGGGACCACCGGAGGTGGTCCCGGGGGACCACCGAAGGGGGGCTGCGACCCCAAGAGGTAAGATGGGCTAAGTGGGGGTGGGAACCAGCCCCTAGTTGGGCTGGTGCGCCTCCCCACTCAGCCCATGGCGCAGGGGAAAGGAAAAGAAGGGGGGAACCCTAACTCAGGTGGGCCTTAGGCCCACCAGAGGGGTGCGCCACCCCTCCTCCCTCATCTGGCCGCCACAAACCCCATCTGGGAGGGCTGCCGCACCCCCTAGGGTGGGAACCCTAGGGGTGGCACCCCCTCTCCCCTTCCCCTATATATAGTGGGCACTTTTGGCCTTTGGAGGACACAGTTTTCCCTCTCCCTCGGCGCAGCCCTGCACTTCTTCCTCCTCCTCTCTGCCGGCGCTTGGCGAAGCCCTGCCGGGAGACCTCGTCTCTCCACCAACACCACGCCGTCGTGTTGCTGGTCTTCTTCCCCAACCTCTCCCTCCTCCTTGCTGGATCAAGGTGCGGGAGACGTCACCGGGCTGCACGTGTGTTGAACGCGGAGGTGCCGTTGTTCGGCACTAGATCGGAATCGCTGCGAGTACGACTCCATCAACCGCGTTCTAGCAACGCTTCCGCTTAGCGATCTTCAAAGGTACGAAGATGCTCTTACCCCTCTCTCGTTGCTGGTCTCTCCATAGGAAGATCTGAACATGCGTAGGAAAATTTTTGAATTTATGCTACGTTCCCCAACAGTGGTATCAGAGCCAGGTTTTCTATGCGTAGATTCTATGCACGAGTAGAACACAAAAGTTGTGGGCGATGGTTTGTCAATTTGCTTGCCGTTACTAGTCTTATTCTTTTCCGGCGGTATTGTGGGATGAAGCGGCCCGGACCGACCTTACACGTACGCTTACGTGAGACTGGTTCCACCGACAGACATGCACATCGTGCATAAAGGTGGCTAGCGGGTGTCTGTCTCTCCTACTCTAGTCGGATTGGATTTGATGAAAAGGGTCCTTATGAAGGGTAAATAGCTTTGGCATATCATCGTTGTGGCTGTCACGTAGGTAAGAAGGCGTTCTTGCTAGAAACCCAAATCAGCCACGTAAAACTTGCAACAACAATTAGAGGACGTCTAACTTGTTTTTGCAGGGTTTGACATGTGATGTGATATGGCCAAAGTTGTGATGTTGCATGTATGATGTATGAGATGATCATGTTATTGTAATAGGTTTCACGACTTGCATGTCGATGAGTATGACAACCGGCAGGAGCCATAGGAGTTGTCTTAATTTATTGTATGAGATGCAACGCCATGTGCTTGCTACTTTTACTTCATTGCTAACGGTTAGCCATAGTAGTAATGATAGTAGTAGTTGGCGTGACGACTTCACGAAGACACGATGATGGAGATCATGATGATGGAGATCATGGTGTCACGCCGGTGACGATGATGATCATGCGATGCCTGAAGATGGAGATCGAATGAGCAAAGATGATAATGGCCATATCATGTCACTATATGATTGCATTGTGATGTTTATCATGTTTACATCTTATTGCTTAAAACGACGGTAGCATAATAAGATGATCCCTCCTAAAATTTCGAGAACGTATTCCCCTAAGTGTGCACCGTTGCGAAGGTTCGTTGTCTCGAAGCACCACGTGATGATCGGGTGTGATAGATTCTAACGTTCGCATACAACGGGTGTAAGCCAGATTTACACACGCAAAACACCTGGGTTGACTCGACGAGCTTAGCATGTACAGACATGACCTCGAATACAAGAGACCGAAAGGTCGAACATGAGTCGTATGGTTGAATACGATCAGCATGAGTTGCTCACCATGGTGACTAGTCCGTCTCACGTGATGATCGGACACGGGTTAGTCGACATGGATCATGTAACACTTAGATGACTAGAGGGATGTCGATTTAAGTGGGAGTTCATACTTAATTTGATTAAATGAACTTAATTGTCATGAACTTAGTCTAAAAATTGTCTTTATAAATATTGTAGATGTCCAACGTCAACCTCAACTTCAACGCATTCCTAGAGAAAAACAAGCTGAAAGATGATGGTAGCAACTATGCGGACTGGGTTCGCAACCTGAAGCTCATCCTTGAAGCCGCTAAAAAGGCTTATGTCCTTAATGCGCCGCTAGGTGACCCTCCCGCTCCCGCAGCAGCCCAGGACGTTCTAAACGTCTGGCAAGCGCGGAGTGATGACTACTCTCTGGTCAGGTGTGGCATGTTATACAGTTTAGAAACGGGGCTCCAAAGACGTTTTGAGCAACACGGGGCATATGAGATGTTCCAAGAGCTGAAGCTAGTTTTTCAAGCTCATGCCCGTGTCGAGAGATATGAAGTCTCCGACAAGTTCTTCAGCTGTAAGATGGAGGAGAACAGTTCTGTCAGTGAGCACATACTCAAAATGTCTGGGTTACACGGTCGTCTGACTTCACTCGGAGTCGAACTTCCGGATGATGCTATCATTGACAGAATCCTCCAGTCTCTCCCGCCAAGAAACAAAGGCTTTGTGCTTAACTACAACATGCAAGGGATGGAGAAAACCATTCCCGAGTTGTACTCGATGCTCAAGTCTGCAGAAGCAGAAATCAAGAAGGAGCATCAAGTGTTGATGGTCAACAAGACCACTAGTTTCAAGAAAGGCAGGGGTAAGAAGAACTTCAAGAAAGACGGCAAAGCTGTTGCCGCGCCCGGCAAGCCAGATGCCGGGAAGAAGAAAAAGAACGGACCCAAGCCTGAGACCGAGTGCTTCTACTGCAAGGGAAAAGGTCACTGGAAGCGAAACTGCCCCAAATACTTAGCGGACAAGAAGGTCGGCAACGTTAAAGGTATATGTGATATACATGTTATCGATGTGTACCTTACCAGCGCTCGTAGTAGCTCCTGGGTATTTGATACCGGTGCTGTTGCTCACATTTGCAACTCAAAGCAGGAACTGCGGAATAAGCGGAGACTGGCCAAGGACGAGGTGACGATGCGCGTCGGGAATGGTTCAAAGGTCGATGTGATCGCCGTCGGCACGCTACCTCTACATCTACCGTCGGGATTAGTTTTAAACCTTAATAATTGTTATTTAGTACCAGCTTTAAGCATGAACATTGTATCAGGGTCTTGCTTAATGCGAGACGGCTACTCATTTAAGTCAGAGAATAATGGTTGTTCTATGTATATGAGTGACATGTTTTATGGTCATGCTCCGCTGGTGAATGGTTTATTCTTGATGAATCTCGATCGTGATGTTACACATATTCATAGTGTGAGTACCAAAAGATGCAAAGTTGATAACGATAGTCCCACATACTTGTGGCACTGCCGCCTTGGTCATATCGGCGTTAAGCGCATGAAGAAGCTCCATACTGATGGACTGCTAGAGTCTCTTGACTTTGAATCATTTGACACATGCGAACCGTGCCTCATGGGCAAGATGACTAAGACTCCATTCTCAGGAATAATGGAGAGAGCCACCGACTTATTGGAAATAATACATACTGATGTGTGTGGTCCAATGAACGTTGAAGCTCGCGGTGGTTATCGTTATGTTCTCACTCTCACTGATGATTTGAGTAGGTATGGGTATATCTACTTGATGAAGCACAAATCTGAGACGTTTGAAAAGTTCAAGGAATTTCAGAATGAGGTTGAGAATCAACGTGACAGGAAAATAAAATGTCTACGATCTGATCGTGGAGGAGAATATTTGAGTCACGAGTTTGGCACACACCTAAGAAAGTGTGGAATCGTTTCACAACTAACGCCGCCTGGCACACCGCAGCGCAACGGAGTGTCCGAACGTCGTAATCGCACCTTATTAGATATGGTACGATCTATGATGTCTCTCACCGACTTACCGCTATCATTTTGGGGATACGCATTAGAAACTGCAGCATTCACTTTAAATAGGGCACCGTCTAAATCCGTTGAGACGACACCGTATGAACTGTGGTTTGGCAAGAAACCTAAGTTGTCGTTTCTTAAAGTTTGGGGCTGCGATGCTTATGTGAAGAAACTTCAACCAGAAAAGCTCGAACCCAAAGCGGAGAAATGCGTATTCATAGGATACCCTAAGGAAACTATTGGGTATACCTTCTATCTTAGATCCGAAGGTAAAACCTTTGTTGCCAAGAATGGATCCTTTTTAGAGAAAGAGTTTCTCTTGAAAGAAGTAAGTGGGAGGAAGGTAGAACTTGATGAGGTAATTACACCCCCTCTCGAACAGGAAAGTAGCGCAGCGCAAGAAGTTGTTCCTGTGGTGCCTACACCGACTGAAGAGGAAGTTAATGATGATGATCATGAAGCTTCGGATCAAGTTACTACTGAACCACGAAGGTCCACAAGGGTACGCTCCGCACCAGAGTGGTACGGCAACCCAGTGATGGAAATCATGTTGTTAGACAACGGTGAACCTTCGAACTATGAAGAAGCGATGGCGGGCCCGGATTCCAACAAATGGCTTGAGGCCATGAAATCCGAGATAGGATCCATGTATGAGAACAAAGTATGGACTTTGGTGGACTTGCCCGATGAACGGCGAGCCATAGAAAATAAATGGATCTTCAAGAAGAAGACTGATGCAAACGGTAATGTAACCGTTTACAAAGCTCGACTTGTCGCAAAGGGTTTTCGACAAATTCAAGGAGTTGACTACGAAGAGACTTTCTCTCCCGTAGCGAAGCTGAAATCAGTCCGAATCATGTTAGCAATTGCCGCCTTTTATGATTATGAAATTTGGCAAATGGACGTCAAAACAGCATTCCTTAACGGGAATCTTAAGGAAGAGTTGTATATGATGCAACCAGAAGGTTTTGTCGATCCTAAAGATGCTAACAAAGTATGCAAGCTCCAGCGCTCCATGTATGGGCTGGTGCAAGCATCTCGGAGTTGGAACATTCGCTTTAATGAGGTGATTAAAGCGTTTGGGTTCATACAGGTTTACGGAGAAGCCTGTCTGTACAAGAAAGTGAGTGGGAGCTCTGTAGCTTTCCTCGTACTATATGTGGATGACATATTATTGATGGGGAATGATATAGAGATATTGGAGAGCATAAAGGCCTATTTGAACAAGAGTTTTTCAATGAAGGACCTTGGAGAAGCTGCATACATATTAGGCATCAAGATCTATAGAGATAGATCGAGACGCCTCATAGGTCTTTCGCAAAGTACATACCTTGACAAGATACTGAAGAAGTTCAATATGGAAAACTCAAAGAAAGGGTTCTTGCCAGTTTTGCAAGGTATGAGATTGAGTAAGACTCAGTCGCCGACCACGGCAGCAGATAGAGAGAAGATGAGTTCTGTCCCCTACGCTTCAGCCGTGGGCTCTCTAATGTATGCCATGCTGTGTACCAGACCTGATATAAACCTTGCGATAAGCTTGGTAGGGAGGTACCAAAGTAATCCCGGTGCGGAACACTGGACAGCGGTCAAGAATATCCTTAAGTACCTGAAAAGGACTAAGGAAATGTTTCTCGTTTATGGAGGTGACGAAGAGCTCGTCGTAAAGGGTTACGTCGATGCTAGCTTCGACACAGATCCGGATGACTCTAAGTCACAAACCGGATACGTATATGTGTTGAATGGTGGGGCAGTGAGCTGGTGCAGCAGCAAGCAAGAAGTCGTGGCAGCATCTACATGTGAAGCGGAGTACATAGCTGCTTCAGAAGCGGCTCATGAAGGAATTTGGATGAAGGAGCTCATCACCGACCTTGGAGTGGTTCCAAGCGCGTCGGGTCCTATGACACTCTTCTGTGACAACACTGGAGCCATTGCCATAGCCAAGGAGCCCAGGTTTCACCGGAAGACGAAGCACATCAAGCGCCGCTACAACTCCATCCAGGACCATGTCCAAACTGGAGTGATAGATATTTGTAAAGTACACACGGATCTGAATATTGCAGACCCGTTGACTAAACCTCTTCCACGAGCAAAACATGATCAGCACCATAATGCTATGGGTGTTCGATACATCACAATGTAACTAGATTATTGACTCTAGTGCAAGTGGGAGACTGTTGGAAATATGCCCTAGAGGCAATAATAAAATGGTTATTATCATATTTCCTTGTTCATGATAATCGTCTATCGTTCATGCTATAATTGTATTAACAGGAAACACTAATACATGTGTGAATGAATAGATCACAATGTGTCCCTAGCAAGCCTCTAGTTAGCTAGCTCGTTAGTCAATAGATGATCATGGTTTCCTCATCATGGACATTGGATGTCATTGATAACGGGATCACATCATTGGGAGAATGATGTGGTGGACAAGACCCAATCCTAAGCCTAGCACTAGATCGTATTGTTCGTATGCTAATGCTTTTCTAATGTCAAGTATCTTTTCCTTCGACCGTGAGATCGTGCAACTCCCGGATACCGTAGGAGTGCTTTGGGTGTATCAAACGTCACAACGTAACTGGGTGACTATAAAGGTGCACTACGGGTACCTCCGAAAGTGTCTGTTGGGTTGGCACGAATCGAGATCGGGATTTGTCACTCTGTGTGACGGAGAGGTATCTCTGGGCCCACTCGGTAGAACATCATCATGAGCTCAATGTGACTAAAGGAGTTAGTCACACGATGACGGGCTACGGAACGAGTAAAGAGACTTACCGGTAACGAGATTGAACAAGGTATAGGCATACCGACGATCGAATCTCGGGCAAGTTCTATACCGACAGACAAAGGGAATCGTATACGGGATTGATTGAATCCTTGACATCGTGGTTCATCCGATGAGATCATCGTGGAGCTAGTGGGAGCCACCATGGGTATCCAGACCCCGCTGATGGTTATTGGCCAGAGAGGTGTCTCGGTCATGTCTGCCTGTCTCCCGAACCCGTAGGGTCTACACACTTAAGGTTCGATGACGCTAGGGTTATAGGGAATTGTTATACGAGATTACCGAAAGTTGTTCGGAGTCCCGGATGAGATCCAGGACGTCACGAGGAGCTCCGGAATGGTCCGGAGGTAAAGATTGATATATAGGACGGATGGTTTCGGAGACCGGAAGTGTTTCGGGCATCACCGGTAACGTACCGGGACCACCGGGACCACCGGAGGTGGTCCCGGGGGACCACCGAAGGGGGGCTGCGACCCCAAGAGGTAAGATGGGCTAAGTGGGGGTGGGAACCAGCCCCTAGTTGGGCTGGTGCGCCTCCCCACTCAGCCCATGGCGCAGGGGAAAGGAAAAGAAGGGGGAACCCTAACTCAGGTGGGCCTTAGGCCCACCAGAGGGGTGCGCCACCCCTCCTCCCTCATCTGGCCGCCACAAACCCCATCTGGGAGGGCTGCCGCACCCCCTAGGGTGGGAACCCTAGGGGTGGCACCCCCTCTCCCCTTCCCCTATATATAGTGGGCACTTTTGGCCTTTGGAGGACACAGTTTTCCCTCTCCCTCGGCGCAGCCCTGCACTTCTTCCTCCTCCTCTCTGCCGGCGCTTGGCGAAGCCCTGCCGGGAGACCTCGTCTCTCCACCAACACCACGCCGTCGTGTTGCTGGTCTTCTTCCCCAACCTCTCCCTCCTCCTTGCTGGATCAAGGTGCGGGAGACGTCACCGGGCTGCACGTGTGTTGAACGCGGAGGTGCCGTTGTTCGGCACTAGATCAGAATCGCTGCGAGTACGACTCCATCAACCGCGTTCTAGCAACGCTTCCGCTTAGCGATCTTCAAAGGTACGAAGATGCTCTTACCCCTCTCTCGTTGCTGGTCTCTCCATAGGAAGATCTGAACATGCGTAGGAAAAATTTTGAATTTATGCTACGTTCCCCAACATGCTGAGACAAGGTCGTCACCAACCTCCGGAGCGCCGTCACGCTGCCGGAGAACTCTTCTACCTCTCCGTCTCTCTTGCTGGATCAAGAAGGCCGAGATCATCGTCGAGCTGTACGTGTGCTGAACGCGGAGGTGCCGTCCGTTCGGTACTAGATCGTGGGACTGATCGCGGGATTCTTCGCGGGGCGGATCGAGGGACGTGAGGACGTTCCACTACATCAACCGCATTCTCTAACGCTTCTGCTGTACGGTCTACGAGGGACATCACCATGATAGGTCTTCGTGCGCGTAGGAAAATCTTTGTTTCCCATGTGACGTTCCCCAACAGTAAAGACCGACATGACAAAACTAAAAAAGATAACAGACTCTCTGAGCTTGACACCAACGCCCGTCAACTGCCCTCGGTACCACCACGACATACACCGAAGAAAAGAATGAGTGATCACCTCCTCACCCGAGCTCGACGCGGCTCCATCGCTGATATGCAGCTTTGGGAGCTCCAAGGTGGCTTACCAAAAGTGAAGCCCTTACCATTGAACGAATCAGACCGGGGCAACACTCCAGACACGCCATCGAACTCCCGATCTCGCACCCAATCACGACTAAGACGTCGAAGGAGGAATCCATACCTGCCATCCACAAACCACGAACCCAGCACACATTCCATCTTCCAGATGTCGTCGATGCAAACCACAATCTGCATTTGATCCTAGACTACCTCCCATGCTTCGCGTCGTCGCTGGAGCAAACGTCGTCGCAACGGTGGAGCCCGAGGAAACAGGTCCACCACGAGGATGTCGTCGCCGCCCCGCCATTCTTACTTGAACAAACTGGTTTCCAAATCCATCCCTAACCGTAGACCGATGGCCTCGTCAGGGAAGGATCCGAAGAATTTTTATTCAGCACCGCCATCGTCACCACCGAAGCCAAGATGATGAACGACCTAGAAAGTAGAATACAAAAACTAAAAACAATCCACACGCGTGGATCCGTGACCCCCCCCCCCTCTCACAGTCGACGATTGAGGTCGCCGGCGGAGGGGAGCTGCCGAGGGACGACGCTAGAAGTTGGTCTCTCCTGGAGGCGGCTAGGGTTCCAATCGCGAGGGACGAGGAAAATGATTTGTTATAATTCCGTCGTGTCAAGACCTCGTAGGAGAGGAAGTGATGTGAGTGGGCTGCTCACTACTCAGATAGTTGCTTTCACGCCTTAAGGCACCAAATAGGAAATAGCATTTAAAATACCCAAAGTAATTGCCGCGGGCGGCAAATAGTCCAGCCTTGGCTGATGGATAGACACAAATGGGTATATACGCACGAGTATACAACCCAAGTGCCCTTCCTTTGCTGGTTGTTTCAATTTTTTACTAATTTTACTAGCATATATACTCGTACGTTGTAACGGAAGATACAGTTGACGTGTCCACTTCGCGCCAGCACGATCCAAGAACATTCAAATTGCGTCCTACTACGGCAGAGAAGTGCAAACATGTCTAGATGAAATTCAAATCAATAGTATATGAAGAAGCATGCATACAATACTCTTGCTACGGTTTTGTACGACTAATCTGATCTTAAAGAGCCTATTTTTCAAAAAAAGAATCATGCCAAGGTATTATTCGTAAGTTGAAGCAGTGTTTGGAATTTGCACCAAGTAATGAGAAAGATCACAATAAAAGGATTCTATTAAATAAGTGTTAGGCCATCACTGCATACGCTTGAAGATTAATAAAGAAAATCTCACGCCCTTTTTCTTCTTTTGGTCTTTATTACTACTATATGCTCATCCAAACTTATACTTTATACTCCCTCCGGTCCATATATATAGACCCTCCTAACATTCATCATATATATAACTGTTATATTGTGTGTTAGCATTTTCTAAAATACACCATGGCAATTAATTAGATTAATTAAGGTCATGTCCTAACATAATTTTAAAGGGGTTCACAAGAACAAATATAGCACGGTTGGACACTACAAATTTTTCTAATCAAATTACATATACAAATTATTTTAATCCAAGTTACAGTTGCAAAGTAATAACATGATCATATTTAACATATTGTCCGTAAATAATAAAAAGCAAAGATCTAAACGGGATAAAAACAAGGTGAACTGGGCCTACTGCGCTTCAGCTGAACGCGGTATACTAACCAGCGCCCAGGCGCACGAGATGGCAGTTTTGTTAGTTGGGCAGAAGCCCAAGGGCACTTAATGTTGGGTTGCGAGTTACTTAAGGAAAAACTCAGAGGTTTTTATATGAAATGTATGACGGACGGGCAGAAACACTCCGTACTTTATTAGTAGGTACATATATAGATATAAGTTTTCTTTTCATTTTTCTTTTTATTTTTTATTTTATTTTTTTTACCTTTGTGCAATGTATGGTGAACAGTTTTCTAATATGGTGAATATTTTTTAATGTACAATATTTTTTTATTATACAGTGAACTGTTTGCATATACACACTGAACTTTTTTAGGATATATGATGAATATTATTGTTGTATACATTAAAAATTATTTTAGTACACATAGAACCGTTTTTGAATACATGGTGATTTTTTTTATATATGCTGAACATTTTTATGATATATGATGAACATATTTTGGTGTACATTAAACATTTTTAATATACGATGAATATTTTGTTAATACACATGGAATAGTTTTTTTATTACACGGTGAACTTTTTTTCATATGCATTGCAATTGTTTATGACATATGTTGAAATGCTTTGTTGTATACATTGAACATTTTTAATATATGATGAACATGTTTTTAATAAATGGTGAACTTTTTCTAACAAACATCGAACTTATTTGTAAAACACACTATAAGAAATTTCCTAAATATATGTTCCTACTTTTTAACCGAAATGATAACGCCCACATGTGTGGCATTTATTGACTTCGCCTAGACGTAGTCATCACCGTTCATTTTGATTTGCACGAATCTTGCAATAGTTGCTATCTAGGTACCGAGCCACGTAAGCACCCAGTGTTGTGTGGGTCAACCGTTCCTTGCCCACATGGACACCATCCAGTCCATTAGTGCATGGCTGCTCGCCTCGTCATGTGGGTCAACTGCTCCTCGCCTACAAGGACACCATCCAGTCCATTAGCATACGGCTGCACACGTCGTCATGTGGGTGAACTACTCTTCGTCCACAGGACGCTCGCACAATGATAGATGATAATTAGAGTTATGCATACGTGGCAACTAGTTAAACTCACAAGGCAACTATGGTTGATCATGCATGACAACTATGGTTTGACCACATGTGGCAACTAGTTAATCATACATCGCAACTATGGTTGACCATATATAGCAACTATGGTTTAATCACACGTGGCAACTATCGTTAATTAGACATGACAACTATAGTTAACACAAATGATAAGTACCACATGTGTGGCATGAAGTAACATTGTCCTGACATTTTTTACAACTAATGAACTAAAGTTGCCATCTGGAAAAAAAAAACTTGTCATCCAAAGCAAAGAAGTTGTCGGGCTTTACAACTAAAGTTGCCATCCCAGGGTAACTAAAGTTGCCATGAAAAAAGTCAGGACAGAATCGCTTTGTGCCACATGTGCGGGATGAGGATGAGTAGTTGTTGTTGGTTCAGCATGTGTGCAGTTTTAATGTTTGCCAACAGAGGAGCTGCCTCCTTAGTATGCCACACATGATCGTGTGGTCGGGTGTTCATTATGCCATACGTGTGATAATGGACCCTTTTTAATTGGATTTCATATATGTACCTCCTCAAAATTAATGGTCAGTTTTTTCAAATGCATGAGTTTTTTTAAACAATTTAAATAAATGAGTAATACAGTTTGCCGGAAGGGCCAGCCCATCATGCCTGACTTCGGTGAAGGCCCAACTGTTTGCTGACGGCAAACAGGAGCTTGTTAAAATACACGCGGGATCAAACAGATTTGCACGCGTTTTACTCCAGCTAGATCATGTGGCGGACAACTTATAATTAGCAAATCCAAAAACTTTAGTCTAAATCTGCCCTCACCTGACGACGAATGTTTCTTTGGAGACCGGTTCTTCCTTTAGCTTCTCGAGTGAGAGGAAAACTATTCACAGTGATTTGTCTTGCTGTCTTGCTTATCTTCATCTGCCACAAGATACGGCGTCCTTTTGTGCAGCTGCCACAAGAACTATACCAACTTCGCAAAGCCAGGATACAGAAATGCCCAATTACAAGATAAACGCATAGTAACATTACATTTCTTGCATATAGTCTTCTACGACAGAGATAAATGCTCAACATTACATTTCTTGCATATAGTCTTCTACGACAGAGATAAATGCTCAACATTACATTTCTTGCATATAGTCTTCTACGACAGAGAGATCAACTAGCTCAGGCCATAATGCCTCCAAGGTTGATCTTCAAACTACAGAGTCAACCCCCAACGTCTCAAGAACATGAAAAAGTCCGGGCTCTGTGTCTAGTTAATTGTAGTGAGAGGAACTCTCTCCATCTCAATTGCCAAATCTAAGCGCTTCGCGTTCCCAGTCACGAGTTTCGACGGAGTTCTGCTGTCCCGGAATGACTTGACGAGGTCTTCCAGTGGAGTTACCAAGCCCTCGATCGATTGGCAGCTGGGGATGTTAACCTGGCGCCTTCTTGGTGTTGAACAAGTTGGTTCATCCACCTGCATCAAGTAATACAGAGAGCGTGTTAAGAAAAACTAGAAAGTCAGTTCCTGCCCAATTGATAAACAAACTGGTGCCCAGACTGACATATGTGCTCACCTTGTAGTCATCCCCCAGTGATCTGTTGGCATTCCCTGATATCTCCAGCGTCTTTTCACGGTGACTACTTTGAAGGTCATGAAGCTGCGTCTGTGATACCGTGATGATAGGTTTCACAGTCTCGCAAATCCCGCGGTCCAGTCTTAGTGAATCTGGCAAAATACAGTTTGTAAGGAATCTAAGTGCAAACATTCAGTCTGAAAAGGAAGCAAGTCTACAGGTGAGATTATATAGTACCGTCAATCGAGCAAACAAGAGCTTCGCTTGAAATGTCATTATCTTCAAGAGCAGCGCTGACAGCAGACGAAAATCTCATGTGAAGTTGGCTGTTTGCCTCATTTCCATCGCTTCATTCAAAGGAAACATGTTTAGCATAAATCATTTTTTCTCCTCTTCAAGCTAATCAGTGCAACAAGAGTTACCTGATGACTGAACGTATTGTTTTGGCATTGCTTCTTCCAAGAGCCAGTACTGAATTTTGCGCATTGCTCCATTGTTCTGAGCATAATTGTGTATGTGTTTTGCTGGAGAATGGAGAATATATGTTACTTCTTGTGTTGAGTGGATTTCGAGATCTAGTAGGAACTGTCAAAAACTTACCACTGCTGGAGATTCTCCGCCAAGCAACATTTCTTTTGTTCAACAGAGGATATATTTCTGTGAAATGCCTCTTCAGTTGTCTCCACGTAGGCTTCCCATTGCTCACTCATAGAAGATGTGAAATCATGAAACTTGGTGGTTTCAGTTTGCAAACTATTGGATCGCTCAGAAGCTGTCTTAGCAAGGCTGCTTATGTCATCTCGAACCTAGTGAAGTGACCACATATAACACCCATCAACAAGTTTTCAGCCTGAGGCTCACAAAGTAATAATCTGTGATCTGAATATCAACTGATGGAATGGAAGTGTGCTAGTACTAACAAAGTAGAATGTGCATACCATAATTTTCTTTCTAGCATTTGATTCTGCTAATAACCCTGCTACCTTCTCCATCAGATACTTCTCTTCATCAGCAGCACAGACCTAAAACCATATTTCATGTCAACAGCTATTGAACTATCCCTATAAACTTGCAAAGAAACCTTTAGTGCAGAATTTACATATTCTACAACAAAAGATTACCTCAAACTTCGTTTGCAGCTGGAGAAGTTGCTTTTGATGTGATGCCTGTGATTCTTCTAATATCCTTTTGAGTTCCAATGCATGAGCATCTATTGTTCTAAAGAAATTCATTGTAGTTGCTGAGATAGACTTTGTTCTCTCCACATTTCTAGTGAGTCCCTGTTTGAGTGTAACAGAATTTCTTAAAACAATTGTAATCACAAGTAAACACTTGGAGAGAATTAATAATTAGCATCGTGGTAAACCTCATGTTGCTGCTCAACTAATGTAGTTAAGCTCTCTTCTTGCTGAGAGAGCCCATTTTGTAGCCCAATGAGCAATTGGTCAGCATCAGCCAAGAGGCCCTTCAAACACTGCAGGAACCAAATAAGACAAAGTTTACCAACAAACCATCACAGTAAAAGTAGAGCAAGATACTCGACAAATCACAGAAAACAAATATGCTAATGAAGTGTACTTACATCCTCCAGATCAGATGTGTGTGCGCTAACTTGAGCATTCAGCTTCTCAGAGCTTAATTGGGATTTGAGGTTGATCTCATTAGCAAAGCTGTGCAATTCTGCAATCCTTGAACTGAAGCTCTCTTTCACTTCTCTTACATGATTTTGAAGTCCTCCAGCAACCTATGGAAGTTTGCAATGGTTAAGATTATAGATAACACACTGGTAGAGACATGACTTTGTACTAGCATACCTTGCCCTTTGAGGTGATAAAAGATTGCATCTCCTCTTCAAGTACTTTCAGTTGGCTCTCCTGTTGAGAGACCGAAGTTGAGATGTTTCTATGCAAGATATTCATGTCTTGAGTGAGCTGAGAATGGAAGTGTCCAACTACATTTTTGTTTGCATCTTCAATCTTGCCCTTCCTTTCTGAAAATCATAACATGGATGTATATCATGAAATTTGAAGTGAAAATATTCCTCTTGATTTTTCTGTTTGAAAAAAATGTTATTTCAAGTAAAAAGGAGGATAATGTGGGGAGAGGGAGGAAAGGAGATGAACCTAATTTTGAAAATAGCCCAGATAGATCGTCTGTTGTATTCTCCAGCTCCGATCGAAGCGTGTGAGCTTCATGAACAAGAACTTTTTCTAAAAAGATTTAAAAACGGAAAACACAGATGGGTAAGCAAAACACCTTTAGTCACCAATGCAAATATCTCGAAGCAAAATGTAACGGGCTAGTGAAATAAAGAAGCCCAAATAATGAACAGTACATGGACAGTGTAACGTGTGAAGTCTGCAGTTTGTTCCATTTACAGTATTGGCCTTTGCATATGTAATGAACTTCCTCCATGAAGACAATGTAATGAACTAGTGAAATGAAGTGAACACGGACAGTGTAGAGTAAGGAGATGTGGTGTGTGCCCGGTGTTGACCTTTGCATGTCTATAGGTATCTAAGCATTTCTTCCAATGGAGACATGCAAACCGACAAATCAGATAGTAAGGTAAAAAAGAAACAGTGCCTTGTACATGATAATATTATACATGAATTAATTCTTAAGCATATTACAAGTTACAAGATACCTCGTCTATCATGCTTGATAAACACTAACGGAAACATAGAAGTTCGCTTTTTTCTCTAACCTGTTTTAAGAAGATTTTCTATCAGATACTCCTTCTCTTTTATTGTATTGTTTGCCTGCAAATACTTCTCTTCAAGGACTGCTAGGGCACACTCAGTTTCCTGCATCTTTTTCTGGAAAAGAATGAAAAATTAATATAAATACAAGAATGATCATTCAGTCATTCCATAGGCATATGAAAAAGGAAACATCTGTACCTGCAATGTCTGAAGCGTTTCACTTAAGTCTGAACTTAACACTTTCTGAGAATCGTACAGTCCTTGGAGTTCATGAAATTGCTGTACAATTGTAAATCATAACTTTAGTTTTCAATTCAGTAAGAATTGCAATCCACCCCACCACAAAGACTAAAGGTATACCTTGTCTTTTGACTCCAAACTAAGCTCTAAACGGTCTAGCTTCTCTGACATAGCCTGAAATGTTTATCCATCATACTCAAGCAGAATATTTACAGCCTAGTGTACGCGTACAAATAACATGAAGAGTATTACCTTCTTTTCAGCTTCATCGGCAAGATATTGTTCCCCTGGAATATAAATACCATTCTTTTCCCTAGCAGCATACAGTTCTGACATAGATAAACAAACTGAATAACTATAGTGACTTAAAGTATATGGCTTTCGAAATGGCCTATGCTAATGTTTGCATAAAAAATAATTTAATTCCAAGAAAGATCCAAAATCAAGCAAAATCTCCACAATAGGCCTAGCATTTACATATGTATTTTTATAACCTTCGAAAAAAATAATTCCGCAACATGGATGTCAATGATAATTTAACTTGCTGAACGTTATGTGTGTGGTTGCGAACACATGGTATGAAAGGAATTGGCTAGATGTCAAAAATATGAGAAAACCTACATGTAACCCCTCATAATTATGAAACATTCCACACGGCATAATTATATTTATTTTCAGAAAACAAGCTTATGATCAGCAGATGGTTTAAAGAAGAGATGGTAAAATCATGTTTTCATGAAGTTGATAATGCCATGTATTTAGGCACATTTCTAAGGAAAAACATACCTTGCTTGAGGCGGTCCATTTCAAAGTATAGATCTTTGATGAGTGCAGATTTCATCATCTTCTGATTAACCTGGAAAATCATGTGCACGTAATTAATCTCAACTATCCAAGATGAAAGATAACTTTGTCACTAAGAATTAGTTTGATAGATACAAGAGCCCAACCTCTGGTTTGTTCTTGATATTTTTGGCACGGTGTGCATAGTCTAGTGTGCTTAATGTCTCATCAAGGCAATGAACTGAAGGCGCAATGGTTGCGATGATGCAAGTCTTTGTCTTTCCACCCAAGGAATCTCTTAACAATCTTGTCAACTTGCTATCTCTGCATGAGAAAACAGAAATGTCAGATGATCATCTTTTTATCGGCGTGCCATGATTGAGCAGATTTCCATAAGGGCATGGCCAATGCATAGCCCCAGGGTGATGCCCTGTATGCAATGTAGGATCGGATGTAGGTTCGGATGGTGTAGAGGAATCCTCAGCAGGAGGCGGGTGCTTGAAAAAAAGTGTGGTCTGATGCAAAAAGCTAAAAAGTTGATGTAAAAAAGTAAAGATGCATGTGTATTGAAACCTCTATTTTCTTTTCCTTGATGAGGCCCACTAGTGGTAGCTTGCATTGAAGAGAAAAAAATCAATGTAGATGCCTCAAGCTACTTCTTGTCATAGGGCATTTGCATCCATATACCACCATTATACATGCCCTAAGGAATCCCCATAAAAGCTAGTGCTTACCTGTATGGTATGTGACCAGAGTGCTCCACGAGAGTATTAATGACACGCCCAAGTGTAAGCAAACTTTTGTTGATCTCTCCTGCTTCTCTGGCTCGTCCCTGTAATAGATGACAACAGCGTAAGTACATGTCACAGCCTCATAGGCGGAGCTTGATCATAGTAGGGGAACAATAGTGAAATGCCCCAAGACATAACTCACATCTCTAGCACCTGACCGAGATATGTTCTCTGAACCAGCAAGATCAACAAGGTTAAGCTTTCCACACTTGATCATTTCTTCACCCTCTGGTGTGCATTCCTTAATATGGATGGTGATTGAGAAAATAGAGTGTGACCGACTACTTTGCTTGTTGAGGAAAGTTTCAGCGGTTTTCCTCTTGCCAGAACCTCTCTCAAGTATCTTGTATATCTCACTGGCTGAAGAAACAACTTCTTCTTCCAGTCCCCTAACAAAAACTCCTCCCTTCCCATCTTCCATGAGTGCTATGGGCTTCTTGGACTTGTCATCTGAGAATTTAGACTCCTCTGGAGCTAAAAGATCAGTGAGTTCCTCGTTATACAATTCAAGAAATGAGACCTTCATGCTGTATTCTGCACTCTGTGCCTCAAGAATATCAAATATTCTCTTAACAGCCCTTGGAATAACACCAGCATCAGATGGAAGCTCGCCATTCTACAAAAACACGGCAGCGGTTATAACTGACAGGATACACGGTGCATCAACAACATGAAGTAAATTGCGAACTCTGAATTACCTGTGTTTTGCCCCCTCCTCCTTCCATTGTGTATGTTTTTCCAGTTCCAGTTTGCCCATAAGCAAATATTGTGCAGTTGTAACCATCCAGAACTTCACCCACAAGTGGAACAACGGCATGGTTGAACACATCCTGCTGTTTAGACTTTGGTCCGAACACCTACATTCATATGTAATGGAGTAATTAGACGAATGGCATACAACATGAAGTAAGTGAGGTTGAAACAGTTTGAATGGAGAATTTGTAAACCTTGTCAAATACAAATGTTCGATCAATCTGTTTGTTTGCAATGTTCTGGGCAGCCGAAACCTCTCGCCTCTGCTCGTTACAAGTGATCACCACAGGAGTGTTTATGCTCAGCTCCTCCTTGCTTAAAGGCCTACATCGGCAACAAATACCCAAACCATAAGTTTACAGCCCACTGGGACAGTACACACTGTTCGTGATCCTAATGACTTGAACAAAGCAAGGACAGTGGCGACCAGGCTATGCTAACTATAGAGCCGACAATCTTGGCGACAAACAAAAAATGGTACTCTAGTTTCTAGTTTTATCAAATATAAAGATTATCTCGCCAGATGTATCCACCAATTCGCATATGTATGTATCATTAAGCTGCTGTTGTCCATTTGGGCAATAAACACTAGTGCTTCATACAGACGGCCGTTCACGGAGGAAACCCACCATTTATGGATTAATATCTGCACTGACTTGCAAATTCGGTAGATCACCATGTAACGAACAACCAGCAATAAGAGCATAGAATGCTACAAGTGCGAGAACAGTATGAAAACCCTACGTACACAGATGCTATATTAAAACATACGAGTAATTCGTGGAAGGGTTTTGGTCTGACGAAGACGCTCGCGTAGTATATATACCTGCATCTGAGGAGGACCTGGATGTTAACTCCGCCGCCACCGCCGCCCCCCTTGGCAAGGGAAGGGGAAGGGGAAGGGGAGGAGGCGACGATGGCAGCGCCGTTGTTGAGCGGTCGTTTGGCCTTGGTGGAGGAGCGCGGGGTGTGGGAGGGGGAAGGGGACATGGAGACGTAGGAGGACGCCGCGCCAGCGTCTGCTGCTGGTGGCCTGCGAGGGGTGCTGGTCTCCATCGTCGGCCGGCAGCTGCAGCGGGGGATCGGAATTAGAATAGGGAAACAAAGGCGACGAGAGAGCAGCTGAAATGGAATGGACCGGATCGGAGCGGAACCCAGCAGATCGTTCGTACCTCGATAAGGGAGGGAAGCTCGGAGACGGATCTCGAGCGGCGCCGGCGAGCGGCGGGCGGGGAGAAAACGGAGAGGCGGAGGGGATGGGGAGGAGGGTTTGGTGCTGTGTCGGGTTTGAATTGGTTTGAATCGACCGGCCGGCGTGCCTTATACAAAGCGTAGTGAAGTGGAGGTGGGGAGGGGGGAGGGAGCCGTTATACAACAAGAAAAAACAAAACGGAGAAGTGGGATGGGGGCACGTCGAGGTCGTGCGGAGCGTGCGACTCGGGCTCGAATCTTAATTCAAAACTTGGTCACACACAGCTTAGTCCGACTCGACCCGACCGTTGGGGGCGTTCCAAATGGTGCACTCTCGAATTCAACCTGAAATGGTCACACACACCCAAAGTTTCCAATTTTCAAGGCGGCTCGGATGAAGGGTTTTTGTGTCCGTGGATGACGGCGAGGGAGAGTGTGCCCCTGGGCATCAGGACGGAATCCATTGTGATGTCTGACGGTTTGGCTCCCCCGAATATGCCCCGAGTGTAGGATGGAGTTCCCCTTATTTGAGGACTTGTGGATTGAGAGGTTTTTTGCAGTTGGTTTCGTAAGATTGTCAAAAAAACGCCATCAAGACCTCATTCGACAGGGTGGACGACCAGGAAATGAGGAGGGTGCGAGTAATCTCCTCCCTTTGAGATAGCAGATCGGAGGAGAAAGTCAATAGAATTGATAGAATTACAATGAAAAAGATGTGAGGATCTTGAGTTAGGAAAGAGTTTGACAACGACCAAGGCAAGTAATGATGGGAGTGAGGGATGATGTGAGTCGAACATGATGCAGTGGGCATGAAGGGACGTGAAGAGAAGGAAGAATAGGAACATTTTATGCAAGCCGGATCACATAAAAAGGAGGAGATGTTCATCGTGGGGGTGGATTGGGTGGAAAAGAAAGAGTGCAGAGAGGAAGGACATGCGGTTGTAGGACAAGAAGCCAATTTAAAGGGAGTGTCGGCCGTGGCCTGTCCAATAGCAGATGCAAAACCTTGATGGAATCCTTGTGAGGAAGATGATCATGGGCGGCCTATAGTGGCCTCCGGAGGGGGTTCGTGGACTGAGATATATGAACGAGTTCGACTGGGGACGAAGGGATTTATAGCATTGTGTTGTTTGGTCCTGGAAAAGTGCGTGAATAGAGACAAGTAGGAATTGACTGCAGAGAGAGACAAGCATGGATCCGAGGCAATTAACTACAACATGGAGGTGGATGTTGATGAGACGGATGCAACAGAGAATGTGAAAACTAAAGAGGAGATAGCAAACGGTGAGGTGAACGTAACACAAAGCAATGAAGAAGGGTTGCCGAGACAGCCCTTCGAGGATCAATGAGGCTTGTCGCTTTGAATAGTCGACGGTTCGGAAACGACCCAACAACTTGAGCGCTTCTCGAACTCCAAAGGCAGTAGGACCCCGATGTATTTTCCATCTCTGAAACAAAAATGGGGGGGGCTGGAATGGTTGAGGTGGAAGTTGGGACTTACAAATCTCGTGACAAAGGACATTGATGGTCAAAGTCGAGGGCTCGCTCTATTTTTGGTGAAATTCGGTTAACCGGATAGGAGGCTTAAAATCAAAATACCATATGGATACAGAGACTGTCGTGGATATAAGCATGACAGTAGATGTGTAGGGTACGAAAAGGATGGGCAGAGCCTTAGCTACGGCGAGGTTGTATGAGTTCAGGCCCCTCTGCGGTGGAGGTAATAGCCCTACGTCTCAGTGCTCTGGGAGCTTGTTGTCGAATGGAATATAGAATACAATGAGTTGCTAACCCTTGCACGAGTGGGGAAGGGTGGCTTATATAGAGTGTGCTGCCCTTCACAACGGTTGGTGCACAGGGGTGGAATAATGGCGAATAAATGCCTACGTTACAGGTAACGTACGACCTAAATGCTAATAAAAGCGTGAGGAAACGTACGACTGTTTCCCCCCTGGGGGGTTATGATGTACAGAGTGGAATCCAGTCGGTCCGTTCGATACGCTCCGAATGCTCGCCTTCGACTCGATGGTCGGAGGTCTGTTACCGACTGGATGATGGGAACTCCTTAGTTCAGTCGGAGCTGACTAAGGGCCTTGTCCCTTATGAAGGGTAGTCCTTGGGTAGGACCTATAGGGCAGGCTTATGACCCTACCCTAGGACTATAACCCCATCATTAGTCCTCGAATGGATTGAGGTTGGAACGACGAAGTGATGCTTGAGGTTTGGATCCGACTAGCACGGACGTGACTTTGGCATTGCTTGCCTCGGTCCATTTTATCTTTTCCGATCGACGATCTGAGTGGAAGTATTTGTGAAACAAACTGTCGAAAACCGAGTGCTTCTGCGGTATCTTCTGACGTGACCGTTCAACTGACAGCGGCGGATTTTCCGGGATCCTCAAATTTTGGTTTCCGCGCGCTCAGCGGGGATGACGCCATCACGCTCGAGTAGCGCCTGACGCCTCGATTCTCGCGCCTTCAACCTCTCCACTAATATCGTCGCGGTTGGTCGGAGGATAAGGTTTCGGGGCCACCTGCCAGCGTCCCAGTCGGAACCTTACTTAAATCTCGGCGGCGAGGGTTTTTCGTTACGCTCGCCGAATCTCTTGCCTTCGCTTGCTCCGTCCTTCTCGCCACCTCCAGCGCCTCTACACTCCTTCCTCCTCTTTCCTCCCGCGGATTCGCAGCTTCCGCCATGACCAAGGGTCAGACCAGCAAGATGGAGGCGAGGAAGAAGAAGGGGAAGGCGGCGGCTCCTGCTCAGCGGCGGCAGCGGCCACTGCCGGCGGGGTGGATTTAAGGCGACTTCCTCCCCTCCACGGTGACGGAGGGGGATCTGCTGTAGCTGGTGGAGCACGGGATGATCATGCACAAGTCTTGGAGGCTGCCGGCGGAGAGCGAGGTCGAGCGGGCGCCCCGGGAGGGGGAGCGCGTCCTGCTGCTCAGCAATGTCTATCAAGGTTTCTCCTTGCCCCCGCATCCTTTCTTCAAGGGCATTATGAATCACTTCGGGGCACAGCTTCACCACTTTCCCCTGAACGCTATTGCTCATCTCTCTGCTTTCATAGTTCTGTGCGAGTGTTTCATTGGCTGTCCTCCCCATTGGGGGTTGTTCAAGCACATATTCTCTGCTAGATCCCAAACCATCAAACGACTCAGCCAGTCGGATGATAAGACACATCTTCTCCAGCTCTGCGGGGGCTTAGGTTTCCAGAAAAAGAGTCGGAGTAGTTATCCTGCCCTTCAACTAAGTGAATCGGTCAGGAACTGGCAATTGACGTGGTTCTACTGCCAGGACGTTGCCTGTCCGAATGCCGCGACAGGGCTGCCTCCCTTTAGCTTAGATCGTCCCGCTCCGCCTAAGCAGCTCCCGCTCACGAAGGCGGAGAAGAACGACATCCAGCCTCTGGTCGAGGCACTCGTAGATGTTGTCAGAAGGGGGGTCACCGACATAGACTTGCTGGAGGTCTTCCTCGGTCGGCGCATCCAACCCCTGCAGGCTCGCGACCACGCCATGTGGCATTATACGGGGCCCGAGGATTCCACTCGGACCATCGTTGTGGGCGTGACTGAGGAGAAGGTGACCTCGTGGGTGCTCCAGATCATAGGCCCCTGCGAGAATCCCAAAGGATCCCGGCGAGTGAAGCCTTTCTGCGCGGATAATCCTCCTCCGAATCAGGTGAGTAACATTTGTCGAGTGCGCGTAACTGTCTTAATCTTATCGTTTGCTTGAATCTCTGGGTGACGTCTGATATCGTCGACTGAATTTTATGCAGAAGTGGACCAACTGGTTTTCTCCCGTCTCGAACGGGAACCCGGCCGAGGAGGAGGAGGAAGGCAGCCAGGAAGGCAGCGTGGAGAGCGCTGAGTATGTCTCCGACAGCGGGGAATCGAAGGAAGAGACTAGCGAGGAAGAGGAGGAAGACGAAGAGCAGGACTCACCGCCTCCACAGTTAGAGCATCGGACCAAGCGCCGACACAAGCCTGTTGTTCCCTCGGTCCCTCCGGCATCCTCGAGTGCTCCGCCCACTGCCCCCGTGGTCCCGAGTGCTCGGAGCACCAAGAGGGCCAGGGATGTTGCTGCTGAGCCTGCGGGTCAGTCTTCCAAGGCGGCCAAACCGAGTGGATCTAAACCTCTGAAGGCTTTGCCGCGGATGAGGGTTACTGTTCCCGTCACCTTCATGTAAGTGCCATAATCTTCTAATTTCTTCTGATATCCGATTGGACTCCTGTTTATTGGTCGAATGGATTTCACTCGACAGAGTTGCTACCTCCGCCACCTCTCCAGCCCGCTAGGAGGATGACCCCATGGACACGGACAATGTCGTCTCGTCCCAGCCAGGTGCGTTGTAGTGACCCCGAGAGTTTTATATTATCACGTCGTGAATTATATCTTAGGCCTTGCCTCTTTCTTTTTCTGAGATCCCGTGCCGTTCGGTCTATCAGGGGCGATTTGCGTGGACGAGGGTGAACAGGGGAGAGCTGAACAAGCTGCGGAGCCTGTTCTTGAGGCTGCTTGGCCTGTCACTGCTCTCGCCGCAGACGTGCTGCCGACTGAGGCGATGCCGCCGACTGAACTAACGCTGGTGGCTGAAGAGCCGACTGGAGCGGGCCTTGGGATGCCCCAGGAATTTCCAACGATGCCAGGCTCGTCGAATGTCGAGTTCAACATCCAGCGTCTCCCGGAGGAGCAGGTTGGAGCGGCCAAGGGAGCCATGCTGCAGGCGGAGCTGATGGCGGCAGAAGCCAAGAAGGCATACGACTCCGTCGCATCTTTGTACCAGCGGAGCTTGGAGCTGCGGGATGATATCCGAGTAAGTGGGCTAGTAAGTCTTTACTTTTCTCTTGTAACCACTGGGTGTTCTCGGATAGCATATGATGTTTGCAATGGGTTCGCTCTGAGTGAACCCAGTGGGTGTAGTCCCCGAGACTTGTGTCGAGTGCTTGCACCGGCAGTTGTCTTTATACATATTGTCTTTGTTTTGGTCAGGTCTGTAAATAATATGACCGACTGCGAAAAGTTGTGGCACTCGAGGTGCACTTACTGTAAGAGTCCCCGAGAGTAATTTGTACTCAGGTCGGGTAGTATTAGCCTCGTAGGCGTAGGTGGTAACATGTATCTCAATAGGGCGGGCCTGCTTGAGTTGCAAGCCAGTGGGGTCACTCTTAGTGAACCCACTGGGTGTAGTCCCCGAGACCGTTGTCGACTGCTTGCGTCGGCAGGGGTCTGAAGAACTTAGACTTTTATTGTTGAATTTTCTGATTGTCCCTTGGTGTTGGCTGGCAGAAAACTTGTGAAATGGGGACAGCCTATGAGACTCTCAGGGCGGAGAGGAATCAGTTAGCCGGTGAGCTTGATGCGGCGCTGCTTGCAATGGCTGGCATGAAGGATGCTCTGGCGGGACGAGAGAAGTCATTGGAGCAGGCTCGTGAAGCGAACAAAGTGCTGACTGAGGAAGTGGAGAAGATGGGGAAACAGAGGACTGCTCTGATGGGACAGATGGACGTGCTGAACAAACGGTGCATAGCGCAGGAGAAATACGTCAGCGACTGGGCTCGGCAGATGATGATGCGTCTGGCTGGTAAGCCCTGATTTTTCCGAGTGCTTGTGGTATGTGCGTCACACTCGGCACTTATTGTTTGTGTGTCCTTCTGTTGCAGATTTTTGCATTGATGCTGAAGCTGAAGCAGCTGACGTGGAGCGGTCGATTCGCGAGAACGTTCCACTCGGCGAGGACGCCAATCAAGATCTGCTCCGAGCGCACATCCGTGTGGGCAAGGTTGGCCCTTTCATCGGTCGACTGAGAGAAGTCGTCGGCCGAATCGACAAGGAGCTTTGGCCAGAAGATGAGTCGCGGGAGGAGATGGAAAACTTGATGACTCGACTGGAGGAGATCCCGAACCGAGTGCAGTCATGGAAGAAATCTGCAGCTCGTTGTGGTGCAGATGTTGCTCTGTTCGTGGTCCGAGTTCATTGCAAGGAGGTGCGCGAGGAGAAGCTGAAAACATTGAAGGTCGCCAACACGAAGAAACTTCGATTCGAAGACTTCATGGAAACTTTCCTTGAGAGTGCCACCCAGTCCTGGTACTCCAGTCATGGAAACTTCTGGACACGTTCGTAGAGCCTTCCAGTCCTGGCGCTAATCCAGATGATGCGTAAGAATTCTTTATCCTCGGTATGCCGAGTGTTGATCTGTAAGGAACTTTGGCCACTACTGTTGGCTGTCACATTCTCGGATCGGTGCGGGTAAGCTTGATCCGCACCGAGTGAACTATCTTTGGTTGAACTTTTGAATCTGAATCAAATCGTTTGCTCTTGTGTCGCAATTTTGCGTCGAGTTTTCTGTTTGGCGTTTCTTGGTGAAGCCAATGGCAAACATGCGTAGCATGTAAGTGTTAGTTGTCTTGACATCTGCATGAGCCTCTGTGAGGGTCTTGCGGAGTCTCCGAGTGGATCTGTAGGGTACACTCGAAGGCAATAGAATACTTAGGCGATTCTTGATCGCATCTAAGTTCCCGAGTGTGACGTGAAGTGCACACTCGAATAAAGTTACTAGTTAGGCGATTCTTGATCGCAGCTAAGTTCCCGAGTGCGACGTTTAGTGCACACTCGGAGAAAGTTGTTACTTAGGTGACTCTTGGTCACAGCTAAGTCGCCGAGTGCGACGTTTAGTGCACACTCGGAGAAAGTTATTCCTTAGGTGATTCTTGATCACAACTAAGTCCCCGAGTGCGACGTTTAGTGCATACTCGAAGAAAGTTAGTACTTAGGCGATTCTTGATCGCAGCTAAGTCTCCGAGTGCAACGTTAATTGCACACTCGAAGAAAGTTAATACTTAGGCGATTCGTGATCGCAGCTAAGTCTCCGAGTGCGACGTTTAGTGCATACTCGAAGAAAGGTAATACTTAGGCGATTCTTGATCCTTTCTATGTCCCCGAGTGCGACGTTTAGTGCATACTCGAAGGAAGTTAATACTTAGGCGATTCGTGATCGCAGCTAAGTCCCCGAGTGCGACGTTTAGTGCACACTCGGAGAAAGGTAATACTTAGGCGATTCTTGATCGCAACTAAGTCCCCGAGTGCGACGTTTAGTGCACACTCGAAGAAAGTTAATACTTAGGCGATTCGTGATCGCAGCTAAGTCCCCGAGTGCGACGTTTAGTGCACACTCGGAGAAAGTTAATACTTAGGCGATTCTTGATCACAGCTAAGTCCCCGAGTGCGATGTTTAGTGCACACTCGAAGAAAGTTAATACTTAGGCGATTCGTGATCGCAGCTAAGTCCCCGAGTGCGACGTTTATTGCACACTCGGAGAAATTTAGAACTTAGGCGATTCTGGATCGCAACTAAGTTTTTTTTTGAGACCGGAGTCTGCGACCACGGACGAACTTTGAATCTGCAAAAGCTCACTCTGCTTTATATTATTTTATCAATACTTGTTCTTTACACTGCTTCAGTCGACGGTCACGTGTAGAAGCGCTTCAGGAGATCTCCTTTCCATGCTCGCGGCTCGTCTATCTCCCTGTCGATGTTGTAGAGTCAGTATGCTCCGTTGTTCAGCACTTTGGAGATGATGAAGGGTCCTTCCCAGGCAGGAGCCAACTTGTGGGGTCTTTGCTGATCCACTCGGAGCACCAGGTCGCCTGCTTGGAACGTGCGACTCATGACGTGGCGTGCATGAAAGCGCCGAAGATCTTGTTGATATATGGTTGAGCGAGTCAGTGCCATCTCATGCTCCTCCTCTAGAAGATCCACTCCATCTTGCCTTGCTTGTTCTGCTTCAGCTTCGGAGAAGAGTTCGACTCGTGGCACATTGTGAAGCAAGTCACTCGGAAGGACCGCTTCTGCTCCAAAAACGAGGAAGAACGGTGATCGCCCTGTAGATCTGTTCGGGGTTGTGCGGAGACCCCAAAGCACTGAAGGTAGCTCGGTGACCCATGCGCCAATGGCATGTCCCACCTCTCGCAGGAGTCGGGGCTTCAAACCTTGCAGAATAAGCCCATTCGCCCGCTCTGCTTGTCCATTGGATTGAGGATGTGCTACGGAAGCAAAATCCACTCGGATACCTTGGCTTGCACAGAAACCTTTGAATCTGTCCGAGTCAAAGTTTGTCCCGTTGTCCGTGATTATGCTGTGAGGTACACCGAATCTGGAGATGATGTCCCTGACAAACTTGACGGCTGTTGAGGCGTCGTGCTTCTTGATGGGCTTGGCTTCGATCCATTTCGTGAACTTGTCAACTGCCACCAACAGATGTGTGTATCCCCCTTGGCCTGTCCTAAATGGACCGACTGTATCTAATCCCCATACTGCAAACAGCCACACCAGAGGGATTGTCTTCAACGCAGATGTTGGCTTGTGGGATTTGTTGGAGTAGAACTGGCAACCCTCACATCGGCCAACCATATATTTAGCCATCTCGTTTGCGTGTAGCCAGAAGAAACCAGCCCTGAATGCCTTGGCGACGATTGCTCTCGAAGAGGCGTGATGACCGCAGGTTCCCGAATGAATATCCTCCAGGATCAGCTGCCCCTCCTCTGGGGAGATGCATCGTTGAAGAACGCCTGAAACGCTCTCCTTGTACAATTGGCCATCAATGACAGTGAATGACTTCGACCTGTGGACTATCTGCCTGGCCTGGACTTCGTCTTCTGGTAGTTCCTGTCTCAGGATATATGCAATGATCGGCACAGTCCAATCGGGGATGACAGCAAGAATCTCCATGACTAGATCAACCATAGCAGGTACATCGACTTCAGTCGGATCTGTTGAACTCTTTGGTTGTACTGGTTCCTCTGTAAAAGGATCTTCTTTGACTGAGGGGAGGTGAAGGTGCTCGAGCCAGACGTCACTCGGGACTGGTCTCCGAGTGGATCCGAGTTTTGCCAACTCATCAGCTGCTTGGTTCTTCAGTCTCGGAACGTGATGAAGTTCTAGACCTTCAAACTTCTTCTCAAGCTTCCTCACTGCATTGTAATATGTGGTCATGGTGGGGTTCCTGACATCCCACTCTTTCATCACTTGATTGACCACCGAATCCAAATCACCGTAAACCATCAGGCGACGTACGCCGAGTGAGATGGCCATGCGCAATCCGTAGAGGAGAGCTTCATACTCTGCCTCGTTGTTGGAGGAATCGAAGTGTATCTGTAGCACATACTTGAGTTTGTCGCCCTTTGGCGATATGATCACAACGCCAGCGCCGGAGCCATTCAACATCTTGGACCCATCGAAGAACATTGTCCAATGGGTCGAGTAGATGTGGGTCGGTTGCTGTTGTTCTACCCATTCTGCTATGAAGTCAGCCAGAGCTTGAGACTTAATAGCTTTCTTGGCCTCGAACTTGATATCGCAGTACAACATCTCCATCGCCCACTTTGCCACTCGGCCTGACGTGTCTCGATTGTGGAGAATTTCCGACAACGGAGCATCAGAAATGACAGACACCGAGTGGTCTTGGAAATATTGGGCCACCTTCTTCGCAGTCATGTAAATCCCGTAGATAAGCTTTTGATAGTGGGGATACCTCTGCTTGGAAGGAGTCAGTAGGACTTTGAGGTCATCGAATGCGACTTGGGCTTCGTCTATTCACTCGAAAGTATCTGATTTCTTCATGAGTTGGTACAGAGGAAGTGCTTTCTCGCCGAGTCGACTGATGAACGTGCTCAAAGCTGCTAGGCAACCTGTGAGTCATTGAACATCGTGTATTCTGACCGGCCTCTCCATTCGGACGATGGTCCCGATCTTTTCGGGGTTGACATCGATTCCTCGTTCGGAAACGAAGAAACCGAGTAACTTCCCGCTGGGAACGCCGAATGAACATTTGGCGGGGTTGAGCTTGATATCATACCTACGAAGGTTGGCGAATATTTCTGCCAAGTCAGTCAGCAGGTCGGAACCTTTGCGTGACTTGACTACGATATCATCCATATATGCCTCCACATTCCGACCGATCTGGTCGAGAAGGCATTTTTGGATCATGCGCATAAAGGTAGCTCCTGCATTCTTCAAACCAAATGGCATAGTGAAGTAGCAGAAGCACCCGAATGGGGTGATAAAGGCTGTCTTTAATTCATCGGGGCCATACAGATGGATCTGATGATAGCCCGAGTAGGCATCAAGAAATGACAAACGCTCGCAACCCGCAGTCGAATCGACAATTTGATCTATGCGGGGGAGCGGAAAATGGTCCTTCGGGCAGACCTTATTGAGATGCTTGAAGTCGATGCACATTCGGAGCGACTTGTCCTTCTTGGGCACCATGACAACATTGGCAAGCCACTCGGAGTGGTGAACCTCGCGAATGAAGTTGGCTGCCAGCAGCTTGGCCACCTCCTCCCCGATTGCTTTCCTCTTGTGCGCGGCAGACCGGCGCAGGCGCTCTCGGACGGGCCGAGCGACGGGGTCCACATGCAGTCGGTGCTCAGCCAACTCCCTGGGTACACCTGGCATGTCAGAGGGTTTCCATGCGAAGATGTCCCAGTTCTCACGGAGGAATTGGGTGAGCTCGGCTTCCTATTTAGGGTCGAGGGTGGTGGAGATGTTTGTCGGGGCAGCAGTGTCGTCCGTCGGGTGAATGCTGACCTTCTTCGTCTCTCCCGCCGACTGGAATGCGGACTCTGAAGCTGGCTTCTTTGAGCGCATCAGGTCGGCGGGGTCGACTGTTTTCTTGTACTCGTCGAGCTCGAGGACGGCCATCTGCTGGTCGGCGATTCTTGATCCCTGCTGCAAACACTCTTCGGCTCGCTGTCGATTACCCGTGATGGTGATCACGCCTTTCGGGCCTGGCATCTTCAGCTTCAAGTATACGTAACATGGACGGTCCATAAAACTCACATACGCTGGGCGGCCCAGAATTGCGTGGTAAGCGCTCTGGAAATCCACCACCTCAAACGTGAGCTTTTCCTTGCGAAAGTTCTTGTCGGAGCCGAAAACGACGTCCAACGCGATCTGGCCGAGTGACTTGGCCTTCCGGCTAGGGACGACTCCATGGAACTGCATGCTGCTCTCGCTGAGTTTGGACATCGGAATGCCCATCCCCTTGAGAGTGTTGGCGTACATGATGTTCAAACCGCTGCCGCCGTCCATGAGGACTTTGCGCAGTCGGACTCCTTCTACCACCGGGTCGACGACCAGAGCTTGTCTTCCTGGGGTGGGTACGTGTGCTGGATGATCCGACTAGTCAAAGGTGATCGCAGTCTGAGACCATTTGAGGAACTTGGGGCTGGTAGGGGTGGCCATGTTCACCTCCCTGTTCACCAGCTTCAGTCGACTCTTGCTCTCAACGTCAGCAAAAATCATGAGTGTCGCATGGACTTGGGGGAACGGATCCTCCTTATCCTCCTCATCCTGTTCATTGACCTTCTCACTCGGTTGCCCTTCGCCGAACCCCTGGATCAGGAGGCGACACTGTCGAGTGGTATGCTTTGGATATATGGGGTTGCCCTCTTCGTCCATCTTCGTATGAACCGGACATGGCTGGTCCAGGATGGGATTATTGAACTGCTTCTTCTTGGGGGTAAATTGCGCCTTCCCTTTGCCCTTGAACTTGGCATTGGTCACGACTGCAGCTTCTGCCTGCGGAGTGGATGGAGCTTTTTGCTTTTGCTTCCGAGTGTTCCTTCCATCTCCATCGCCGACTGTCTTGTGCTTGCCGCTTCGGATGCGGTCCTCTTCTTCGCCATTTGCGTAGCGAGCTGCTATCTCCATCATCTTGCTCATGGAGATGTCACCTGTTCAGCCAAACTTTAGGTACAGATCTCTGTACCGTACGCCTGCCTTGAACGCGCAAACTGCTTGATGCTCGGTGACGTTCTCCACCGTGTGGTAGAGAGTTGTCCAACGCTGAATGAAGTCACGCAGGGGCTCATTCTGCTTCTGGACGCAATGCTGGAGTTCCACGAGGCCCGCAGGGCGCTTGCACGTCCCTTCGAAGGTCTTGATGAACACTCGGGCCAGATCTGCCCAAATGTAGATGTTTGAGGGGGCCAACTGATTCAGCCACGCTCGCGCCGAGCCGTCGAGCATCAGAGGGAGGTGCTTCATGGCGACATGGTCGTCCCCTCCTCCGATCTGGACTGCCACTCGGTAGTCATCTAGCCATGTTTCCGGCTTGGACTCTCCTGTAAACTTGCTGATTCCCGTCGCCAATCGGAAGTTGGGCGGGATGTCAGCCGAACGGATGGCTCGACTAAAACACTCGGGACCAGACACGATGGTCCTGCTTCCACTCGGCGGTCCATATCGTGACCATCGCGGTGGGCCCGGCCCCTGTCGACCCTTTGATGGGCGATACGCCCTCTCGCGTTGGGCCTTGGGTCGTAAGTGTCGCCGACTGAATGCCGATCATCATGATGTCGGGACCCATAGGGCCCACCCCGCGGAGGGGTGCGTGAACGGCGGCGATCTTCGTGATTTATGGAACGGCTGCCTCCCCTGTGCCGCTGATGGGAACCAGGGCTGTGAACCGACCGATGCGTATTCACATGAACAGAACTATTATGGATCCTGTTGTGCGACTGGGAGACTGCCGAATTCTGCTGCTGCGCCGTGTGCAACAGGGCTCGGATCTGCTCGATGCCTCTACCAGCCTCTGAATCAGTCGGCTGGAGGGAATCGGCTATCTTGGCAGCCGCAGCCAAGTTGAGGAGGGGTGTGCGGAACAACTCCACGTTGCTCCACCGAGTGTGCCGACTGGCAGAACGGCGAGGTGGACGGCGCGCGCCAGACGTTTCGCCGACCTCGCGCTCGTTCCGGCCAGCTTGACGGGGATCTTCATGGGAGTTGGCCATGTGTACTTCTGCTGCGGGCTCGCGACCCGCATACTCGGAAGGAAACTCAGTCGGAACCGAGTGCGAGTGCTGGGGCAGCGGGGCAACCACAACGGACTCTAGAACCGCCACTTGTGAAGACGCGTTCTGGCGCGCCTAGGCGTGTTGCACCCAACGCTGGAGCCGCGGACGGCGAGAACGCTTGTTGCGGCGTGTGGCGGCGGCGCAGGTCGACACCGGAGCCGACTGTTGGAGAAGAAGGATGCCGCGGGCGCCGGCACGGAAGTGCGTAGCCCCACGATGGGGAAGCGCCTCGACGTTGAGAGGAGTATCCCGAAGCCACGCCGAATCATCGACGATGAAGGAGAGAGCGCCGAAGAAGATCTGGTGACCCATGCTCGAACCTCCACCGGACGACATGACGAAAGGAAGTAGTCGCAAACTCGCCGGAAGTCGCTTAGACGCCTGCTCCATGGTGGGTGCCAACTGTCGTGGGTATAAGCCTGACAGTAGATGTGTAGGGTACGAAAAGGATGGGCAGAGCCTTAGCTACGGCGAGGTTGTATGAGTTCAGGCCCCTCTGCGGTGGAGGTAATAGCCCTACGTCTCAGTGCTCTGGGAGCTTGTTGTCGAGTGGAATATAGAATACAATGAGTTGCTAACCCTTGCACCAGTGGGGAAGGGTGGCTTATATAGAGTGCGCCGCCCTTCACAACGGTTGGTGCACAGGGGTGGAATAATGGCGAATAAATGCCTACGTTACAGGTAACGTACGGCCTAAATGCTAATAAAAGCGTGAGGAAACGTACGACCGTTTCCCCCCTGGGGGGTTACGATGTACAGAGTGGAATCCAGTCGGTCCGTTCGATACGCTCTGAATGCTCGCCTTCGACTGGATTGTCGGAGGTCTGTTACTGACTGGATGATGGGAACTCCTTAGTTTAGTCGGAGCTGACTAAGGGCCTTGTCCCTCATGAAGGGTAGTCCTTGGGTAGGACCTATAGGGTAGGCTTATGACCCTACCCTAGGACTATAACCCCATCAGAGACCAAGGAGAATAATGGTTTCAAATGGAGGTTTACAGGTATGTATATGGGTAATCAAAATTGAATGAGAAAGAGGCGACATGGAAATTAACGAGAACTATATGGCATCATTATGACTGTCCCTGGATATGCGTGGGAGACTTCAATGAGATCTTGCACCCGTGGAAGAAGGAAGGTGGGGTGTCTCGGTCCCAATGAAGTATGAATGAGTTCAAAAAAGTATTAGAGGAATGTGGGTTGCATGATATGGGTTTTGTAGGTGACTGTTTTACATGAAGAAATAATAGTCAAGATAATCGTAAGTACATCAAGGAGATATTGGCCTGAGCTGTTGCGACACACGAGTGGTTCCATCATTTTTCTCTTTTCAAGGTGACAAATGGCGAGCCATGCCATTTTGATCACAAACCGATTATAGTCGACACAGAGGAGAGAGGAGGGATACCCGCGAGCAGAACTAGTAGTAGCACCTTCTGGTTTGAAGCTCATTGACTGGAAGAGGAGTCTTGTGGCTAGATTTTTCAAAATTCTTGGGAGATGAAGTGGGTGAGTGGTGGTTGTATCGTTAAGGAGACACTTAGTTCATGGGAAGCGAGCTAAAGGACTGGAGCAAAACATGTCTAGGTTAGCTTGAGAAACACATAAACACAACAAAGAGGGAGTAGCGATTAATCGGTTAATCGGTCTATTAACTGAATAACATACACTCATGCACCCAACTATGTAATATACTATAATATGGCGTCGACACATATAAAAAAGTATAGACAAGAGGCAAAATTATGAATCCTAGGTATTGAGGAGTGGGACGGGGCTTGAAGGGGTTACCGATCAAAAAATTGGGCTTTCTTTTCCCATGCGTTCATGGGACATCATGGATTAATCAGTGTGACAACTGATTAATCGATCTAATAGGCCAATTAATCTGCCTAAAAAGTTACCACAACAAACTTGTGATATTTGATTCGACCAGCTATGAGTAGCGATTAACTAGCCCGTTAACTGATTAACCAGGCGAATTCTTGAACAATGATGTCAGTTATCCTTGAAAGACCTTTTTCTTAATACTACATGGGCTGTTATTGATTTTAATAAAAGCAAGTCCACTTTTCATGTTAATGGCAATGAGCATACGGTTTATTTCCTGAGGAAGCCAAATAAAGTAAACAACCTCGATTCTATTGAAAAAGTTATGACTATCACCATTGGCGACTTTGAATTTTCTCCTTGAGTTCCTAAAAGGAAATACAAAACTATTGTGATTGCAACCATGCCTATTCAAGTTGAGGTAACTTGGTGCTATACAAATATTTTTCGGTCTTATGTCACTTGAAAATAGTTTGTTAATAAGACTTGATCAACCTTTTTAATGAATTCTTTTTCAGGAGCATATGGTCGGTGAATTTCGTAAGCACAGTTTTCTATTACTTTACTTTACCCTCTATTAATTTTAGTTTTGTATAAATTTTAATGCATTACATTACCCTATTTAGCTTGTTTTCCGAATTTTCTATGCAATAAAATTTCCCAAAAGTAAAAGTTATCAGGATGTCGTAAAAATTTACTATGATTTTTATGAATTAAGTAAGATTTTTTTTGGCACTGAAAACAACCCATGGGATGCACGCAGGGGGGGGGGGCACAAGCTCACGTGGTGCCCCTTCACCCCAAGCGTGTCATGTGAGCTTGTGGGTCCCATGGGACCCCACTCACTTAGTGCCCGTGCCCACAGTCTTCTTCCACCTGTAGAAAAATTCACTCTTGCTCTCTTGCACGAGTTCTTGCTGGTTTTCACAATTTTTTTTATCTCCTTCCCCTGAGTTTTTCGAAATTATTCAAAGGAATTGCTCCTTGGTATGTGACTTATCATTGGTCCAAATAGTTTTTGTTATACCAGTTTATATTTTTCGTCTATTTGGTTATTATTAGTGACCATGAAAATGAGCTTGCATGTTGAAGTTACTTGGTCATATGTAGTTTCGATGCATGATATAGCCTTTAGAAACTTGAAGGAGCAGTTATTTGTGATTATGTTTAGTTTTGTTGACGTATTATGAGTTGTTTAAGAAAAAAAACTCAGAAAAAGGAAGATGTTCTCGGGCGGCTCTTCAAGTCGGGGCGCGGCAAGGCCAACATAACATGAGCCTGGAGAAGGTTCTGTATGAGATGTCAAGGTGAAAGTTTGCCAATGGCCATGTGAGACTCGTGATTAGTGCCGACATCAAGGAAGAGTTTGACATACTCATGGAAAATATCGGATTAATCGGGTTAGTAGTATGGTTGCATGGTCCGACGTAGCTGAGTTTTTATTTTGAAATTTAGGTGTAGGATACGCTATGGACCAAGCAGGACTTGCAACACACTAGTTCAATGATAGCCCGCAAGTGCACATGGTTTAGTTGTAACCTTTTTGAAGTAAGAGTATTGATCCCACGGGGAGCACATGAATCAATATTTTGTCTCTTGAATGATTTAAATTCTATGCCTCAAGTTGTTAGTAACCCAAAGCAGTAGTAATAAACTAAGGATATTTTGACAAGTGTAAAAGTAGGTAATAGAAGGAAATAAAGTAATAACAAATGCAAATGAGATTTGAAACCAATATAACTAAAGTGTTCCCAGCGAGTCTGGAATCCCCTCTAGTGTGTTTATATAGCATTTCATAAACACAATGCTACGTCGAATTCCAAAGTTACTTTGCATATTCATATTTGTGGGCAGAGTCGATACATATACATACATACACTAGGCAACCACATATTACATAGACCACCACTGGTCTTCCCCACTCCAGTTATCAAACAGTAATTAAGTGGAAAGAGGTCCATGTGGACGTATCCAACGTAGTCTCTATTTTATCCTCTGTTGCAACGATCCGTTATGAAGAGAGATGGGGCCTATCACGCCACCCACCGCTGCAACCACATGGTTCGCCATCAGTAAGAATCTTCCGTCCATGGCATACATTGGATGGTCGACTTCACTCAACATCAAGAAGATCCTTAACATAAACATGCAAAGAGTATATTAAATTCTTATACCAAAGGATCTATTACACACTAGGGTTCATCCATATCCCTGAGAACTAAGGGCACTACTCATGCATGAAGGCAACGAACATCATAACACTAGTGATGGAGAACATGAATGAATAACACATGAATCACAAGAGTTGTCCCCAATAGGATTATTTAGATTACAATGAGTTCGATGTGGGGGATGACGACAATGAAAATAGTGATGACGTTGAAGCCTTCTCGGTGTTAGTGGAGGAGGCGACGGCCTCCTCCTTTCCGGTTCCTTCCCCTCGATGGCTCCGGGGGCTAGGGTTCCTCCTTCTGGACAAGTTTCTCATGGTTTGTGTGCGTCTGATCCATTATCCAATTTTACAAGGTGGAAATAGTTGATCTGGCGGTGTTAGTAGCATGCTATACGACCGCCCATACGAGTGGGCATGGTCGTATGGAACGTCGTCTTTTGCTTTGGATCCACTGCGACATTTTCTGCTTTGGTCTCCTTGCTTGATTCTTTTATGCTAGGTAATTATCGCTTTAAATATGTGATTTCATTACCATTTCTATGGATATTCTTTGTACTATAATAAATGGTCCAAATATCATATTATTTGGACTCACATAATTTGAATTCCCACATCTGTTCAATCCATTGTTTTTGTTGAATGCCTTCGTATCTGGTTTCTTCTCTCTTCTAGGGCGAAGTGACGAAGACATCTTCTGGAGTTTACTGGGATTCAAAGGGTCATCATAATTAAATAAATCAATTTCTTCCCTTACCCTCAGTTTAACTAACGGTTCTTCTAGCACAATGAGTAGAGGCTCAATGTCCCCAGAGGTATGAGTGGTTGCCCTATCTAGGGCTACCACCGTTCCAATTGGGATACATATTCCCTTTTCTTGATATTTTGGTTCATCTTCTTGTAGACTGACACTTATCAAAGTCCTACCTATCCCATTGCAGTGATGTATCTCACTATAAAATTCCTGCAAAAGAAGAGACCACCTCATTCAGAGAGGCTTTGTATCTTTAATATCAATGACTTCCTATATTGCTTGACGGTCCATATAGAATATGACTTTAATGTGAGTAATGTGAGGTCCAAACTTTTTGCGAGCAAAACCACCATATATAACTCTCTGTCATTTTTAGCATAATTTCTTTGAGCTTCCATAAGAGTATGTGATGACTCTGAACTATGTTAGGTTTTCCGTGAAGAGAAACGGGTTATCGCAACAAAATGCGGGTAAGTATTTCCCTCAGTTATGAAACCAAGGTTTATGGAACCAATAGAAATACCAATCCTCAACCGTCTTCAGTGACTGTACACAAATAAAGAAACAACCTGCACCAAACGCGGGCAAGAGGGTTGTCAATCCCTTTGATCTCGTTATATGCAAGCAAATGAGGTGTGTATATAATTGTTGATAATTGTAAATTGCAAAATAAAATAAAACACAAATAACGGAAGCAAGGAAATAGTAGCATTTGTAAATATATAAGTGAATAGACCCGGGGGCCGTAATGTTCCCTAGTGGCATCTCTCATGGCAAAGGCATATGGTGGGTAAACAAATTACTGTTGGGCAATTGATAGAACAAAGAACAATTATGCGATTTTCACAGCAATGATCATGTGTATATAGGCATCATGTTCATAAGCAAATAGGTCGACTCCTGCCTGCACCTATTACTATTACTACACTTCAAGAGAGCTTCTATGCTTGCATCTCTACGTATTAAGTAAAAACAGAGTAATGCTTGGAGAACAATGACATGATGTAGACAAAGTAAACTCAATTAATATGAATAAACCCCATCGTTTTATCCTTAATAGCAGCGACACAAATATGCATCTTGTCCCCTTGTGTCATTGGGATATAGAAATTTTCCAGGCTGAACCTACTACAACGCACCACTCCCACTTAAGAAATATTAATCTAGTTGGCCAAACTATCTCAATAGATCGAAGAGCATTACGAAGCTATGATGATCATGTAATTAAGAATCATAATAATCAGAGGTGACTCAAATACTTTTCATGAATAATCTGAACATAAACTCATAATTCATCAGATCCCAACAAACACACCATACATAGTGATTACATCGGATAAATAAAAGCGAAGATGCGATGGACATGATATTGAAGATCATAAGAGAGACAAATTGCCATCTAGGTATTGCCTACGGAACGTAGGTCTGTAGTGAACTACTTACACATCATGGTGAGGGCAACAAGGTTGACGTAGAGGCCCTGCGTGATTGATCTCCCCTCCGGCAAATCACCGGAATGGAGGTTTAGATGGCCCCCCATCGGAACAGAGACTTGCGATAGCGGAAAAGGTGTTTTGGGAGTGATCTTAGGGTTTTCGGAATATTTGTGAATTTATAGGTCATAGAGGGACGTCGGGAGGCATAGCACAAGCCATCAGGGTGCGACCAAGCCCTGGGCCGCGCCCTGTTGGCTTGTGGCTCCCTCGTGCGGCCTCTCGTCCACTTTTGATGCTTGCAGGTCTTCATATAGTCCATAAAAATCATATTAAAGTTTTGTGGCATTTGGACTTCATTTGGTATGGTAAACGTGCAAAGCAAAAACACGCAGAAAACAGGAACTCGCACTGGGCACTGGATCAATAAATTAGTGCTCAAAATTATTATAAATTGGTATATAAATGCCTAGAAACTATCCTAGTATGATAATATATCAGCATGGAACAATAAAAAATTATACATATGTTGGAGACGTATCAGCATCCCCAAGCTTAATTCCTACTCGTCCTCGAGTAGGTAAATGATAAAAACAGAATTTTTGGTGTGACATGCTATGCATAATGTAATCTCTTGTATGTATGATCATTGAGAAATAATGAATTAACAAAAAACAACATAATTATATTTATTAAGTATAAGCAACACAATTATTGATTTTCAAAGTATACGATCCTAGAAGAATGTTTACCCCCTATTCACCTTTATTGTATTAGCAAGGCATGACTCCGTCCTCACCACATAAATACAAATGCTAAGCACTACAGTGTTCAAGTCATGCAATTGGATCGTACTTTTTCAATATGCATCAACTTTTTATTCTTCACGCAATACATGAGCGTGAACCATTGGACATAGCATATAGGTGGAATAGAATATGGTGGTAGATATCAAAGGGGTGAAAAGTGGAGAAGATAATCTCACATCAACTAGGTGTACCAACGAGCTATGGAGATGCCCATTGATAGATGTCAATGCGAGGAGTAGGGATTTCCATGCAAATGATGTACTAGAGCTACAAGTGTATGAAAGCTCAACTGAAGCTAAGTGGGGTGTGCATCCAACTTGCTTGCTCATGAAGACCTAGGGCGTTTGAGGAAGCCCGTCATTGGAATATACAAGCCAAGCTTATTATGATAAGATAATTCCCACTAGAATATGGAGGTGACAGCATAGGATACTCTCGCTATGAAGATCATGGTGCCACTTTGAGGCACAAGTGTGGTAAAGGATAGTAGCATTGTCCCTTCTCTCTTTTTCTCATTTATTTTTTATATGGCGGGCTTTTTTTGCTTCCCCCATAATAAATACACACACACACACACACATTAATTCCCACTAGAATATAGGGTCGCGCTATTCATCACCCTTGGTGAGGAATAGTTATTCTTCACCCCCTCTATTTTAACATTAATGCATCATAATTTTACATTTCATAATTTTTTTCTTATTTTATACGTAAAAAGAGACCGTAATAAAATATAATCAATGTAAAAATATTTTATGTCACGTAAAATTACGAATATACAAAAGTAGTGCAAAAATACAATAAATTCATTTTTTTCTGGTCTTATGACCTATATTTTTGTTTTTATTTTGTCAAATTTTACATAATGATTCAATATAAATGTAACTATTTGTATTTCAAATGTAATTTATTTGTAAATTGATCGTAAGATTATCTCAGGTGAAGAATAAACTATTCTGCACCCTGGGTGATGAATAGAGTTTCTATATATATTTATATATGGCTCATTTGGCCTCTCTGATCCCATTTTATTTATTTTTTGTCGAGAGTCTCCTCCCGACTTGTGGGGGAATCATAGTGTTCATCATTCTTTCCTCACTGGGGCAATGCTCTAACAAGGATGATCATCACACTTTTATTTACTTACAACTCAATATGGAGAACTGATAGGAAGATATGACTCTCTGATAATGCCTCTGGCAGTGTACCAAGATGTGCAATGATCTAGCATGACATGCATCAAAAACATGATGGAAGGTGGCTTTGCCACAAATACTATGTCAGCTCTATATGATCATGCAAAGCAATATGACGATGAACGAACTAGTCATGTGAAGTGACGATGGAATTTGCATGGCAATATATCTCGAAATAGCTATGGAAATGCCATAATACGTAGGTATGATGGCTGTTTTGAGGAATATATAATGAGGCTTATGTGCAATAGAGTGTATCATGCCGCGGGGTGTGGATGCACCGGCGAAAGTTGCACCCATTCTCGAGGTGCGAATGGGCTATGCACGGTACCGAAGAGGCTAGCAAATATGAGAAGGTAAAGAAGCGTATGTATAAGGTGTCACATTAGTCATAAAGAAATCACATACTTATTGTGAAGTTTTATTAGTTTTACCACACATCAAACACTACTTGCATGCCCCGAGGGAGGGGGTTGGTAGGAGTTAACCGCCACATGCCCCCGACTCGAGACAACACTAGGATTTTAATGAGGAATAAGAATGCTCACACATCATCACCATGCCTCTTTAATATTTAGATGAACAACATGTTAACACCCCTTTAATCCTGACACTTATATGAATCAACAATTATGGTCTTTGTCGGGACCCCGGTCCTAAGCCATAGGAATCCAGCATGTAACACATCGCATTCCTTTGCGGTCTCACGCACGGTTAACTCCACGGCTGCAGCCTTACCTTAGCCGGGACCATTTGCGTCTTTTGACTCACGCATGCAATAGTGTCGCTAGCATTCCAATGTCAAAGAACCCGGATCGACAAGTCTAGTCATAAACCAAAGTGGCAGTACCGCACAAGGACAGGCATACATGACCCAACAAAGCAGGTGTCGGTCAACAACGAGTGTAGATGAGTCGTAGCAAGCTACAAGGACTCCATTACATCGCGTGACATTTCCCCAAAGGGGACAGACACAGCAGCTAAGAAGAACACATGCCGGTCAATCAATGTGTCCGGAGCAGTAGCGATCTACCATGGCTCGTTGGATCACAAAGGGGCATTTCCCTATAAGGAGTGCTACTAAAATTCACGACTAGGTAATCGAACCCCATACATATCAAGTACGACACACGTACACATGGCATACCAATATGTATAGATACATCGATGGCATCACAACATAACCATAAACATACAAGCTTTATTTATGAGGCTCGGAAGAGCCACACACATAATATTACACATTAAGGGTCTCACGACCCATAATAGCAGTCATTCAGTTACAAGCCAGCGGAAGAGTTTAAAACTGTCTGAGTACAGACAGGTGCAACTAGAAGGCACATGGCCTGACTATACTACAGACTCAACCTAGGGCCAGATCGTAGCTGGGACACCAACTACTCGTCGTCGTCGATGTCTATGAAGAACCCTCCGTTAGGGTCATTAGCAGCCTCTGCAACATTTATTAAGAAAACATGAGTACGGAGGTACTCAACAAGACTTTAGGATAACTATCTACTCATGCAATGTATCAATAAGGTATTGTGGGGTTTCATGCGGAAAGCCAACATTTGACTCGTGGCTAGACAACTTGCATTTTAAAATAATTTTGACAACTTGATTTCTCGCACACGAGTCCACTAACACCACAACAATACACCATCGTGGAATCATTCCGTATCCACACGGAAATGCCGTCCACAACACTCACGCTTATCTTGACAATTTTATGAGTAGCCATTGAAGCTATCTATGAACAACATATGTCTCCAAGTAGTCCATATCCGCGGACGCGGCTATTCGAATAGATCATAACCCTGCAGGGGTGTACTTCGTCACACACGCTCTCGCCACTTATCGCCATGTGCACGTCATGCACCTCGGCAATCTTCAAGCGGAAGCCCAGCGAGGGAGTCGGCCACGACCATTAACCACACTAGTACCTAGTCCAGGTTTATCGCCTATCTGAGAGTAACCCGTACGGAAGTCCGGCCGAGGTATCCGCCATGGCCTCAAACGATGTGCGCAGGGTTCCCAAGCCCACCATCCGGGTGCCACTTGGTACACCGTGCCACTGCCTACCGCATCATAGCCCACCTCTCAGGTCAGCACTATGCACGGCCTCCAGCATGACTATAAACACAAGAAACTACTTGCAACTCCTGGACCGAGTACTAAGCGATTAATAAGTCGAGAGGGTCAATTAAGTATCCCAACGTGTGGTAGTATCTAGTCTTGGATTACATACACGAAACTTAGTTCCTAAGGACGGTTCCAATGAAACAACCCGCCATGTACTCCTACACAGCCTTTCACCGGTACCTTTACCAAATCAGGTTCAACACACAACCTTTGCTTATGTAGCGACCCGACTAAAGACGAGTCAAGCCTCTGTGTTTCTGTGCCATCCCTGGATCAGTATGCTGGCACACACATTACATCAATGTATATATCAAAGTGCAATCACATGTAAAATAGCGTAAAACTGATATATACCTTAAATACCTCAGCGGAAGCGGTCAAGGGAGTGGAGTCCCAATAAACACCAACGGCAAGTTGAGTGTAGACCGTAACCCTGAATCGTACTCTTACTCGTCGAAGAAAAATATCTGCAACATAAGACGTTGCAGCCGTGTAGGTCAGCATATTGAATATGTCGGCAAGTCACATAAGAGAGGGCTGAAAAGTAATCATCTATACTATATGCATATATGGCAGGTGGGGCTATAAGTTTTTAGCGAAAAGCAAGTTTTCTCCTACATCAAGAGGGGGCTAAAAGCAAAATGTTACTACATAGTTGGTTGTTAACGAGATGGTTCCGCCAACTAGTTCTCGTACCCGAGTTGTCAATAATTACCCTCATCAAATATATTTAATGGTGTTGAGAAATCCAGATAACTCCAGTTCCTTTGGCTCAAGTCGTCCATGACCGTGGACACGGCTAATCGATTAGGTTTGAGTACTGTGCAGAGTTTTGCACACGTTCCCCACAAGATTTGATCGCCTCCGGGTTTGTCCTCGCACTTCAGGGTGTTTGAAGGCCTGATGATCAAAACATGGTATTTCAACGGGTCCCTCTGAATCCCTGTCGGTGCCCATCCATTCCTACCGTTCGTCTACATCTGCTAGCACCGCCTGTCCAGAGTCGCCGCGTTGTCCAACCAAGGCAGAGCCCATAATGACTTGTGGCTGTGCAGGTAAGCCTTGAGTCTTGAAGTCTCCGTCCGTCTCTTCGAGCCTGGGTGAAGCTTTCCGCAGGTTGACATGGCCTCTCCAGCATCCCGGGCATCCACTGGGTTCTCCAGGGAGCCGATCAACCGTCCTTCACCCAGAGTTGCATTGCGTCCAAGGTCTTGAAAATCTTGTCTTAGTCCGGTCTTGATTATTATATCAACCTCGCATCACTCGTGGTATACACTCAACCGATAACCCGTCTACTTAAGCATAGCAAATATAACATTGTTGTCCCGGGGCCAAGTATCGGGGTGTTGTGTTCCTACCACATGATACTACAACTTATGCTAAAGTTTCCAAGTACCTAGGCAGCATGCAAATTGGGCAAAGAAGGTGATCTACTATGCATTGAAAACATAGGTAAAATAACATGATCAAAGATGACTTGCCTGTGATGTTGACGAAGAAGAATTTCTCGAGAAAATAACTTGATAGACTACTCGTCACTCTCCGATGAAATCTATATAACAAACATATCATTCACATAAGCACTCACACTAGCAATCATTCTAGCAATCAAAACAAAAGATAGAGCGAATAGGAATCCGAAGGAAACTTCAAATAAGACTAGAGAATCTTCTACTACGTCAAACACTAAATAGATTTTGTCTAACAGAAAATAATAACAAGGAACTAAGATATAAGTTTAACTAAGATAAAATAAAGTATTTTTCACAAAACCTTTTGAAAGTATTCCCAAACGGGATTTGAAACAACGGTGAAAACAATTGCACGTTACTATGGAACTAGAATTGATTTCACGAAAACAAATAAAACTAAAATAAAAACTTGTTGCAAAACTACTGTTAACTAACATAAACAAACAATAATAATATTTCTGAAATAATAAAGAAAATATTTTAAAACAAAAGTAGAAAATGAATTAGCCGAAATCCTAAAAGCGGTGAAACAGAAATTGTTTGACATGAAATAATGAGTTAAAATACTCAAACAAATCTGAAATTTTTACCACTTATAAATAGGATCACTAGTGATCAGTACCAAAATGAATCAAATTAAAAGATAGTTTTAAACTCCTGGAATAGGCAAAACAAGGTTTGCACTAAATCTGCTCTAACTTATATTTGGAAATTTCAAACATAGACAAATTATATGTTTTTAAAAACTACAGGAAATTTGTAAGCTACTGGAAAAATAATCAAAGTCATTGGACTTCGGGATAAAAAGTTGTGGCCAAAACAAGATTGAAACTTGCTGTTTTTGCTATTTAGACAGAAAAAAACTAGAGATAACTAGCTAACTATTGGGGTACACGTGGCCAGTTGCTAGTGGCTGCGGAGGGGTGTTTGCTGCAGCGTTTTGAGCAAACGGCCTAGCCCTAACAAACTCACTGGTTAAATGATAAGTAAGAATAAAACCGTGGGTTTTCTCATATAGACCGAAGAGGTATCTGGTGATCTAATCTAGGCCTTACTTCTTAGATCCAACGGTTATAAACAACAGAACATGAAATACAGAGAGGAGGGGGAGTTCTTACCGTGCTGGCCGTGGCTGTAGCTCGGTGGGGAAGATGACGTCGCCGGCGAGGGGGAGATGGAGCTCCGGGGGCAGTGGGGAAGAGGGGAGGCGGCGGCGGGGTGCTCCTCCTCCGAAGGAAGGGCTCCGGGGGCAGTGGGGGAGAGGGTGCTGCTCCTGTGGGGGTGCCGAAGGGTGGTGCAGTGCTGCTGCTCGTGGAGGGGGAGGTGCAGCAGGGGGTGGAGGGGTGGCGGGGTGGCAAGGGGGCGGTGGTGGAGGGGGCCGAAGGTGGGGTGCAGGCGTGGCGACGGGGTGCTCCTCCTCGGGGCGGGGTAGACGATGGCAGAAGCTCCGACGGGGGCGGGCGGTGGTGTGGCGGCTTCGGGCGGCGGCGGGGCGAAGTAAGGACGGGAACGGGGTCGCGACGGTGGAGGGCTTTATATAGGCCATGGGGGAGGGGTACTAAGGAAGGAGGAGAGGTAGGATACGGGAAGGAAATCCCTGGTTCTTGTGCAGCTTGGCTCGGTGCAGAGAATAGGAAGGAGAGGAAGAAGGAGACCGACGTGGGGATTTGGCTCGGCCAGGGTGGGTTCACCCGCAGAGAGAGGGGGAGGTAAGGCAGGGGCGGTTGCCCGGTTTATAGGGACTTTAGATCCCGTGGCTGGGGGGATCTCGGCCCAGCTTATGTGGCGCCCAGGGCGGCGGCAAAAGAAAAAACAAAAGGTTTCCTAATTCTAAGTTTTTCCGAGACAGAAAATCAAAACCAAAAAAAGGAAAGTAATCAAAATATTTATATATGGTATTATATACCAAAAAAATCAGAAAATAAATCTCTACCCGAATAACATTTTTTTAAAGCAAAAATAAAAACTTGAAAAAAATATTTTTTCAGAAATTCCCAATTTGCTTTATTTCCTTTCACAATTGTTTTTGCAAAAGAACTTTGGGTTTTCTTGGCTCCAACATTTCAAAAAAATTGCCCGCACTTTGGAGTGTCATTTTCCTCTGCTCTCTCTCTTGCGTGCAAGAGAGTTTTCTCCGGGCTTTTCTCGCGCGATGGAAATGCAAAACAAAAGACGAAAGAATTTCCCGGCATTTCTTACACGAAGAAAACAAATAAAAATGCAAGGGAATTCAAATGTAAATATCTCCGTTCAAATCCTTTATAGTTGAGGAAGTCATGTCTTCTTCTCTCTTTGCTTTTAAAAGCTTTAATTTGAATTCACCGGAGAAGGGGAAAGTCATTTTATTCCCTCTCATTCAAAAGTTTCGAAAAGTTTCAAATTTCACACAAGTTTCAATCACTCAGCAAACAACCAAACAATCAATCTAATAATTATATTAACATTCCAAAATTTAAAATTTTGGGATGTTACAGCTTACCGAACACATTCTCACAATTCTGTTCATCTTCCAGATGACAGACCATACACAACTCTAAGCATAGCATGCATAGCAGGATAAGGCACATCATGGCTCAAGCAACTACCAAGTATGCTAGGTTGCAAGGTTCGGCTATTTACTGTGACAAGGATAGGTCATGCAAAGGAAGTGGGTTCAACTAACGTGGCAAAAGCAGTTGAAACATTTGATCCTAATGCAATAAGTAAGTGCAGGAGCAAGAACGTGGGATTTATCGGGATGATCAAAATGGTTGCTTGCCTTGTTGCTCAGAGGAGTGATAATATCCTTCAGACGGATATTCGGTGGAATCCGGGGGAGCGGAGCCTACCAAAAGGAATGACAACAATCAATAAAAGACATATGCAATCAAGATGATGCATGAGCATGGCATGAGAATGCAAGATGGTATACTAATATAACTAGCATGTATTAGGTTTGAAGTTGATTTGAATCAAATTCAAATATCACTTCAAACGAGGTATTGTCGGATACCATTTTAATTTATTCGACCTGATGCTCAGATCAACTTGCTTTTAACATTCATGGGATGGCATGTTAGGTTGCTGGTTTGTAATTAGAACAGTGTTTGATCATGTCATTCATAGTGAAATTTGATCATTTGCCAAATTCTATTTATAAAGTATATATAGGAATTAACTTATTCATTAATCTGCATGTTAGGGTTCTGTAACATTTTCAAACATGTTTGAAAATGACATATTCAGATTCCTTGAATTTTTCTGATACTTTTTCATATATAAATTATTTTCATTGGAGTTACAGATTAATTTCTATGAATTTTTGAAGTTTTAAACATTTCTGGAATTATTTTTATACTGGAAAACCCTTTTATTGCGTCAGCCTGACATCAGCAGGTCAACTAACCTGTTCAGGTCAAACCTGACCAGTGGGACCCACTGGCGAGTGTCTCTGGTTAGTTTTAGATTAGGATTAATCTTAATTATTTAATTAATCTCACTGGACCCACATGTCAGTGATTTATCAAATTAATTAAATTTATTTTCTTTAATCCTAAACTCCCAGAGGCTGGCCCCACACGTCAGTGGCTCAGGCCAGCTGAGATCCACCGGCGGCGAGGTCTTCCTCGCCGGCGGGGAGCCTCCGGCGAGCACGAGTACGTCGGAGGGGCTCGGAAACAACGCACAGGGGGCCAAACTCGGCGCGGAGAGCACCAGAGGAACGACACTTCTCCCGTGGGTTCATTTTTGCACTTAGCTGGGGCTGATCTGGCCGGAGATGACGCCGGCGACGAGCTTGGCGGCGGCCAAGGTTCGTGCGTCATCGGGGTCATCGATACAGAGGGAGCTACGCACGGGACTCAGCTCCTACGACATCTACGCGACGGCCTGAAGCTGCTGGTGGCCTCAGAAGGACGAGCTCATCACCGGAGGGCTACCGGCGACGAGCTCCCGCGGCACATCTCGTCGGGCTCCGATGGAACTAGGCCTAGAGGAGGGGATCGACGGGGAGATCTTAGGGGAAAGATGTGCAAGATCACGAGGAGTGCAGTGGTGGCGCTAGCTTGCTCAGGGACGGCCTGGAGAGGAAGAACGCCGGCGACGAACTTCGGTGACCCGAGGAAGAAGACGACTGCGTCTCGTCGTTTCACTGCGTCTCGGCTTCGGGCTCGTGGCTAGAAAGCTTCAGGGAGTTGCGGCAGACTTATTGCGCGGCTCAGGAGGGAGAAGGGTAGGCTAGAACGACGGTGAGCTTGAGCTCTGCTCGGGCTCCAATGGCGGCAAAAAGAAACGAGGCAGAGGGGGAGAATGAGCACGGGGATGGATAGCTACGAGCTCGGGGAGGTTATCCCCATGCTTGCCAGCGCGAAGTGGCGGCCAGGCAGGTGCACAGGTGCGTGGCCGCATCGGAGTACGCGGCGGCCACCTCCTGCTGCCCACTGGCGGGGGAGGAAGACGACAGGAAGAAGATGGGCCGGGCCAGGTGAGCGTGAGGTAAGATTTTCTCATTTTCTTTGTGTTTTGTTTCTGTTTTAATATTTCATTGATTTTCTATTTATTTCAACTCCCAAATAGTTTGTAAAAACTATGTTGAACACCCCAGAATATTTGTTGGAATATTTCCAACCATTCCTAAAGTTTTCAACAATTTTGAAAGCTTAAAGTTGCTGATTTCAAATTTAAAACTTGAAACCAATAGCTTTTGCATTTATTTAAAATGCCAAGAGTATAAAATAAGTGGTTTCCTTTATTGATTATTTGTTTCCAAGAATTATCAAAAAGAGTGAACTTTTCTTGAGGCCATTTTGGGTTCATTGATTTTAACTAGTTTGGAATTTCCTTTAATTTGAGAAGTGGCTAGGGTTTTAGAATTTTCCTTCACCACTTGCTTTGTTCTTGTTGAAAATTTCCTAGATGCAATGCAAAGAAAACATGAGCACAAAGCTATCTTGCTTAAGGTGTCAGGGATGTAACAACTCACCCCCACTCAAAAGAATCTCGTCCCGAGATTTAGAAGTCGTCGGGAATAACGCAGGATACTCAAGTCGGAGACGATCCTCTCTTTCCCAAGTTGCCTCCTTTTCAGAATGATTTGACCATTGAACTTTAAGAAACTTAAGGTTTCGACGTCGAGTGGTACGCTCAGCTTGATCAAGAATACGCACGGGGTATTTTCGGTATGAAAGGTTATCTTGGAGATCAAGCGTTTCATGGTCCACTTCACGGATAGGATCCGAAAAGCAACGCCTGAGTTGCGAGACGTGGAAGACATCATGAACCTTGGAAAGATGCAGAGGAAGTTCCAACTGGTAGGCAACTTCTCCTCGTTTGGCAAGAATGCGAAATGGACCAATGTAACGAGGATCCAACTTGCCCTTGATACCGAATCGATGGGTACCCTTCAAAGGTGTAACCCGAAGGTAAGCCTTCTCGTCAACTTCAAAGGTCACAACCTTATGATGACGATCATATTGGCTCTTTTGACGAGACTGGGCTGTTTTCAACTTTTCACGAATAATGCGAACCTGCTCTTCTGCATCCTGGATCATATCCGGGCCAAAGAGTTGCCTCTCTCCGGTTTCTGACCAATTAAGAGGTGTTCGACATCTTCGTCCATAGAGAACTTCAAAAGGAGCTTTGCCCAAGCTTGACCGATAACTATTGTTATAAGCGAATTCGGCGAATGGAAGACACTTCTCCCAATTCATACCGAATGATATAATACAAGCTCGGAGCATATCTTCTAGGATTTGATTCACTCTTTCTACTTGACCACTTGATTGGGGATGGAAAGCGGTGCTAAAAGATAAGTGAGTCCCCATGGCATTCTGAAAACTTTCCCAGAAGCAAGAAGTAAAGATACTCCCACGGTCCAAGTTAATCTCCAGGGGAACACCATGAAGAGACACTATTCGAGAGATATATAACTCTGCTAGCTGGCTAGCTGTTATACTCTCACGAACGGGAAGAAAATGAGCCACTTTGGAAAGACGGTCAATGACCACAAAGATAGCATTATTTCCTTTCTTGGTCTTGGGAAATCCGATAATGAAATCCATACTAACTTTATCCCATTTCCATTCAGGAATAGCTAGAGGTTGAAGGGTGCGAGCAGGCCTTTGATGTTCTGCCTTAACTCAACGACAAGCGTCGCAGTTAGCAACGAACTCAGCAATTTCTCTCTTCATCCTAGTCCACCAGAACCTCCGGCGTAGGTCCTGATACATCTTACTACTACCGGGATGAATGGTGAGAGGAGAGTCATGAGCCTCCTTAAGGATCAATTGCCGCAGACGTTTGCTCTTGGGAACCACTAAACGGTTCTGAAAGAACACAACACCTTTCTCATTGATGGAGAAATCCCTAGCGTTACCGCTAGCAATATTCTCCTTGATCCGGGATATACCCTTATCATAAGCCTGCACGGCTATGATTTGATCCCTAAGAGTAGGCTTCGCCACCAGGGTAGAAAGGAATCCTTGAGGAACAATATGAAGATTCAACTTCCGAAATTCCTCATAGAGATGTGGTTGACCTTGTTGTAGCATGAAATTGTTACAATAAGATTTACGACTTAGTGCATCAGCCATAACATTGGCCTTCCCCGGGGTGTAAGTGATCCCTAAGTGGTAATCCGAGATCAACTCAACCCACCGTCTTTGCCTGAGATTCAAATCCGTCTGGGTGAAGATATATTTCAGACTTTGGTGATCAGTGAATATTTCGCAACGATTACCCAAAAGGTAATGTCGCCAGGTTTTTAGTGCATGGACCACGGCTGCAAGCTCAAGGTCATGTGTGGGATAATTATCCTGACGTGGACGCAACTGTCGAGATGCGTATTGGATCACATGACGATCTTGCATGAGAATGCAACCTAATCCTGGTCGCGGGGCGTCGCAATAGATAACAAAGTCCTTAGAAAAATCTGGTGGTAGCAACACAGGTGCGGAAGTCAGGCGTCTTTTCAGTTCCTGAAAACTATGCTCACACTATGGTGTCCACTCGAACTTTTTATCCTTCTTGAGGAGTTTAGTTAGAGGCTTTGCAACCTTGGAGAAATTCTCGACAAAGCGGCGATAATAGCTCGCTAGACCAAGAAAACTCCTAACTTGCTTAACCGATTCAGGTTCAGTCCAATCAAGGACAGCTTGAACTCTCTCGGGATTGGCAGCAATACCCTTACCAGAGATTACGTGACCTAGATAGGTCACTTCTGGTAACCAAAATTCACATTTTGAAAACTTGGCATAAAGGCGATGCTCTCGAAGTTTCATCAATACCAGCCTTAGATGCTCGGCATGTTCTTGTTCGTTCTTCGAGTAGATGAGAATATCATCGAGGTATACCATGACGAATTTATCCAAATACTCCATGAAGATTGAATTCATCAGACGAGAGAAGGTGGCTAGGGCATTGGTTAAACCGAAGGACATGACGGTGTACTCGTATTGGCCATAACGAGTAACAAAAGCCGTTTTTGGAATGTCCCCGTTCTTGATCTTGATTTGATGGTATCCCAACCTCAAATCCATTTTGGAGAAGACTGAGGATCTAGCGAGCTGATCATACAGATCGTTGATCCTGGGGAGTGGATACTTGTTCTTTATGGTGACCAGATTAACTGGTCGGTAATCTACAACCATCCGATCCGTTCCGTCTTTCTTCTTGACGAAGAGGACGGGGCAAGCCCAAGGAGAAGAGCTAGGACGAATGAAAGATTTATTCAAGGCCTCATCTAGTTGCTTCTTAAGTTCGGCTAGCTCCAGGGGTGCCATCTTATATGGTCTTCTGGCTATTGGGACAGTTCCCGGAACGAGATCTATCACAAACTCTACATCTCTGTCAGGTGGAATTCCTGGCAGTTCCTCTGGAAAAACATCCGGGAAGTCACAAACTACCGGAATGTCTTCAACTTCCGGAAGAGGGTTGGCATTTAAGGAATAGAGTTGGCATTTGGCAACTCGAGTAGAGACATTTACTATCTCACCCGAGGGATGGGTAAGCTGGACATTTCTAGAATGAGTATCAATCTTGGCATAGTGAGCTGACATCCAGTCCATACCCAAGATGATATTAATATCCGAAGATTTCAAGGCTATCAATGAGGCTAGAAAAACTAGCCTGTCTACTAGAATTTCATTGTCATAGGTTATCCTAGAGGTTTGCCATTTACTACCAGGAGTTTGGACAACCAATGGAATTGGCATATCACAAAAAGACATGTTATGCAACTGTGCATAACTTTCTGAAATGAAGGAATGAGAAGACCCAGTGTCAAAGAGAACAGACGCTGGGTGATGGTTAACAAGAAGCGTACCCAGTATGACGTCGGGATCCTCTGCAGCTTCTTCTGCTGAGACATAGTTCACACAGCCACGTGCAGGAGTTGGCTTCACATAGTAAGCTTTTCCCGACTTGCCTTGCCCGACGGACTTTTCGGGTTGCTTGTCACCCACATTTTGAGGACACTCACGAGAATAGTGCCCTGGTTCTCCACACTTGTAGCATATCACTTGGTTGGCACGTGGTGCAGCATTCCTAGCTGGACCACCGTAAGCTTTTGCTGGAGGGTTGGTCTGATTCGTCTGAGGCGCCATGTAGGATGGCCTCGGAGTGTATCTTGGCGGCAGAGAACTGTTCGGAACCCACAACCTGCATTTTGGAAATGCGGAACCAGAGGACGAGCCAAAGTCACAGGAGTGCTTCCTTGTGGCTTCAAAGTCAGTATGACCAGTCTCGGCACTGATCGCCTTGTTGACCAGGGCTTGAAAGCTTGCACACTCGTGGAGGCGCAGATCACGACGAAGCTCAGGGCTCAGACCCTTACGGAATCTTGCTTGCTTCTTGGCATCAGTAGACACCTCCTCTGTTGCATAGCGGGCGAGGTTACCGAACTCGCGGCTATAGGCATCCACGGTCAACTTGCCCTGAGTGAAGGCACAAAACTCCTCTCTCTTTCTGTCCATCAGGCCCTCTAGAATATGGTGTAGACGAAAGGCTGCACTGAAGTCTGCCCATGTGGCTGCTGGTTCAGCAGGACGCATCGCTTCAAAGTTCTCCCACCACAGATTGGCGGGTCCTTCCAGGAAATACGCCGCAAAGGTCACCTTGTCCTGAGTGAACGCACAAAACTCCTCTCTCTTTCTGTCCATCAGGCCCTCTGGAATATGGTGCAGACGAAAAGCTGCACTGAAGTCTGCCCACGTGGCCACTGGTTCAGCGGGACGCATAGCTTCAAAATTCTCCCACCACTGATTGGCGGGTCCCTCCAGGAAATACGCCGCAAAGGTCACCTTGTCGGCCTCAGAAACATTCGCAGAGCGAATCTTGCGTGAAATGCTGCACAGCCAGTCATCAGCGTCGAGGGGATCGACGGAATGATGAAACTTTGGAGGATTCAGCTTCACAAAGTCGTTGAGGGACACTACAGCATTCCTAGGCCGACGAGCCGTATTCTGCTCAATACGCTCTAACAGTCGGTTGGTCTCCCTTTTGTTTCTCTCTGCCTCAAGCATAACTTCCGCTAGAGAGGGCGGGTGAGGCAGGTCTTCCTGTGACGCTTGACTACCCTCGCCTTGCTCATGACCAGGGGCACGGTTCAACCTGGTGAACACCATCCTGACAAACAAACTCACAGCTTAGACCAATATCATATCAATACTAGCTATGGATTAAGAATGTACTGAACACACGGAATGCGGAAATGAATATCCGAACAACATGGTAACAAGCAACTGCTATATATACACCATGGTTCATACACACCCTTACATAGTTCAGTACAACCTTAACCGAAGAGCAAACTACTGAAATTATGAAACTACTCATCAGAGGCTTACAAGCTTCCTATACATTATTTATCTAGGCCTCGGGAATTCATTTCACATCACAGGCATACTTCACAAGTCACGCAGGACTGTGAACGTACGGCTACTACCATACTATCCTTCCGCTCACAGCTCAGGCATCCGCGTAGAACATCTCATAGAGATTACCTCCATGACCTGGAAGCTCAACCTGCGGATCAGGAAACACTCTAGCATGAGATCCCTGGGATCCATAAGGACACGGATGTGGCCTTGGTCCCCTGACTGGTGGTAAGAGGGGTCCCCGAAGAGGGGTGACTCCTCCTATAGCTGGCCAGTCAACATGGGCCGGAAGATGGGTCCTAACAAGGTTCATCATCTCCATATCTCCGTACCCTGTCTGGACTACCGGTGCCAGCTGCGACAAAGCCGTCCACAGACGGGCACGGGTAGCATAAAGCTCCATGCGGAGAGCACGAGCATCCCTGTCTCTGTTCTCTAGCATCTCAACAGTGGACTGCAGTAGTGGATCCTCCATAGAAGAATCAAAATAGACTCCGCTGAGGTATCCCTCTTCACCAGGCTGAGAGGCCGGAACATAGCAGAACTCTGAATTCTGCAGCAGTGCATGTCTCGCTCTCATAATGGTCAGCATTGAATAGGTAGCATCTTGTACTGCCATGTCAACAGTGACTCCCAACCCATAGGACCAATGGATTGGCTCCTCAGCTCCAGGGTAGTCTGGAAATACCCTAACAGTGCAGATGTACTGGCTCTGGTTGAAGTCTCGGTACTGTTCCTCCACTGTGTACTCGGGGTACCAGCGGTAACCGCACACCGACATCACCCTGACCAGCATGGCCGTATGACCCGGCACATCAATGCACCTGGTCAGACGTACCACCTGACGAGAAGGACGACTAGGCATCTGTAAATAGAGAGTAATGACAAAGCATTAGAGCTCCGAATGCAAAATTGGGCAGCATAACGGCTGTAAATGCTCAAAAACAAATTTTAAGACAACCCAAAATGGAATAGCGTAACCACTCAACTATCAAGTTCAACTCTCTGATCATCAAACTTACTTCCTTTTTCCTAGGAATGAAGGGAACCCAAATATCTCTTGACTCATAGCCCTATAATGTACCGATCAGAAACACGAGCCTAGAAGAAGATGAGTAACCTAGTCCTTAATTCCCGCAGAAAAGACGAGGATGACCAGAATAGAATAACTTGAGAAGAGAACAAGAGTCTTACGTTCCCTTCCACAAACAATTCCCTTATATATATCTAAAGCAATTCTAGACTCAACTTCGACCAGTTTGGCTTAGTAATCCTACAGTCAGTCAGGCTCTGATACCAACGCTGTCGGGACCCCGATCCTAAGCCATAGGAATCCAGCCTATAACACATTGCATTCCTTTGCGGTCTCACGCACGGTTAACTCCACGGCTGCAGCCTTACCTTAGCCGGGACCGTTTGCGTCTTTTGACTCACGCATGCAATAGTGTCGCTAGAATTCCAATGTCAAAGAACCCGGATCGACAAGTCTAGTCATAAACCAAAGTGGCAGTACCGCACAAGGTGTCGGTCACCAGCGAGTGTAGACGAGTCGTAGCAAGCTACAAGGATGCCATTACATCACGTGACATTTCCCCAAAGGGGACAGACACAGCAGCTAAGAAGGACACATGCCGGTGAACCAATGTGTCCGGAGCAGTAGCGATCTACCATGGCTCGTTGGATCACAAAGGGGCATTTCCCTGTAAGGAGCGCTACTAAAATTCACGACTAGGTAATCGAACCCCATACATATCAAGTACGACACACGTACGCATGGCATACCAATATGTATATATACATCGATGGCATCACAACATAACCATAAACATACAAGCTTTATTTAAGAGGCTCGGAAGAGCCACACACACAATATTACACATTAAGGGTCTCACGACCCATAATAGCAGTCATTCAGTTATAAGCCAGCGGAAGAGTTTAAAACTGTCTGAGTACAGACAGGTGCAACTAGAAGGCACATGGCCTAACTATACTACACACTCAACCTAGGGCCAGATCGTCGTAGCTGGGACACCAGCTACTCGTCGTCGTCGATGTCTATGAAGAACCCTCCGTTAGGGTCATTAGCAGCCTCTGCAACATTTATTAAGCAAACATGAGTACGGAGGTACTCAGCAAGACTTTAGGATAACTATGTACTCATGCAATGTATCAATAAGGTATGGTGGGGTTTCATGCGGAAAGCCAGCATTTGACTCGTGGCTAGACAACTTGCATTTTAAAATAATTTTGACAACTTGATTTCTTGCACACGAGTCCACTAACACCACAACAATACACCATCGTGGAATCATTCCGTATCCACACGGAAATGCCGTCCACGACACTCACGCTTATCTTGACAATTTTATGAGTAGCCATTGAAGTTATCTATGAACAACATATGTCTCCAAGTAGTCCATATCCGCGGACGCGGCTATTCGAATAGATCATAACCCTGCAGGGGTGTACTTCGTCACACACACTCTCGCCAATTATCGCCATGTGCATGTCATGCACCTCGGCAACCTTCAAGCGGAAGCCCAGCGAGGGAGTCGGCCACGACCGTTAACCACACTAGTACCTCGTCCAGGTTTATCGCCTATCTGAGAGTAACCCGTACGGAAGTCCGACCGAAGTTTCCGCCACGGCCTCAAACGATGTGCGTAGGATTCCCAAGCCCACCATCCGGGTGCCACTTGGTACACCGTGCTACTGCCTACCGCATCATAGCCCACCTCTCTGGTCAGCACTATGCACGGCCTCCAGCATGACTATAAACACCAGAAACTACTTGCAACTCCTGGACCGAGTACTAAGCGATTAATAAGTCAAGAGGGTCAATTAAGTATCCCAACGTGTGGTAGTATCTAGTCTTGGATTACATACACGGAACTCAGTTCCTAAGGACGGTTCCAATGAAACAACCCGCCATGTACTCCTACACAGCCTTTCACCGATACCTTTACCAAATCAGGTTCAACACACAACCTTTGCTTATCGAACACATTCTCACAATTCTGTTCATCTCCCAGATGACAGACCATACACAACTCTAAGCATAGCATGCATAGCAGGATAAGGCACATCATGGCTCAAGCAACTACCAGGTATGCTAGGTTGCAAGGTTCGGCTATTTACTGTGACAAGGATAGGTCATGCAAAGGAAGTGGGTTCAACTAATGTGGCAAAAGCACTTGAAGCATTTGATCCTAATGCAATAAGTAAGTGTAGGAGCAAGAACATGGGATTTATCGGGATGATCAAAATGGTTGCTTGCCTTGTTGCTCAGAGGAGTGACAATATCCTTCAGACGGATATTCGGTGGAATCCGGGGGAGCGGAGCCTACCGAAAGGAATGACAACAATCAATAACAAACATATGCAATTAAGATGATGCATGAGCATGGCATGAGAATGCAAGATGGTATACTAATATAACTAGCATGTATTAGGTTTGAAGTTGATTTGAATCAAATTCAAATATCACTTCAAACGAGGTATTCTCGGATACCATTTTAATTGATTCGACCTGATGCTCAGATCAACTTGCTTTTAACATGCATGGGATGGCATGTTAGGTTGCTGGTTTGTAATTAGAACAGTGTTTGATCATGTCATTCATAGTGAAATTTGAATATTTGCCAAATTCTATTTATAAAGTATTTATAGGAATTAACTTATTCATTAATCTGCATGTTAGGGTTCTGTAACATTTTCAAACATGTTTGAAAATGACATATTCAGATTCCTTGAATTTTTCTGATACTTTTTCATATATAAATTATTTTCATTGGAGTTACAAATTAATTTCTATGAATTTTTGAAGTTTTAAACATTTCTGGAATTATTTTTATATTGGAAAACCCTTTTATTGCGTCAGCCTAACATCAGCAGGTCAACTAACCTGTTCAGGTCAAACCTGACCAATGGGACCCACTGGTCAGTGTCTCTAGTCAGTTTTAGATTAGGATTAATCTTAATTAGTTAATTAATCTCACTGGACCCACATGTCAGTGACTTATCAAATTAATTAAATTTATTTTCTTTAATCCTAAACTCCCACAGTCTGGCCCCACACGTCAGTGGCTCAGGCCAGCTGAGATCCACCGGCGGCGAGGTCGTCCTTGCCGGCTGGGAGCCTCCGGCGAGCACCAATACGTCGGAGGGGCTCGGAAACGGCGCTCAAGGGGCCAAACTCGGTGCGGAGAGCACCAGAGGAACGACACTTCTCCCGTGGGTTCATTTTTGCACTTAGGTGGGGCTGATTTGGCCGGAGATGACGCTGACGACGAGCTTGGCGGCGGCCAAGGTTCGGGCGTCATCGGGGTCATCGATATAGAGGGAGCTACGCACGGGACTCAGCTCCTACGTCATCTACGCGACGGCCTGAAGCTGCTGGTGGCCTCACAAGGACGAGCTGATCACCGGAGGGCTACCGGCGACGAGCTCCCGCGGCAGATCTCGTCGGGCTCCGATGGAAGTAGGCCTAGAGGAGGGGATCGACGGGGAGATCTTAGGGGAAAGATGCGCAAGCTCACGAGGAGTGCAGTGGTGGCGCTAGCTTGCTCGGGGACGGCCTGGAGAGGAAGAACGCTCGCGACGAACTTCGGTGACCCGAGGAAGAAGACGACTGCGTCTCGTCGTTTCACTGCGTCTCGGCTTCGGGCTCGTGGCTAGAAAGCTTCAGGGAGTTGCGGCGGACCTATTGCGCGGCTCAGGAGGGAGAAGGGTAGGCTAGAACGACGGCGAGCTCGAGCTCTGCTCGGGCTCCAATGGCGGCAGAAAGAAACAAGGAAGAGGGGGAGAATGAGCACGGGGATGGATAGCGACGAGCTCGGGGAGGTTATCCCCGTGCTTGCCAGCGTGAAGCGTCGTCCAAGCAGGCGCACAGGTGCGTGGCCGCGCCGGAGTACGCCGCGGCCACCTCCTGCTGCCCACTGGCGGGGGAGGAAGACGACAGGAAGAAGATGGGCCGGGCCAGATGAGCGTGAGGTAAGATTTTCTCATTTTCTTTGTGTTTTGTTTCTGTTTTAATATTTCATTGATTTTCTATTTATTTCAACTCCCAAATAGTTTGTAAAAACTATGTTGAACACCCGAGAATATTTGTTGGAATATTTCCAACCATTCCTAAAGTTTTCAACAATTTTGAAAGCTTAAAGTTGCTGATTTCAAATTTAAAACTTGAAACCAGTAGCTTTTGCATTTATTTAAAATGCCAAGAGTATAAAATAAGTGGTTTCCTTTATTGATTATTTGTTTCCAAGAATTATCAGAAAGATTGAACTTTTCTTGAGGCCATTTTGGCTTCATTGATTTTAACTAGTTTGGAATTTCCTTTAATTTGAGAAGTGGCTAGGGTTTTAGAATTTTCCTTCACCACTTGCTTTGTTCTTGTTGAAAATTTCCTAGATGCAATGCAAAGAAAACATGAGCACAAAGCTATCTTTCTTAAGGTGTCAGGGATGTGACAGTTTTACACCTTTTTCATATTACCATATCAATGTCATTAACTCGCAGTTTCTCTATGTGTGCTACATGATGGTTTTGATTACCATTCATTGAATGCATATTATTTTTGTACTAGTCTTATGACCCATGCAAATTACCATCACTATTTATTCAGCTCTCAAACAAATATAAGTGAAGAATTGGAGCAAATTATTTCTATAAAATCTGCACGCCACCAAGCTCGAAAAGATATAATTGAAGTACTAGAGCAACTGCCAAGCTCAAAAGATATAAGTGAAGCACATAGAGTATTCTAGCAAATAATAATGAAGGTGAGTCTCTCTATAATAGGTGTGTACAAAAAATGATGATTGTGAGAAACTGGAAGTAAAATAAAAAAAAAAGCAAACGACGCTCCAAGCAAAACACATATCATGTGATGAATAAAAATGTAGCTCCAAGTGACATACCGATGGTTTGAGACGAAAGAGGGGATGCCTTCTGGGGCATCCCCAAGCTTAGACGCTTGAGTCTTCCTTAGAATAATACTTGGGGTGCCTTGGGAATCCCTAAGCTTAGTCTCTTGCTACTCCTTATTCCATGGTCCATCGCGATCACACTCAAAACTTGAAAACTTCAATCACACAAAACTCAACAAAACTTTGTGAGATCCGTTAGTATAAGAAACATATTGCATACTTTAGGTACTGTTATAAATTGATTCTTAATTCATAATTGCATAATAGGTATTGTATTCTAACTTATCCATGACTTATATGCCCCCATATAATCCATAGCATCATCAAAACAAGCAAACTATGCGGGCAAAACAGAATCTGTTTAAAACAGAACAGTCTATAGCAATATTTAAATATCCCATACTTATGTAACTATAGAAATTATGAAAAATTAGGATAACATGGATAATTTGTACATAAATACTATGTAAAATTTTCAAGAATTTATCACGCTCCAGTAGAGAACTAAAAATTCTGCACTAGAGATGAAAGTTTCTATTTTTGCACAACATAATCATACTCATCAAATAAGTTATCCCAAAGGCTTTACTTGACACAAACACTAATTAAAACATAAAAACATAATCATTACAGACGCAATAATCATGTCAACACAAAATAACAGAAAGTAAAAATGAAAATTAAGATAATTATTGGGTTTTCTCCCAACAAGCGCTATTGTTTTATGCCCCTAGCTAGGCATAATACATAGTTTCAAGTGTTGTCATCTTTGACACTCAACCCATAAGTGGATCTCATGGCTTATTCATAAGGTGGTTTAATTCTATTTCTAGTAAAGTGTTCCATCCCTTTCTTTGATGGGAATTGGAACCTTATGTTTCCCTCCTTCATGTCTATAATTGCACCTATAGTTCGTAAGAATGGCCTTCCAAGTATTATGGGACAAGAAGGATTGCAATCAATATCAAGCACAATGAAATCTACAGGCACATAATTTTTATTTGCAATAACAATAACATCATTAATTCTACCTGACATTTTCTTGATGGTAGAATATGCAAGATGCAAGTTTAGGGAACACGCTTCAATATTGGTGAGACCAAGCACATCACATAAAGTTTTTGGTATGGTTGAAACACTAGCACCAAGATCACACAAAGCATAGCATTCATATTTATTTATCTTTATTTTGATAGTAGGTTCCCACTCGTCATGCAATTTTCTAGGAATAGAAACTTCAAGTTCAAGTTCCTCATCATAAGCTTTCATCATAGCTTCTACTACATGTTCGGTAAAATCTATGTTTTGTTCATAAGCATTGGGTGAGATAATAATGGATTGTAGCAAGGAAATACATTCTACTATGTAGCATTTATCGTAATTAAAGTCCTTATAATCCAAGATAGTGGGCACATCACTAGCTAAAGTTTTGACATCTCCAAACCCGCTTTTTCAGTCTTAGCATCAAAATTACCACCCTCCAAGCAAACGGGGCGCTCCTCAACTAGAGTTGAGTTATCTCCAGTCCCTTTATCATTTATATTTAGAGAGTTAAACAAAGATTCAATAGGAGAAACACCAATCATTTTAATATCTTCATCAATATTCGCAACAGGGAAAGATTCTGGTTTAGCGCCATCCTATTTACTAGAGTAGTTTGCTTGTCGGAAAATTTTCCTAGTAATTCTTCAGCGTGAGCAACTTGTGATTGGAGATTAGATACTTCCTTATTGACTTCATCGAGTTGTTTACTAATAAAATGTTGTCCTTTAATTTCAGAATCAAAGAATTTATTGTGCTCATATTGTGTAGTCATGAAAGTTTTCATAGAATTTTCTATTTCGACCATCTTTGGTAGTAAGAGATATTGTAAAATCTATCTTGAGCATTGTTGAGGAACTCGTTAACTGGTAGCTGCTCGGTTGGCTAGCGAGTAGGGGATTAATAGGCTAACCGACAAGTTAAACGGTCATTTAATCAGTTAATCAGACGGTTTATCAATTAATCGGCTACTCGGTGACCCAATGAGTAGGGATTAATCGGAAAGTTAACTGGTTAATCAGACGAATTCTTGAATAGGGATCTTGAGACATGGTGACCGAACAAGCAAATCAACAAGCAAGACAAGTAAACTAGCAAGCGACGAAGTAAACTAGCAGGAAGAAAAGGTAAATATTTTTGTATTTTTAATTTTTATGTGACAAACTAAATATAATAGCAAATAAAAAGAATAACAAGTGAATGAAAATTTGTGAGCAGCTTCTTGATAGTTGGTGATGGTATTCCCTCGCAACGGCGCCAGAAATCCTTCCTCATGACTGTGATCTACGTTGGGTTTTCCGTGAAGAGGCACGAGTTATTGCAGCATAATGCGCGTAAGTATTTCCCTCAGTTATGAAACAAAGGTTTATCAAACCAATAGGAATACCAATCCTCAACCCTCTTCAACGAACGCATACAAAGAAACAAACAGCTTGCACCCAACGCGGGCAAGAGGGTTGTCAATCCCCTTGATCTCGTTATTTGCAAGCAAATGAGGTGTGTGGATAATTGTTTATAATTTTAAATTGCAAAATAAAATAAAATACAAATAATGGAAGCAAGGTAATAGTAGCGTTTGTAAATATATAAGTGAATAGACCCGGGGGCCGTAGTGTTCCCTAGTGGCATCTCTCATGGCAAAGGCATATGGTGGGTAAACAAATTACTCTTGGGCAATTGATAGAAGAGAGAACAATTATGTGATTTTCACGGCAATGATCATGCGTATATATGCATCACGTCCATAAGCAAATAGGCCGACTCCTGCCTACACCTATTACTATTACTCCACTTCAAGAGCGCTTCTATGCTTGCCTCTCTACGAATTAAGTAAAAACAAAGTAATGCTTGGAGAACAATGACATGATGTAGAAAAAGTAAAGTCAATTAATATGAATAAACCCCATCGTTTTATCCTTAGTAGCAGCATACAAATACGCATCTTGTCCCCTTCTGTCACTGGGATATAGAAATTCGCCAGGTTGAACCTACTACAACGCACCATTCCCACTGAAGAAATATTAATCTAGTTGGCCAAACTATCTCAATAGATCAGAGAGCATTACGAAGCTATGATGATCATGCAATTAAGAATCATAATAATCAGAGGTGACTCAAATACTTTTCATGAATAATCTGAACGTAAACCAACAATTCATCGGATCCCAACAAACAAACCATACATAGTTATTACGTCGGATAGATCAAAGCGAAGATGCGATGAACATGGTATTGAACATCATAAGAGAGAGATTGCCATTTAGGTACTGAATACGGACCCGTAGGTTTGTGGTGAACTACTCACACATCAAGGTGAGGGAAGCAAGGTTGATGTAGAGGCCCTCTGTGATTGATCTCCCCTCCGCAGATTGCCGGAATGGAGGTTTAGATGGCCTCCCATCAGGACAGAGACTTGCGGCGGCGGAAAAAGTGTTTTGGGAGTGCTCTTTGGGATTTTGGAATATTTGTGAATTTATAGGCGAGAGAGGGACGTCAGGAGGCATCTAGGGGGGGGGGCACAAGCCATCAGGGCGCGACCAAGCCCTGTGCCGCGCCCTGTTGGCTTGTGCCTCCCTCATGGGACCTCTCGTCCACTTCTGATGCTTGCATGTCTTCATATAGTCGAGAAAAAATCATATTAAAGTTTCATGGCATTTGGACTTCGTTTGGTAGGGTAAACCTGCAAAGCAAAAAACATGCAGAAAACAGGAAATCGCACTGGGTCAATAGGTTAGTTCTCAAAAATATTATAAATTGGTATATAAATGCCCAAAAAGTATCCTAGAATGATAATATATCAGCAAGGAACAATAAAAATTTATAGATATGTTGGAGACATATCAGTATGACTAGCATAGTAAATGATATTAAGCTGGTTACCTTCTTGCTGTCCTACCACAATACTTACTGCATTGTCACCACTTCAAAAGGTTTGTCCCAATCCGTTTGTATGATAGTGGGTGCATTTAGCAGTGCATATTTGAGTTCCTCAAAAGAAATCCTGCACTCCTCACTGAATACAAAGGGAACATCTTTCTGCAAAAGGTCAGTTAGAGGCTTTGAAATATTGGTTTTTTATGAAGCGTCTATAGAAGACAGCATGCCCAAGAAAACTCCTTGTTCCTTTTACATATCTTGGATAAGGGAGTTTCTCTATTGAATATATTTTTGCTTTATCCACCTCGATACCTTTTCCAGATGTTTTATATCCTAATACAATACTTCATTAACCATGAAATGGCATTTCTCCGAGTTCAGAAGAAGGTTAGCATCTTCTCATCTCTACAAAACTTTATCAAGGTTGTAAAGGAAATCATCAAAAGAAGTCCCATATATAGAAAAAAACGTCCATGAAAACTTCCTTGTTTTGTTCATCAAAATCATCAAAAATAGTATTCATGCATCTCTGAAAAGTAGCAGGTGCATGATACGTGTCCAACGTATCTATAATTTTTAATTGTTCCATGCTAATATATTATCATTCTAGAATACTTTTAGGGTATTTACTTACCATTTTATATTATTTTACAGATTGACCCAGTGCCTAGTGCCACTTGCTGTTTTCTGTGTGTTTTTCACTTTTCAGGTTTTCATACCAAACGAAGTCCAATTGCCGTGCAACTTTTTGGTGATTTTTTATGGACCAAAAGAAGACCAACCAACATGAGAAGAAAGCTTGAGGCCGAGGGTCCCACGAGCCATCAGGGCGCAGCCTGGGGGCACTACTGGAATCAGAGATTTTGCCGTCTGCCTAGTCTTTGCCGTCTGCTAGCTGACGGCAAAGACACTCTTTGCCATCAGCTTCAGCAAAACTGATGGCAAAGAACTGGCTGATGGGAAAGAAGGTCTTTGCCAGCAGTCAACTCTTTGCCGTCTGCCGTAGACGGCAAAGAAGGGGCCAGCAGACGGCAAAGAAGCTCATCTGGCCGGGGGAACCTTAGGTCAAACTACTCCCCTCTTTGCCGTTTGCTGGCTGACGGCAAAGATGCGAGAGGCACACGACAAAGAGTATAGACCCCTTTGCCGTGTGCCAGCAGACGACAAAGGTCCTGAATCTAGTAACGGCTGTCCCGCCCCCACCGCGGCCCTCTCTCTCTCTCAAACGGCCAATCCCTCTCTCTCTCCTCCCCCGACGCCCAACGCCGCCACCACTGTCGCCCGGCCACCCCGGCGCCGCCCCAGTGCCCCTGGTGCCGCCCCGAAGCCCCACAACCCCCCCGGCGCCCCCTGGTGCCGCCCCTGAAGCCCCACCGCCGGCGCCCCGTGGTGCCCCTCGTGCGCCCCCGCTGCCCCACCCCCGGCGCCCCTAGTGCCGCCCCCGCAGCCCCACCGCGGGCGCCGCCGGCCCAGCCACTGCCCCGCAGGCCTCGGCGCCGCCCCTGCAGCCCCACTGCCGGTAAGCCCATTCACCCCGCCCCCTTGATTTTTTATTTTTTGGTATTTAGTTTTTTGGAATTAGATTATAACTACCGGCATGATTTTTTATTGTTGTTGTAGTAGTTGTTCTTGTTATTGTAGTTGTTGTTGTTATTGTAGTTGTTGTGGCATATATAGTTTAGTTGGTAGGTTAGTTAATTAGTAGTTTTAGTGGTATTTTAGTTAGTTGGTAGATTTAGTTAGTTAATTAGTAGATTTAGTAGGTAGTTTAATGGTAGATTTTGTTTTGTTATTTAGTGGTAGCTAGATTATTTTTTAGTTACTTGGTGGTAGATTCTGTTTTTGTTATTTTTTTGCTGTTTAGTGCTATCTAGGTTTAGCGATAGGTTTAGTTAGCTTCGTTAGTTAGGTTAGTTAGTTAGTTAGCTTAATAGAAATAATAGGAAGAAGAAGAAGAGGAGGAGGAGGAGAAGATGAGAAGAGGAGGAGGAGGAGAAGAAGAAGAAGAAGAAGAAGAAGAGGAGGAGGAGAAGAGGAGAAGAGGAGGAGGAGGAGAAGAAGAAGAAGAAGAAGAGGAGGAGGAGGAGGAGAAGAGGAGAAGAGGAGGAGGAGGATAAGAAGAAGAAGAATAAGAAGAGGAGGAGGAGGAGAAGACAAAAATAAGAAGGAGAAGAAGAAAAGAAGAAGAGATGAAGAAGAGAAGAAGAATACCTTCTCCTCCTTCTCCTTGCTTTAATTTCCGCATCAATGAGATAATTAGCCCATTTAGCTCCAAAATGCCATAATAACCTCAAAATGGCATAAGAACCTTGGTTAGCTCACGAATATTATATACTTAGCTTGTTTTCCTCTAAAATGACATAATTGGAATATTTGTGTTGATCGGGTGGATTTACATGTGATAGTTGTCTCGTCGCTGTGAGGTCTGCTGTGCGAAGTCCTGCCAGTGCGTTGTATGAGCTCCGCCCCTGCATTCGTGGGTCAATACAAATTTCATCTCCTCCCCGCCCCTTCATTTACTGTGGCTCGGTTTCCGTATGAAACTTTCTAGATTTAGGTAATTCAATTAATTTATCAGTATGCGTGACCAGTATGCGTCTCCCGTTCGAAAGGGCGACATCTATAAATATGCATGTCTTTGCATATTTATAACCGCCATCCTTTCGAATTGTCCAACATTATCCATGGACAGCCCGAATATGTGTAAATTGGGTTCGTTTTCCTGTATGCTGTGCTCTGGATCCGATGCGGAATTTCGTTAGTGCCTCCCCCTTGTTCTCCGGATGCACATCCTCTTTGTTTATTGCGGAGACGTGTATCAGGAGAACAACGGCGAGGTGCTGCCGAAATTTTGCGTTGGATCCGGAGCAGAGCATGGGAAAACGAACCCAATCTACACATACTCGGGTGGGATTAGGACCTATCTTTACCTATTAGCGTGTAGGTTGCCTGGACGTAATAAAAATGGCGAACCTGATTAACCGATGAATATAAATGCTAAATTATATATATATATATATTTCTTCTGTCTTTAGTAGCTATGCAAGATGAGTGATCGTGCGTGGATGTATACCGGTCACCCTAGTCAGAAAGAGATGACGAAAGAATGGTTTTTAAAAACAAAGGAATTTGTGAAAGCCGCATTCGCAAATGGCCAGGAAAGAAACTATTGCCCCTGTCCTGGATGCGACAACTATAAAAAGACGACAGAGGCTGTAATGATTAAACCCCTGCAGAGGAGGGGTTTTAAGCCTAATTATACGGTGTGGACATTTCATGGTGAGTCTATACAACGCACAAGAGCTGAGGTGGTCTGTCGTCGCACGGACGAGCATGGTACTGGGATCGAAGACATGGTGCAAGACTTTGATGATGCTCGGGATTCGGAAGATGAGATGGAGGAATCTGCAAAGGCCTTTTATGAAATGTTGGAGTCTTCAAAATGTCCTCTCCATGAGCACACTGAGCTCTGTCAGCTGGATGCAATTGCACAAGTAATGGCTCTGAAGGCTCAGTTCAACTTGGGAAGAGAATGCTACGACGCGATGATGACACTATTTGGACGTTTCCTACCCAAAGGCCATGTCATGCCTGCAAACCTGTACCAGTCGGACAAAATACTTCGTGTACTTAAGATGCTCTATGAGAAGATAGATGCATGTGAGAAAGGATGTGTCTTATTTAGGAAGGAGTATGCACACTTGGACTATTGTCCCAATTGCGAGTCTTGCAGGTATCTTGTGGTAGACAACGGTATGGGTGAGAAGAGGCAGACCAAAATCGCAGTTAGTGTTCTTCGGTATATGCCAATCGTACCAAGACTTCAACGTCTTTTCATGGTCGAAGAGACAACCAGACAGATGACATGGCACAAATTGTGCAAAAGAACCGAACTAGATGCGGATGGGAATAAGATGATGGTACACACATCGGATGGGGAAGCGTGGAAAAATTTCGATGGATTGCATCAGGATAAAGCGGCAGATCCTAGGAATCCTCGAGTCTGCGCTGCCACGGATGGTTTTAATCCCTTCGGCATGACGGCAACCCAATACAGTTGTTGGCCTGTATTTTTCATTCCATTCAATCTCCCCCCCAGGCAGATTATGCAAAGAAAGAACATATTTCTGACATTGATAATTCCAGGGCCCAATTATTCAGGGAAGAATATGAATGTGTACCTACAACCGCTTAAGGATGAATTGGAAGAAGCCTCAGAAAATGGGGTCAAGACATACGATGCCGCTAGAAAAGAAAACTTCAAAATGCATGTGTGGTACATGTACTCTATGCATGACTTGCCAGCGTATGCGCTATTCTCTGGATGGTGTGTGCATGGAAGGTTCCCGTGCCCCCAATGCAAGGCAGCTCTTCAGTTTCATTGGTTGCAGGAGGGTCGGAAGTATTCTTGCTTTGACTTGCATAGACAGTTCCTGGATCCTGACCATCAGTTCAGAAAAGACAAGAAGAACCTTACCAAAGGTAAAGTTGTCAAAAACTTGGCACCACCTGCGTTCACAGGCCAACAGATCCTGGATCAGTTAAACGCCCTCGAGCCTGATCCAGAGCGTCCAGGGTATTTCAAGGGGTATAATTCAAAGCATGCCTGGACTCACAAGCCATGCTTCTGGGATCTGCCTTACTTCAAAGACCTCCTTCTTCCACACAATATCGACATGATGCACACTGAAAATAATATCGGAGAGGCTATTTTTGGTACATTGTTCGACATAGATGGGAAGACAAAGGATAATATTAAGGCTAGAGTCGATCAAGAGACACTATGTCATAGACCGTTACAAAACATGCGAGAAGGCAAAGGAAAGCAGAAGTGGTCGAAGCCAAAGGCCTGGTTCAATCTTGGAAGGCCAGCTATGAGGGAAATTATCTTGTGGGTCAAAATGCACTTGATGTTCCCCGATGGGTATGCAGCGAATCTAAAGAGGGGAGCGAGTCTTGAAAAATTAAAAATCTTTCGTCTCAAGAGTCATGATTGGCACATATGGCTAGAGCGGGTAATGCCGGTGATGTTACGTGGCTTTATTCCTGAGGATGAATGGCTAGTACTGGCGGAGCTGAGCTATTTCTTCTGTGTTCTTTGTGCGAAAGAATTGTCGCCTGGCGTGGTAGAATACAGGGAGGAGTTTGCACCGGAGTTGTTGTGCAAGTTAGAGAAGATCTTTCCACCGGGCTTCTTTAATCCAATGCAGCATTTGATTTTACATCTACCGACCGAGGCAAGATTGGGTGGGCCCGTGCAAGATCGTTGGTGCTATGCAACTGAGAGGATGCAGAAGACCCTTCGAGCTAAATGTAAAAATAAGCGTAGAATTGAAGCATCGATTGCTGAGGCATTCATTACTGAGGAGGTGGCAAACTTTGTGACAGCACACTACGAAGCCAAAAATCATCATTTGCATAATACGAAGCCTCGGCACAATGATGGAGACCCTAAAAAAGGTGGGTCCAACCTCAGCCTATTCAAAGGGAAGCTCGCACCAGCCGGTGCTTCGAAACCAATAACGTTGGATATCGAAGAATGGCGGAACATTTCGTTGTATATCTTCAACAACCTAACAGAAGTGCGGCCATACATCGAGTGAGTTCTCGGCACATTTTCCCGTAACTTCTAATTCATTTGAACTGCTCTTATTTCCGGATATTTCAAACAGCCGTTACGTCGTCAAATTCTCGGATGGAGCGGTGATCAAAAATGATTCCGTCGAAGAGTATGAGCTTCTGTCAAAGACAGGAGGCGGTTATCCCGGTTTCATCTCTTGGTTCAAACAAACGGTAATTATCAATAATGGACCATTTCATTCTTGGTCTAACTTGCGGCTAATGCAACAACCGTTTCGTATTAAACTTGTAGGCTAATTCAGAGTCTATGGACGCCGAATTGAGACAAGTCGCTAATGGTTTTGACTATAAGGTCCGTTCATTTGAGAAATACAACATCAACGGGTATCTCTTTCGTACCTTTGGCAAAGAGCTATCTATGCCCGACCGGAAATCTACAAATTGTGGTGTCTCTGCTATCGGCGAAGGTGTTATCGAGTATTATGGAAGAGTTGAAGCAATTTATGAACTTCAATTCTATGGTGAAAACCCACCGAACGTTGTAGTCTTCAAATGTTATTGGTTCCAGCCGAAAAAGACTAGAAGGACTCATGAACATATAGGACTAGTCGAAATCAATCCAAACACCCATTTAGATGTTCCCGATGTCTATATTACGGCTCAACAGGCGACCCAAGTTTTCTATCTACCGTGGGCATGCCAAACGGATAAGAATCTGGAAGGTTGGTATGTTGTTTATGAAGTGCCGCCACATGTCAGACCACCTCTCCCAAATGAATAGGATTATGAACCTCACATTAACCCAGACACATATGATGGAGAATTCTTCCAAGAAGCACGTCTTTCCAAGAAACATTTCAAGAACCGCCGTGCTTAATCCAAGAACATGGAAGTACACAGCGACAATGAATCCGACTCCAGCCCTGAGCCGGAACCAGAAGACCTGGAACTCGTAGAGGTTACTAATGCGGATGACCTGTCAATGCTTCAACGATTAAAGGAAGGCCTTTCACAACTTCACGCCGTTGAACCCGATGAGCACGTCATTCATGAAGACATGCGTGATAGTGATGATGATGATGCATTTATTGATGATGATTATTAGTTTGTAAGATTCACAACTTAAATTATATATATTTTAATCTTTATTATTCATGTACATATTATTATTCATGTTAGTCATTCAATTTTGTTATGTTGTACTAATTTCTTTTAATCTTTATCATGGCAGGTGTTGAAAGATGGTGGGCGCGGGTCCAGAGCGCTCGACGGGTTCTTCCCAGGCGCCCTGCACGAGGGGTGGTACTTCCCTTCCACCCCTATCTCTCCGTAGAGCCTTGGCAGACAGTCTTTCGACACCAGCCGTGGTTCTTCTTCGTCGGCGGCATTGCCCACTGGGAGAGGTGCTGGTCGGGTAGGGAGGAAGGGGAAGGGTACAGGGAGAGGTGGTGGCCGCGGAAGATCCAGGAGGACTGTTGAGCCGTCCTCGCCACCACCACCAGCTCATTCACCCGAGCATAGGACTAGTATGGTCGACCCGTTTGCGGAGGAGGCTACGGGGACTCCGGTCCACGAGCCTGGTGTTCACGGGCATTCGTCCCATGAGACTCCGGTCCAGGAGCAGCCTCGGGTCGAGGTGAATTCGGCCTAGGAGCAGCCGGAGGAGATTATGGTTCCGGAGGCTTCACCTGACGTGGAGAGGCCCGGATGGGAGCCTTGGCCGGATCGTACCTAGTTGCCGGATTGGACCGAGGGTCCGGGTGGCTCAGGGGGCGGGGATGGCGGGGATGAGCTTACGGATAGTGAGGGCGATGTGCAGGTGGACGGGGCCACCGTGTACAAGCGTGGTAGTACACGTCTCCCGGTCGCCCCGGCTACCCGCGAGCAGAGGCCGGTGATTAAACCTGAAGGAGATAGGTAAGTACATTTACCCTTTTTTTAGCTTTTGCCTTCAAGTTTGTTCAAATATCTAATGCACTAACCTTATCATACTGCAGGGGATGGGTACACCCTCTTGGAGTCCGCAGGCCGAACTCCGTCCTTGGTGTGCTTTGCCGGACAAATTTCCCGGGGTTTGTCACGTTGCCTGTTGAGAGTCAGGTTCCTACACTAGGATTTACCTGGGAGCACTACGAGGCTGCGCAGGCCCCGCCGGAGGAGATTATAGATGGTGTCTTGTGCCACACGAGGGCCGAGATGGTGATCAAGAGCTTTTGGGTAAATTATCGTTTTACAGAATCTAAAATTAACAATATACCTAATTATTGTACTAATCGGTGTTTTCACGTTTCATTGTAGACTTTCTATAGGTGTGAGGATGGATATGAGGAGGAGGCAGCCAGGGTTCTCGAGGTCGAGTGTAGGCGGTTACTACAGAACTTGCGCCACGAGGCTCGGCCGCAGGCTATTCGAGATTACTACGCCACGCGTGGTATTAAGAAGGAGAAGAAGGATTGCCGCGGAAAGTTTCCGAAGAAGGAGCAATACATGAAGGTAATTACCTATTCTTAAGTCCTTCTACGTAGTTTTCTTGATTTCATTAATAGGCGTAGCGCTGAAAATTCTTTCTAATAACTTATAGGTGCCCCCGAGATGGTGTGCGGATAAGAAGGATTGTTGGGAGGCGTTGGTTGATGAGTGGTGCACAGGCAGCTGGCGAGCCGTCCACGAGAATGCGAAGGATCGGCGTAGCCAAATGGTTGGTGTGCCACACCATCAAGGCAGCGCCAACTTACTTCAGTTTGGACGAAACTGGGTATGTGATTTGCTTCATGATTCATGCAATTCATTCTTGATGCTAATATTTTGTTCCTCTCTTTTAGGCGCATCACAATAAGACTGAGATGCCACACTTGTACGACCTTTATGGCATGGCCCATACTGCCTCGTACAAGAAGGCGAAGGCATTCTCTGAGTCTGACCTGGATGATCCCAGTAACTTCACCAACATATCATCCCACCAGAAGCTCGTGGCATACAGGGACGCGGGGAAGGCTACGAAAGGGGATGACTTTAACCCTAGCCAGGAACCTTTGGATCCAGAGCTGGTGATGATATCTGGTGGCGGGAGGCCCCATGGCTCGATAGCCATTGGATATGGGATAATACGTTGTCCACTCACTCTTCCGGAGATCAAGGCGCGCCAGTCGTGCAGATGCCCTGAGATAACGCCTCGTCCACGGCCAGTCAAACTTGCCATCGATGTTAGTTGTACGGACTAAGAACACTTTCATCCATTTCATTATGTGTGTCACCATAGATCATTACTGTGGTAACGAGGAATGGTTTTTCAGGCTGCTCTTCAGAAAGAGAGAGCGGCAAACCAGGCTGCTCTTGAGAAAGAGAGATTGGCAAGCCAGGCTGCTCTTCAGGCTGCTCTTGATGAGAGGGACCAAACTACTTCACGATTACTTAAGGAGGAGAGGGCCCGGAATGAGGCGGGTCAACGAGCCCTGTACGAGCTTTTTGTGGTATGTTTTTCTCACATTAGCCAAATCATGTGTGTAATGTCTGTTTCAATACTAACTAATACGACCCACTCTTCAGGGTCTGTGCGAGAAGAGCGGTCAAGTCCCTCCGCCGATGCCCGTCTTCTCTTCGATTGGCACGGTGAGTTTCATTATAAACTAGTATTAATAATTGAGTGTCATCATGCTAACTGAGACATTGCAAAATATCTTTTCTGCAGAATAACTCCCGAGCGGCATCGCACGACCCTTCTCCAGGGCAACCGTCTCCAAACGAAGCCGGCGCAAGCAACCGTGGTGTTTATCCTCCTTGATGACCACTACGGTAAGTTTCTCCTCCAAACTTAGCTTGTTTTCCTCTAAAATGAGATAATTAGCCCATTTAGCTCCAAGAAGACATAATTAGGTAATTTAGCTCCAACAAGAGGAGAAGAAATAGGAAAAATGAAAAGAAAGAAGAAGAAGAAGAAGAGAAGAAGGAGAAGGAGGAGAAGGAGGAGGAGGAGGAGGAGGAGGAGGAGAAGGAGGAGAAGGCCAAGGACCTTCTAGTCCTTCTCCTCCTCCTCCTTCTCCTCCTTGATTTCTTATTCTTCTCCTCCTCCTCCTCTTCTTCTCCTCTTTCATATTATCCTTGCTTTAATTTCCCCAACAATGACATAATTAGTCCATTTAGCTCCAAAATACCATAATAAGCTCAAAATGGCATAAGAACCTTGGTTAGCTCATTAATATTATATACTTAGCTTGTTTTCCTCTAAAATGGGATAATTAGCCCATTTAGCTCAAAAAAGACATAATTAGGTAATTTAGCTCCAACAAGAGGAGAAGAGGAGAATAAATATGCAAAATGAAAAGAAAGAAGAAGAAGAAGAAGAAGAGAAGAAGGAGAAGGAGGTGGTGGAGGAGGAGGAGGAGAAGGCCAAGGACCTTCTATCCTTCTCCTCCTCCTTCTCCTCCTCCTCCTCCTTCTTCTTGATTTCTTCTTCTTCTCCTCCTCCTTCTCTTTCTTCTCCTCTTTCATATTATCCTTGCTTTAATTAACCCAACAATGACATAATTAGCCCATTTAGCTCCAAAATACCATAATAAGCTCAAAATGGCACAAGAACCTTGGTTAGCTCATGAATATTATATACTTAGCTTGTTTTCCTCTAAAATGACATAACTGGAACATTTAGCTCAAAAAAGACATAATTAGGTAATTTAGCTCCAACAAGAGGAGAAGAGGAGAAGAAATAGGCAAAATGAAAAGATAGAAGAAGAAGAAGAGAAGAAGAAGAAGAGAAGAAGGAGAAGGAGGAGGAGGAGGAGGAGGAGGAGAAGGAGGAGAAGGCCAAGGACCTTCTAGTCCTTCTCCTCCTCCTCCTTCTCCTCCTTCTCCTCCTTCTTCTTGATTTCTTATTCTTCTCCTCCTCCTCCTCTTTCTTCTCCTCTTTCATATTATCCTTGCTTTAATTAACCCAACAATGACATAATTAGTCCATTTAGCTCCAAAATACCATAATAAGCTCAAAATGGCATAAGAACCTTGGTTAGCTCATTAATATTATATACTTAGCTTGTTTTCCTCTAAAATGACATAATTAGCCCATTTAACTCAAAAAAGACATAATTAGGTAATTTAGCTCCAACAAGAGGAGAAGAGGAGAAGAAATAGGCAAAATGAAAAGAAAGAAGAAGAAGAAGAAGAAGAGAAGAAGGAGAAGGAGGAGGAGGAGAAGGCCAAGGACCTTCTATCCTTCTCCTCCTCCTCCTCCTTCTTCTTGATTTCTTCTTCTTCTCCTCCTCCTCCTCCTCTTTCTTCTCCTCTTTCATATTATCCTTGCTTTAATTAACCCAACAATGACATAATTAGCCCATTTAGCTCCAAAATACCATAATAAGCTCAAAATGGCATAATAACCTTGGTTAGCTCATGAATATTATATACTTAGCTTGTTTTCCTCTAAAATGACATAATTAGCCCATTTAGCTCAAAAAGAATGAGAAGGAAGAAGAAGAAGAAGAAGAGAAGAAGAAGAGAAGGAGAAGGAGAAGAAGAAGGAGGAGGAGGAGAAGAAGAGAAGAAGAAGGAGAAGGAGGAGAAGAAGGAGAAGGATCCCTCCTTCTTCGCCTTCTTCTTCTCTCCTTCTTCTCCTCCTTCTTCTCCTTCTTCTTCTCTTCTTTTTTCTTCTTCTCCTCCTCCTCCTCCTTGTCCTTCCCCTTCCCCTCCTCCTCCTCCTCCTCCTCCTCCTCCTTCTTGTTTTTCTTCTCCTTGTTCTCTTCTTGCTTCTTCTCTTTCTTCTTCAATTTAGCTTATTTGTCATATATATGTTGTTGTGCTTCTTCTGACTTTCTTATTCCCATTTTGCAGATTGGATGTACTACATGCATGGAAGCTGGCGTTGGAGTGCTTTAGTTTCCGTTTTTATTTGAGTTGATGAACAATGTGGAACTATATGTATATGTATATATGGATGAACAATATATGTGCAACTATATGTATGTATATATGGATGAAACTTTGTATGTGTTCGTTCTTTTGATATATGGGATGTACGTTGATGAACAAATGGCATTGATGAGCTTTATATGTATATCATATATGTGTTGTGACCTATTTATGATATATGTGCTATGAATTATATGTATATGTGCTGTGAAATAGAAAAAATAAATAAAAATGTGATAATATAGGCTCTTTGTCGTCTGCCAGCTGATGGCAAAGGCCTTTGCCATCAGCTGACCGACGGCAAAGGTGCCACGTGGTGCCCAGCTGTGCAACCTGGGCAGTAGCAGCTGGCCATATAGTCTCTTTGCCGTCTGCTTCCTGGGGGGCAGACGGCAAAGAAGAGGGCACAGAGGAGGAGGCAGACGGCAAAGAGTGGAGAGAGGGGGGAGGGGAGGACCCGGCAGACGGCAAAGATGGACGTGGAGGCAGACGTCAAAGATGGAGGGGGGAGGGGAGGGGAGGAGAAGGCAGACGGCAAAGATTGATGGGGAGGCAGACGACAAAGATTGACGGGGAGGCAGACGACAAAGGCTCCGTTAACCCCTAACGGAGGCAACGCGTGTCGGCTGCCGTCTCAAGAGTTTTGCCGACAGCTCCCGAGGAAAGCTGACGGCAAAGAGCTTTTCCGTTCGCCTTCCGCGGGCAGACGGCAAAGAAGGTCCTATGCCGTCGTAGGCTGATGCAGAAATTTTGCCGGCCGTGACAATCTTTGCCGTCTGTGGTATTGTCTTTGCCGTCAGGGATATTGTCTTTGCCGTCTGTGATGGCAGGTGGCAAAGAAGGTGATTCCTGTAGTGGGGTGCCCTGATAGCTTGTGCCTCCCGCGTGATCCTCTCGACTTTGTTCTGTGGCCTATAAATTCTCATCTAGCCTTAAAACACCAGAGGGAGTCCCGAAACACTTTTTACGCCGCCACAAGTCTCAATTCCGATGGGAGGCCCTCTGGAGCTCCGTTCTGGCACCCTGTTGGAGGGGGGATTGATCACGGATGGCCTGTTCATCAACCTTGCTGCCCTCGTGATGATGTGTGAGTAGTTCACCACAGACTACGGGTACATGGTATTACCTAGATGGCAATCTCTCTCTATTTTGATCTTCAATACAATGATCATCGCATTTTCACTTTGATCCACATGATGTAATTCACTTTTGTGCGGTGCGTTTGTTGGGATCCGATGAATTTTGGGTTTATGTTCAGATTATTCATGATAAGTATTTGAGTCTTCACTGAATACTTATATGATTATTATGTGCATGATTATGATAGCTTCATAATTCTCTCTGATCTATTGAAATAGTTTGGCCAACTAGATTGCTATTTCTCCGGTGAGAGAGGTGCATTGTAGTTGGTTCAACCTGGCGAATTTCTATATCCGAATGATAGAAGGGGACAAGATGCGTCTTTGTGATGCTTCTACTAAGGATAAAATGACAGAGTTTATTCATATTTCTTGAGTTTACTTTGTCTACATCCTGTCATCTTACTCCATGCATTACTTCTTTCGTCATGAACTTATACATAGAGAGGCAAGCATAGAAGCACTCTTAAAGTGAAGTAATAGTAATAGGTGTAGGAAGGAGTCGACCTATTTATTTATGGACGTGATGCCTATATACACATGATCATTGTCGTGAATATCACATAACTATCCACTTTTCTATCAATTTCCCAACAGTAATTTGTTTACCCAAGGTATGCTATTTTTCATGAGAGATGCCACTAGGGAAAGCTATGGCTCCCGGGTCTATTCACAAATATCGATAAAACCTTCAATACCTTGGTGCCATTTATTTTTTTCTTTTTATTTTGATATCTAAAATTATCTACCCACCTCACTTGCTTGCAAATAACAAGACAAGAGGATTGACAACCCTCTTGCCCGCGTTGGGTGCAAGTTGTTTGTTCTTTTGTGTGCAACCGTTAAAGACGGTTGTGGTTGTTATACCTATTGGTTTGATAAACTTTGGTTTCATAATTTAGGGAAATACTTACCCACTTTGTGATGTGATAACCCGTTTCTGTTCACGGAAAACCCAACGCACATCACGAGTATCGGGAAGGATTTGTAGCGCCATTGCCGACACAAAATTTCATCCACTTGTTCCTATTTTTTTTTGGTATATTTATTTTGTCTCATAAAAATAAAAATACAAAAATACTTACTTTTTCTTGTTTTGCTAGTCACTAGATTACATATTCGCTCTCTAGTTTGGTTGTTTTGCTTGTTACTTTGCTTGCTCGGTCACCATGTCTCAAGATACTACTAAGTTGTGTGACTTCTCAAATATTAATAATAATGATTTTTTTAGTAGTCCTATACCACCCGCACTAGTGCATATGCCTTTGATATTAATGCTGCATTGGTGTGTCTTGTCATCAAAGAGCATTTTTCGAGAAGTGCTAATGAGCATCCCGCTTCACATCTTAATACCTTTGTTGAGCTTTGTTATATGCAAAATAAAAATTACATGGATAATGATATTTTGAAATTAAAATTGCTTCCTTTTTCATTAAGAGAAAAAGCTAAAGCTTGGTGTCATATTTACCTTGTAATAGTATTGGAACATGGGATAAGTGTAAAGATGCTTTTATTGCCAAGTATTTTCCTCATGGTAAAATCATCTCCCTTAGAAATCAAATAATGAATTTCAAACAGCAAGATCATGAACATGTTTCAAAAGCTTGGGAGAGGATGAAATTAATGATAAGAAATTGTCCAACACATGGCTTAAACTTGTGGATGATTATCCAAAATTTCTATGCTGGACTAAACTTTGTGTCTAGAAATCTTCTAGATTCTACTGCACGTGGTACCTTCATGGAGGTGACTTTAGGAGAGGCCACCAAACTTGTGGACAACATCAGGACCAACTATTTTCAATGGCATACCGAAAGAGCTCCAACTGGTAAGAAGGTAAATTATGTTGAGGGAATCACTACTTTGAGTGAAAAAGTCGATGCCCATATGAATTTGGTTGCTAACAAAAATACTCAAGTTGATCCTAATGATATGCCTTTGTCTACCGTGATTGAGCAAAATAATGATGCTATTGATGTGAACTTTGTCTCATGAAATAATTTCAGCAACAATGCTTATAGGGGTAATTTCAATGCTAGGCCATATCCCAGTAATAATCCCAATGGTTATGGAAATTCTTATGGTAATTCTTATGGAAACTCATCTATAAATCCCAATAGAATACCATCTGATCTTGAGAACACAATAAAATAATTCATTATTTCTCAAAAGGTTTTCAATACTATGGTAGAAGAAAAATTGCATGTTGTTGATTCTTTGGCTAAAAAGATGGATAGGATTGCTCTTGATGTAGAAACTCTAAAAAAATCTTTGCATCCTAAGCATTATTTTAATGAGACTATTAAATCTATCCAAGTTTCTATTAATGAAAGTAAGTAGAGGACCGCTAAGTTAAAAGCTAAGCAGGAATGCCTAGAAAAAGCTTTTCCACCCGGTTTTTACCGAAATCATGATGAAGATCTTAAAATTATTGATACTTCTCGTGTTGAATGTTTGTTTACTTATCTGTATGTTAATTATAAATGGACTAGATATGAGTCAACTCTAGTAAAGGAGTGTCCAGTTTGCTTGGAGGGTGATGATTTTAATGCTAAAACAGAAAAAGTGGGTTTGGAGAGGTCAAAACTTTAACTAGTGATGTGCCCACTATTTTGGATTACGAGGACTTTTATGATAATAATTTCTCTTCAGTAGAATGTATTTCCTTGCTGCAATCCATTATTAGTTCACCTAATGCTTATGAACAGAACAATGCTTTTACTAAACATATATTGGAAGCTATGGTGAAAGCTTATGATAAGAAACTTGAGATTAAAGTTTCTATCTCTAGAAAGTTGCATGATGAGTGGGAACCTACTACAAAAATTAATATAAATAAATATGAATTCAACAATTTGTGTGACCTTGGTGCTAGTGTTTCAACTATACCTGAAACTTTATGTGTTGTGCTTGGTCTCACTAATATTGAAGAATGTTCCCTAAACTTGCATCTTGCGGATCCTACCATCAACAAACGCTTGGGTAGAATAAATGATGTGATGATAATTGAAAATAAAAATTATTTGCTTGCAGATTTAATTCTTCTTGATATTGATTGCAACCCTACTTGTCCAATTATACTTGGGAGACCATTGCTACGAACTATACGTGCAATCATTGACATGAAAGAGGGAAATATAAGGTTCCAATTTCCATGAAAGAAAGGAATGGAACACTTACCTAGAAAGAGAATTAATCCACCATATGAATCAATCATGAGAGCCACTTATGGGTTGAGTGTCAAAGATGACAACACTTGAAACTATGCAATATGCCTAGCTAGGGGCGTAAAACAATAGCGCTTGTTGGGAGGCAACGCAATAGTTATCTTTAATTTTTGCTTTTTATTTCTGTTGATTTGTGATAATATGATTATTGTCTCTGTAATGATTGTGTTTTTATATTTTAGTTAGTGTTTGTGCCATGTAAAGCCTTTGGGATGATTTGCATGATGAGTAGAATTGATACGCTGCAAAAACAGAAACTTTGACGTCCAGTGCAGACTTTCTTTTATTTTACTGGAACGTCTTTTTAATATTATTATTTTACATAGTATTTATATAAAGATTCCTCAGGTTGTCGTAATTTTTTAGAATGTTTGGATTTATAGAAGTATAGGTTCATTACAGATTACTATGAACTATTCCGTTTCAGTCAAATTCCGCTTTTGCATGTGTAGTTTGCTTATTTTGATGATGCTATGGATTGTATCAGGGAGGGGGGGTGGTATAAGACATGGAGGAGTTAATATACATTATACTATGCTAAAATACAATAAGAATCAATTTGTTATAGCACCTGAAAGTATTTTATATATTTCTTATACTTACGGATCTCACTAAGTTTTGTTGAGTTTTGTGTGATTGAAGTTTTAAAGTTTTGTGTATTGTCCCGATGGACAAAGGATTGAGGAGTAGCAAATGACAAATCTTGGGGATACCCAAGGCACCCCCAATGTAATATTCTAGGAAGACTAAAGTGTTTAAGCTTGGGGATGCCCCGGAAGGCATCCCCTCTTTTCGTCTCAATCTATCGGTATGTTACTTGGAGCTATTTTTTTATTCATCACATGATATGAGTTTTGTTTGGAGCGTCAGATGCTTTTGTTTGCTTTTAGTTTCAATTTTCCACAATCATTGTTTGATGGACGGACCTATTTTAGAGAGATACCACATTGTCACAATTTGTTAGAATACTCTTTGTGATTCACTATATCTTTTGAGCTTAGGAGTTGCTCTAGTACTTCACTTATATCTTTTTGAGCATGATGTCATGTAGATTTTATAGAAATATTATGCTCTCATTCTTTACTTATATATTTTTTAGATCTGGACAAATAGTGGTGGTAACTTGCATGGGCCATAAGACTAGATAAAAAATAATGAGTATCCAATGAGTGATGATAAAAACCATCACGTAGCACATACAAAGAAATTATGGGTTAACGATATTGATGTGCTAATATGAAAAAGGTGTGAGTCCATTATTATTAATTCCAATAGGTGTCGATATTAAGAGATGTTAAACTTCTCGGTCATATAAAAAATTAGAAGGGCATGGAGATGATGTTTGAGCATTTCTATTCATCGTTGAAATCATTGTGTTGTTTTGAGTCAAAGTCACGTGATGGTTAATTGATACGTCTCCAACGTATCTATAATTTTTGATGGTTTCATGCTATTATGTTGTCAAACTTTGGATGTTTTGTATGCCTTTTATATCTTTTTTGGGACTAACTTATTACCTGAGTGTCAAGTGCCAGTTCCTGTTTTTTCCGTGTTTTTGACCCCTTTCAGAGGAGGAATTTAAACGGAGTCCAAACAGAAAGAAACTTCCAAAAAGATTTTTTCCGAAACAGAAGAAGATCGGGAAGCTTGAGAACCAAGGCAGGGGGCCACCAGGGACCCCACAAGCCCCCTAGCCGTGGCCATGGGGCGCGCCTCCCAGGCTTGTGTGCTCCCTGGGCCTCCTCCGCCCTAGGTCTTCCGCCTATATAATCCCTAAAATCCTAGAAAAAATCAGGATATCATCGAAAGTACTTTTCCGCCGCCCCAAGCTTCTGTCTCCGCAAGATACCATCTGGGGCACGTTCTGGTGCCCTGCCGGAGGGGGGGTTCGGATACGGAGGGCTTCTTCATCAACATCATGACCTCTCCGATGATGCGTGAGTAGTTCACCATAGACCTACAGGTCCATAACTAGTAGCTAGATGGCTTCTTCTCTCCCTTGGATCTTCAATACAAAGTTCTCCATGATCTTCATGGAGATCTATCCGATGTAACATTCTTTTGCGGTGTGTTTGTCGAGATCCGATGAATTGTGGATTTATGATCAGATTATCTATGAATCTTATTTGAGTTTCTTCTGATCTCTTATATGCATGATTTCATATCCTTGTAATTCTCTTTGAGTTGTGGGTTTTGTTTGGCCAGCTTGATCTATGATTATTGCAATGGGAGAAGTGCTTGGTTTTGGGTTCATACCGTGCGGTGACCTCACCCACTGACAGAAGGGGTAGCGAGGCACGCATCATGTTGTTGCCATCAAGGGTAAAAAGACGGGGTTTTCATCATTGGTTTGAGATTATCCCTCTACATCATGTCATCTTGCTTAAGGCGTTACTCTGTTCGTCATGAACTCAATACACTAGATGCATGCTGGATAGCGGTCGATGTGTGGAGTAATAGTAGTAGATGCAGAAAGTATCGGTCTACTTGTCTCAGACGGGATGCGTATATGTATGATCATTGCCTTAGATATCGTCATGACTTTGCGCAGTTCTATCAATTGCTCGACAGTAATTTGTTCACCCACTGTAATACTTGCTATTTTGAGAGAAGCCTCTAGTGAATACTATGGCCCCCGGGTCTACTTCACACCATATTTTCAGCCTTACTCTTCTACTTCGTTGCACTTTCCGCCTTCAGTTATCACTTTGCAATCAAACTTGAAGGGATTTACAACCCCTTTAGAGCGTTGGGTGCAAGATCTTTTGTGTTTGTGCAGGTACTCTGGACTTGACGAGATTCTCCTACTGGATTGATACCTTGGTTCTCAAACCATGGGAAATACTTACTGCTCCTGTGCTGCATCGCCCTTTCCTCTTCAAGGGAGAAACCAACGCAAGCTCAAGAGACGACATAAGATTTCTGTCGCTGTAGCATTAATTCGTACCAACCCTCTGATACATCCCAAACGTATCTATAATTTCTGCTTGTTCCATGATCTTTTGGGTGACATTGTTATATGTTTTGCTACACTTTCATATCATTTTAAACATATTTGGACTAACCTACTAACTCAGTGCACCCAGTACCAGTTTTCGTCTGCTGATGTCTATTTTGCAGGGGCTTTTACCCAATTTTCAGAAGCCCGAAAAATTCTAGAAAAAAAATATAAAAAATCAGCAAAACAAAAGCTTCTGGATCACCGAAGATGGACCAGAGGGGGCTAGGGGCTGCCCAGGCGACCTGCTGGCGCGGCCAGGCCCTAGGCCACGCCAAGAGGCCGCCTAGGTGGGCCCCACCTCCTCCAATGCCCTCCTTTAGCCTATATTTAGAGTCCCGAGAGGAAACCCTTCCAGAACTTCTGGAATCGCGAATTTCTCCATCGTTCCGCCGCAGCAGCGCTTCCGATATCGGGAGCATCACGAGACCTCTTCCCGGCACCATGCCGGAGGGAGGATTGACCTCCGAGAGCTTCTCCACCACCATGGACGCTTCCCGGACGTGCCATGAGTAGTCCTCCTTGGACCATGAGTCCATGACCAGTAGCTATGTGATGTCTTCTCTTCAATCTTGTGCTTCAATGGTTAGTCCTTGTGAGCTGCCCTACATGATCAAGGCATCTATGTAATTCTCTTGCTATTGCTATGCTCGGTTTGTTGGGATCCGATGGATTATGAGATTATGTTCAGATTGTTATGAGTTATATATTTGATTATCCTTTTATGTTATGTTCCTTAGTGATTCATGCATGTTCTCCATTGCTATTTATTGCTTTGGCCGAGTAGTAGATTGTAACTCCAAGAGGGAGCGTTATGCATTATTGTGGGTTCATGCCCTTCGATGTCTAGCTTGAGTGACAGAAACATGAGACTAGGGGATGTTCTTGTTGCCATCACGGAGAAAACAACGGTGCTTGTGACCACGGTTGCAAGGATTGTTTACCTTACGCATAGTTCGTTAATGCAGTTGTCTGTTGCTTTGAGTTTACACTTTGGGTGGGGCTCGCAACTTAATACCGGCGAGATTTTCTGGATAGATATCTCAAGGTGGATGATTAGTAAGTATATGCTAATGAATAAACGGTCTACTTGTCTTGGCGTACTGCCCATTACTATTGAACCTCTAACTATCAAGTAGCATAATTAGCATAGCGGTGCGATCAAAATTCTGTCAATTGCCCAACTGCGATTTATTTACCCAAGCATAATTGTTTTTCGTCTTTTGGGAGACATACATCACTAGTGAACATCATGTGACTCCGGTCCATATCACCATCATTGTTTACACCTCCATTATTTACCGCTTTCATTTAGTTTTCCGTTGCAATCACTATTACTTTCCCGCTTGTGTTTTGATCCTTTGCAAACTACAAGGCCGGAGAGATTGACAACCTCTCTGTACTCGTTGGGAGCAAAGTTATTTGTTGTGTGTGCATGTCCACGTTTTCTGCTAGCGCGAGGGTGGAAGACACCTACTTGTTGATCCTCGGAGTCCTTCTGGTTTGATAAACCTTACATTCTCCATGTAAGGGAAATCTACTGCTGACTACATCTCCACCTTCCACTTGGGGTAACCAACGAGGGGCGAGAAGTATATCCATCAACTCGTCATCACCCTCTCCCTCGGGGCATGCTAGTAGTACTTTGATTTGTGATAAAACTATTAAAACTTTGTGACCGGTATATGAGTTCTTCATTACTAATGTGACACCATGGACATATGCACTCTCACCTCCTCATATTTGCTAGCCTCTTTAGTACCGTGCATCGCCCGTTCTCACCTTGAGGATCGGTGCAACTTTTGCCGGTGCATGCAAACCCCGTGAGATGACATGCTATGTTGCACATAAACCTTTTTATATCCTCCTCAAAACATCCACCATATCTACCTATCATAGAATTTCCATAGCTATTCTGAGATATATTGCCATGCAAATGCCATCGTCATTTCACATGACTAGTTCATTCATCATCATATTGCTTTCCATGATTATATAGAGCTGACATAGTAATTGTGGCAACACCACCATTCATCATGTTGTTGATACATTCATGCTAGATCATTGCACATCCTAGTACACTGCCAAAGGCATTCATATTGGAGTCATGTCGCTTCATAGTTCATCATATCGAGTTGTCAATGAGGTGTAAGTAAATAAAAGTGTTATGATCATCATTATTATAGCATTATCCCTATGAGGAAATAAAAATGGGGGAGGACAAATGGGCCCACCATAACAATATAAAAGAGAGAAGGGACTTTGCTACTATCCTTTACCACACTTGTGCATCAAAGTGGCACCTTGTTCTTCATGTAGAGAGTCTCATGTTACATCATTCATATGCTAGTGGGAATCACTTTTTCATAAACTTGGCTTGTATACCCCAATGATTGGGGTCCTTCAATGCCCAAGGTCTTCATGAGCAAGCAAGTTGGACGCACTCCCCACTTAGCTTCAATGGAGCTTTCATACACTTATAGCTCTTGTGCATCATTTGCATGGCAGTTCCAACTCCTCGCATCAATATTTATTGACGGGCATCTCCACATCTCGTTGGTATGCCGAGTTGATGTGAGACTATCTTCTCCACTTTTACCCCTTTGAAACCTACCACCATATTCTATCCACCTTTATGTTATGTCCAATGGTTCACGCTCTTGTATTGTGTGAAGAATTGAAAAAAATGATGCATATTTAAAAAGTACGATCCAATTGCCTCGCTTGGACACCGTGGTGCTTGACATTTGTATTAATGTGGTGAAGATGGAGCCGTGCCTTGCTAATATAATAAAGATGGATGGGGGGTTAAACAACTTTTGAGGATTGTATACTTTGAAAAATTAATATTTTGTTGCTTATTCCTATAAGTATTGGTGTGTTAATATGTGTTAATTCATTGTTTCTCAATGAGCATACATGCATAAAGTTATATCATGGATAGCATGTCACATCAAAATTTCTGTTTTTATCATTTACCTACTCGAGGATGAGCAGGAATTAAGCTTGGGGATGCTTGATATGTCACCAATCTATATCTATATCTATACTAATTAGAGACTCCCAACTAATTACCACGTTAATTAGAAAATAAGAGCCGCTCATCTTATGGTCCAACTAATCACTACCGTCGGATATTTAGGTGTTTCTAAAAAACAGAACCTTACGTTTTCCTAATAAAATTAGATTTGTACATCACCATCTCCTCCTTATTCCCACGAATAGGGCTTCACGTGAAGCTCTCCCCGTTACGTGTTCTCAAGTAGCCGACGGTCCATGTTGAAAAAAAGTAGCACATGGTCTAGGGTTTTGGATGTCCTTGCTTAGCCAGGGTCTAGGGTTTTGGAGGTCCCGAATTAACGCCATTTTATTATCCTGAGCGGCTGTACATTGCGATCTGCCGCGATGTCCTTGCTTAGTCAGGGTCTAGGGTTTTGGAGGTCCCGAATTAGCGTCATGTTATTATCCCGAGCGGCAGCACCTTGCGATCTGCCGCCACATCCTTCATCACTGGTGCGCGGAACCTTCTCCATATGGATTATGCATCCAACACTGCCTTCGACCTCCTAAATCGACAAGGGTAAGATATTTCTTCAAACTTGGTGATGCATTCTACAGATATTTTTTGGAACCCATTCAACCTTGTAATTAATGGATGTGTGCCTTCTAACACGGTGATGAATAGAATTAAGGGAAGCATCATGCATTGATGGATGTTTGGATCAGATTCTTCATATTCTTGCACTTAAGATGGCTAATGGCAGATAACTTGGTGCGTCAGGGATGGCCCTCGAATGGCTTATGTATGCTCTGCAACAGGGAGCCCGAGGACTGCAGGCATCTATTCGTCCACTGTCGCTACACACAGTTGTCCATAGTATGGGTATAGATGTGGCTGACCAACTGTAACTTCTCTACTCTGCTGGTGTTCACAACTATCGAAAGTTGGTGGAAAGGAATTTACCTCCCAAACATATGTGTCTGAATTTCAACAGTATCAATCGCCACCTTAGTCCGGGTTTGAAAGAAGTTTGGAGCAGACGCCAGTGGGATCAAGTAGGTCTTTTACTTAAATCAGGGGAGAAATCTAGCCATGGCAGGCAGCTGATGCATCACCGTTCTTGGGGCATAATTGTGCATGTTTTTTGTTCTGGTAGTTGGTGCGTGCATGCATCCTGAGCAAAGCTATCCTTCTGAGTTCCTAAGTCCATGAGAATTTGGGTTGTGAACTTTCTGTATTTCTTTCTCTGATGTAAAGTACTCAGCCGATCACGACATTCTGTTACATTCTGAACAATTTAGTCCACGGGAACGCCATTAAGCATTACAAACTCCGATTTGGCAAGAAAATCTTCATGTAGTTGTGTGAACATGGACATTTTGTTACAATGTGAATAGTTGAGTCCATGAAAACGGAATTAAGCATTACAAAATCTGATTTGGCAAGCAAGTCTTCATGTAGATGTGTAAAGAACAGGGAAATCATGACATGTACTTTGTATCTTCCTTTCCAGATCATTTTTGTTACTAATATTTTTATTTCCACATAGTTTATTCAAACGATCTTGGAGGGAAAGTTGGAACCTCAACCGTAAGCCATGCCTCCAAGCATAGAAGTTACGATGTTGCATCTTCTGCGTCACTACCACCAGCCTAAATAAGCTAATGTGCCTACCAGCGTACCGTCTTCGTATCTGGTTCCTGACCTGGCTCTTCGATTATTCAATCTGCATAGCCTCCTGATCAGGTTTGTGACAGGGTTGGCTCCTTAATTGTTTCCGGATTGCTAATTCATAGTTTCATTTGTTATCTCAACTCCCTACATGAGTTTACGGGAAATCTGTCATATGGTTTACAATCGACACAAGTTGAGGAGAGCTAATGCATGAGCCTAGAATTTCTTGCACATCATTAGTATAAGTCAATTACTTCAGAGTATACACATCTATCTGATTATGGGGTTTTTGATGTGTTTTACATGTTCATCAAATTACCGCCTTGCTGTAAGAACACTCAGGACTGCACCCCCCAAAAGAGTTGATTGATAATGGGTGCATGTTTTTGACGGAAGTGATATGCTTGAGGAACTTCAGTCTACAAGTTTTGCCTCTGGAGTTTGGGCACATGGTGGCTAATTCGTACAAAATTTATTTATCCATCTATATTTTTTCTATATTATATTCTTTGTTATTTCCTAGATACACATTCTGTAATCTTTAGAACCGGTGATGGATGAGTGAGTTCCTAATTGTTCATCAGTACTAATTTTTATGACATAGTGGAGTTTCTCAATTTCCGTTGGAGAGTTAATTGTGCTTAGAAAACATTTATTTGCCAGACTAGCAACATTCTGCAATAACATATACAAGTACTTAACGAAGTTATGATTTTTATATTTATATAAACTACGGGAACCCGCCATGCCAAAGCTATATATGATTCGTAGAATATTCAAAACATTCACGAAATAATTAACTAGATAAATTAATATTATATCTTACTGTGAAATTTCCATTGATTTCTTATTTTTGAGAGGTGGAAGTTCAAGTACAAGTAATAGTGTATATTAAAGTGCAAATTTGAAGTTAGTGTGCAACATATTTTGACCATTATGCATGAGATTTTCTTTATAATAATGGTTGATATATATGTAGATTTAAAAATTATCTTCTAAACATGCATACTAAAAATTTGTATTAAAATACCGATAATGGTGATTCCTTGCTTACTCGCCCCATCTAGTAATTTGTTGCATGTTTGGCTGATACTTTTACCATAGACAAATTAGGAAGACATATACTAGCATTTAGTTAGTAATAATGTTTATGAAATGATTTTTGTTCCGCAGAAGCCTATGTTTTGCCTTCCGTTCTATGTTGTTATGGTGTTTACCTTTTTGAATTTTTTTCAAGTACCGTTGTTCCCTCTAACATAAAATGGCAATCATTTAATAATTGTGTGCCGACAAAAAATGTTGAAGTTTCAGTGGCCGTGAGAGATGATGAAGCTACAGTTGTGATGGTGCAAATTAGGTGATTCAATATCAGATTTGTGTATATATTCTTCACCTCTATCATACTTTTCTCGAACAAAGTAATTATCCTCTAATAATTTTATTTCAAAAATATAGGATTCTCTTTGGGAAGTAATCAAATTTCAACCCCAATTTAGTTGATGTTTGGCGCATGTCTAAATGTATTCGTTTATATATAAATATATATATATATATATATATATATATATATATATATAAATAATTGAAAACCATAGTTTTTGTAGTTTTTCAAGCAAAGCTTGGCCTCGGAAACCATAGTTTCATAGTTTTCGCCAACTGGGCCCAACTTAACGGCACTGGTTGCTAGCACCAAATGAGGTAGTGTAAAGTGACCTTTTCGTGTGGACCAAATTGTTGAGGTGTCTCTAACCTGATCACAGTAACTCTATATAAAACAATATTGTACTCCCTCCGTAAAGAAATATAAGAGCGTTTTGATCACTAAAGTAGTAATCTAAGCACTCTTATATTTCTTTACTAAGGGAATATATCATACCTCAATGGATCGATGGTGTATAGGCGACAATGCCCAACTTCATCATATTTACCTAAGAAAAATAAATAGTTCATACATATTAATACTAGCCCCATAAAAACTATCTGTATAGACGATAGAGCCTCTACATACATGATAGGAAGGAACAATTGTTACAAGTCAAAAAAAAATCATGATCTACGATCAAAGCATGAGGTTACACAAGTCTTCGAAGTTGTATCAAATTCCCTTGCACAAGACACAATTTATTAAGGCCAACATAGATCAAAAGCCAGATTTAGGAACTATTTGTTTTTTATATATAATATTGACACACACACACAAAAAAAAAATCAATCCCATAATTCCTTTTTATGAACCATAGCGATGGTTTACTCGGCGCTACAATAATAAGGAATTTACTAATTATTGCCATGATGACATGTGACTCCATGATGTAGCTTTCTAAGAAGTATTATCATTCTGGGTGACGTGCTTCCAAGATAAATGTTTCCAAAATCATGTACAACAAGAGAGTTCATGTTCAGTACAACTTATCCAAGTTGAGGTGCATATATATACGTACAGTGATGCAATTTATATACTATGAGGAAGAAATTCAAGATGTTATGGAGTATGCCAAGAAAGATGAGTGCAAACGAATGCATGTACAAAGATGCACTTGAAGTATAAAAGCATTAGAAATCTGGAAGAAATAACAAAGCAGAAATAATAGATGAAACCAGTGTAGATAAAATGTGTGAAATAGGAATTAAGAATCAAATATGTTCCTTATACATAGTTAGAAGTATAACGTGTTAATCTTACAATGGTGGTGTTGTCAAAAAATCACTCGGTAAAAATACATTCGATTGTGAAGCATGCAAAAGTTAATAGGAACCCAAAATCATAATAAGTATTTATGAATATTCTTTTTGACTAGCCTGTGCGATTGCACGGGTTGACGACTAGTGTATCTATAATTTTTGATTGTTCCATGCTGATATATTATCATTCTAGAATACTTTTGGGGTATTTATTTACCATTTTACATTATGTTTGAGCACTAACCTATTGACCCAGTGTCCCGTGCCACTTGTTTTTTTCTGCGTGTTATCCACTTTTTAGGTTTTCCATACGAAACGAAGTCCAATTGCCCTGAAAATTTTTGGTGATTTTTTCTAGACTAAAATAAGACGAACGGGCATTGGAAGAAGCCTCGAGGACTCATGAGGGGCCCGCAAGCCATCAGGGCGCGACTTGGGGGGGGGCACCCTGATAGCTTGTGCCTCCCTCGTGGCCCTCCCTACTCCATTCTTTGGCTTATAAATTATTATCTACCCTAAAATCATCAGAGGGAGTCCTGAAACACTTTTTATGCTGCCGCAAGTCTCAGTTCCGACGAGAGGCCATCTGGAGCTCTGTTCCGGCACCCCGTCAGAGGGGGGATCAATCATGGAGGGCCTCTTCATCAACCTTGCTTCCCTCATGATGATGTGTGAGTACTTCACCACACACCTACGGGTCCATGGCAGTACCTTGATGGCAATCACCCTGTCTTTTGATCTTCAATACCATGATCATCACATCTTCGCTTTGATCCACATGATGTCATTCACTTTAGTGCGATGCATTTGTTGGGATCCGATGAATTGTGGGTATATGTTCAGATTATTCATGATAAATATTTGAGGCTTCTCTGAATACTTATATGATTATTATGTGCATGATTATGGTAGCTTTGTACTTCTCCCCAATCTATTGAAATAGTTTGGCCAACTAGATTGATATTTCTTGGGTGAGAGAGGTGTGTTGTTGTAGGTTCAACCTGGCAAATTTCTATATCCTAGTGATAGAAGGGGACAAGATGCGTCTTTATGTTGTTGATACTAAGGATATAACGATGGGGTTTATTCATATTGCTTGAGTTACTTTGTCTACATCATGTCATCTTACTACATGCATTACTTTCTTCGGCATGAACTTAATACATAGAGAGGCAAGCATAGAAGCGCTCTTGAAGTGAAGTTATAGTAATAGGTGCAGATAGGAGTAGGCCTATTTATTTATGGACGTGATTCCTATATACACATGATCGTTGTCGTGAATATCGCATAACTATCCGCTTTTCTATCAACTGCCCAACAATATTTTTTTACCTGCCGTATGCTATTTTTCATGAGAGATGCCACTAGGAAAGCTATGCCCCCGGGTCTATTCACAACATATTGATAAAACCTTCAATACCTTGCTGCCATTTATTTGTTTTCTTTTTTATTTTGCTATCTACAGTTATCTTGTCGGGACCCCGATCCTGAGTCATAAGAACCTAGCCTGTAACACATCACATCACTTTGCGGCCTCACGCACGGTAAACTCCACAGCTGCCACCTTACCTTGGCCGGGACCGTTTGCGTCTTTTGGCTCACGTATATGAATATGTTGCTAGCGTTCAAACGACAAAGAACCCGGGTCGACATGACTAGTTATAAACCTCAGCGGTACAACCGTACAGGGACAGGCATACATAACCCAGCAAAGCAGGTGTCGATCATCAGCGTGTGTAGACGAGTCGTAGCAAGCTACAAGGACTCCATACACCGCGTGACATTTACCCGAGGGGACAGACACAGCAACAAAGAAGGATACATGCCGGTCAATCAATGTGTTCCGAGCAGTAGCAAACTACCAAGGCTCGATGGAATCACAAAGAGGCATTTCCCTGTAAAGAGTACTACTAAAGGCAAACAACTAGGTGTCGAATCCCACACATATAATGCATTTCAAACATACACACATTATGCACGATATGTGTAGATACAACATAGCATCACAACATAACTCTATGACTCAAGCATTTATTAAAGACTCATAAGAGTCAACATAGTATGATATTACAAACAGGGGTCTCGTGACCCGACACTCAAGTCATACAAACGACAAGCGGAAGCAAATCATGTCTCGGTACAGACATCTACTAAAGTGGCTGGAAGAGCCTGAAAAGCTACTACGACCCTACCAAAGGAGCCAAACCTCTGTCTGGGATTCCCAAGCTATTCCGGTCAACATCGAACACATCGCGTAGAACCTTTTAATGAGTCTAAGTCTTCTCTGCAAAAACATAAATAAAGCAACCGTGAGTACAAAGGTACTCTGCAAGTCTTACATCAGAACTATCTACACATGCATCATGTTTCAGTGAAAGGATTGTGGGGTTTGATTGCAGCAAACCAGCTTTGACTCTTGGCTAACCTGTACTACGACTACAAGTTCTTTCTTTGAGGTGGGATAGCGCACACGAGTCCACATATTCACCAATGCAATACACCACTATGGATCCACTCTCGACTCCCTACGAGAAGGCCTTCCATAGCACTCACACTTATCTTCATGTTTTAGAGTATCCATTTAAATTGTCTATGTACCACGTAATGTTTCCAAGTAGTCCATATCCGAGGACACGGCTATTCGAACAGATTAAATCACCCTGCAGGGGTATACTTCTTCACACATGCTCCCACCACTTAGCACCATATGCACGTCATGCATCTCGGCAACCTTCAAGAGGAAGCACTCGCATGGGTGTCGGCCACGACTGTTAACCACACAAGACCCTAGTCCAGGTTTATCACCTATTTGAGACTCAACCCGCAAGGAAGTATGGCCGAGGTTTCCTCTAAGGCCGCAAACGATGCGCGCAGGGTTCCCAAGCCCACCATCCGGGTGCCACTTGGTACACCGTGCCACTGTGTATCTACCGTAGTGAAGCCTACCCCGTCGGGCAGAGCTAAACACGGCCGCCAACACTTTTCCTACAAACACCAGAAACTAATTGCAACTCTTGGACAGAGATCTAGGCGATTAATAAGACGAGAGGGTCAATTAAGTATCCCAATGTGTGGTAGTATCTTGTCTTGGATAACACACACATAACTCACTTCTTAAGGACGTTCCCAATGAGACAACCCACCATGTACTCCTACATGGCCTCTCATCGCTACCTTTACCAAATCAGATTCACACCTTTACTCTCACACTATAGGACATGAACATAATCATTCCGATTCATCATCCAGACGGATCAGACCCGACACGACTCTAAGCATAGCAGGCATTGTAAACAAGAATGGATGAGTAAGCACATCAAGGCTCAAGTAGTTGCTACTCATGCTAAATGGTTTCAACTATTTATTGTGACAAAATCAGGTCATGCAAAGGAATGGGTTCAACTACCGATAACATATACAGTTGAATCGTGTTTGTCCTAATGTAGTAAAAGAGAGCAGGAGCGAGGGAGTGGGTTTATTTCAACATGCTCAAGGGGGGTTTGCTTGCCTGACACGTCTGAAGATAGCAATGGGTCTTCATCAATGTCAACGACCACATCGTCGGAAACATCGTTTAGCGAGGGGGACAACACCGACAAACAAGAAAGAACAACAATTACTTCACGGAAATGCAACACTATGATGCATGCTCAAGACATGAAATGAAAGGTGGCAGGGCTAATGTGGCTTTCATTTCTTAACTTGAAGTTGGTTTGAATTAGGATTCAAACATCACGTCAAGCCGGGTATCTTTCCAAGTACCCTTATAATTGATTCGACCTGATGCTCATAACAAATTATTCCAACATGTATGGAGTTAGTATTTTGAGGTACTGATTTGCATTGACCAATGTTTGGTCATAACAATTGAAGTGGAAATCAAATAAGTATCAAATTCCATCTCCAAACTAATTATGAAATTTATCCTATTCACCATTTTGCCTATTTAGTGATGTTAACTTTTTCAAACGTGCATGAAAATGCCACAACCAGATTCCTTGGATTTTTCTGATACTTTTTCATATATAAGTTATTTTCATCCGAGTTATATTTTAATTTCTATGATTTTTACAAGTTTTAGGCATTTTCTGGAATTAATTAAAATCAGAAAAGGTTTATTGCGTCACTGCGACATCAGACTGGCGTCATCAGTCAACAACAGCCGTCCGAGGTCAAACCTGACCAGCGGGGTCCACTGGTCAGTGACCCAGGGCTTAATCCCGCGTTGACCCACCCTAATGGTGGTTTGACTCACCCGTGGGGCCCTATGTCAGCGTCTCTGGGGAGGGGGGTTAGTGGTTAATGGTTGGCCACGTCGACCCCCATCGGAAGGTGGTCATCGGAGACCATGGTCACGGCGGAGGACTCACCGAAGTTGGCCTAACCGCGGCTATAGGGGACTATTTGCGACGCGGTTCGCGGCTACGGGACGCTGGAGAAGCGCCCGTTCTGTTAGGGGGTAGCGAGAGGGCTAGGGTGGCCGGGAGATGTGCCAGCGACGAGCGTGCGCGGCGGTCGGAAGTCGGGCTCGACGGGGATGTGCTCTGGAGGGGGTTTTCGAGTGAGAGAGAGAGAGGGGAAAACATCAGGGGCTCACAAGGGATCCATTTGTGGCATCGGGGAGGTCGGAGAGACCCGGTGGCAGTAGATCGACGGCGGCGGATCCCGGTGGTCGGAGGAGGAAGCGACGGCGGTGAGGGTGATGCAGGGGCTTTTGCTCGATTCCGATGACCGGAAGGTGCGGCACGTCATGGATGAGAGGATGGGCAGCTCAGGGAGGCGCTTCTGTGGCCGGAGGGGCGTCGTCGACGGTGAGCTGGCTACGGCGTCAATGGCGACACGGGAGAGGGACAGACAGAGAGATGGGAAGAGACCAGGGAGGGGTGGATAAGGGAGAGGCGTGCACGGGGTACTCATCCCCGCCGTCTGCGTGGGCAAGCAGGAGGTGGCCAGGGGACGTGGCCGCGCTCGCCAGCGCGTCGGCACGCAGCTGCTTCTCCTCCTGGCAGGAGGAAGAAGACAGTCGTGCCCGTGGTGGGCTGGGCCTGCAGGGGCGACAGGTAAACGTTTCCTTTTTTTCTTCTATTCTTTTCTATTTTGTTATTTCTAACATTTGTTTTATTTGTTTTGGCTCCAACTAATTCAAAGAAAATAGGTAAACAACTCTGGGGTGTTATTTGGAATATTTCCAACCCCATGTGAAGTTTTCAACATTTTATAAAATTAGGAAGTATTTGAAATCAATTAATTAATTGATTTTAGTGGCTTTTGAGTTGAAAATAAAATGCCGAAAGTATTTTGAAAATATATATCACCCCTGATATTTTCTTTCCAACATTTATCAAAAATGATGGTCTTTTATGAAAACCATTTTGGTTCATTGATTTGTCACCACTTTTGAATTGTTTTTCATATAGAGTTGCTAGGGTTTTGTTTTGCAGATAGAGTCGTTAGGATTTTTCTCTTGTTGAACCTATTTGGATGTTGTTTGGTGTTAGAGTTTAGTCATCCCCATTTGTAGAACTTCCAAATTTCAATTAAATTGATTTGAATGCATTCATGAATGCTTACTGATGCAACTAACTACAATCTATATTCTAGGGCTGTGACATATCTACACACCTCACTTGCTTGTAAATAATAAGACAAGAGGATTGAGAACCCTCTTGCCCGCGTTGGGTGCAAGTTGTTTGTTCTTTTGTGAGCATCCGCTAAAGACGGTTGTGGTTGATATTCCTATTGGTTTGATAAACCTTGGTTTCATAAGTGAGGGAAATACTTACCCACTTTGTGCTGCGATAACCCGTTTCTCTTCACAGAAAACCCAACGCAGATCACGGGTATCAGTGCATTGCATAGGCCAAACGACATATGCATGTAAGAGTTTATACCGAAGGGACAAGTAAAAGTAGTTTTCCCTTGGTCCTGAGGATGCACCACTATATGTGAGAATCCCGAGTATTTGTCTAGCTAATAGAAGTGAGTATGCTTAGCTATTATTTCTAGCATTTGATAAATAAATGGTAGAGGCTAGTGATCTTTACACGAACCCTCGTTGATTCTCCTAAAATTAATGCACATTCTATACCCCACTACTGTTCTAGTGGGAATTAATTCATTGTGTTTATTAGGTACGATAGTAAATCCTCCATTTTTGGGTACACAATGAACATGGCTTACTCACTCACTCTCGAATATTCGTTATATAATATCTTCATCAAGGAGGAGAACTATTTTCTTACTTACAACTTCCATTATTTCTTGATTCATTATTCTCTCAAATTCACGAACGGGTTCCGATCCTTCTTCCATATATATGCGATGAGTACATATGTTATTCCCTTCAAGTCGCCCATTGAGTAGCCGGAGGACTTCCTATGCTTCCTTAATGTCTCCATTAGCCTTTATTTTTCTTCATCTGAAAGGTTAGCACTAATAATAACTGGATATTTATTTGTTTCATGAAGGAACTCATACCTTAAATCTTTTGGTAGAGGTTTTAATTCAGGAGGTGGGAGTTCCTCATCTCCCTTTTTCTTCGAGACTTCATATTTTTCACTATCAATCGCATCCTACAAGGATGCCTTGTTTAAATATTGGGAAAGTTCAGTCTTAACTCAGTCCTCTGGAATCTTTCCATAATTTGTTAGACTTCATTCTAGGTCATCTTAAGGGGTCCCAAAATAGATGGAAGTTAATTATTTAATAATATTTTCTTCTTGGTTGTCACGTTATCTTGGTTGGGGGCGATTCTTAAACCTTGAGGAATGAAATTCTCTTACCTCTTCCCCATACTTGAGAGAAACAACCTCCCTTTTGCAATCAATACTTGCACCTACATTGTGAAATAAAGGCCTTCCAAAAATGATAGGACAAAAATCATCCTCGGGGATTTCCGTTACAAAAAAGTCTAATTGGTAAGTGAAAGTCCCTAAAATAACATAAAAATCATGCATAATCCCATAAGGTTTCTTTAAGGTGCCATATGCTAATTTTATCTCCATTTCTATTGGTTGTAGATCACAATCATAACTTTCATCATGGAGTCTAGCATAAAGAGTGTAAGGTATTACATTAATAGAGGAACCCATATCACAAAGCCCAAAATAAGATGTACTACCAAATGAGCAGGGCACTACCGGTTTACCTGTGTTCGATGCTTTAATGCAACCTTTCAGAACAGAAGTTACCTCATTTCCATAGTTTTGATAGGCTTATCATTTATCCTCCGTTTCCTGGGATCCACCTGAATATTGCATATAGCCTTTTCTTCCTCCTGGTTATGCTCCCTTCTTAGGTACTCAAGTTGTGCCTTTATAACTGGAAAGGGGAGTTCTTGTATTAGTTCATAATCTTCTTCTATGGGAATCACCTATACTTCTATTTCCATGGTCTCCACTATTACCTCTTCCTCGGGGTCCTCATCCGTGTAGCACTCCCATTTTTCTTTGGAAGCTTCATATGCTCAGCATAGCTTTTAGCAAATCTCAAAACAACGTCAAGGTTAATATAAAGTTCATCACTTACTTGGTTAACACCTCCCGACTTAAGATAAGCCTTATGCAATCAAAATCTATCTCAACCTTACCCTCTTATTGATCATTGCAACCCAAGCTTCGTGATTAGCAAATTTAATGTTTAATGGTTCCTAAGCCTCGGGAACCAGACTCGTAATGAAGGAGCCTGCAAAAGATAAATCTAGCTCTTCCTTGGAATCAAATTGAAGTCCCCCATAGAAATATTTAATACAAACTATTCAGGGAGTTTATGGTGAGGGCAATTATTTAAAATATTCCTATACCTTTGATATGTATTTGCCATACTTTCCCTCGGTCTTTGTCATAAGTTCAAGATCCTTTGCCTAGCCTCATAGGAATTCATTTAAGGATATTACTCTGATAAGAAGGTTTCTGCGAGCTTATCCCAAGTATCAAAGGTGCGTGCAGTGTGAGACACTACCAATCTTTTGTTGTATCAACCAATGTGTGAGAAAATAATTAAAGTTTCATATCATCTTGGTTAAAAGCATTTAATTTGAATGTCCCACATATGTCATCAAAGAATTACAAATACTGATAAGGATGCTCACATGCCTTAGACTTAAACTTCTTATTGTGCAATAATTCCAGGGCACTAGGATTCACCTCATAAGCTATACTAATGGAGTAAGGACCCAATGTCATGACCATTTCCCGCATAGGTAGTCTAGTAAGATGCATGGTTGATAGATGATAGTTGTGTCCATACTCAGCCATGGATGCTTTAGGTCTACAAACAACTTAGTACACAAAATTCAAATGAAACTTAAGACAATGATCAAAAGCTCTCAGCTCCCCGAAAATGACGCAAGAAAAATCTTGATAGCCTGCAAGTGCACATGGTTTAGTTGTAGCCTTTTTGAAGTAAGAGTATCGATCGCACAGGGATCACATGAATCAATATTTTTCCTTTTGAATGAATTAAATTATATGTGTGCAAGTTGTCAGTAACCCAAAGCAGTAATAACAAAATGGGGATAGTTTGACAAGTGTAAAAGTAGGTAATAAAATGAAAGCAAGTAAGAACAAATGCAAATGAGACTTGAAATCAATAGGACTAAAGTGTTCCCGCAAGTCTGGAATCCCTCTCTAGTGTGTTTATATAGCGGCGCCTAAACACGATGATACATCAGATCCCTAAGCCACCTTGCATATTTCTTTTTTTGCCAAAGCCGGGACAAACACATACATACACTAGGGAGGCCCGTATCACATAAGCCTCCACTGTTATTCCCCACTTCGGTTATCAAATGGTGATTAAGGGGAAATAGGTATCCATGGATGTAGCCAACGTAGTCTCTATTTTACCCCTGCTACAACAATCCGCTACAAAGAGAGATGGGGAAGGTCACGCCACCAACCGCTACAGCGAGATGGTTTGCCGAAAGTAATAACCTTCTGTCTAAGATTGTCATACATTGGATGGTTGACTTCACCCAACATCAACAAGATCATTAACAGAAAGAGGCAAAGAGGATATGAAATCCTAATACCAAACGATCTATTACACACTAGGGTACCATATCCCCGAGAACTAAGGGCACTACTCACGCATTGTTACATCCCAAGAGCAACTTTCCAAATGTTGTAAACATTTCCATGTAACAAACCTTGTATGCCATGCCCAACATGTGATTGAATTAATAAAATTTGCTTCATGACATTCATTTGTGCATCATGGCATCCATTCCATTTTGTTGCATCATGATGTGTTGGAGTGTGAGTGTTGTGGTGATGTGCCTTGAAACTTGTGGCGAGATCTTGTTTAAGTCAACTTCAAATTATGTTCAACAAAACAACTATTCCTCTCTCTTATTTCTTTCTATTTTACAAAGTGTGCTTCCCTGCCATATTTTAATTTATAAACCTCTAAATATCCCCTAAAGGCCTCAAAATTTGAGCCATTTTCAGATTGTTTTGGTTGGATTCAAAAATGCCTCAAGTTTGAATTTAATTCAAACTTGATTTATTTTTCTATCTCTAAAAAATCAAACAATTTTTGCTAAATAAAGAATAAATCCAGGGCATCAAAACTATTTTTGTTTTAGTCAAAACCCTCTCCATTGGTCTGTGTCATGTTTTCCCTATATTATCCATTTGGGAAAATGGGGAAAAGAACACAAGCACAAAGAGAGTAGCGATGGCCCACCTAACCTTCACCCTTGCCCAACAGCCCCCATACTGCAGCCCACTTGACCCACCATCGACATTATATTCCTTCTCCTCTGTATGGTGCGCATCCGGGATGCCACATCAACATGTTCGTCGATTTGACAGTCATCCCACGTCCCTAGACCCTATAAAAGGTGTTCTAGCCTTAGCCCCGACATCCCTTGCTCCATTCCTTCCCTCGCCCTGGCCTCCCGTGCCCACACAGTCGCGCCGCAACCATGAACCATGCCTCCTACAAATTTCGCACACCCGTCGAGACAGCACGTCCTCCATGGTCGCTAGCTTGCTCGCCGGTGTCGAAGTCTTTTTCTCCGCCTTAGGGAAGAAGAAAGCCGAGCGCGTGGGCCTGGTTCTTATGGAGTCGAGCCATGTTCTATTCGAAAACTATGACCTAGCCTAGTGGTAGCGCTTCCCCTCTTCTTCCTAAGAGAACCAAGTTCAAATCCCCATCGGCACACTTTTTTTTTTGAGTTTTTGTCTCAATGACACCTAGGTCCCGTTGTCATTCCCTCAACCGTTCCTGCGTGGCCCCGGGCCCACCAGTCAACGTGATGGCTGGGTAGGGCCTAGGTGTGCCTAGTTTTTTCTTGTTTTATTTATTTATTTATTTATTTTATTAGTTATTGGATTTCTTTGTTTGTTAGAAAATATTAAAACTTGCATAATTATTTGTGACATATTTTCCTATAGTGGCATAAGCATATTATATATGATTTGGGGTAGAAAAATCTAAGGAATTTATCCGCTCCATTAGTTTTGTCATTTGAGTAAGTTTTAGTGCATGTTATTATTGTTGTGATGCCCTTTTGTTTATTTTGTGTGAATTAATTTATGCCCCTTTGAAATAATTGTTAACATGAGACATGAGCTTTGACATGTGTACTAGCCCATGGTATTTTTGTTTGCCATGAAAATCCATGTTTAGGTATTATTTTCTTGCTATCAACATGCTATGAAAGTGTTGCTATTTTGAGGGGCCAAAATAATTGTAAGTCTGAAACTATTATAATTTGTTGGTATGTTGCCATGTGAATTATCATTGATCTACAACTCCTTTGGTGTTGCCCCCGTGGAATATTTTGTAGAGGATGTCATGCTCTGTCATCTTGTGCCATTAGCTTGTATGTATAGGTTTTGCACCCTAGTTAATTCTGCTGTCAAACATATCAATCTGTTAAAACTGCTACTCCTTGCACCCTGTTATTTTCACTAAGTATGAGAAACATTTTATTTTAGGTTGCCACGTTGCGTTGATGCTAGCCATGTTTCTGTGCATATTTTGATGATGTCCTTGTTGAGTTATTTGTAGTGCATCAGGTCCACTACCATGTGGTAGATTTTCATGCCATGATAGGTCGTGTAGCATGTTGTTTTCTTGCTGTCAATATGCCTTCAAGTTAACACTGGTTGTGAAAAACTATTATTTTCACTAAGTCCATAAATGCTAAGTTGTATAGTCATGTTGTGAGCTTCCTACCATGTGATCCATGACTCTTTTGAGTGATTCCTTCTGATGACATGAAGTATATGTTACAAAATACTACCCCATTACTTGTTTGTGCATTTTAGATTCCTGTAGCTTGTGGTTTTGATGTGTGCAAAATGCCATGTTACTATTTTGGACAGATTGCATTGCTTAATTGTTTTGTACTTTTTGGGAGTTCTATGCACTTGTTATTCATGATATTTAGGTCCATTTAAACTATAATTTAATTTCAAATCTAGTGGAATACTTGGGATACCAATAAATTTCCCATAGCCTCTCTCGAACTCTGTTTTTTCACCATTTCCTTTTGTACCTTGTCGTGAGCGCCCTGAGAGATCCGTAACTCTGATGGCAATGTTCTTCATATGCATTTGCAGAATTTTCATGTGAAATATTCATTTTTGCCATATTCATGCATATCCAAATAATTAATCTTGAGGTTTTGTTCAGGATATTAAATAACTAAAGAATCGCATGAGAAAGATGACTAGTATAGGGTTGCCATGTTTTATTCACCGCATGATCATGCATCATAATTGTTTGAGCATTGTGCCTTGGTTGTGTGTTCATTGGATATTTTTATTTCTTATGAGTAGCATAGGGTGACGAGGATGAGTACGAGGAACCTGTTCAGAACGTTTTCGAAGAGCAAGAGTACTATCCCACTGAAGAAGCACAAGGCAAGATGATCACCACTCTTGATATGGTTTCTAGTTTTGTTATCCCTAGTTGTCTCATTTCTAACGTTATATCTCGGTGCCTACCACTTGAATGTCAAGCCTCCCAAAATACCATGAAAATATTCTAACCCCTCCACCTCCTAGCAAACCATTGTTTGTCTAAGTTACCGCTTGCTCAACCCTTCTTATAGCGTTGCCAGTTGCAGGTGCAGGTTGATCCGTGTGACAACATGGATATTTTGGGATATACCCTTACTATTGCTATTTAATTTAATGCACATATATACTTGGTAAATGGCAGAAGGCTTGGAATTTTTCTCAGTATTCTGATCCGTCTTTGATACCCTAGTTTCCGTTTACATGTGTAATGTTACATATTGAGCGCTCCTAACATTCTTGGGGTTGTTAGGGGGACCCCCTTGATAATTCATTTTGGGATAAAACTCTTCCGGCAAGGCCCAACATTGGTACTATATTTTCTTAACAACTTAATATAAATGCATAGGGCTTAGCCACCCCGTGGATAATTAATCAACCCCAGGGCCAGTGCTCCTCATGAGTGTTGGTCTAAACTAGAGTCGTGTGCGGGACCAACCCGAGGTAACTCGGGAGATTTCTATCAGGCCATTGTACGTTGTGCTCACTTGGTCGTGTTGTGATAATGCGATACGTGGCTCCTATCTGGTTCTTCGACACATCGGGTAGTCTTGCTAAATTTGTTTTACCTTTCTCAAATTTCTTGTGCACTTGGATTTCAAGGATACCTTGGGCTATCTCGAGGTTGAGGTTTTCCAACGCAGCTTGTGGCTAGTTTGTGATGGATGAGTTGGAGCGCCCCTGTAGGTTTGAATCTTTATGAAAGTCGTGCCCGTGGTTATGTGGCAACTTGGAAATTTGTTTAAAACCTTGTTATAGCAAACTTGAAGTAAACTCAACTAAAATATACCAACCATGTGCGTAACCGTGATTGTCTCTTTTCGAGGGAGTTCAGAAAGAGAACACGCTGGGGTTATGTTTGAATCATAAGTAGGTGTTCAAGTTCACTTCTTGATCATGTTAATGTCACGTCCGTCATGCATAGATTATCATCTTACTCTTGTACTCGTAAGTTAGCCACCGAATATATGCTTAGTGCTGCTGCAACCTCAACACTTAACCATGCCTAACCTAATAACTTAATTAGACTCAATATCTTGGTCAATGAAATTGTTGAGTCCCCATAGCTCATAGATTACTACAACACAACAAGTCCAGGTACAATAGAGGTTGATGCAGGTGATGCTTCCCAGCTCGAGTGGCAATTTGACGAGGAGCGCGGACGTATGTACATCACTTATCCAGACTAGTAGAGGGATCCTTGGTTGCCTTTTTGGGCATAGTGAGATGGACATCATTTTGTTTTGTCATTTGATTTTGTTTGTAGTCAGACCCTGCTTTGATGGATGTTTGAATGGATGATCGTGTGGATTATGTAATTTAGCATGTGGCGAGTGTAAGCCAACTCATATACTCATCTCCTCTATTACATGTATTGCAATGATGTTTATAATTGCAAAACGATGAGATGCGCTTTTATCCCTGTCAAGGCTTCATCGTGAATAAGGATAGTACCGCATCTTGGGTGTTACAAGTTGGTAATCAGAGCCATACCGACCATAGGGGCCCCTTGCTTGATCGAACTTGGCCGAGTTGAGTCTAGTTAAAACACCATTTTTAGACTAGTTATACTAGAGAGTAGGTTTCTTTTTACTCCTCCCCCCTTATCTGGTGAGGAATCGCGACATTGGAATTTTAATTCTACCCCTCTTCTCACTCAATTTTTTTAGGATCATGCAAGTATCTTGGAATCTGTATGTCGTTGATGTGACATAATTCTGTACTTGGTGCCTCGTGTTTCAAAGGAGTAAATCTCTGATGCGTCCATTTTGCATCATGTTTTGTTACTGTTATTTATAGTGCTTTTATGCATTTTATCACCTGGTGGAGTAATTCTAATGCCTTTTCTCTCATAATATGCAAGGTTTACATCAAGTGGGAGAATACTGACAGATGGAATCCTGGACCTGAAAAAGCTATGTCAGAGATACGTATTATGCACATCTCCAATTGAGCTGAAAATGTACGGAGATTTATTTTATAATAAATAAAAACACTGGAACTAAAAAGTGTCGAAGGGGGGCCACCAGGCTGCCACTAGACACGAGGGCCTCGCGCGACATGATTGTTGGAGAAAGTTGCATGGGAAACAAAAATTTTCCTACGCACATGAAGACCTATCATGGTGATGTCCATCTAAGAGAGGAGATTTGGATCTACGTACCCTTGTAGATCACACAACAGGAAGCGTTAAGAAACGCTGTTGATGTAGTGGAACGTCCTCACGTCCCTCGATCCGCCCCGCGAACCGTCCCATGAACCATCCCGCGATCAGTCTCACGGATCGTCCCGCGATCCGTCCCACGAACCGTATCGCGATCCGTTGCACGAACCGTCTTGCGATCCGTCTCACGATCCGTTTCGATCTAGTGCCGAACGGACGGCACCTCCATGTTCAGCACAGGAACAACTCGATGATGATCTCGGCCTTCTTCATCCAGCAAGCAAGACGGATAAGTAGATGAGTTCTCCGACAGCGTGACGATGCTCCAGTGGTGGTGAAGGATCTACTCCTGCAGGGCTCCGCCCGAGCTCCGCAGAAATACGATCTAGAGGTAAAACTATGGTGTCTAGATCTGAGTTGCACGTGGCAAAAGTTGTCTCAAATCAGCCCTAAATCACGAGTATATATAGGAGGGAGGGGGAGGGACTTGCCTTGAGGGCCAAGCCCTCAAGGTGCGCCGGCCAAGAGGAGGAGTAGGACTCCTACTCCAATCCTACTCAAAATAGGATTGGAAAGTGGAGTCCTGCTCTTCCTTCCCACCTCTCCTTTTTTTCTTTGGTTTTCACTTTATGGCGCCTAGGCCCTCTTGGGCTGTCTCACCAGCCCACTAAGGGCTGGTGCACCACCCCTCGGGCCATCGGGCTTCCCCCGGGTGGGTTGGCCCCCTGCCGGTGAACTTCCGGAACCCATTCGTCACTCCCGGTTAGGGATAGAAATTTTATCCATGGATCTGGATACCCGTGGATATCCGACCCGGTTGGGCAAGGGCATGGAGTGCATTACTGCCCATGGATCTGTGGATCTGGATACCCACGAATAGGTGGGTTGGGCATGGTTGTAATTTTTGCTCTATGGATGTCCAATGGATACCTGTATGACACATGGGATCTTATGGTATGGGATCTTATGGCAGTGACACTAAACTAAGCGAATGTTCAACCCCAAGTCACTCACAGTCACAGAAGGTCAAAGTATGACCCATGTTCCCTAATCCTTCACAAGTCCATCAACATAGTTATTAAACATAATCTTAGCTAATGAATGATGTCTAGTAAATTTGATCTTTGGGAAGGCTTCATGCTGATTTTTCTATGCCCATGGAGCTCCATGGGCATCTGGATATCTAATGGATTTGGGCATGTGCGCAATCTATACCCATGGGTGCTTTGGTGGATGGGCAGAAGGTAGGAAGATGGGTCATGGCTTGGATTTGGATCAGCTCTACCCGCTCCAAACCCGACCCATTGCCATCCCTACTCCCGGTACATTCCCGGTAATGCCCGAAAACCTTCCGGTAACTAAATGAAGTCATCCTATATATCAATATTCGTCTCCAGACCATTTCGGAAACCCTCGTGACGTCAGTGATCTCATCCGGGACTCCAACCAACATTCGGTAACCACACATATAACTCAACTATACTAAAACATCGCCGAACCTTAAGTGTGTAGACCCTGCGGGTTCGAGAACTATGCCCCGAGGTACTCCTCGGTCAATATCCAATAGCGGGACCTGGATGCCCATATTGGATCCTACATATTCTTCGAAGATCTTATCGGTTGAACCTCAGTGTCAAGGATTCATATAATCCCGTATGTCATTCCCTTTCTCCTTCGGTATGTTACTTGCCCGAGATTCGATCGTCGGTATCCGCATACCTATTTCAATCTCGTTACCGGGAAGTCCCTTTACTCGTTTCCGTAATACAAGATCCCATGACTTACACTTAGTCACATTGCTTGCAAGGCTTGTGTGTGATGTTGCATTACCGAGTGGGCCCCGAGATACCTCTCCGTCACACGGAGTGACAAATCCCAGTCTTGATCCATACTAACTCAACGGACACCTTCGGAGATACCTGTAGAGCACCTTTATAGTCACCCAGTTACGTTGTGACGTTTGATACACACAAGGCATTCCTCTGGTGCCAGCGAGTTATATGATCTCGTGGTCATAGGAACAAATACTTGACACACAGAAAACTATAGCAATAAAACGACACGATCAATATGCTACGTTCATAGTTTGGGTCTTGTCCATCACATGATTCTCCTAATGATGTGATCCCGTTATGAAGTGACAACACTTGTCTATGGTTAGGAAACCTTGACCATCTTTGATCAATGAGCTAGTCAACTAGAGGCTTACTAGGGACAGTGTTTTGTCGATGTATCCACACATGTATTTGTGTTTCCAATCAATACAATTATAACATGGATAATAAACGATAATCACGAACAAAGAAATATAATAATAACTAATTTGTTATTGCCTCTAGGGCATATTCCCAATAGTGATGTCTAGTGGGCCACCTAGCCCACCTCTGGCACTCATCTTCTGGTATAAATTCTCCTTCGACCTAAAAAAATAAAGCAGAGGACTTTCAGGATGAAGCACCGCTGTCTCGAGCCGTAACCTGGGCAGGATCACATTTCCCTCCCGCGGAGAGATTCCGCCGGAGGAACTTCCCTTCTGGAGGGGGAAATCGAGGCCATCGTCATCACCAACAACCCTCTCATCTTGGGAAGGCCAATCTCCTTTAACATCTTCACCAGCACAATATCCTATCAAAACCCTAGTTCATCTCTTGTACTCAATCTTGTACCGGAACCTCGAATTGGTACCTGGGGTGTGTCTAGTAGTGTTAATTACATATTGCAGTTGATGCTTTATGGTTTACTTGGTGGAAGATCATATGTTCAGATCCGTTATGCTATTCAATAGCTCTCTGACCATGAACATGTTTATCACTTGTGAGTAGTTACTTTTTTTTTCCTGAGGCCACGGGAGAAATCATGTTGCAAGTAGTCATGTGAAGTTGATATCCGTTCGATATTTTGATGATACGAATGTTGATTCCCTTAGTGGTGTTATGTGAAAGTCGACTACATAACACTTCACCATATTTTGGGCCTAAGGGAATGCATTGTTGAGTCGTAATTAGAGTGTGGGTTGCAAGAGTGACATAAACTTAAACCCAGTCTATGCACAACTTCGTATGAGGCTGATTTGGATCCCTATGTTTGATGCTATGGTTAGAATTTATTCTTAATACTTTTCTCATAGTTGTGGATGCTTGTGGGAGGGTTAATCATAAGTGGGAGGTTTATTCAAGTAAGAATAGCAACCAAGCACCGGTCCACCCACATATCAAATTATCAAAATACCGAACGCGAATTAACCCAACATGACGAAAGTGACCCCCGTGTGCCGTCAAGAATGCTTTGCCTATTATAAGAAATTATTTTGGGCTGTCCTTTGACACAAAAGGATTGGGCTACCTTGCTGGGCCAATTGTTACTATTGCTACTTGTCACTTGTTACAATTATCTTGCTATCAAACAACTTCTTACCACTATTTTAGTGCTTGCAGAAATTACCTTGCTGAAAACGGCTTATCTTTCCTTCCGCTCCTTGTTGGATTCGACACTCTTACTTATCGAAAGGACTATGATTGACTACCTATACTTGTGGGTCATCAAGAATATTTTCTAGCACTGTTGCCACAGAGTGAAGCGCCTTTGGTAAGGGAAAATTCATATTACGAGCTGAAATTTACTCTTACTTGTCACTATGGGAAATAATCCTTTGAGGGGCTTGTTCGGGGTATCTTCACCTCGGTCGGAAATACCAAGAGTTATCCCTCAACCTATTGAACCTAGTGAAAATGTTTACTATGAAATTCCTTTGGGTATTATAGAGAAACTGCTAGCAAATCCTTATGGAGGGGATGGAACAAAACATCCCAATATGCACCTAATCTATGTGATGAAGTTTCTGGATCATTTAAGCTTGAAGATTTATCCGGAGATGAAGTCAAGAAGAAGGTTTTCTCTTGTGGGGAAAAGCATCTACATGGTATAGGCTATGTGGTGATACATGATCTTGGAACTAGAATCGATTTCAATTGGAGTTTCGCCAAAATTTTTATCCTATGCATCTTGTTCATCGTGATCGGGATTTTATCTATAATTGTTGTCCTCCTGAAGGATAAAGTGTTGCTCTAGCTTGGAGGAGGATGAAGTCAATGTTATATTCAAGCCCCAATCATGAGCTCTAGAGATAAATTATTGTTTAGAATTTTTATGCTCGGCTTTCTCGTAATGATCAAACCATGCTCGATACTTCTTGCTCTGCTTCTTTTATGAAGAAGACTATTGAATTCGGGTGGGATCTTTTAGAAATAATTAAATGTAACTATAAAGATTGGGAGCTCGACGAAGGTAAAGAGTCAGGTATAAAACCTAAGTTTGATTGTCTTAAATCTTTTATGAATACCGATGCTTTCAATGATATTAGCACTAAGTATGGACTTGACTCTGAGATAGTAGCCTGATATGCCTCAAACGTATCTATAATTTTTGATGGCTTCATGCCGTTATCTTGTCATCTTTGGATGTTTTATGTACCTTTTATATCTTTTTTGGGACTAACTTATTAATTCAGTGGCAAGAGCCAGTTCCTGTTTTTCTGTGTTTTTTGCTCTTTTCAGATCTGATTTTGGAACGGAGTCCAAATGGAATAAAATCCCTGAAATATTTTTTCCCAAACGGAAGAAGATCAGGGGGCATGAGGGCCAAGCCAGGAGGGCTACAAGGGGCCCACAAGCCCCTATGCGCCACCATGGGGGGGGGGGGGGCGGCCAGCAGGCTTGTGGCCTCCCTGGCGCCCCCCTGACCTAGCTCCTTCGCCTATATATTCGCTAAAATACAGATAAAAATCAAGGGATCCACGAAAATACTTTTCCGCCGCCGCAAGCTTCCGTTTCCGTGAGATCTCATCTGGAGACCCTTCTCGGTGCCCTGCCGGAGGGGACTTTTGAGTTGGAGGGCTTCTTCATCATCATCATCGCCCCTCCAATGACTCGTGAGTAGTTCACTTCAGACCTACGGTTCCGTAGTTAGTAGCTAGATGGCTTCTTCTCTCTCTTGGATCTTCAATACAAAGTTCTCCATGATCTTCATGGAGATCTATCCAATGTAATCCTCTTTGGCGGTGTGTTTGTCGAGATCCGATGAATTGTGGATTTGTGATCAGATTATCTATGATATATATTTGAGTCTTTGCTGATTTCTTATATGCATGATTTGATGTCCTTGTAAGTCTCTTCGAGTCTTGGGTTTTGTTTAGCCAACTAGATCTATGATTCTTGCAATGGGAGAAGTGCTTGGTTTTGGGTTCTTATCGTGTGGTGACCTTTCCCAGTGACAGTAGGGGCAGCAAGGCACACATCGTGTAGTTGCCATCAAGGGTAACAAAGTGGGCTTTGTCGTAGATATGAGATTGTCCATCTACATCATGTCATCTTGCTTAAGGCATTACTCTGTTCTTTTGGACTTAATACACTAGATGCATGCTGGATAGCGGTCAACATGTGGAGTAATAGTAGTAGATGCAGAAAGTATCGGTCTACTTGTTTTGGACGTGATGCCTATAGATATAATCATTGCCATAGATGACGTCACGACTTTGCGCGGTTCTATCAATTGCTTGACCGTAATTTGTTCACCCACCGTCTACTTGCTTTCATGAGAGAAGCCACTAGTAAACACTACGGCCCCCGGGTCTATTCACACCTATCGTTTCCACTTTCGCTTTTACTTTGCTTTGTTACTTTGTTGCTTTCAGTTCTCACTTGGCGAACAATCTATAAGGGATTGACAACCCCTTCATAGCGTTGGGAGCAAGCTTTTTGTGTTTGTGCAGGCACTTGTGATACTCCTTCACTGGATCGATACCTTGGTTCTCAAACTGAGGGAAATACTTACCACCGCTGCGCTACATCACCCTTTCCGCTTCGAGGGAACACCAACGCAAGGCTCCAAGGCCACGGGGGAAATCCTTTGCATATTTGCCTAGGAAGTCCCTTAAGGCGTAGCCGTAGCAGAAGGATTCCTAGTGCCGTAGCACGTTTCTGGTGCCGTTGGAAGGTCTTCTGTTGCAATAGCAGAAGTATTTCTGGCGTCGTTGCCGGGGAAGGAGAGATCTATCCAAGTAGGTCTCACAAACTCATCTCTTGCATTTACTTTTTTGCTAGTTGCCTCTCGTTTTCCTCTCCCCCACTTCACATTTGCCGTTTTCATATGCCTTTCTGCTTTGCCCTTTTCGTTTGCCTTTTCGTTCGCCATTTTCTCTTGCTTGCTTTCTGTTCGCTTGTGTGCCATGTGCCTTCATTATGCTTGCATCTTCGCTTGCTGAAAATATAGTGATATGGATCCTCACCCACTTGCTAATCTCTTTAAGAGATCCAATTATGTTAATCCAATTGCTAGTAAATTGAGGGCACTTGACTATTTTTATGGAGTTTTGCTTGAGATGCGTGAATCTGAAAATTGTGAGGAAGAAATTTATAAAATGATTTACGAGGGCTCCCTGGATGAAAAACATGATTGCAATGGTTTCACTAAAAATTCTATTAGTGACAATCATGCTAAAAATATGCAAAACCCTAAGCTTGGGGATGCTAGTTTTGCTTTGTCCAGTACTTGTTGCAATAATCATGATTGGGGTGATGATTTTTCGTATGATCTTGAAAATTTGTTCAAGCCTCATGATGAATATGATGTTTGCAATATTATTGGAAGTGGGTTTGGAGACGTCATGACTTTAGTTGATGATAATCCCACTATTTTTGAAGAGCATCAACTTTGCATTCATGTGGATCATGAAAAGAATATCCTATGTGATAGTTACATTGTTGAATTCGAATATGATCCCACATGTAATTATTATGAGAGAGGAAAATATGGTGGTAGAAACTTTCATATCACTAAATCACCTCTCGTTATGTTGAGATTGCTATTGTCTCTTTCTTCTTCCTTGCATATGGTAACTATTGGTTGTCTTGACAATCTGTTTTCCTATAGAATGCCTATGCATAGGAAGTATGTTAGACTTAGATGTGATTTTCACATGCTTTAGGATGCTCTCGTTGTGCTTCAATTCTTGTCTTTTGTGAGAGCATCATTGAATGCCTAGCTAAGGGCGTTAAACAATAGCGCTTGTTTGGAGGCAACCGAACGAATCTATCCTTTTTCTTTCTGTTTTGTGTTTTACACACTTCCATAATTCTGTTATGATTGTGTTTTTTGTGTCTCTTTTTGCGTTTGTGCCAAGCAAAACCGTTATGATTAGTCTTGGGGATGATCGTTTGGTCATGCTGGAAAAGACAGAAACTTTCTGCTCACGAAAAGAATTTTAATTTTTTTTCTGTAAGAGATTTTGAGTTGATTCTTTTTGATGCTGATTGCTACCAAAATGTTTCAGATTGTCGTAAGTTTTCAGAATTTTTGAAGTACCAGAAGTACCAGAAGTATACAGATTGCTACAGACTGGTCTGCTGTTGATAGATTCTATTTTTGCTGTGTTGGTTGCTTATTTTGATGAAACTATGGATAGTATCGGGGGGTATTAGCCATGGAAGATTGAAAATACATTAACCCAACATCAACATAAGTAGAATTTAAGTTTGCAACAGTACCTAAGGAAGTGGTGGTTTGCTTTCTTATACTGATGTTATCACGAGTTTCTGTTTAAGTTTCGTGTTGTGAAGTTTTCAAGTTTTGGGTGAAGTTCTTATGGACAAAAAGGTAAAGAGTGGCAAGATCTCAAGCTTGGGGATTCCCAAGGCACCCCAAGAGATTCAAGGATGCCGTAAAAGCCTAAGCTTGGGGATGCCCCGGGAAGGCATCCCCTGTCTCGTCTTCAATCCATCGGTAACGTTACTTGGGGCTATATTTTTATTCACCACATGTTATGTGTTTTTGCTTGGAGCGTCTTGTATCGTAGGAGTCTTTTACTTTTGTTGTGTCACAATCATCCTTTCTGCACACCTAGAGAGAGAGACATGCACTCATCGTGATTTTGTCAAGCTTCACTTATATCCTTTGGTAGACAATTCAGCTCACTTGTGCTTCACTTATATCTTTTGAGCTAGATACTTTTTCTCTATGTGCTTCACTTATATCTTTTAGAGCACAACGGTGCGTGGCTTGGTAGTTGATCTATGCTTTGAAAGTAGTCTCAAAAGGGGTAGTTATCCAAAGGGATACGAAAACTTCCACCTCCATATGCATTGAATAGTTAGAGAAGTTTGATTCATCTCATTTAGTTTTGTGTTGTGGTTATGGTAATATTGAAGTTATGCTACTAAGGTGTTGTGGATCTAGAAATACTTGTGTTGAAGTTAGTGATTCCTGTAGCATGCACGTATGGTGAACCGCTATGTGATGAAATCTGAGCATGATTAGTCTTTTGATTCTCATCCTTTGCGTGGCGGTCGGGATCGCGCGATGGTTTATACCTACCAACCCTTCCCCTAGGAGTATGCGTTGAATGCTTTGTTTCCATTACTAATAAAACTTTTGCAACAAGTATGTGAGTTCTTCATGACTAATGTTGATTCCATGGTTTAGTTGCACTTTCACCTTCCACAATCACTATATTCTTAGTGCCGTGCAACTTTCGCAGGTGCACAAAACCCACCATTAGCCTCGCTCAAAACAGCCACCATAACTACCTACTATGGCTTTTTCAAAGTCATTCCGAGATATATTGCCATGCAACTACCACCATGACATGTGCCACCATGTCTACATTGCCATTGCATGATTGTAAGATAGCTAGCATGATGTTTCCATTAATGTCTATGCCATGCTAGATCATTGTCACGGTACACTACCGAAGGCATTCCATATAGAGTCATCGTTGCTCTAAGTTTTGAGTTGAAACTGTGATGATCATCATTGATGGAGCATTGTCCCATGTGAGGAAATAAAAGAGGCCAAAGATGCCCACCAAAAAAAAAACAGGCCAAAGAGCCCATCCAAAAAAATGAGAGAAAAAGAGAGAAGGGACAATGCTACCACCTTTCCACACTTGTGCATATTAAGCACCATGATCTTCATGGTTGAGAGTCTCTTGTTTTATCACCACCATATAGCTAGTGGGAAATTTTAATTATATAACTTGGCTTGTATATTCCAATGATAGGCTTCCTCAAAATTGCCTTAGGTCTTCGTGAGCAAGCAAGTTGGATGCACACCCACTAGTTTTCTTTAAGAGCTTTCACATACTCTTAGCTCTAGTGCATCATTTGTATGGCAATCCCTACTCATTCACATTAATATCTATTGATGAGCATCTCCACAGCTCATTGATATGCCTAGTTAATGTGACCATCTTCTCCTTGTTTGTCTTGCAATCTCCACCACACTCCACACCACTTATAGTGCTAAAACCATGGCTCACGCTCATGTATTGCGTGAAAGTTGAAAAGGTTTGAGAAAGTAAAGGTGTGAAACAATTACATGGCCAATACCGGGGTTGTGCATGATTTAAATTCGTTGTGCAATGATGATAGAGCATAGCCAGACTATATAATTTTGTAGGGATAACTTTCTTTTGGCCTTGTTATTTTGAAAGTTCATGATTACCTTGCTAGTTTGCGTGAATTATTATTGTTTCCACGTCAATAGCAAACTATTGTTTTGAATCTAATGGATCTGAACATTCACGTCACATAAGAGGAGTTACAAAGGACATCTATGCTAGGTAGCATGAAAGCATCAAAAATTCATTCTTTATCACTTCCCTACTCGAGGACGAGCAGGAGTTAAGCTTGGGGAAGCTTGATACGTCTCAAACGTATCTATAATTTTTGATGGGTTCATGCTGTTATCTTGACATCTTTGGATGTTTTCTGTAACTTTTATATCTTTTTTGGGACTAACATTCAGTGCCAAGTGCCAGTTCCTGTTTTTTCTGTGTTTTTGGCTCTTTTCAGATCTGATTTTGGAATGGAGTCCAAACGGAATAAAATCCCTGAAATATTTTTTCCCAAACGGAAGAAGATCAGGGGGCATGAGGGCCAAGCCAGGAGGGCTACAAGGGGCCCACAAGCCCCTATGCGCCACCATGGGGAGGGGGGGGCGGCCAGCAGGCTTGTGGCCTCCCTGGCGCCCCCCTGACCTAGCTCCTTCGCCTATATATTCGCTAAAATACAGATAAAAATCAAGGGATCCACGAAAATACTTTTCCGCCGCCGCAAGCTTCCGTTTCCGCGAGATATCATCTGGAGACCCTTCCCGGTGCCTTGCCGGAGGGGACTTTGGAGTTGGAGGGCTTCTACAGCAACATCATCGCCCCTCCAATGACTCATGAGTAGTTCACTTCAGACCTACGGGTCCGTAGTTAGTAGCTAGATGGCTTCTTCTCTCTCTTTGATCTTCAATACAAAGTTCTCCATGATCTTCATGGAGATCTATCCGATGTAATCCTCTTTGGCGGTGTGTTTGTCGAGATCCGATGAATTGTGGATTTGTGATTAGATTATCTATGATATATATTTGAGTCTTTGCTGATTTCTTATATGCATGATTTGATATCTTTGTAAGTCTCTTCGAGTCTTGGGTTTTGTTTGGCCAACTAGATCTATGATTCTTGCAATGGGAGAAGTGCTTGGTTTTGGGTTCTTACCGTGTGGTGACCTTTCCTAGTGACAGTAGGGGCAGCAAGGCACACATCGTGTAGTTGCCATCAAGGGTAACAAGGTGGTTTTTGTCGTAGATATGAGATTGTCCATCTACATCATGTCATCTTTCTTAAGGTGTTACTCTGTTCTTTTGGACTTAATACACTAGATGCATGCTGGATAGCGGTCAACGTGTGGAGTAATAGTAGTAGATGCAGAAAGTATCGGTCTACTTGTTTTGGACGTGATGCCTATAGATATAATCATTGCCATAGATGACGTCACGACTTTGCGCGGTTCTATCAATTGCTCGACAGTAATTTGTTCACCCACCGTCTACTTGCTTTCATGAGAGAAGCCACTAGTAAACACTACGGCCCCCGGGTCTATTCACACCTATCGTTTCCACTTTTGCTTTTACTTTGCTTTGTTACTTTGTTGCTTTCAGTTCTCACTTGGCGAACAATCTATAAGGGATTGACAACCCCTTCATAGCGTTGGGAGCAAGCTTTTTGTGTTTGTGCAGGCACTTGTGATACTCCTTCACTGGATAGATACCTTGGTTCTCAAACTGAGGGAAATACTTACCACCGCCGCGCTACATCACCCTTTCCGCTTCGAGGGAACACCTACGCAAGGCTCCAAGGCCATGGGGGAAATCCTTTGCATATTTGCCTAGGAAGTCCCTTAAGGCGTAGCCGTAGCAGAAGGATTCCTGGTGCCATAGCACGTTTCTTGCGCCGTTGGAAGGTATTTTGTTGCAGTAGCATAGCCTCATTTTGTGAAACCTTTGTTGTCATGTTTTTCTCCCTAGAGAGGAATGGTTTAAATATCATCCACCTATTAAAGAAAAAAATGAAGAAACAATCAAAGTTAAAGCTGAAACTATTATTTACAATGTTGAACCAGTTGTGCCTACTACTTACATTGAGAAACCACCTTTCCCTGTTAGGATAAAGGAACATGCTAAAGCTTCGACTATGGTTTTATAAAAGTTATGTTAGAACTAGCAAACCCTGTGAGCAAATCAAGGTAGAACCTAGAACTTCTATGGTTAAATATCTCTTTGTAGAAAATATTGATGGGCATGCTATTTATTTTTGTAATGAAGCTGCTAGAATTACCAAACCTGATACTAAAGACAAGAATATACTTGTTGTTGGCATGCCTGCCATTTTAGTCAAAATAGGAGATCATTTCTATCATAGTTTATGTGATATGGGTGCTAGTGTTAGTGCTATCCCTTTTACCTTATATCAAGAAATTACGCACGAGACAGCACCCGCTAAGATAGAAGACATAGATGTTACTATCAAACTTGCCAATAGAGACACCATCACATCACTTGGGATTGTTAGAGATGTTGAAGTCTTGTGTGGAAAAGTAAAATACCCTACTTATTTTCTAGTACTTGGCTCACCAGAAGATAATTTTTGTCCCATAATATTTGGTAGACCCTTCTTGAACACTGTCAATGCTCAACTAGATTGCAAAAAGGAAACTTACAGTGTTAATTTCGGTGGTACGTCTCATGAGTTTCACTTTTCCAAGTTTAGTAAACAATCCCATGACAAATAATTGCTTTGTAAAGATGAAGTAATTGGCCTTGCTTCTATTGACATGCCTCATACGGATCCATTAGAAAAATATTTTCTAAACCATGAAATGATATGCATATGCATGAAAGAAATGTAACAGATAATATGTTGTTTGAGCAAAAACCTATCCTTAAACACAACTTGCATGTTGAAACTCTAGGAGGTCCTCCTCCACCCAAAGGTGATCCCGTGTTTGAGTTAAAGCAATTAGCTGACACTTTGAAATATGCTTATCTCGATGAAAAGAAGATATATCCTATTATTACTAGTGCTAACCTTACAAAGCATGAAGAAGAAAGATTATTAAAAACATTAAGGAAGGATTGGGCTCCTATTGGGTATACTCTTGATGATCTTAAGGGCCTTAGTCCCACTCTCTGTCAGCACAAGATTCATATGGAACCAGATGCTAAACCCGTTATTGATCACCAACGAAGATTGAATCAAAAAAATGAAAGAAGTGGTGAGAAAAGAAATATTAAAGCTTGTGGAAGCAGGTATAATTTATCCCATAGCTGATAGTAGATGGGTAAGTCCCGTTCACTGTGTTCCTAAGAAAGGAGCTATTACTGTTGTCCCTAATGATAAAAATGAACTCATTCCACAAAGAATTGTGACTGGCTATAGAATGGTAATTGATATTAGAAAATTAAACAAAGCTACTAGAAAGAACAATTATCCTTTATAGTTCATAGACCAAATGCTAGAAAGATTATCGAAGCACACACATTTTTGCTTTCTGGATGGCTATTCTGGTTTCTCTGAAATACGTGTGTCACACTTGATGAAGAGTAAACCACCTTTACTTGTCCTTTTGGAACCTAAACTTATGGACGTATGCCTTTAGGATTATGCAATGCACGTGCTACCTTTCAAAGATGTATGACCGCTATATTCTCTGATTGTTGTGAAAACATTGTTGAGGTCTTCATGGATGATTTTTTCCGTTTATGGAACTTATTTTGATGATTGCTTAAGCATCCTTGGTCTATTTTTGTAGAGATGTGAGCAAACTAACCTTGTGTTGAATTAGGAAAAGTGTCACTTTATGGTGAATGAAGGTATTGTCTTGGGTCATAAATTTTTTGAATGGGGTATTGAGGTGGATAAGGCTAAAGTTGATGCAATTGAGAAGAGGCCATGCCCAAAAGATGTTAATGGTATCCGTAGTTTCCTTGGTCATGCTGGTTTCTATAGGAGGTTTATTAAAGACTTTTTTGAAATTTCTAGGCCTCTTACTAATTTGTTACAAAAGGATGTTCCTTTCATTTTTGATGATGATTGTGTAGAAGCCTTTGAAACACTTAAGAAAGCCTTAACTTGTGCACCTATTGTTCAACCACCTGATTGGAACTTGCCTTTTGAAATTATGTATGATGCTAGTGATTATGTTGTTGGCGCTGTTCTAGGACAACGATTTCATAAGAAACTAAATGTCACTCATTATGCTAGTAAAACTCTAGACAGTGCCCAGAGAAATTATGCTACCACTGAAAAAGAATTCTTAGCAGTTGTATTTGCTTGTGATAAATTCAGATCTTACATTGTTGATTCTAAAGTAATTGTTCACACTGATCATGCTACTATTAAATATCTTATGGAAAAGAAAGATGCTAAGACTAGATTTATTAGGTGGGTTCTGTTGACACAAGAATTTGATTTGCATATCATTGATAGGAAAGGAGCTAAGAATCCTGTAGTTGATAACTTGTCTAGGTTAGAAAATATTCTTGATGACCCACTACCTATTGATGATAGCTTTCCTGATGAACAACTAGCTGCGGTTAATGTTTGTCATAATACACCATTGTTTGATGATTATGCTAATTACATTGTTGCTAAATACGTACCACCTAGTTTCACCTATCAACAAAAGAAAAAAAATCCTTGTAGGATCGAAAGTATATCTAGAGGGGGGGGGTGATTAGACTACTTAACAAGATTTTTTTTTGCCTTTTCCCAATTCTACTTGAGAAATAGCTATGACAGTTATAGCAGGTCAAGTACACCCTACACATGCAAGGCTAATAGTATAGCAGCGGAAAGTGAAACATGCAAGTGTAAAGTAGAGGAGTAAGGTAGGGAGATCAAACAGATGAGGTTGACAGAGTGATTTTTTGCATGGTTCCGATAGGTGGCGCTATCGTACGTCCATGTTAGTGGAGACTCCAACCCACGGAGGGTAACGGTTGCGAGAGTCCACGGAGGGCTCCACCCATGGAGGGTCCACAAAGAAGGGCCTTGTCTATTCCACCATGACTTCCGTCCATGGAGGACTAGCCTTACTCACGGTAGATCTTCATGAAGTAGGCGATCTCCTTTCCCTTACAAACATCTTGGTTCAACTCCACAACACGAAGTAGGAGGCTCCCAAATGACACCTAACTAATCTAGGAGGCACCACCTTTCAAAAGGTAGTACATGTGGTAGATCAATGAACTCCTTGATCTTGTGCTTCTAAAGATAGTCTCCTCAACACAAATCACTCTCTCACAGAATATGCATGGGTAGGAGAGGTTGATTTGGTGGAAAGCAGTTTGGGGAGGCTAGAGATCAAGTTTCAAATGATAGGATTGGAATATCTTGGTCTCAACACATGAGTTGGTGGTTCTCTCTCAGAAAATGGATCTGGCAATGAAGTGTGTGTTCTAAGTGCTTTTCCCACGAATGAGAGGTGGGTGAAGGGGTATATATAGGCAACAACCAAAATCCAACCGTTACACACAAAAGGGCAAACTCGGTGACACCAAAGTTGACAACTCGGTGGTACTGATTAGCACACAGGTGTGAACTTTTGAATCTCGGTGAGACCGATATATTAAACTCGTCGGCACCAAAAAGGTGACTAACTGTTAGATGGCAAAACTCAGTGGCACCGATACTCAAACTCAGAAATTCCGATTTTGTGTATCTTGGCAACAAAATGTTGGTCACACTGAACTTGGTAGCACCGACTTGGTTTCGGTTGCACCAATTTGCTGGGAATGGCTAGGGTTTATGTGTAAGGTCAAACTCAGTGGGTTCGATATGGAAATCTTACTGACACCGAATTTGTGTATGTGGAGTTTGACAGAGTGGATATGTGGGAAAAATGACTGAGTGTTTTGGTTGCTAACTTTGAGCATTTGAGCAATCAGTTCATTTTACTAACTCATCCCTTTTTAATAGTATTGGCTTTCCTATGGAGTCGAAAGTGATTTCTCACAAATATAAAAGGAAGAGTCTTCTAGCTTGAAGCTTGAGCCAATATTATTCCTTTCTTGCATTCAGGGGCATCTTGATGTAAACCTTAAGCCATAGCATCTTTTGAACTTTTTTTTGAAATATACTTGGAAAACATATTAGTCCAATGATGCATATGTTGTGATCAATTATCAAAACCACCCTAGGGAGCAACTGTGCTTTCAATCTCCCCTTTTTTGGTAATTGATGACAACATATAGATCAAAGCTTCGACAATAGATATAATCAATGATTAGCATCGACGCTTTGAGAAGTATGTGAAAAAGCAAGAGCCCCCCCTAAATTTGTGCATTATTTAAAATATTTGGTTGAATGCAAATTTACAATCGATTAGGATCATGGGTCACTCTTCCATGTCACATACATCTTGTTGGTGCGCATACAAAATAGGAATGAATAACAATACACATGGCACCAACAAGATAAGTGAGTGATCATCACAAGGATAGCTAAAAGATAATAGTGTAGCATCAAACAAGATAAATCGTATGATCAATCACACCGATAGGATAAAGTCATCCAAAAGACCAAAGTTTTTAAATCCAAACGAGAGCAAATAAGGTCAAAAGCTCTCTCTCACACGAAGTCTATGATCTATACATTTCTCACCCTTTGGCAAAAAGTTACCCAAAAGTTCAAAAGTATAGAACTACTCGTCTCTGTGGGCAGCTGATGACGGAGTCGACAGAAGAGCGTCCAGGAGGGATTCTGATGATTTTTCTGGATCTTGAGGAGTTGATACTGAAGGTGCTTGAGCTGGAGTTGGTGTTGAAGGTGCTGAAGCTTGTGGTGAAGATGTCTGTCTTGTCTCCTAAGCAGGTACAACAACTGACCTAGGCCTGGTGCTGAACTGAGTAATAGTGGGAGGAGGAGACTGTTCCTCCTCCTCATCATCATCCTGATCTTCATCTTCTGAGCGTGGGATCTCCACTGAGTCAACTTCATGTTGAAGCTTTTTGACTATAGTTGTCAACTCAGAAACCTTCACAACCATGTCATGAAACTTGGTTTCCACGACTAGCTCAAGGCTTTTCTGACTTTGCAGTATCTCCTGAATGTTCTTCTCCATGCCTTGGACAGTGCTAACTAGAAATGCCATTTGCTAAGCTTGAGTTCTGAGCTGTGGAACTGGAGGTGGCCTATTTCTAGCAGCCTCAGCTGCCATTCTTGCTTCAACTGAGTTGGGATCATTTTTGTCGATTACCACTTCATTGTCTTCAAACTCTGGTCGAAGAGGTAGATGGGGACGATCAAGTAGATATGCATGATTGCCTAGCTTGGCATTGATAAGCATGTGAATGTAAGGAGCATATCCACATGATCTCTTCTCATCCACAGCAGTTCTCTGGATAGTCTCTACTATCAAATCCATCACTCTGAATTTGGTACAAGTGTCTAGCAGGTGCATCAGGTTGATAGAATGTCCTCTAATCATCTTCTCATCTCCTGATTTAGGCATCAGGGTGTATCTCAAAATAGTGTTTGTTGTAGGAATGCCTGCTTGCAGAGAGTACACCGAACCCATCTTGTGACTAGCCAAGTACTTGTGCGGATTTATCTTGTACATATTGGCCATTGAGTTGTGACTCTGCTTTGCTTCTGCATACACATCAACATCTTGATCTTCCTACTTGGGGGCACCAATGATAGCAGCCCATTCGGCAATTATGGCTTCATACCTGTGACCATCAGTCATCCAGACTAAAGAATCATCATAGAAATGAACAGTTGCATAGAATTGCATGATCAGATTGTCATTCCATGGGGTCATCTCTTTGCCAACAAACTTTTCAATGTCCACTAGCTTGAAGTTCTCTTGGACATGGGGAAAGAAATTCTCATTTTCCTTGATATATGCCTAGTCGACATACCTCATATCACTGACAGCATGACTCTTGTCAAACAAGACAGTCTCATAAAAATCTTGTTGTTCCTTGGTGTGAAACCTTGGATCAACACAGTTCTTCTTCTGATAGCATATGGATCATTAGCTCTCCACTTCCTTAGTCTGACATCCTTCCTCTTCTTCATATCTTCTGTTATTGGATGAGAAACATTGTGAATAGGAAGGGTTGGTATGAGCTTCCTGAGAATAGGCGCATTCTCATCTTCTTCCTCCTCTGCAGCATGAGCACTGGATGCAGGGCCTTTGTGTTGGGGAACGTCGCATGGGAAACAAAAAATTTCCTACGCGCACGAATACCTATCATGGTGATGTCCATCTACGAGAGGGGATTTCAGATCTACATACCCTCGTAGATCGCACAGCAAAAGCGTTAAGAAACGCGGTTGATGTAGTGGAACGTCCTCACGTCCCTCGATCCGCCCCGCGAACCGTCCTACGAACTGTCTCGCGATCCGTCCCACGATCTAGTGCCGAACGGACGACACCTCCGCATTCAGCACACGTACAGCTCGACGATGATCTCGGCCTTCTTGATCCAGCAAGAGAGATGGATAGGTAGATGAGTTCTCCGGTAGCGTGACGGCGCTCCGGAGGTTGGTGGTGATCTAATCTCAGCAGGGCTCTGCCCGAGCTCCGCAGAAACGCGATCTAGAGGTAAAACCGTGGAGGTATGTGGTCGTGCTGCCTTGAAAACGTTTTCTCAAATCAGCCCTAATAGATCCATATATATAGGAGGAGGGAGGGGAGGCTTGCCTTGACGCTCAAGGAGCCCCAAGGGCTGCACACCAAGGGGAGGAGGAGTCCTCCTCCAATCCTAGTCCAACTAGGATTGGAAGGTGGAGTCCTTCTCTTCCTCCCCACCTCCTTTTTTTTCTTTTCTCTTTGATTTTCTATCTATGGCACATAGGGCCTTCTTGGGCTGTCCCACCAGCCCACCAAGGGCTGGTGCGCCACCCCCAAGGCCTATGGGCTTCCCCGGGGTGGGCTGCCCCCCGGTGAACATCCGAAACCCATTCGTCATTCCCGGTACATTCCCGGTAACTCCGAAAATCTTCCGGTAATCAAATGAGGTCATCCTATATATCAATCTTCGTTTCCGGACCATTCCGGAAACCCTCGTGACATCCGTGATCTCATCCGGGACTCCGAACAACATTCGGTGACCAACCATATAACTCAAATACGCATGAAACAACGTTGAACCTGAAGTGTGCAGACCCTGCGGGTTCGAGAACTATGTAGACATGACCCGAGTGACTCCTCGGTCAATATCCAATAGCGGGACCTGGATGCCCATATTGGATCCTACATATTCTATGAAGATCTTATCATTCGGTATGTTACTTGCCCGAGATTCGATTGTCAGTATCCGCTTACCTATTTCAACCTCATTTACCGGCAAGTCTCTTTACTCGTTCCGTAATACAAGATCCCGCAACTTACACTAAGTCACATTGCTTGCAAGGCTTGTGTGTGATGTTGTATTACCGAGTGGGCCCTGAGATACCTCTCTGTCACATGGAGTGACAAATCCCAGTCTTGATCCATACTAACTCAACGGAGACCTTCGGAGATACCTGTAGAGCATATTTATAGCCACCCAGTTACGTTGTGACGTTTGATACACACAAAGCATTCCTCCGGTGTCAGTGAGTTATATGATCTCATGGTCATAGGAATAAATACTTGACACGCAGAAAACAGTAGCAACAAAATGACACGATCAACATGCTACGTCTATTAGTTTGGGTCTAGTCCATCACATGATTCCCCCAATGATGTGATCCAGTTATCAAGCAACAACACCTTGCTCATAGCCAGAAGACCCTGACTATCCTTGATCAACTAGCTAGCCAACTAGAGGCTTGCTAGGGACAGTGTTTTGTCTATGTATCCACACATGTATCTAAGTCTTCATTCAATACAATTATAGCATGGATAATAAACGATTATCTTGACACAAGAATTATAATAATAACTTATTTATCATTGCCTCTAGGGCATAATTCCAACACTTTGCTCTTGGCAGCTGCAGGTATGTCCTTGATAGTCCTTTTGGGAGCTACAACCTTCTCTGTTTTGGCAGGAGGCTTAGGAGAAGATTTCATAGCATCAGCCATCAACTTCTTCTTCTTGGGAGTAACTAGGATCTCCCCATGAGCTTCTTCCTCAGCATCTTATGTGTCTTAAAACATTGAAGTCTTTCTCCCAACAAGATGAACAGTCCTCTTCCTGGCCCTCTTCACACCAGCCTTCTTGGCAGGTACATCCTTGGAAAGTGTTGTGCTCTTCCTGGCATATTCAGATGCTCTCATATCAGTAGGGGTACCAGTTAGTTTCCAAACAGTTTTCCTTGGAGCATTAGAAGGAGCTAAAGTTTCCTCTAGCATAAAATCCAAGTCCTCTTCACCAGAATTCAGCTTCTTCCTCTACCTGGTCGTTGCCTTGGGCAAACCATGGGAGCTATAGGATCCAGGGTCAGAGTTAGACTTCTCTGGACTAGTGTCTGAGTCCATCTCAACACTCTGCTATGTGAAGTCATTCTGACTATCTTCTGAACCAGACATTTCTGACAGGCAAGCACAATCTTAGCAGCAAACAACAAATCTTGTGAATTGGATATAGGAAAAATAGAAAGGATGAGCATCACAAAATTCAGATGTTGTTGAAAATTTGAACAGAGAAATCCTTAGTTTTAACTTTCTGCGGAATACATATCGGTGGAACCGAGTTTGAACTTTCAGAGTCTCCGAGACACATGAACTCCTTAGCAGAAAATTGGTCATCATTTCGGTGAAATCGAAAATGACAATTCAGTCTTACCGAGTCCATTCTCAGGAACCCTAGGTTAAAAATCGGTAGCACTGAGTTTTGCAACTCAAAGTCACCGAGATAGGGTCTGCGAACAATTAACCCTAAAAACTTCCTAGTTCTCTAATATACGATATTCATCTGGTGGATAGAGAGGTTGCACATAGTGGCTTGTGGATGAAATTTCCCATTGTGTATGAATCAGATGGAGGAACACAGAGGGGGTCCGAAGCATACCCTAACTTGGCGGTGGTCCAGCTACGACGGCGACGACGGTGAAGATTTCGTTGACGGTGGCGATTCCCAGCAACAGAAAAAGCACGGAGACTCAAGGGCTATGACCAGGAGCCAGGAGGCAGCTTAGGGTTTGAGGCGAAACATCTTTGACGATTGGAAATCAAAGAACCTATCCGCTGGAATATGTACCCATTCACTGGCGGTGTCACCGAGATTACGAAATCGGTGTCACCAAGTTCCTCTGTTGTTAGCTGACAGGGAAACTTGATGGAACCGAGATGGAAAACCTAGATCAACACTGGAATTTGATGGAACCGAGTTTGTGGAGTTGGTTTCACCGAGTTCGTTCACAAAGAGGTTTTGGAGGTCAGCCATTGACGATACAAAACTCCGAGTGCTCCTTCACAAAGATGGATAGACAAGTGCGTGTTGAAGTTTTGTGATGAAGCATGAATATAACTTGAGATGAGATAGTATAGATAGCTAGAGAAGGGTCCTAGGCATTCTTGTCCATCCAATTGGCAAAAGACAAATCAAGAGCCAAATAACAACAATTGAATGTCCTCGAATGATCAAACACATGCAGACCAACATGCTCACACAATAAGAATGATAGAAAAAACATGGTGAACATGTACAAACATCCTAGCAGCTATCAAGCACTTGGGCAATGATAAAGTCATCTATATATGAGTATATTCACATAGGAGCCAAGTAAGAGTACTTGATCATAGGTCATACTCATCGTTAAGCACAAGTGGGGTTACCACTTTTACATAAGCATTAATGTGTTCATATCCTTAGGATATGCTTATACTCAAGTCCTAGAGTAAAGGTCCCCCTTGATATGACATCCCCACTAAGAGGGATCAACTAACCTTGGGTTTTGTCGTTGAAGACTTCAAGTAGGAGAAGTAGTGGTGGATGCTCAAGGTTGATGAAGATCGTCTTGAGTTGGGAGCAATCCTTGTTGTTTTCATACTCTTCTCACCTACATGGGTTAGTCCCAAAGCACGAGGAACATATGCAAGAATATCTATGGATATGGAGTGAAACACAAATGGGATGATGTCCAAAGATGCATTAATTACCTTGTTCCTTACTTATCTTTGAGGGAATGTGTGACTCCTTGAACTACTGTATATGATTGAGGTTGATTGCAAATAGTTCTTGCCAATATGAATAAGAGTGAATTTCATTGGTGGAGTCACCCCACAAGAACTTCCCTAGTTCTTATTCTTGGGGATCCACATCAAATTGATGGTAATCCTTGGAGTTGTGGTAGCACTTGTTGTGGTAGAGCTAGTAGTGTCCTTGGGAACCCACTTGACCTTGGCTTGGGGTTCTTCTTCAAATAGGTCAATGTCATCTTGAAGCTTTCCCTTGCCTTTGTGGTCTTGTGGTAGAAGGCCATCTTGTGAGCTTGTTCCTTTGGGAGTAGTGGGATCACACTTCTCCTCTCTAGGAACAAACTTAGGAGTGGGATATGGACCTTCTTTCCAATCATCTCCGTTGACGTTGAAGTAGCCAACACCATATTTCTTCTGATGTCCTCCTTCCTTGCGCACAATTTCCTTGAATTTTTTTTACTTCCAGCAAGGCTCTTGAAGACACCTTTCTGTATAATCCCTTTCAATAGATCATTTTCTTGCTCAAGTGTAACTTGGCTAAGAGAATCATTAGTGGAATCAATAGAGCTACTAGCAACAACATTATTGGTTTTACCCTTAGCATGGTTGTTACTAGATGAAGAAACCTTCTTGCCTTTGTTACTAGTGTTCCTATGTTTAACTTGTGCAACAAAGTTGGACAAGAGTAATATTTTGGCTAGATAAGAAGAACTCTTCTTTTGAAGATCATCATTGATCCCTTTTAAGAACTCATGCTCTTGCTCCAAGTTTAACTTCTCAAAGCGTAGCTTCTGATGGGTTCTTACAATAGCTATCTATGATATTCTAGAGTAGTCTCACGAGCTAACTTAAGAGTTTTTAATTCTTGAGTTAGTCGTTCAATTTCTTTCTTATCATCATCATTCCTAACAGGTCATCCTCATTACTATTAAACCGAGATACTCGAGATGTGATACCTTGGGGCCTTTATCCATGAAGTAGTTTCCGACTGCCTCATTTGGTGAATCAAGTAAGTCGTAGGAGTTCGTGGAAACAAGTGCAATGTCGGCAACACCTTGATCTTGACTATAGTCAGAGTGGGAGTGATAGCTTCTCTCAGAGTGGTGATCAGACTCGGATCCAGACACCCATTCACCAACATGAGCTTGATCTCTTCTTCTTGAACTGCTCTTGGTGTATTTGTCCTTCTTCTCTGATTACTTGCCTCTCGGTGAGTGTATTTGTTCATAGTGATCTTCTCTACTCCTTCTATCTCTATGAGGTGCTCATCTCTTGAGCTTCGTCTTCGAGGTTACACTTTCCTTCTTTTGTAGGGAGCCGAGCACTCATTTGAGTAGTGTCTAGGCTTCCCACAATTGTAGCAGTTTCGGTCACGACTGTACGAACGCTTCTCTTCATGTCTCGGACTTGAGCTTCTCTCTTTGCCTCTACTCTTATAGAACTTGTTGAGTTTTTTGACCATGAGGCTTATCTATTCATCAGTGACAAGATTGCCCTTTCACGTAGTGGGAACATCACATGAAGCTTTATAAGCACTGATTGACTTGTTGTGCAGCCCATCTTTGTCCTTGAGTGACATCTTATGAGCAACAATCATACCAATGACTTCAGTTGGCTTGAGATCTTTGTAATTTGGCATCTTTTGGATCAATGTGCACACTATGTCATACTTGTCATCGAGAGCTCTAAGTATCTTCTTGATGATGATTTTGTTGGTGATCTCTTTGCTTCCTAAGCCGACAATCTCATTGGTGATGAGAGCTATCCTAGAGTACATTTCAGCGACACCTTCACCATCCTTCATCTTGAACATGTCAAGTTGACTTTGAAGCACATCCAACTTAGATTCTCTGAAAAAAATCAGTAGCTTCGTTCATATAAACCAAAGTATCCCAAATTTATTTTGCATTCTCGAGACGACTGATTTTGTTGAATTGTTCGGGCCATAGGAAGTTGAAGATGATGTCGCAGGCTTGATCATTAAGTTGCAAAATCTTCAGTTCATCAGTTGTCGCATCATGACCTGGCTCATGCCCTTCTCCAAACAAGTTACCTTGCACACCAACACGAATAACAGCCCCAACATGAGGATTATCGCCAAGAATATGCATTTTCATTTTATGCTTCCAACAAGCAAAATTAGTGCCATCGAAATATGGACCTCTACGATGATAATTTCCCTCACTAGATGCCATACTCTCCTAGGTTGTTAAACCAATGAAATAGAGATCAAAGCTCTGATACCACTTGTAGGATCGGAAGTATGTCTAGAGGGGGGGGGGTGATTAGCCTACTTGACAAGATATTTTTTTTGCCTTTTCCCAATTCTACTTGAGAAACAACTATGACAGTTATAGTAGGTCAAGTATACCCTACACATGCAAGTCTAATAGTATAGCAGCGGAAAGTGAAACATGCAAGTGTAAAGTAGGGAGATCAAACGCATGAGGTTGACACGATGATTTTCGGCATGGTTCCGATAGGTGGCGCTATCCTACATCCATGTTAGTGGAGACTTAAACCCACGAAGGGTAACGGCTGCGAGAGTCCACGGAGGGTCCACAAAGAAGCGACCTTGTCTATTCCACCACGGCTTCCATCCACGAAGCACTAGCCTTACTCACGGTAGATCTTCACGAAGTAGGCGATCTCCTTGCCCTTACAAACATCTTGGGTTCAACTCCACAACACAAAGTAGGAGGCTCCCAAGCGACACCTAACCAATCTAGGAGGCACCGCCCTCCAAAAGGTAATAGATGTGGTAGATCAATGAACTCCTTGATTTTGTGCTTCTAAAGATAGTCTCCTCAACAAAAATAACTCTCTCACAGAATATGCATGGGTAGGAGAGGTTGATTTGGTGGAAAGCAGTTTGGGGAGGCTAGAGATCAAGTTTTCAATCATAAGATTGGAATATGTTGGTCTCAACACATGAGTAGGTGGTTCTCTCTCAGAAAATGGATCTGGCAATGAAGTGTGTGTTCCGAGTGCTTCTCGCACGAATGAGAGGTGGGTGAAGGGGTATATATAGGCAGCAACCAAAATCTAACCGTTACACACAAGATGGCAAACTCGGTGACACCAAAGTTGATAACTCGGTGGTACCAATTAGCACAAAGGTGTGAACTTTTGAATCTTGGTGAGACGGATATATGAAACTCGGCGGCATCGAAAAGGTGACTAACGGTCAGATGGCCAAACTCAGTGGCACCAATACTCAAACTCGGAAATTCCGATTTTGTGTATCTTGGGAACATAATGTTGGTCACATTGAACTCAATAACACCGACTTGGTTTCTGTTGCACCGATTTGGTGGGAATGGCTAGGGTTTCTTGTTGGAAATATGACCTAGAGGCAATAATAAATTAGTTATTATTATATTTCCTTGTTCATAATAATCGTTTATTACCCATGCTAGAATTGTATTGATTGGAAACTCAAATACATGTGTGGATACATAGACAACACACTGTCCCTAGTGAGCTTCTACTTGACTAGTTCGTTGATCAAATATGGTCAAGGTTTCCTGACCATAGGCAAGTGTTGTCACTTGATAACGGGGTCACATCATTAGGAGAATCATGTGATGGACAAGACCCAAACTATGAGCGCAGCATATTGATCGTGTCGTTTTATTGCTATTGTTTTCTGTGTGTCAAGTATTTGTTCCTATGACCATGAGATCATATAACTCACTGGCACCGGAGGAATACCTTGTGTGCATCAAACGTCACAACATAACTGGGTGACTATAAAGATGCTCTACAGGTATCGCCGAAGGTGTCCGTTGAGTTAGTATGGATCAAGACTGGGATTTGTTACTCCGTGTGACGGAGAGGTATCTCGGGGCCCACTCGGTAATACAACATCACACACAATCCTTGCAAGCAATGTGACTAAGTGTAAGTCACGGGATCTTGTATTACGGAATGAGTAAACAGACTTGCCAGTAATGAGATTGAAATAGGTATGCGGATACCAACGATCAAATATCGGGCAAGTAACATCCCGAAGGACAAAGGGAATGACATACGGGATTATATGAATCCTAGGCACTAAGGTTCAACCGATAAGATCTTCGGAGAATATGTAGGATCCAATATGGGCATACAGGTCCGGCTATTGGATATTGACCGAGGAGTACCACGGGGCATGTTTACATAGTTCTCGAACCCGGAGGGTCTGCACACTTAAGGTTCGGTGATGTTTTAGTATAGTTGAGTTATATGCGTGGTTACCAAATGTTGTTCGGAGTCCCGGATGAGATCACGAACGTCACGAGGGTTTCCGGAATGGTCCGGAGACGAATATTGATATATATGTTTGTCTCATTTGGTTACCGAAAGGTTTTCGGGCATTACCGGCATCGTGCTAGGAGTGACGAATGGGTTCCAAGTATTTACCGGGAGGGGGGCAACCCACCCGGGAGTGGCCCAAGGCCTTGAGGGTGGCGCACCAGCTCTTAGTGGGCTGGTTGGCCAGCCCAAGAGAGGCTAGGCGCCACAAGGATAAAAACCAAGAGAAAAGAAAAAAAAAGAAAGGTGGGAAGGTGGAGAAGGACTCCACTTTCCAATCCTAGTTAGACTAGGATTGGAGGAGGACTCCTCCACCTCCTTGGCCGGCGCACCTAGAGGGCCTTGGACCTGAAGGCAAGTCTCCCCACCTCTCCTCCTATACATACTGGTGATTTAGGGCTGATTTCAGACAACTTTTGACGCGTGCAACTCAGATCTAGACACCATAGTTTTACCTCTAGATCGTATTTCTGCGGAGCTTGGGCGGAGCCCTGCAGGAGTAGATCCTTCACCACCACCGGAGCACCGTCACGCTGCTGGAGAACTCATCTACTTCTCCGTCTTGCTTGCTGGATCAAGAAGGTCGAGATCATCGTTGAGCTGTACGTGTGCTGAACGCGGAGGTGCCGTCCATTCGACACTAGATCGGAACGGATCGCAAGACGGTTCGTGCAACGGATCACGAGACTGTTCGTGGGACGGATCGCGGGACGGTTCGTGGGATGGTTCGCGGTGCAGATCGAGGGACGTGAGGATGTTCCACTACATCAACTGATGTCCTTAACGCTTCCTGCTGTGCGACCTACAAGGGTACGTAGATCCAAATCTCCTCTCGTAGATGGACATCACCATAATAGGTCTTCGTGTGCGTTGGAAATTTTTTGTTTCCCACGTGACATTCCCCAATAGTGGCATCATGAGCTAGGTTCATATTTAGATATTATCTCGATTAGAACACAAAGGGTATTGTGGAAGGTGATGTTCAATTTGCTGCCCTCCTTAGTCTTTTCTCGATTCAGCGGTATTGTTGGATTGAAGCGGCCCGAACCGACATTATTCATACGCTTATGAAAGACTGGTTTCATCGCTCGACATGCAACCTCGTTGCATAAAGATGACTGGCGGGTGTTGGTTTCTTCAACTTTAGTTGAATTGGCTTGACTGAGGTGGTCCTTGGAGAGGTTAAATAGCAATTTGCACATCTCCGTTGTGGTTTTTGCGTAAGTAAGATGCGATCTACTAGATACCCATTGTAGCCACGTAAAACGTGCAACAACAATTAGAGGACGTCTAACTTGTTTTTGCAGGGTATGCTTGTGATATGATATGGCCAATGATGTGATGTGATATATTGGATGTATGAGATGATCATGTTGTAATAGTTAATATCGACTTGCACGTCGATGGTACGGCAACCGGCAGAAGCCATGGGGTTGTCTTTAAACTAACGTTTGTGCTTGCACATGCGTTTACTATATTGCTAGGACGTAGCTTTAGTAGTAATAGCATGAGTAGCACGACAACCCCGATGGCGACACGTTGATGGAGATGATGATGATGGAGATCATGGTGTGACGCCGGTGACAAGAAGATCATGTCGGTGCTTTGGTGATGGAGATCAAGAAGCACATGATGATGGCCATATCATGTCACTTATGAATTGCATGTGATGTTAATCCTTTTATACACCTTATTTTGCTTAGAACGATGGTAGCATTATGAGGTGATCTCTCATTAAAATTTCAAGACGAAATTGTGTTCTCCCCGACTGTGCACCGTTGCGACAGTTCATCGTTTCGAGACACCACGTGATGATCGGGTGTGATAGACTCAACGTTCACATACAAAGGGTGCAAAACAGTTGCACACGCGGAACACTCGGGTTAAACTTGACGATCCTAGCATGTGCAGACATGGCCTCGGAACACATGAGACCGAAAGGTCGAGCATGAACCATATAGTTGATATGATTAGCATAGAGATGCTTACCACTGAAACTATTCTTGACTCACGTGATGATCGGACTTGAGATAGTGGATTTGGATCATGTACCACTCAAATGACTAGAGAGATGTACTTTTTGAGTGGGACTTCTTAAGTAATATGATTAATTGAACTAATTATCATGAACATAGTCTAATGGTCTTTGCGAATTACGATGTAGCTTGCGCTATAGCTCTACTATTTTATATGTTCCTAGAGAAAATTTAGTTGAAAGTTGATATTAGCAACTTTGTGGATTGAGTTCGTAAAACTAAGGATTGTCCTCATTGCTGCGCAGAAGGCTTATGTCCTTAATGCACCACTCAGTGTGCTGCACCTCGGGCGTCGTCTGTGGATGTTGCGAACATCTGACATACACGTCTTTGATGAATACATGATAGTTCAGTGCGCAATACTTAATGGCTTAGAAGCAAGGCGCCGAAGACATTTTGAAAACGTCGCAGAACATAAGAGATGTTCAAAGAGATGAAATTGAGATTTCATGCTCGTGACCTTGTTGAGAGGTACAATACCTCCGACAAGATTCCTTGCCTAGAAAGTAAAGGAGAAAAGCTCAAATCATTGAGCATGTTCTCAGATTGTCTGAGTACAACAATCGCTTGAATCAAGTGGGAGTTAATCTTCCAGATGAGAGAGTGATGGTTCTCCAAAATCACTGCCACTAAGCTGGTAGAGCTTCGTGATGAACTATAAACAAATCAAGGATAGATATGATGATCCTTGAGTGATTTGCAATGTTTGACACTGCGAAGTAGAAATCAAGAAGGAGCATCAATTGTTGATGGTTAGTAAAACCACTAGTTTCAAGAAGGGCAAGGGCTAGAAGGGATACTTCATGAAACGAACAACCAGTTGCTGCTCTAATGAAGAAACCCAAAATTGAACCCAAACCCGAGACTAAGTGCTTCTGTTATGAGGGGAGCGGTCACTGAGGCGGAGCTACCCTAGATACTTGGTAGATAAGAAGGCTGGCAAAGTCGATAGAAGTATATTTGATATACATGATATTGATGTGTACTTTACTAGTACTCCTAGTAGCACGAGGGTATTGGATACCAGTTCGGTTGCTAAGTGATTAGTAACTCGAAATGAAAGCTACGGTATAAACGGAGACTAGCTAAAGGCAAGGTGACGATACGTGTTGGAAGTGTTTCCAAGGTTGATGTGATCAAACATCGCACGCTCCCTCTATCATCGGGATTGGTGGTAAAACCTAAATAATTGTTATTTGGTGTTTACGTTGAGCATGAACATGATTGGATCGTGTTTATTGCAATATGATTATTCATTTAAAGAGAATAATAGTTATTCTATTTGCTTGAATAATTACCCTCAATGGTTTATTGAATCTTGATCGTAGTGTTACACATGTTCATAATATTGGTGTCAAAAGATACAAAGTAATAATGATAGTATCACTTAGTTGTGGCACTGCCACTTGAGTCATGTTGGTGTAAAATGCATGAAGAAGCTCCATGCTGATGGATCTTTGTACTCACTCATTTTTGAAACGTTTGAGACATGCAAATCATACCAGTTGGTATAAACGCATGAAGAAACTTCATGCGGATAGACCATTTGGATTCACTTGATTTTTAATCACTTGAGACATGCAAATCATGCCACATGAAACAAGAGAGTAACTTGTTGGGAGTAATACAATTTTTGATGTGTGCAGTCCAATAAGTGCTGAGGCACGCAGTGGATATTGTTGTGTTCTTACTTCACTGACGATTTGAGTAGATAAAGGAGTATTTACTTGATGAATCACAAGTCTGAAATATTGAAAAAGTTCAAAGCTATTTCAGAGTGAAAATCATCATGACAAGAGGATAAACTGTTTACGATATGATCATAGAGATGAATATCTGAGTTATGAGTTTTTGGTATGTAGTTAAGACAATGTGAAAATTGTTTTGCAGTTCATGCCACCTGGGACACCATAAGTGTGATGATGTGTCTAAACGTCATAACCACGCCTTTTTTGATAGGGTGCATACTATGATGTCTCTTATCGAATTACCACTATCGTTTATGGGTTATGCATTACAGACAACCGCATTCACTTTAAATAGGGCACCGCATATTTCCGTTGAGATGACATAGTATAGACTATGGTTTGGAGAAACCTAGATTATCGTTTCTTGAAATTTTGGGGCTGCGACGCTTATGTAAAAAAGTTTTAGTCTGATAAGCTCAAACCCAAAGCGGATAAATGCATCTTCATAGGATATCCAAAATAGTTGGATACATCTCCTATCTCAGATTCGGAAGCAAAGTGTTTGTTTCTAGAAACGAGTCCTTTCTCGAGGAAAGGTTTCTCTCGAAAGAATTGAGTGGGAGGGTGGTGGAACTTGATGAGATTAGTGAACCGTCACTTCAACCAGTGTGTAGCAGGGCACAGGAAGATGTTCCTATGGCGCCTACACCAATTGAAGTGGAAACTGATGATGGTGATCATTGAGCTTCAGATCATGTTACTACAAACCTCGTAGGTCAACAAGGTCACGTACTACAGCAGAGTGGTACGGTAACCCTGTCTTGGAGGTCATGTTGTTGAACAACAATGAACCTACGAGCTATGGAGAAGCGATGGTGGGCCCGGATTCCGACAAATGGGTGGAGGCCATGAAATCCGAGAGAGGATCCATGTATGAAAACAAAGTGTAGAATTTGGAAGAACTACTTGATGGTCGTAGGACTATTAAGTAGAGATGGATCTTTAAAAGAAAGACAGACGATGATGGTGATAAGTCACTATTAAGAAAAGCTCGACTTGTCGCAAAGATGTTTCTGACAAGATCAAATAGTTGACTATGGTGAGACTTTCTCACTCGTAGAGATGCTTAAAGTTTGATAGAATTATGTTAGTAGTTGCTGCATTATTTATTAAATATTGCACATAGGATGTCAAAACATTGTTTACTCGACGGTTTCCTTGAGGAAAGATTGTTTGTGATACAACCAGAAGGTTTTGTCGATCCTAAAGATACTAACAAGTATGCAAGCTCCAGCGATCCTTTTATGGACTGGTGCAAGCATCTCGGAGTTGGAATATACGCGTTGATGAGATGATCAAAGATTTTTGGTTTGTACAAGGTTTATGAGAAAACTTGTATTTCCAAAGAAGTGAGTGGGAGCACTATAGTGTTTCTGATAAAGTATGTGTGGTTGACATATTGTTGATCGAAAGTAATGTAGAATTTCTGTAAAGCATAAAGGTTGTTTGAAAGGAGTTTTTCAAAGGAAGACCTGGATAGAGCTATTTGAACATTGAGCATCAAGATCTATAGAGATAGTCAAAACACTTAATAGAACTTTTAAATGAAATGCATGCCTTGACAAGTTTTTGAAGGAGTTCAAAATAGATCAGCAAAGAAGGAGTTCTTGGTTGTGTTGTAAGGTGTGAATTTGAGTAAGACTCAAAAGCCCGACCACGACAGAAGAAAGAGAAGGGACGAAGGTCATTCCGTATGCCTTAGCCATAGACTCTAAAGTATGCCAAGCTGTGTACCGCACCTGATGTGTGCCTTGCCACAAGTCTGTTAAGGGGTACAGAGAGTGATCCATGATTGAATCACTGAACAACGGTCAAGGTTATCCTTAGTAACTAGTGGAATAAGGAATTGTTCTCGATTATGGAGGTGGTTAAAGAGTTCGTTGTAAAGGGTTACGTTGATGCAAGCTTTGACACTAATCCGAATAACTATGAGTAGTAAAACATATTCGTATAGTAGAGTAGATATTTGGAGTACTTCCGAATAGCACGTAGTAGCAGCATCTATAAGATGACATAAATATTTGTAAAGAACACACGGATCTGAAAATTTCAGAACTGTTGAGTAAAACCTCTCTCACGATCAAGACGTGATTAGACCCCAGAACTATATGGGTGTTGGATTCGTTGAAATCACATGGTGATGTGAACTAGATTATTGACTCTAGTGCAAGTGGGAGACTATTGTAAATATGCCCTAGAGGCAATAATAAATTAGTTATTATTATATTTCCTTTTTCATAATAATCGTTTATTATCCATGCTAGAATTGTATTGATTGGAAACTCAAATACATGTGTGGATACATAGACAACACACTGTCCCTAGTGAGCCTCTAGTTGACTAGTTCGTTGATCAAAGATGGTCAAGGTTTCCTGACCATAGGCAAGTGTTGTCACTTGATAACGGGATCACATCATTAGGAGAATAATGTGATGGACAAGACCCAAACTATGAACGTAGCATATTGATCGTGTCGTTTTATTGCTATTGTTTTCTGCGTGTCAAGTATTTGTTCCTATGACCATGAGATCATATAACTCACTACCATCGGAGGACTACGTTGTGTGCATCAAATGTCACAACGTAACTGGGTGACTATAAAGGTGCTCTACATGTATCTTCGAAGGTGTCCATTGAGTTAGTATGGATCAAGACTGGGATTGTCACTCCGTGTGACGGACAGGTATCTCGGGGCCCACTCGGTAATACAACATCACACACAAGCCTTGCAAGAAATGTGACTAAGTGTAAGTCACGAGATCTTGTATTACGGAATGAGTAAAGAGACTTGCCGGTAACGATATTGAAATAGGTATGCGGATACCAACGATCAAATCTTGGGCAAGTAACATACCGAAGGACAAAGGGAATGACATACGGGATTATATGAATCCTTGGCACTAAGGTTCAACCGATAAGATCTTTAGAGAATATGTAGGATCCTATATGGGCATACAGGTCCCGCTATTGGATATTGACCGAGGAGTACCTCGGGGCATGTCTACATAGTTCTCAAACCCGCAGGGTCTGCACACTTAAGGGTCGGTGATGTTTTAGTATAGTTGAGTTATATGCGTGGTTACCGAATGTTGTTCGGAGTCCTGGATGAGATCACAGACGTCACGAGGGTTTCCAGAATGGTCCGGAGTCGAATATTGATATATATGTTTGTCTCATTTGGTTATCGGAAGGTTTTTGGGCATTACCGGCATCGTGCCAGGAGTGACGAATGGGTTCTAGCTATTTACTGGGAGGGGGGCAACCCACCCGGGAGTGGCCCAAGGCCTTAAGGGTGGCGCACCAGCCCTTAGTGGGCTGGTGGGACAGCCCAAGAGAGGCTAGGCGCCACAAGGATAAAAACCAAGAGAAAAAAGGTGGGAAGGTGGAGAAGGACTCCACTTTCCAATCCTAGTTAGACTAGGATTGGAGGAGGACTCCTCCAGCTCCTTGGCCAGCGCACCTAGAGTGCCTTGGCCCTCAAGGCAAGTCTCCCCACCTCTCCTCCTATATATACGGGTGATTTAGGGCTGATTTGAGACAACTTTTGCCACGTGCAACTCAGATCTAGACACCATAGTTTTACCTCTAGATCGTATTTCTGCGGAGCTCGGGCTGAGCCCTGCAGGAGTAGATCCTTCACCACCACCGGAGCACCATCACGCTGCCGGAGAACTCATCTACTTCTCCGTCTTGCTTGCTGGATCAAGAAGGCCGAGATCATCGTCGAGCTGTACGTGTGCTGAACGCGGAGGTGCCGTCCATTCGGCACTAGATCGGAACGGATCGTGAGACGGATCGCAAGACGGTTCATGCAACGGATTGCGAGATGGTTCATGGGAAGGACCGCGGGACGGATCGCGGGACGGTTCGCGAGGCGGATCGAGGGACGTGAGGACGTTCCACTACATCAACCGCGTTCTTTAACACTTCCTGCTGTGCGATCTACAAGGGTACGTTGATCCAAATCTCCTCTCATAGATGGACATCACCATGATAGGTCTTCGTGTGCGTAGGAAATTTTTTGTTTCCCATGCGACGTTCCCCAACATTATTTCTAAGGTCAAACTCGGTGGGTCTGATATGGAAATGTTGGTGACACCGAATTTGTGCATGTGGAATTTGATAGAGTGGATATGTGGGAAAAATAACTGAGTGTTTTGGTGGATAACTTTGAGCATTTGAGCAATCAACTCATTTTACTACCTCATACCCTTTTAATAGTATTGGCTTTCCTATGGACTCAAAAGTTATTTTTCACAAATATAAAATGAATAGTTTTCTAGCTTGAAGCTTGCGACAATCTTATTCCTTTCTTGCATCTAGGGGCATCTTCGCATAAACCTTAAGCCATAGCATCTTTTGAACTTTTTTCTGAAATATACTTGGAAAACATATTAGTCCAATGATGCATATGTTGTGATCTATTATCAAGACCACCCTAGGCAGAAATTGTGCTTTCAATTCTTCTTTGATTTAAGGCATTACTTTTGGGATGACCCACATCTTTATAAAGAGGGAGTAGATGGTATTATTAGATGTTGTATACCTGAGCATGAACAGGAACAAATCCTTCGGAAGTGTCTCTCCAAAGCTTATGGAGGACACAATGAGGGAGATAGAACTGCACACAAGGTATTATAGTCTGGATTTTATTAGCCTACTCTTTTTAAATATGCTCTTAAGTTTTTCCTCTCTTGTGATGAATGTCACAGAATTGATAATATTGGTAGACGTCACGAATGCCTATGAATTATTCACTTGTTATTGAACAATTTGATGTTCGGGGACTTCATTTTATGGGACCTTTTCCTTCCTCCAATGGGTATACACATATTTTGGTTGCTATTGGTTATGTCACTGAATGGGTAGAAGCCATTCCAACCAATAGTGTTGATCATAACACCTCTATTAAGATGCTTTAGGAAGTTTTTTTCCCATGTTTTAGAGTCCCTAAATATTTAATGACCGATGGTGGTTCACATGTTATTCATGGTGCTTCCCGTAAGATGCTTGCTAGATATGATGTTAACCATAGAATTGCATCTCCCTATCATCCTCAGTCTAGTCGTCAAGTAGAATTAACCAATAGAGAAATAAAATTAATATTGCAAAAGACTGTCAATAGGTCCCGAAAGAATTGGTCTAAAAAATTAGATGATGCATTGTGCGCCTATAGAACAACTTATAAGAATCCTATGGGTATGTCTCCTTATAAAATGGTCCATGGGAAAGCATCTCATTTACCTCTTGAGTCAGAACATAAAGCTTATTCGGCAATTGAAGAACTCAACTATGATTTCAAGCTTGCTGGTGAAAATAGGTTATTTGATATTTAGCTCATTAGATGAATGGAGAACCCAAGCTTATGAGAGTGCCAAACTACTAAAAGAAAAAGTTAAAAGATGGTATGACAAAAGAATCCAAAAGCGAGAATTCAAAGTTGGTGAATATGTTCTATTGTACAATTCTCGTCTTAGATTCTTTGTAGGAAAACTTCTATACAAATGGGAAGAACCATATATTATCAAAGAAGTTTATCGGTCTGGAGCTATTAAGATCAATAATCCTGAAGGCACTCACCCGAAGGTGGTCAATGGACAAAGAATAAAGCATTACATCTCAGGTACACAAATTAATGTCGAAACAAATATTATCCAAACCATGACACGAGAGGAGCACATTAGGGAGACCTTCCAAAACCCTTAAAAGGAAGAGGTATGTGATACGGTAAGTAAACGAGCTCAGAAAAATCCGCAAAAATATTTTCTGGCAGTTTTGGAATTTTAATTTGTTTAGGAAACTGAGAAACACACGGAAGGCAACCGAGGTGTCCACTAGACACCAGGGCGCACCAGCCCCCCTGGCACGGTCTAATGTCTAGTGGGCCCCTCATGTACCTTCCTGGCTCTGTTCTTGTTTGACCGAGTACCACAGAGAAATCCTCTGTTCTTGTTTCGAGCTATTTTTCCTGGCAGATCTGAAATTATGCCAGCTCAAGATTCGGAAGGACAGAGCTACATTGCTGATTTTGTCGTGAACCCTAAGGTCTACGAAGAGGTGGATCATTATGCCTGGACTACTGAGGAGGAAGACGAGGATATGAAAGAAGCAAAGGGTTATAGCTTCGAGGAAGAGGAAGATCCACTGCCTCAACCTGGTTATATGCACGTGGAATTCAAGAATTCCAGCCTCCGCAACAAGTACAAACCTAAGGTCCAATTTAACCCTCCCCGTTTTCTACAGGAGAGAAAAGCCGTATTATGTGAAAAGATATTAAAGCCGGAGCTGAAAAATGAGGGTCCGAGGGAGGATAATTTTAGCCCCAGACGCAAGTTGGAGAAGAAAAACACACCACCACCACCTCCATCTCCATCATCAAAGAAGGATACTTGAGTACACGGGTATGGGCACTCCCCTTGGCTTGTGCCAAGCTTGGGGGAGGCGCCCCTGTATCGTATCACCATCACACTTGTTTATCTTTATCCATCTTAGTTTGATCTTTAGTTATTTCATGATCTAGTCAAATAAAAGTTCAGTTCAATCTTTTTATTTTGAGTGCTAGTTTCGTGATCTATCTATCTATCTATGTAACTGAGTCAGAGTTATATAATAAAGTTTAGTTTGAGTTTTTCTTATTTACTTCCTTGCTGCAATCAAAATAAAGAAAATTAATGAAAAAGATCAAAGGCCAATCTTATAGTGAGTAGTGACTTCACTTAAGTAAAAGTATAAGTGTTAAAATTTGTTGAAGGTTGACGAACATAGCATTGGTCAGTGATGCAACACATGAAGGAATTAATAAGGGAAGAGAAGATTTACATGCAAATACACTATCCTTGAGATCTTTTATGATTGTGAGCTCCCATTAATTATAATATGCCAAAACTGTTGACATTGGATAAGGAAGAAAACGTAATGATTTATGCTTGTCCACATTCACATAGAAGTTATACTGTTATAGATACTCTAACATGTGGTGCTTTCTCAATACCTTTGCTAGCCAAAATCTCCACATTTAGTAGGGATACTACCTATGCATCCAAAACCTTAAACCCAAACCTATGTTTCAATAGTCCACCGTACCTACCTATGGATTGAGTAAGATCTTTCAAGTAAGTTGTCATCGATGCAGAAAGCAATAAAAATTGCTTCTAAACATGTTTGATCATTTAGAGTAAAGGAAATTAAGCATTGTACAAACTTGTGATGGGGATAATAAAAGCGATGGACTGCATAATAAAGGTTTCCATCACAAGGGGCAATATAACATAACATTCCTTTGCACTAAGAGATTTAGCATACAATCAAAAAGCACATGACAACCTCTACTTACCTGTGCAAAGGGCCTATCTTTTACCTTTATGTATTTACTTTTGTGCAAGAGTCAAAGTATTTTCCTCTACATCCTTTATCTTCTCTTTAGCAAGCATCATGTGGTGGGGAAAGATCTAAACATATATATCCAGCTGAAAGTGGGTGGCCATGAGTTATTATTGTTGACATCACCCTTGAGGTGAATACGGTAGGAGACAACACTATAAGCCCCTATTTTTCTATGTGTCTGGTTGAAACCTTTTGCTCATATGTATGCGGTGAGTGTTAGCAATCATAAAATACTAAATGATGGTTGAGTATGTAGACTTTCTTAAAACCTCTGACATGTGACCCTTCGTGAAAATATGATGAATTGTGTTGCAAGGTTGAGTGAGAACATAGTATGTTGGTTTTCAATATAGTTTATGCTTCAAACTTCAATGTTGTGATGAATTGCCACTTGTTTATAAGAATGCTTTATGATAAAATTTATATGATGAAAATTCTGTGATGCAAGTTTTTCTAAAATTTCATTTGCTGTTATAATAATAAGCATGATTCTCCTATGTCTGTGTTTTGTTTTTATCGACACCTCTGTCTCAAAGCATGTGGTCATGATTTTAACTATGGGCTTTCGCTTGAGGACAAGCGAGATCTAAGCTTGGGGGAGTTGATACATCCATTTTGCATCATGTTTTGTTACTATTATTTATAGTGTTTTTATGCATTTTACCACTTGGTGGAGTAATTCTAATGTATTTTCTCTCATAATATGCAAGGTTTACATCAAGTGGGAGTTTACCGGAGATGGAATCCTGGACCATAAAAAGCTACGTCATAGATACCTATTCTGCACATCTCCAATTGAGGTGAAAATTTATGGAGATTTATTTTATAATAAATTAAAAATACTGGAACGAAGAAGTGCACGAGGGGGGCCACTAGGCAGCTACTAGACACCAGGGCGCGCCACACACCCCTGGCGTGGCCTGATGTATAGTGGGCCACCTGGCCCACCATCTGGCGCCCATCTTCTTGTATAAATGCTCCTCTGACATAAAAATAATTAAGAAAAGGACTTTTAGGATGAAGCACCGCCGTCCCGAGGCAGAACCTAGGGAGGAGCACTTTTTCCCTCTAGCAGAGCGATTCCGACGGAGGAACTTCCCTCCCGGAGGGGGAAATCGAGGGCATAGTCATCACCAACAACCCTCTCATCTTGGGGAGGACAATATCCATCAACATCTTCACCAACACCATCTCCTATCAAAACCCTAGTTCATCTCTTGTACTCAATCTTGTACCAAAACCTTAGATTGGTACCTGGAGTGTGTCTAGAGTGTTAATTACACCTTGTAGTTGATGCTTTATGGTTTACTTGGTGGAAGATCATATGTTCGGATCCATAATGCTATTCAATACCTCTCTGATCATGAACATGTTTATCACTTGTGTGTAGTTACTTTTGTTCTTCAGGCCACGAGAGAAATCATGTTGCAAGTTGTCATGTGAAGTTGATATTCGTTCGATATTTTGCTGATTTGAATGTTGTGATTCCCTTAGTGGTGGCATGTGAACGTCGACTACATAACACTTCACCATATTTTGGGCCCAAGGGAATGCATTGTGTAGTATTAATTAGAGGATGGGTTGCGAGAGTGACATAAACTTAACCCCATGTCTATGCACTACTTTGTAAGGGGCTGATTTGGATCCCTATGTTTAATGCTATGGTTAGAATTTAGTTTTAATACTTTTCTTGTAGTTGCGGATGCTTGCGGGAGGGTTAATCATAAGTGGGAGGTTTTTTGAAGTAAGAGCAGCACCCAAGCACGGGTCCACCCACATATCAAATTATCAAAATACTGAACGCGAATCAACCCAATGATGAAAGTGACTAGATAAAATTCCCGTGTGCCCTCAAGAATGCTTTGCATATTATAAGAAATTATTCTGGACCGTCCTTTGACAAAAAAGGATTAGGATACCTTGCTGGACCTATTGTTACTATTTCTACTTGTCACTTGTTACAGTTATCTTGCTATCAAACAACTTGTTACCACTATTTCAGTGCTTGCAGAATTACCTTGCTTTAAACCGCTTGTCATTTCCTTCCACTCTTCATTGGGTTCGACACTCTTACTTACCGAAAGGACTACGATTGACACCCTATACTTGTGGGTCATTGATACGTCCCAACGTATCTATAATTTTTGATGGTTTCATGCTATTATGTTGTCAAACTTTGGATGTTTTGCATGCCTTTTATTTATTTTCTGGGACTAACTTATTAACTCAGAGCCAAGTGCCAGTTCCTGTTTTTTCCATGTTTTGACCCCTTTCAGAGGAGATTTTGAAACGGAGTCCAGAAGAAAATCCCCGAAAAGATTTTTTCTAGAACTGAAGAAGATCGAAGAGCTCGGGGGCCAAGCCAGAAGAGCCCCAGGGGCCCCACAAGCCCCCACCCCGCGGCCAGGGGGCGCCATGCAGGCTTGTGGGCCCCCTGGAGGTACCCTGACCTAGATCTTGTGCCTATAAATTCCCAAATATTCCCAAAAAAAATCAGGGGAGCATCGTAATCACTTTTCCACCACCGCAAGCTTCTGTCTCTGCAAGATCCCATCTGGGGCACGTCCTGGTGCCCTGCCAGAGGGGGGATTCGGACACGGAAGGCTTCTCCATCAACACCATGACCTCTCCGATGATGCGTGAGTAGTTCACCATAGACCTACGGGTCCATAGCTAGTAACTCGATGGCTTCTTCTCTCTGTTGGATCTTCAGTACAAAGTTCTCCATGATCTTCATGGAGATCTATCCGATGTAATCTTCTTTTGCGGTGTGTTTGTCGAGATCCGATGAATTGTGGATTTATGATCAGATTATCTATGAATCTTATTTGAGTTTCTTCTGATCTCTCTTATGCATGATTTCATATGCTTGTAATTCTCTTCGAGTTGTGGGTTTTGTTTGGCCAACTAGATCTATGATTCTTGCAATGGGAGAAGTGCTTGGTTTTGGGTTGATACCGTGCGGTGACCTCACCCAGTGACAGAAGGGGTAGCAAGGCACGTACCGTGTTGTTGCCATCAAGGGTAAAAAGATGGGGTTTTCATCATTGGTTTGAGATTATCCCTCTACATCATGTCATCTTGGTTAAAGCGTTACTCTGTTCGTCATGAACTCAATACACTAGATGCATGCTGGACAGCGGTCGATGTGTGGAGTAATAGTAGTAGATGAAGAAAGTATCGGTCTACTTGTCTCGGACGTGATGCCTATATGCTAGATCATTGCCTTAGATATCGTCATGACTTTGCGCGGTTCTATCAATTGCTCGACAGTAATTTGTTCACCCACCGTGATATTTGCTATTTTGAGAGAAGCCTCTAGTGAACACTATGGCCTCTAGGGTCTACTCCACACCATATTTTCAGCCTTACACTTTTCACTTCGTTGCACTTTCCGCCTTCAGATCTCACTTTTGCAAACAATCTTGAAGGGATTAACAACCCCTTTGAAGCGTTGGGTGCAAGCTTGTTTGTTTTTGCGCAGGTACTTTGGACTTGACGAGGCCCTCCTTCTAGATTGATACCTTGGTTCTCAAACTGAGGGAAATACTTACTGCTCGTGTGCTGCATCACCCTTTCCTCTTCAAGGGAAAAACCAACGCAAATCAGAGAAGTAACAAGAATAATTCCTAAGCCAGGGAAGGACTTTTGTTGCCGCAGCAGTCATCTAGCTCCAAGGGTTTCTCGACACATCATTATCATTCAATTTCCTTAGCATGTCACGACATGCATGTTCGAAATGCTTAAATTTTTTGCTTGCTCGCAAATAGTGCCATGAGTTTTCCTGGAGATAGCTCAGATGATCTACCAGGTCTAATATCGTTGTTTTTTCGAATGAGATTATGGAACTTCTCGGATATGTGTTGTGGGTTGCGGGTGAGGTTTTGCAGCTTATTACATTGAGTAGGTTCCTAGACCCGCAACCTGATAGCATAACCAAGAATGATTTCGGAAGTTCTCAGGTGGGAATTCAAGTAGTCACCTAGAATTTTTTTCCAACGAATGTATGATGGGTTATACATTTGTTCCGAGCAATTCTTAGCTCAATACTTGGCAATTGCAAGCGGCTCTCAAATCACATGATGTTGTCACTAGTCTATGGAAGCATTCTTACTAATTCTAGTTTGAATGCAAATTGCTAATACTACATGTTGAAATACTTCGAGCCTTTGATTCAGTTTATCAGCTTCATCTTGTCAATTGTGATCTAATATTCATGTCCATCTCCATGATGGCACCAACTATTCGTGGAAATCTGAGTCATGAGGGGGATGATGCTAACCCTCCATTACCCCCGCCTCCACCTCCGGAGGCATGGCAAGCTCTGATGTCCGCGACCAATGCGAATACTCAGATGTTGCTTCACATGATGCAAGAAAGGAACCAAGGGAATCAAGGAAATCAAGGCTAACAAGGGAATGTCTATAATCAGCCCCAGTTCGCGACTCTGAATCAATTCCTTGTCAATCGACCCAAGTCCTTCACTAGGTGTGATCAGCCTCTTAATGCGTATAACTAGCTCCTTGATGTTAACAAGCATTTTGAGTGCAACAATTCCAAGCCCGAGGACTATGTCAAGTTCACAACCTTCTAGCTCAAGGGCCATACATTAGAGTGGTGGCAGCAATACAAGGATTTCGGAGGTGGCCGTGTGGTCAACTAGGATGACCTATGCCGCGACTTTAGATATCATCATATCCCGATGAGTTTTGTCGAGGGTATGTGTGAGAAGTCCAGAAACCTCACGCAGGGAAAATCGTTTGTCTATCAATATAACATCGAGTTCGAGAACCTAGCCCTCTATGCTAAGCAAGATGTTCCTAATGCGAAGAGCAAGGTTTACTAGTTCAAAGCTGGCCTTAGGGAAGATTTGCAGCTTGTTCTCATTCTTGTGGAGCCCACTGGGTTTGATCAGTTCTACAACATGGATCTAAAGTTTGAAGGAGCTCAACTCAAGGCCGAGAATTCCAAGAAGTGGTTCAAAGACTCTGAACCTTCTTCATCCTCCTCTCGTATTGTTCCTAAGCAGCATAAGTTGTGGGTGCCAAAACCTCCTCCGTTTTGTCCTCCTCAATAGCAGAAGCAGAGTGGTGGTCGTGACTCTTCCCACCCACCCAACCCAGGATTCTGGCAGAGGTTTCACGCGCCCAAGTCAGGAGGTCCTCCTCCAACAAACTTTCGGCCACTCTCAGAGGTGATTTGTCAGAAGTGTGGTCAGAGGGGTCACTATTCTAACAAATGCACCAACCAGCGATGTCTTCCGCCTCGTCCTCCAGTCAACCGCCAAGCAATGCTATGGTAAAGCACAATCCCAAGACAACAAGAGTGAACATGGTCAATGCAACTCAAGCAGAGGAGTCTCCTGAAGTGATAATGGGTAACCTCTTGGTTAATTCTATTCCTGCAAGAGTTTTGTTTGATTCAGGTGCATCACATTGTTTCATGTCTTGTCCGTTTTTCATCAAGCATGAGTTTGATTATCAAGATTTTCCTAGATCCTTGTTTGTTGTTTCACCTGGTATGATGATGAATTACAACCGCATTGTTCCGGATGTTTCTATCAAGATTGGCAATTATTATTTTCTAGACTCTCCAATTGTCCTTGGCAACTCACATATTGATCTAATTCTTGGCATGGATTTCTCGAGATGAACAAGGCTTACATCAATTGTGCAGCCAAAGTCATCCTTATGAAGATATGATCATTTTTGCTGCTCGCATGACACTATACGTCTCCTTTCTCTCAATGAGAAGGGTGAAATCTCAGCCATATCTCAAGTCCTTGTCATTTGTGAGTATGAAGATGTATTTCTAGTGGAATTGCCAGGAATGCCTCGTCACTGGCTAGTGGAGTTTGTGATTGAACTCAAACCTAGGACTGAGGGAGTTTGCAAGCGCCCTTATAAACTTGGCCCTAAAGAGCTGAACGAATTGAAGAAGCAACTAGATGAACAATAATGTCTGGGTTTGATCAGGCTAGGTTCTTCACCTTTGGGTTGTGGCATTCTATTTGTCAAGAAGAAGGATGGCACGAAATGACTATGTGTCGATTACCATCCATTGAACAAAAATACTATCAAAAACAAATACCCATTTCCGAACATCAACGAATTGTTTGAGCAATTTAAAGGGGACAACATTTTCTCTAAGCCCGATCTTCGAATGGGCTATCATCAAATTCGTATTCGTGAAGAAGATATGCCTAATGCTGCTCCCATGACAAGATTTGGATCTTATGAGTACACGGTGATGTCCTTTGGTCTCGCAAATGCTCGTCCAACATTCTCTTGCATGATGAACTTCATCTTCTCTCCCTTCAAGAAGGTGTTCGTCTTGGTGTATCTTGAGGAAATTTTAGTCTTCTCAAAGACTGAGGAAGAAGACACAGAACATCTCCGACTTCTGCTTGACAAGTTAAGAGAGCATCGGTTCTATAAGATCTCTCCAAGTGTGAATTCTGGCTCAACCAGGTGTTGTATCTTGGTCACATCATCTCTGGCGAGGGCATTAAGGTAAATCCTGAAAAGGTTGAAGCCATTGTCAAGTGGGAACCTCCTCAGAATGTCAAGTGGCTCCAAAGCTTCCTCAGGCTTGCAAGCTACTACGGTAGATTTGTGGAGAACTTCTCCAAGATTGTTAAGACTTTGTCCAATCTCCTCCAGAAGCGTGTGAAATACATTCAAGGAGAAGTTCACATCAACTCGGGTTCTAACTCCTCTCGATGATTCCAAACCATTCCAAATTTTCTATGATGCATCTTTGCAAGGCCTTGGTGGTCTTCTCATGCAAGACAATAAAGTGGTAGATTATACCTATTGTCAGTTGAATCCAAGTGAGAAGAACTACCCCACTCACGATTTTGAGTTGGCGGCAGTTGTCCAAGCCTTGGTTACTTGGAGACCTCTCTTGTTGGGAGGGCAAGCGGAAGTCTACGCCGACCATAAGAGCTTCAAATACATGTTCAGTCAACTGAATATCAATCTTAGTCAAACGCGTTGGGTGGAGATGATCCAAGATTACAATCCAAGCATTGACTATACTCTAGGTAAAGCAAATGTGATTGTAGATGCTTTGAGAAGAAAGGCTTACTACAACAATCTTGTAATCAAACCATTCTAGCCTGATCTTTGTGAGTCATTCACGAAACTCAACCTTTCGCTCATCCCTCAAGGATTTCTTGCCAACCTTCAAATTTTTCCAACCTTGGAAGATCAAGTCCGCCAAGAACAACTTCTTGATGCTATGGTGAAAAAGCTGAAGATAGGTTTGTCCAAGAGCATTCCCAAGTATAAGTGCTTTCATGTTGATGACAAAGACACTATGTTCTTCAAGGACCATCTTGTGGTTCCAAAGGGAGAGCTAATAAAAGTTATAATGTACGAAGATCCAAAAGTTATAATGTAACATGAGATTTCTCAGTTTGTGAATGAGTGTGATGTATGTCGAGAGTGAAGGCGGAACATCAACGTCCAGCACGTCGTCTTCAGCCTTTGCATATCCACGAGTGGAAATTCCATCACATTGAAATGGATTTTATCACTTGGTTTCCCAAGTCCAAGAGAGGTAATGATGCCATCTTTGTGGTCATCGACAAGCTCACTAAAGTCGCCCACTTTGTTCCGATTAAAGAATCTATCATGGCAGCTCAGCTGGCAGAGCTGTACACATCAAGGATAGTTTCTTTGCACGATATTCCCCATCTTATATCTTCAAACTGTGGAAGCATCTTCACTTCCAAGTTCTGGGATTCCTTCCAATCTGGAATGGGTACCAAGATCCATTTCAGCACAACTTTCCACCCTCAAATAAGTGGTCAAGTTAGAGAGTCAATCAAATAATTGAAGACATGCTCAGAGCATGTGTTGTTTCATTCGGCATGAAGTGGAAAAACTGTCTCCCATTTGCCGAGTTCTCCTATAACAATAGTTTCCAAGCAAGTTCAGGCAAGGCCCCATTCAAGATTCTCTATGGCAGGAAATGTCGTACACCTCTCAATTCATCTGAAACCATTGAGCGTCAAATCCTTGGCAATGATATGATCACTAAAGCAAAAGAGATGTGTTGTGTCATTCGTGATAATCTCAAAGCCGCTCAATCCCGTCAGAAGAGCTATTATGATAGAAAGCATCATGACACGGCCTTTCAAATCAATGACTTTGTCAATCTATGGGTGTCTCCAAGGGCACAATGCTTTGGCATCAATGGAAAGCTTGCACCATGCTTTGTGGGTCCTTCCAAAATTGTTGGCAAAAGAGACGATCTTGCCTACCGACTCAAGCTCCCTTCAAATTTCTCCAATGTGCACGATGTCTTTCATGTCTCCCAGCTCCGGAAGTGTTTCAAGACTCCTGAGCGCACCATTGATTTCCAAGTCATTGATCTCCAAGTGGACCTATCTTGTCATGAGCAACCTGTCGCTATCTGTGAAGATACCGAGTGCAAAACTCACAACAAGTCTATCAATTTCATCAAAGTTAAGTGGTCACATCATTCCGATAAAGAAGCCACATGGGAAGGTGATGACCTTCTCTGTTATGAATATCCTGACTTCTTTAGTTCCTAGATCTCGGGACGAGATATTCTTATAGTGAGGGAGAGTTGTAACAGCCCAAGAGCAACTTTCCTAATCTTGTAAATATTTCCATGTACCAAACCTTGTATGCCATGCCTACCATGTGATTAAATGAATAAAATTTGCTTCATGACATTCATTTGTGCATCATGGCATCATTGCATCCATTCCATTTTGTTGCATCATGATTCATTTGAGTGTGGGTGTTGTGGTGATGTGCCACGCAACTTGTGGCAATATCTTGTTTAAGTCAACTTCAAATTATCTTCTACAAAAAAACCCGTCCTCTCTCTTATTTCTTTCTATTTTACAAAGTGTGCTTCCCTACCATGTTTTAGTTTCATGACTTTCCTATAAACCATTAAATATTCCCTAAAGGCCTCCTCCAAATTTGTGTCATTTTCAGATTGTTTTGGTTGGATTAAAAAATGCCTCAAGTTTGAAGTTAATTAAAACTTGATTTATCTTTCTATCTCTAAAAATTCCCAAACCATTTTTGCTAAATAAATAATAAATCTAGGGTATCAAAACTATTTTTTAGTTAGAACCCTCTCCTTGGTCTTTGTATTTGTTTCCTATATTTTTCATTTGGGAAAATGGAGAAAAGAACAAAGGGAGAAAGAGAGCAGCGGCGACCCGCCTAACCTTCACTCTGGCCCAGTAGCCCCCACACCACAGCCCACTTGACCCACCATCGACAACATCTTCCTTCTCCTCGGTATGGCGTGCATCCAGGATGCCACTTCGACATGCTTGTCGATTTGACGACCGTTCGGTGTCCCTAGACCCTCTAAACGGTGTCCTAGCCCTAGCCCCAACATTCCTTACTCCGTTACTTCCCTCGCCCTAGCCTCCAGTGCCCACGCAGCTGTGCCGCAACCATGAACCGAGGCCGCTATAGATTTCGCACCCCCGCCGAGACACCACGGCCTCCGCGGTCACTCGCTTACTCGTCGGTGTCAAAGTATTATTCTCTATCTTAGGGAAGAACAAAGCCCAACGTCTGGGCCTAGTTCTTATTGAGCCAATCCCTATTCTATTCACAAATTGCACCTAGCCTAGTAGTAGCACTTCCCCTCTTCTTCATAAGAGACTCGAGTTCAAATCCCCACCGATGCACATTTTTTTGAGTTTTTGTCTCAATGACAGTTGGGTCCCCCTGTTATTCCCTCAACCATTCCAGCGTGGCCCCGGTCCCATCAGTGAGCCTAATAGCTTGGTAGGGCATGGGTGCACCTAGTTTTCCCTTGTTATTTCATTTAATTATTTTATTAGTTATTGAATTTCTATGTTTTTCAAAAAGTATTAGAACTTGCATAATTATTCGTGACATATTTTCATACTGTGGCATATGCATATTATATATGTTTTTGGGGGTAGAAAATCCAAGGAATTTATTTGTCCATTAGTTTTGTCATTTGAGCAAGTTTTAGTGCATGCTATTATTGTTGTGATGCTCTTTTGTTTATTTTATATGAATTAATCCATGCCCCTTTGAAATAATTGTTAGCATGAGATATGACCTTGGACATGTGTACTAGCCCATGGTATTTTTGTTTGCCATGAAAATCCATGTTTAGGTATTATTTCTTGCTATCAACATGCTATAAAAATGTTTTATTTTGAGGGGCCAAAATAATTGCAAGTATGAAACTGTTATAATTTGTTGCTATGTTGCCATCTGAATTGCCATTGATCTACAACTACTTTGGTGTTTCCCATGTTTGGCCCGTGTGACTAGGTGTACCCAGGCCCGTCTGCATGCGGCCCAGGACACAATGCATGCCGGGGACCAACGTGGCCCATCATTGGTTCTCACGAGCAAGTCCCTCGTGAGAGACTCCGCCTCACGAGGCTCGCGTCAGCAAGCAGCGTCGGGAGCCATACAAAGGCCTTCCCGTGAGGTCACCTCCCGAAGCTGCCCGGAAGGCCCCGCTGGGCAGTTTAGTCACATTTGGCCCGGTAAGGTCATGCGGTCTTGCACCTCCATGTGGACGGCGCACGCCATGTCAAACGGTGCGAGGAGCTATGCCAGCGGGCACGGAGGGGGATGCTTTCCATTTTGTGCTAAGGGACCGGGGCCGGAACCCGGTTCCTAGGGAGTCCCCAAAGGTTTCCCGTTTGGTGCAAGAAGACTAAAGCGGAGGGCTCGAGAGGACGGAGGTCATCCTTGATCCCACGAGCATGTCACGTTAGGAGGCTTTTACAGGCGAAGACTACTTTTGTCAGGATAAGGTGCAGTCCTATCCCCCTTAAAACTAGCCATTGTGATAACCCTTCCCGCCGTTTGTTTTCGGGGGAAGAGGGCCAGGGCCCGTATAAGAGAGGGCAGGCTTCTATCGTAGAGGGGGATCATCTCAGAGCTAGAAAGAACACACCTTTGTACTTTCTCTCGCTCTGGAGGAGTCTAGAGAAGCAGGAGTAGGGCTTTACACCTCGAGGTGGCACGAACCAAGGTAACTGCCATGTCCCCATTTCTTCTTAGTTAGGTCAAACACGCTGGACCGTCGTCATGGTGTTGAACTGTAGATTAGGGCCGGAGAGCTTGCGCACCCTATAGTTCTCCAGCTCAGCTTTGTCTTCACCAACCCCATGGCGGACTCCCATCATGTGCGCACCGAGTCCCGGGCAGCCCGCTTCGCCCGGATCATCACCACCCCCGGAGAGCATCTAGAGCCATTCTCAGTGGCGTGCATCCTTGACGGGGCCCAGGCACCCGTCGACGGCCGTCAATCTAAGCTGTCCCACTGTAGGGCGAGTGACGCCCAACGAAAGCGCGAGTCCACACCGTCGCCTGGTTGGGCGGAGCGTGATATCACCTTCGACATTAGGGATCATCCTAGATCCACAACTTCCATGGGTGCGCTCCCCATGCTGTGCACCCCACCATCAGTAACGTCATGGTCACGAGGACCCTCATCAATGGGGGCGCTGGGGTCAACGTTATCTCCGTCGCCACCTTTCAGGTGCTCCAGGTGCCTTGCGACTTGTTGAATCCCACCAAGCCCTTCTCCGGGCCGGCGGAATCACGACCACCCTGGGACAGATACGCCTCCCTGTCACCTTCAGCACAAGCTGCAACTACCGCACTGAGCTCATCCACTTTGATGTGGCATGCATCGCTGATACGTCTCCATCGTATCTACTTTTCCAAACTCTTTTGCCCTTGTTTTAGACTCTAATTTGCATGATTTGAATGGAACTAACCCGGATTGACGCTGTTTTCAACAGAATTGCCATGGTGTTGTTTTTGCATAGAAATAGAAGTTCTCGGAGTGACATGGAAATTTACGAGGATTTTTTGTGGAATATATAAAAAATATTGGCGCAAGAATTACCTGGAGGTACGGAGCCAGGAGCCCACAAGCCCAGGAGGCGCGCCCCCCTGGTCGCGCCTCGCAGGCATGTGAGGCCCTCACGGCTCCGCAGCCTCCAACTCCAGCTCTATATATTCTCTCTCGCCCGGAAAAAATTAGGAGAGAAGAGTTCATCGTGTTTTACGATACAGAACCGCCGCCACCACCTGTTCTTCTTCTGGAGGGCAGATCTGGAGTCCGTTCTGGGCTCCACAGAGGGGAATTCGACGCCGTCATCATCACCAACCATCCTTTATCGCCAATTCCATGATGCTCTTCACCGTTCATGAGTAATCTCATCGTAGGCTTGCTAGACGGTGATGGGTTGGATGAGAGCTATCATGTAATCGAGTTAGTTTTGACGGGGTTTGATCCCTAGTATCCACTATGTTCTAAGATTGATGTTGCTACTACTTTGCTATGCTTAATGCTTGTCACTAGGGCCCGAGTGCCATGATTTCAGATCTAAACCTACTATGTTTTCATCAATATATGTGTGTTCTTGATCCTATCTTGCAAGCTGTAGTCACCTACTATGTGTTATGACCCGGCAACCCCGGAGTGTCAATAGCCGGAACCACTCTCGGAGATGACCATAGTATGAGGAGTTCATGTATTCACTATGTGCTAATGCTTTGTTCCGGTTCTCTATTAAAAGGAGACCTTAATATCCCTTAGTTTCCATTAGGACCCCGTTGCCACGGGAGGGATGGACAATAGATGTCATGGAAGTTCTTTTCCATTAGCACGTATGACTAAATACGGAATGCATGCCAACATTACATTGACGAACTGGAGCTAGTTACAAATCACCCCATGTTATAACTGTTACATGATGAATGTCATCCGACGTAATTATCCATCACCGATCCAATGCTTACGAGTCTTTTCCTACTAGTCCTTGCTAAGTTACTGTTACCGCTACTGCTGTCACTACTGCTACTGTTACCGCTACTGCTGTCACTACTGCTACTGCCACCGTTACTATCACACTACTTTGCTACTGAAACTTTGCTGCAGATACTAAGTCTTTCAGGTGTGGTTGAATTGACAACTCAACTGCTAATACTCGAGAATATTCTTTGGCTTCCCCTTTTGTCGAATCAACAAATTTGGGTTGAATAGTCTACCCTCGAAAACTGTTGCGATCCCCTATACTTGTGGGCTATCAAGACTATTTTCTGGCACCTTTGCCGGGGAAGCATAGCTCTATTCTCTGAGTCACTTGGGATTTACGTCTGTTGATCACTATGATGAATCCGAGAGATCCAAAAACTAAAGTCTTTCCCTCATCTACGAGGACATGTAAGGAACTGCCATCTAGCTCTACACTTGATTCACCTTCAGTTATGAGTAAGTTTGCGAAACCACCACCTACTAGAAATTCTGATATGTCGCATGTGCTTGATGATGCTACTTCTGCTATCGATGATGCTTTGCTTGATACTGCTTTGCCACTGGGTGCATTTCTTGATGCACAAATTGCTAGAGTTGCTGCTGAATGTGATGATACTTCTGAAACTGATGAAATTATTGAAGTAGAACCTGTTGTTTCACCTGTTAGAACTAGCTCTCCTAGATATGAATTGCCTAATATACTTGAGGGTTATGTTATGGAGGGAGAGGTAGCTTAAGAATTTCTTGCTTGTAGGATAGCTATGATCTTGAGAATTTATTGCGCAAGTGGAAAGAAAAATCTCTGAATGCTAGAATGAAATATGATCCTAAGTTTGCTACTTTACCCATCTTTGTCACCGATAAGGATTATGAATTCTCTGTTGATCCTGAGTTGATCACTTTGGTTTAATCTGATCATTTTCATGGTTATGAGTCTGAAACGGTTGTAGCACATCTTACTAAGCTGAATGATATAGCCACCCTATTCACGAGTGAGGAAAAAGTTCGCCATTACTATATCCTTAAGTTGTTTCCTTTCTCGCTAAAGGGTGATGCTAAGACTTGGTTTACTTCTCTTGCTCCTGGTTGTGTGCGTAGTCCCCAGGATATGATATACTACTTCTGTGAGAAATATTTTCCTGCCCATAAGAAACAAGCTGCCATGCGGGATATACATAATTTTGTGCAAGTTGAAGAAGAGAGTCTCCCACAAGATTGGGGGAGGCTTGTCCAGCTACTGAATGCTTTGCCTGATCACCCTCTTGAGAAAAATGAAATACTTGATATCTTTTATGATGGACTAACCGATGCTTCTAGGGAGCACCTAGATAGTTGTGCTGGTTGTGTTTTCGGGGAACGAACCGTGGAACAAGCTGAAATTCTATTGAATAATATCTTGAGCAATGATAATGCTTGGACTATTCCCGAACCACCTCCGAAGCCAACTCCAAAGAAAAGAGGTATTCTATTCCTCAGTCCGGAAGATATGCAAGAAGCCAAGAAATCTATGCAAGAGAAAGGAATTAAATCTGAAGATGTTAAGAATCTACCACCTATTGAAGAAATACATGGTCTTGATAACCCGACACGGGTAGTAGAGGTAAATTCTCTTCATAGATTCAATGAGAGTGATATTCCATATGATAAACCCGCTAGCTTATGCTTAGATGAATTTGATAACTTCGTTGCGAAACAACAAAGTTTCAATGATTATGTTAGCAGGCAATTGGAACAAAATGCTCAGATGATTAATCATATAAGTGCTTGTGTGGAGAGAAATGTCAGTGATCTTAAGCTTTTGAGTAAACACGCCTCTATGGTCACTACTTAAGTAGAACAAGTACTTAAGGCTCAAAATGACTTGCTCAATGAGTTGAATGACAATTTTGTTAGAGTCGTCACTAGAGGTGGTAGAATGACCCAAGAATCTTTGTATCCCGAGGGCCATCCTAAGAGAACTGAACATGATTCTCATGGAGTTAACACTGATGCACCTAGTCATCCTGGTAATAGGAAGAAAAAGAAAGATGATAGGAACTTGCATGCTAGCAAACTTGTTGCTGTTACACCTGAGAATCCAAATGATGTCTCTAATTCTGATGCCGAAACACAATATGGTGATGAACATGAGCCTAGTGATAATATTGATAGTGGTGTTCAGGATGATGCTCAACCTAGTAATGATAAGGATGTGGAGATTGAACCTGTTGTTGATCTTGATAACCCACAACCTAAGAACAGGAGATATGATAAGAACGACTTTATTGCTAGGAAGCATGGTAAAGAAAGAGAACCATGGGTTCAGATACCCATGCCCTTTCCTCCCAAACCATCCAAGAAAAAGGACGATGAGGATTTTGAGCGCTTTGTTGAAATGATTAGACCTGTCTTTCTGCAAATGCGTTTGACAGATATGCTCAAAATGTCTCCTTATGCTAAGTACATGAAAGATATTGTGACTAATAAAAGGGAGATACCTGAGGTTCAGATTTCCACCATGCTTGCCAATTACACCTTCAAGGGTGGTACTCCTAAGAAACTAGGTGATCCCGGAGTGCCCACTATACCTTGCTCCATTAAAGGAAATTATGTTAGAACCACTTTATGCGTAGACTTTAATTGGATAAGTTGACACTCACTGAAATGTCTTTGCAAATGGCCAACAAATCAACTTCTTTTCCTATCGGCATTTGCGAGGATGTGCCTGTTGTGGTTGCTAACGTTACTATCTTAACGGACTTTGTTATTTTGGATATTCCCGAGGATGATGCCATGGCGGTCATCCTTGGAAGACCCTTTTTAAACACTACAGGGGCTGTTATTGATTGCAACAAAGGCAATGTCACTTTCCATGTTAATGGTAATGAGCACACGATGCACTTTCCGAAGAAACAATATCGAGTACATTGCATCAATGCTATTGAAGAAACTTCATCAATTCTTATTGGAAGCTTTGAATTCCCTATACCTACTGTCAAGATGAAGTATTATTTACTTGTTGGGGATATGCACATCCCCGTTGAGGTAACCTAGTGATTATTCGAAAATTCTCCAATTTTATGTGATTCGAAAAAAGTTTGTCAAGGAGACTTGATCAACCTCATTGACAGATTTCTTTTGATGACTATGAGATGGATGAATCTAGGAGTCACAACCTCCTCCGGCGCCCATGCCCGAGCCACCAGTCGAGTACCAGACGCCAGTTTACCAGTGGGAGCCAGAGAAGCTCACCCAGTAGTGACACCCCCAAGTACACTCCGGAGTACCCCGGAGACGGTTACTTCCCTCCGTGGGAGTAGACCATCTTAGGCCAAAAGCCTAAGCTTGGGGGAGTACGTGTTTCTCACCGACTTTATATTCATGCTCACACGTTCACTTTGATAGTCGGTGTTCACACTTTGCCACTTTATCATCCATGCTAGTTTATTTATTTTTCTCGCTTTCTTCTCGTGTGTTTGTCTAGTTTGAGAAAAACAAAAAACAAAAAGAAAGTTGTAAGTTTGCTTTCCAGCTTGCTTAGTGGTTTTTAAAAAGAAAACCCAAAAAGATTTCCCGTTCTTCTTTTGCTTGTTTGGAGCTTTCCCGTATAAATAGTTTTCTTTTTCTTTGGGTCAAGGTAGAAGACCATGGTTAAAATGTTTAGTGGCTCTCACATGCATAATTGTTTATCCGTCAAAGAGCCACATTACTTTGTCTTCTCCTCTTAGTTTGCTTGCAGATTCCAGCTTAGTCCAATGCACGAACACTCTCATTATTATTCACATCATTTGGTCGTGCAAGTGAAAGGCAATATTGACGATATATGATGAAGTGACTGAGCCTGGAAAAGCTGGTATGAACTCGACCTATTTTGTTTTTGTAAATATGACTAGTTCATCGTTCCTAATTCAGCATTGTTATAAGAGAAACATGTTTGCAATGAAAACTTAGAGATCATAGTTTCTGATGCCATGCTTAGTTAGCTAGGAGCTTATAATGGTTTGTCTTGATTGCCAACATGAATTTCAAGATGATTATGATGTAGTATGATAGGATGGTATCCTCCTTAGAATGATTCAAGTGGCTTGACTTGGCACATGCTCATGCATGTAGTTGAAACAAGATCAACATAGCCTCTAGGATATTCATGTTTATGGTGATTTATATCCTAGTCATGCTTGCACTCAATGTTGGTTATTTTCAATGCATATTAATGGTTGTTGTAGTTGGTCGCTTCTCAGTGTTTTGCTAGCCTTCACTTGTACTAAGCGGGAATACTGCTTGTGCATCCACTTCCATAAACCCAAAGTTGTTCCATATGAGTCCACCATACCTACCTATATTCGGTATCTACCTCTCGTTCCAAGTAAATTTGCATGTGCCACTCTCTAAATCTTCAAGTAATAATCTATTTTGTATGCCCGAACCGCTCATGTGGTGACAAGGGGCGGCCAGTATCTTCCATGCTAGGCGTGTTATCCTCGATACGTGTTTATTCACTACCACTCACGAGAAAGGGGCCGGTAATTGGAATGCCCAGTTCCATGCTCAAATCGAAAATATAATTGCAAACGAAACTCCCCCTAGATTGTTGTTGGTATGGACGGCACCCGAGGATTCGGCTAGTCGTGGAGTGTGATTGATCGATGGTGGGGGAGTCAAAACTTTACTTTTCTGTTTGGAAACCGCCTATAATGTGTGTAGCATGGAAGATGGTGAAAACTTTTGGTCATCGCGTTGACAATGAAAGCATGCCACCCAAAATTATTTATCTCTGTTTTAAAAGCTTGAGCTCTGGCACCTCTGCAAATCAATGCTTCCCTCTGTGAAGGGCCTATCTATTTACGTTTCTGTTGAGTCATCCTCTTCTTTTAAAAGCGCTAGTTAGAGAGCACCTCCGTCATTTTTATGCTTTGCTATTAATTGATATTGAGTATGACTGTGAATGGATCTTCTTTGCCATAAATTACAATGTTCAGTTAGCCCTTGGTCTTTGAAGGTGCTCTTCATTTATGTTTTGCGGTCTCAGAAAGAGCTAGCGAGATACCACCTGTTCATATTGCTTCATGATTGCTTTGCTTGAAGTGTTGACATTTGAAACTTACTATTATTGCTCGCTAGTGGATTATGCCATTGATATGAGTACATCATGAGACCTAAATGTCATTGGTTATGTGGTTAGCTTATGATCTTGGTGAAAATCTGAATATGAGTTAGACATAATTACAACAACAAGATCAAACAGAGTTCGTAAAAGTTTTTCTTTTGTCTCTTCCAGTTTCTCAACTGAATTGCTTGAGGACAAGTGATACGTCCATTTTGCATCATGTTTTCATGTTGATATTTATCACTTCTTGGGATGTTATTTCACTTCATGGTACAATACTTATGCCTTTTCTCTCTTATTTTGCAAGGTTTACATGAAGAGGGAGAATTCCGGCAGCTGGAATTCTGGCCTGAAAAGGGAGAAAAGTTGAGATACTTATTCTGCACAACTCCAAACACCGTAAAAATCAACATGGATTTTTTCCGGATTTATAAAAAATACTGGGCCGAAGAAGAGCCAGAGGGGCGCCAGCACGTGGCCACAAGCCTGCCTGGTGCGGCCACCCCCTGGCCACGCCAAGGGGGCTTGTGGGCAGCCTGCTGGCCCACTGGCCCCCCTCTTCTGCTATATGAAGGGTTTCGTCCATAAAAAAAAATCAAGGAGGAGCTTTTTCGTGGATTCGCCGCCGCCACAAGGCGGAACTTGAGCAGAACCAATCTAGAGCTCCGGCAGGACGATCCTGCTGGGAAAACTTCCCTCCCGGAGGGGGAAATCATCGCCATCGTCATCACCAACAGTCCTCTCATCAGAGGGGAATCTTCACCATCAACATCTTCATCAGCACCATCTCATCTCCAAACCCTAGTTCATCACTTGTAACCAATATCCGTCTCGCGACTCCGATTGGTACTTGTAAGGTTGCTAGTAGTGTTAATTACTCCGATTTGTAGTTGATGCTAGTTGGATTACTTGGTGGAAGAGTTTATGTTCAGATCCTTGATGCTAATCATTACCTCTCTGGTCATCAATATGATTATGCTTTGTGAGTAGTTACTTTTGTTCCTGAGGACATGGGATAAGTCATGCTAATAGTAGTCATGTGAATTTGGTTTTCGTTTGGTAATTTGATGTGTTGTATGTTGTTTTTCCTCTGGTGATGTTATGTGAACGTCGACTACATAACACTTCATTATTATTTGGGCCTAGAGGAAGGCATTTGGAAGTAGTAAGTAGATGATGGGTTGCTAGAGTGACAGAAGCTTAAACCCTAGTTTATGTGTTGCTTCGTAAGGGGCTGATTTGGATCCACTAGTTTAATGCTATGGTTAGACTTTGTCTTAATTCTTCTTTCGTAGTTGCGGATACTTGCGAGAGGGGTTAATCATAAGTGGGATGCTGTTGGAAATATGCCCTAGAGGCAATAATAAAATGGTTATTATCATATTTCCTTGTTCATGATAATCGTCTATTGTTCATGCTATAATTGTATTAACAGGAAACAGTAATACATGTGTGAATAAATAGATCACAATGTGTCCCTAGCAAGCCTCTAGTTGGCTAGCTTGTTAGTCAATATATGATCATGGTTTCCTGTTCATGGGCATTACATGTCATTGATAACGGGATCACATCATTGGGAGAATGATGTGATCGACAAGACCCAATCCTAAGCATAGCACTAGATCGTATTGTTTGTATGCTAAAGCTTTTCTAATATCAAGTGTCTTTTCCTTCGGCCGTGAGATTGTGCAACTCCCGAATACCGTAGGAGTGCTTTGGGTGTATCAAACGTCACAACGTAACTTGGTGACTATAAAGGTGCACTACGGGTACCTCCGAAAGTGTCTGTTGGGTTGGTACGAATCGAGATCGGGAATTGTCACTCCTTGTGACGGAGAGGTATCTCTGGGCCCACTCGGTAGAACATCATCATGAGCTCAATGTGACTAAGGAGTTAGTCACACGATGATGTACTACGGAACGAGTAAAGAGACTTACCGGTAACGAGATTGAACAAGGTATAGGTATACCGACATTCGAATCTCGGGCAAGTTCTATACCGACAGACAAAGGGAATTGTATACGGGATTGATTGAATCCTTGACATCGTGGTTCATCCGATGAGAACATTGTGGAGAAAGTGGGATCCACCACGGGTATCCAGACCCCGCTGATGGTTATTGGCCGGAGAGGTGTCTCGGTCATGTCTGCGTGTCTCCCGAACCCGTAGGGTCTACACACTTAAGGTTTGATGACGCTAGGGTTATAGGGAATTGTTATATGAGGTTATCGAAAGTTGTTCGTAGTTCCGGATGAGATCCCGGACGTCATGAGGAGCTCCGAAATGGTCCGGAGGTAAAGATTGATCTATAGGAAGGATGGTTTCGGACACCGGAAGTGTTTCGGGCATCACCGGTAACGTACCGGGACCACCGGGACCACCGGAGGTGGCCCCCGGGGTCCACCGAAAGGGGGCAACGACCCCGGGAGGCTAGATGGGCCAAGTGGGGAAGGGAACCAGCCCCTAGGTGGGCTTGTGCGCCCCCACTCAGCCCATGCGCACCAGAGAGGGAGGGAGGGGGAACCCTACGCGCACGGGAGGCCCAAGGCCCACCTAGGACGCGCCCCCCCTTTCCCTGCCCTGGCCGCCGCCCCCTTTCCCATCTGGTGGCTGCCTCACCACCTAGGGGGGAACCCTAGGGGTGGTGCACCCCCCTCCCCTCCTCCTATAAATAGTGGGGGGTTTTGGGGCTGTTGGAGATAGACTTTTCCCTCGCCCTCGGCGCAGCCGTGCCCTTCTTTCTCCTCCTCTCTGCCGGTGCTTGGCGAAGCCCTGCCGGGAGACCTCGTCTCTCCATCGACACCACGCCGTCGTGCTTCTGGAGTTCTTCCCCAACCTCTCCCTCCTCCTTGCTGGATCAAGGTGTGGGAGACGTCATCGGGCTGCACATCTGTTGAACGTGGAGGTTCCGTAGTTCGGCACTAGATCGGAATCACACCGCGATCTGAATCGCCGCGAGTACGACTCCATCAACCGCGTTCTAGTAACGCTTCCACTTAGCGATCTTCAAAGGTATGAAGATGCTCTCACCCTCTCTCTTTGCTGGTATATCCATAGGAAGATCTGAATATGCGTAGGAAAATTTTGAATTTATGCTACGTTACCCAACAGTGGCATCAGAGCCAGGTTTTCTATGCGTAGATTCTATGCATGAGTGGAACACAAAAGGTTGTGGGCGATGATTTGTCTATTGCTTGCCACTACTAGTCTTATTCTTTTCCAGCGGTATTGTGGGATGAAGCGGCCTGGACCGACCTTACACGTATGCTTACGTGAGACTAGTTCCACTGACAGACATGCACACCGTGCATAAAGGTGGCTAGCGGGTGTCTGTCTCTCCCACTCTAGTCGGATTGGATTTGATGAAAAGGGTCCTTATAAAGGGTAAATAGCTTTGGCATATCATCGCTGTGGCTGTCATGTAGGTAAGATAGCGTTCTTGCTAGAAACCCAAATCAGCCACGTAAAACTTGCAACAACAATTAGAGTACGTCTAACTTGTTTTTGCAGGGTTTGACATGTGATGTGATATGGCCAAAGTTGTCATGTTGCATGTATGATGTATGAGATGATCATGTTATTGTAATAGGTTTCACGACTTGCATGTCGATGAGTATGACAACCGGCAGGAGCCATAGGAGTTGTCTTAATTTATTGTATGAGATGCAACGCCATGTGCTTAGTACCTTTACTTCATTGCTAACGGTTATCTATAGTAGTAGTGATAGTAGTAGTTGGCGTGACGACTTCACGGAGACACGATGATGGAGATCATGATGATGGAGATCATGGTGTCACGCTGGTGACGATGATGATCATGTGATGCCTGAAGATGGAGATCGAAAGAGCAAATATGATAATGGCCATATCATGTCACTATATGATTGCATTGTGATGTTTATCATGTTTTTCATCTTATTGCATAGAACGATGGTAGCATAATAAGATGATCCCTCTTAAAATTTCGAGAACGTATTCCCCTAAGTGTGCACCGTTGCGAAGGATCGTTGTCTCGAAGCACCACGTGATGATCGGGTGTGATAGATTCTAACGTTCGCATACAACGGGTGTAAGCCAGATTTACACACGCGAAACACCTAGGTTGACTCAACGAGCTTAGCATGTACAAACATGACCTTGAATACAAGAGACCGAAAGGTCGAACATTAGTCGTATGGTTGAATACGATCAGCATGAAGTTGCTCACCATGGTGACTAGTCCGTCTCACGTGATGATTGGACACGAGTTAGTCAACATGGATCATGTATCACTTATATGACTAGAGGGATGTCGGTTTAAGTGGGAGTTCATACTTAATTTGATTAAATGAACTTAATTGCATTGAACTTAGTCTAAGAGTTGTCTTTATAAATATTGTAGATGGACAACGTCAACCTCAATTTCAACGCATTCCTAGAGAAAAACAAGCTGAAAGATGATGGTAGCAACTATGCGGACTGGGTTCGCAACTTGAAGCTCATCCTTGAAGCAGCTAAAAAGGCTTATGTCCTTGATGCGCCGCTAGGTGACCCTCCCGCTCCCGCAACAGCCCAGGACATTCTGAACGTCTCGCAAACGTGGAGTGATGACTACTCTCTGGTTAGGTGTGGCATGTTATACAGTTTGGAAACAGGGCTCCAAAGGCATTTTGAGCAACACGGTACATATGAGATGTTCCAAGAGCTGAAGCTAGTTTTTCAAGCTCATGCCCGTGTCGAGAGATATGAAGTCTCTGATAAGTTCTTTAGCTGTAAGATGGAGCAAAACAGTTCTGTCAGTGAGCACATACTCAAAATGTCTGGGTTACAAGGTCGTATGACTTCACTTGGATTCGAACTTCCGGATGATGCTATAATTGACAGAATCCTCCAGTCTCTCCCACCAAGCTACAAAGGCTTTGTGCTTAACTACAACATGCAAGGGATGGAGAAGATCATTCTCGAGTTGTACTCGATGCTCAAGTCTGCAGAAGTAGAAATCAAGAAAGACCATCAAGTGTTGATGGTCAACAAGACCACTAGTTTCAAGAAGGGCAATGGTAAGAAGAACTTCAAGAAAGACGACAAAGCCGTTTCCGCGCCCGGTACGCCAGATACCGGGAAGAAGAAAAAGAATGGACCCAAGCATGAGACTGAGTGCTTCTATTGCAAGGGAAAGTGTCACTGGAAGCGGAACTGCCCCAAATACTTAGCGGACAAGAAGGCCGGCAATGTTAAAGGTATATGTGATATACATGTTATTGATGTGTACCTTACCAGCGCTCGTGGTAGCTCCTAGGTATTTGATACCGGTGTTGTTGCTCACATTTGCAACTCAAAGCAGGAACTGCGGAATAAGCGGAGACTGGCCAAGGACGAGGTGACGATGCACGTCAGGAATGGCTCCAAGGTCGATGTGATCGCCGTCGGCACGCTACCTCTACATCTACCGTCGGGATTAGTTTTAAACCTTCAAAGGTATGAAGATGCTCCCACCCCTCTCTCGTTGCTAGTCTCTCCATAGGAAGATCTGAATATTCGTAGGAAATTTTTGAATTTATGCTACGTTACCCAACAGATGCTTGTCCAAGAAAGGGCAGTATCCAAGCGTCGGTCCACCCACATATCAAACTATCAAAGTAACGAACACGAATCATATGAACATGATGAAAACTAGCATGACAGAAATTCCCGTGTGTCCTCGGGAGCATTTTTCCTCCTATAAGACTTTGTCCAGGCTTGTCCCTTGCTACAAAAGGGATTGGTACACTTTGCTGCACCGTTGCTACTTTTGTTACTTGTTGCTTGCTACGAATCATCTCACCACACAATCACTTGTTACCGACAATTTGAGTGCTTGCAGAATTTACCTTCCTGAAAACCACTTGTTAGATCCTTCTGCTCCTCGTTGGGGTCGACACTCTTACTTATCGAAAGGACTACGATTCATACCCTATACTTGTGGGTCATCAACAAGCAATCGCATTCCCGTACAACGCCATCCAGGGTTTCCCGGTGCTTGCAAAGTTCATGGCGGTGACCTACCCACGCTACAACGTCATCAAGATCCCGGAATGCGAGGGTATCATTATAATTAACTACGATGGGAGGGACGCGGTCGACCTCCTCAAGCATGCATGTCGGGCTGCCTGGGCCGCACCACCAGCGGACGAAGGTGAGGCTGCGCCTTCCGAGGCAATGCCGTCCAGGAAGACGAAGTTGTTCTCCCAGGACTGAGCCGAGACGAAGAAGGTATCGCTCGATGGCAGCACTTCGGGCCCCACCTTCACCATAGACATCGGGCTCCCCTCAGAGCAGGAGAGCATGCTCATCACCTTCCTCAGGGAAAACACACACGTGTTCGCATGGAAGGAAACTTACTTTTAAGGAGTCCCGTGGGATGTAATATAGCATCACCTGGCGGTGTGCCCCGGCGCGCGCCCCATCAAGTAGAAGGCACGACGCCATGCGACGGAGAAGCAGGATTTCATTGTTGAGGAGGTACGAAAGCTGCAGGAGGCTAGGGTCATTCGTGAGGTACATCACCCGGAGTTGCTCGCCAACCCAGTCGTTGTCCCCAAGAAGGGCAGGAAGGAGCGGATGTGCGCCAACTTCACTAGCCTGAGTAAGGGCGGGAAGGACCGGATGTGCATCGACCAGATCGTGGACTGAACAGCCAACTGTGACCTACTATGCTTCTTGGATGCCTTTTCAGGTTATCACCAGATCAAGATGGTGGCCAACGGCATGGAGAAGACACGGTTCACCTCCCCCTGTGGAGTATTCTGCTATGTGTGCATGCCCTTTTGCATGAAGAGCGTGGAAACAATTTTCGAGAGGCTGTTGCACATTACGCTAGGGCCCCAACTGGGGAGGAATGCGGAGGCCTACGTTGACGACATCATGGTCAAGATGCACGAGGCCCGGACGCTCATTGAAGACCCGGAGGAGACTTTAGCCAACCTGTGCAGGGCCAATTTAAAGCTCAACCCCGACAAGTGTGTCTTCGGGGTCCCTTTGGGCAAGCAGCTCAACTTCCTCGTGTCTCACTGAGGGATCGAGACCAACTCATAAAAGGTTAGGCCCATCGAGAATATGCGCCCTTCCCATACACTCAATGAGATGCAAAAGTTGGTCGAATGCCTGGCCTCCCTTAGGCGGTTGATCTCCAAATTCGGCGAAAGGTCGTTGCCATTATTTAAGCTTATGAAAATGTCTGGCCAGTTCGAGTGGATCCTAGAAGCGGATGTGCCCTTTGAGGGTCTCAAGAGGTACCTCACGAGCCCCGTGTCATGGTTGCGTTGTGCCCCTGTGAGCACCTGTTTTTGTACTTGGCAGCCACCCAACGACAAGTGCAGCCCTCTTGGTGGAGTAGGAGGAGCACGTGTGCACCAAGAAGAAACCCGCAGGTCTCAGGAGGGCGACGCTGGGGCTGCCTCGGTCCCAATCGAGCCAATCAGGGGCTTGCCTCCGGGGACCCCCGTGCCCCTCTAGGAGGCCCTCGACACCCCGCCCTCGGAGAACCTTAGGGGCCCCGACACAACGCCCCCTAGGACTCCCGGGCCCTCGGCCTCTGATCTTCATGACGAGGACGACTTGGACACCACGGTCATGCGCCACATCGAGCATCGTGTGTACTTTATCAACATCGTGTTGAGGGACGAGCGCGAGCACTATGCCATGCAGTAGAAGCTCCTCCTCGCACTCCTCGTCGCCTCCAGGAAGCTACGCCACTACTTCCAGGGCCATCCAATTAAGGTTATTTCCGCCTATCCCTTGGAGCAAATTTTGCGCAGTTCCAACGCTGCCGACATGGTTGCCGAGTGGAACATTGAGTTGCATGGCTTCCAGATTGAGTTTAGCACCACCAAGGTCAGCAAAGGCACAACCCTGGCTCACTTCATGGTGGAGTGGACGTACCCTCGCAAGGAGGAGCTTCGTGAAGATATGTCCTCCTGCCTGGGGACGAGGCGCCCTACGGGTGGATCATGTGCTTCGATGGAGCCTTCTCCACGTAGGGCACGGGGGCTGGCGTCGTGGTCACATCATCGATGGGAGATAAACCGTATTACGGGATACATGTTGGAGAACGTCGCATGGGAAACAAAAAATTTCCTACACACACGAAGACCTATCATCGTGATGTCCATCTACGAGAGGAGATTTGGCTCTACGTACCCTTGTAGATCGCACAGCAGGAAGCGTTAAGAAACGCGATTGATGTAATGGAACGTTCCGCGATTCAGATCGCCGTAGTCGTACTATCTCATCACAATCCGTCCCGCGAACTTCATCATGATTCGTCCCACGAACTTCATCACGATCCGTCCCGTGAACTTCATCATGATTCGTCCCGCGAACTTCATAACGATCCGTCCCGCGACTTCATCACGATCCTTCCCAATCTAATGCCAAACGGATGGCACCTCCGCGTTCAGCACACGTACAGCTCGATGACGATCTCCACCTTCTTGATCCAGCAAGAGGGGGTGGAGAGGTAGAAGAGTTCTCCGGCAGTGTGACGGCTCGCTGATGGTGGTGATGATCTACTCCGACAGGGCTTCGCCTAAGCTCCACAGAAATACGATCTAGAGGAAAAACTGCGTGGTATAGGGTCGAGCAGCACGTGGAAAAGTTGAGTCTCAAAAACCCTCACTACCTATAGTATATATTGGAGGGAGGGAGGGGAGGTGGCAGCCTCAAACCCTCAAGGTTTGGCCGAAATTGGAGGTGGAGGAGTCCTACTCCAATCCTACTTGGAGTAGGATTCCACCTTCCCACTTGGAGACTCTTTCCACCTTGTGTTTTTTCCTTCTCAAACCTTATGGGCCTTGGTGGGAACTTATTACAGCCCACTAGGGGCTGGTTTAACTCTTCCCATAGCCCATGAGACCCCTTGGGGCGTGACACCCCTCCCGCTGGTCCCCGGCACCCCTCCCGGCACTCCCGGTACACTACCGATGAGCCCGAAACTTTTCCGATGACCAAAATAGGACTTCCTATATATCAATCTTTACCTTCAGACCATTCTGGAGCTCCTCGTGACGTCCTGGATCTCATATGGGACTCCTAACAACTTTTGGTTACGAACACCTATAACTCAATTATACCGAAACGTCACCGAACCTTAAATGTGCAGACCCTGCGGGTTCGAGAATTATGTAGACATGACCCGAGGTACTCCTCGGTCAATATCCAATAGCGGGACCTGGATGCCCATATTGGATCCTACATATTCTCCGAAGATCTTATCGGCTGAACCTCAGCGTTAAGGATTCATATAATCCCGTATGTCATTCCCTTTGTCCTTCCGTATGTTACTTGCCCTAGATTCGATCGTCGGTATCCGCATACCTATTTCAATCTCGTTAGCAGCAAGTCTCTTTACTCGTTCCTTAATACAAGATCCCGTGACTTACACTTAGTCACATTGCTTGCAAGGCGTGTGTGTGATGTTGTATAACCGAGTGGGCCTCGAGATACCTCTCCGTCACACGGAGTGACAAATCCTAGTCTTCATCCATACTAACTCAACGGACACCTTCGGAGATACCTGTTGAACACCTTTATAGTCACCCAGTTATGTTGTAACGTTTGATGCACACAAGGTATTCCTCCGGTGCCAGTGAGTTATATGATCTCATGGTCATAGGAACAAATACTTGACACGCAGAAAACTATAGCAATAAAACGACACGATCAATATGCTACGTTCATAGTTTGGGTCTTGTCCATCACATGATTCTCCTAATGATGTGATCCCGTTATCAAGTGACAACACTTGTCTATGGTTAGGAAACCTGGACTATCTTTGATCAATGAGCTAGTTAACTAGAGGCTTACTAGGGACAGTGTGTTGTCTATGTATCCACCCATGTATTTGAGGTTCCAATCAATACTATTCTAGCATGGATAATAAACGATTATTATGAACAAGGAAATATAATAATAACTAATTTATTATTGCCTCTAGGGCATATTTCCAACAGTCTCCCACTTGCACTAGAGTAAGTAATCTAGTTCACATCACCATGTGATTTCAACAAATCCAACACCCATATAGTTCCGGGGTCTGATCACGTCTTGCTCGTGAGAGAGGTTTTAGTCAACGGTTCTGAAACTTTCAGATCCGTGAGTTCTTTACAAATCTATATGTCGTCTTATAGATGCTGCTACTACGTGCTATTCAGAAATACTCCAAGTATCTACTCTACTATACGAATCTGTTTCACTACTCATAGTTATTTGGATTAGTGTCAAAGCTTGCATCAGCGTAACCCTTTATGACGAACTCTTTAACCACCTCCATAATCGAGAAAAATTCCTTAGTCCATTAGTTACTAAGGATAACTTTGACCGCTGTTCAGTGATTCAATCCTGGATCACTCTTTGTACCTCTTAACACACTTGTGGCAAGGCACATATCAGGTGCGGTACACAGCATGACATACTGTAGAGTCTATGGCTAAGGCATAGGAGACGACCTTCGTCCTTTCTCTTTCTTCTGCCGCGGTCGGGCTTGTGAGTCTTACTCATATTCACACCTTACAATACAGCCAAGAACTCCTTCTTTGCTAATCTATTTTGAACTCCTTCAAAAACTTGTCAAGGTATGCATTTCATTTGGAAGTTCTGTTTCAACATTTTGATCTATCTCCATAGATCTTGATGCTTAAAGTTTTAAGTAGCTCTATCCAGGTCTTCCTTTCAAAAAACCCTTTCAAACAACCTTTATGCTTTACAGAAATTCTACATTACTTCTCATCAACAATATGTCAACCACATATAATTTATCAGAAAAACTATAGTGGTCCCACTCACTTCTTTGGAAATACTAGTTTCTCATAAACCTTGTACAAACCCAAAAGCTTTAATCATCTCATCAAAGCGTATATTCCAACTCCGAGATGCTTGTACCAGTCCATAAGAGGATCGCTGGAGCTTGCATACTTGTTAGTATCCTTAGGATCGACAAAACCTTCTGATTGTATCACATACAATCTTTCCTCAAGGAAACCGTCGAGGAAACAATGTTTTGTGTTCCTATGTGCAATATTTCACAAATAATGCAGCAACTGCTAACATAATTCCAACAGACTTTTAGCATCGCTACGAGTGAGAAAGTCACATCATAGTCAACTCTTTGATCTTGTCGATAACATCTTTGCGACAAGTCGAGCTTTTCTTAATAGTGACTTATCACCATCATCGCCTGTCTTCCTTTTAAAGATCCATCTTTACTTAATAGTCTTATTACCATCAAGTAGTTCTTCCAAAGTCTACACTTTGTTTTACACATGGATCCCCTCTTGGATTTCATGGCCTCCAGCCATTTGTCGGAATCCAGGCCCACCATTGCTTCTCCATAACTCATAGGTTCGTTGTTGCTCAACAACATGACCACCAAGACAGGGTTCCCGTACCACTCTGTAGTAGTACGCGACCTTTGTCGACCTACGAGGTTTGTAGTAACTTGATCCGAAGCTCTAATGATCACTATCATCATCTTCCACTTCAATTGGTGTAGGCGCCACATGAACAACTTCCTGCACCCTGCTACACACTGGTTGAAGTTACGGTTCAATAACCTCATCAAGTTCCACCACTCTCCCACTCAATTCTTTTGAGAGAAACCTTTCCTCGAGAGAGGATCCGTTTCTAGAAACAAACACTTTGCTTCCGGATCTGAGATAGGAGATGTATCCAACTGTTTTGGGTATCCTATGAAGATGCATTTATCCGCTTTGGGTTTGAGCTTATCAGACTGAAACCTTTTCACATAAGAATCGCAGCCCCAAACTTTCAAGAAACGACAGCTTAGGTTTATCTAAACCATAGTCTATACTGTGTCATCTCAATGGAAATATGCGGTGCCCTATTTAAAGTGAATGCGGTTGTCTCTAATGCATAACCCATAAACGATAGTGGTAATTCGATAAGAGACATCATAGTATGCACCATATCAAAATAGGGCTTAGCTATGACGTTCGGACACACCATCACACTATGGTGTTCAAGGTGGCATGAATCGCGAAACAATTTCCACATTGTCTTTAACTGTGTACCAAAACTCGCAACTCAGATATTCATCTCTATGATCATATCATAGATAGTTTATCCTCTTGTCATGACGATCTTCACTCTGAAATAGCATTGAACTTTTCAATATTTCAAACTTGTGATTCATCAAGTAAATACTCCCGTATCTACTCAAATCATCAGTGAAGTAAGAACATAACGATATCCACTGCGTGCCTTAGCACTCATTGGACTGCACACATCAAAAATGTATTACTCCCAAGAAGTTACTCTCTTGTTTCATGTGGCATGATTTGCATGTCTCAAGTGATTCAAAATCAAGTGAGTCCAAACGATCCATCTCTATGGAGCTTCTTCATGCATTTATACCAACATGTATGGTTTGCATGTCTCAAACGTTTCAAAAATGAGTGAGTACAAAGATCCATCGGCATGGAGCTTCTTCATGCATTTTACACCAACATGACTCAAGTGGCAGTGCCACAACTAAGTGGTACTATCATTATTACTTTATATCTTTTGGCACCAATATTATGAACATGTGTAACACTACGATCGAGATTCAATAAACCATTGAGGGTAATTATTCAAGCAAATAGAATAACTGTTATTCTCTTTAAATGAATAATAATATTGCAATAAACACGATCCAATCATGTCCATGCTCAACGCAAACACCAAATAACAATTATTTAGGTTTTACCACCAATCCCGATGATAGAGGGAGCGTGCGATGTTTGATCACATCAACCTTGGAAACACTTCCAACACATATCGTCACCTCGCCTTTAGCCGGTCTCCATTTATATTGTAGCTTTCATTTCAAGTTACTAATTACTTAGCAACCGAACCAGTATCCATTACCCTCGTGCTACTAGGAGTACTAGTAAAGTACACATCAACATCATGTATATCACATATACTTTTGTCGACTTTTGCCAGCCTTCTTTTTTACCAAGTATCTAGGGTAGCTCCGCCTCAGTGATCGTTCCCCTCATAACAGAAGCACTTAGTCTCGGGTTTGGGTTCAATCTTTGGGTTTCTTCATCTGAGCAACAACTGGTTTGCCGTTCCATGAAGTATCCCTTTTTAGCCCTTGCCCTTCTTGAAACTAGTGGTTCTACTAACCATCAATAATTGATGCTCCTTCTTGATTTGTACTTTCGCAGTGTCAAACATTGCAAATCACTCAAGGATCATCATATCTATCCTTGATATGTTATAGTTCATCATGAAGCTCTAGCAGCTTAGTGGAAGTGACTTTGGAGAACCATCACTATCTCATCTGGAAGATTAACTCCCACTTGATTCAAGTGATTGTTGTACTCAGACAATCTGAGAACATGCTCAACGATTTGTGCTTTTATCCTTTACTTTGTAGGCAAAGAATCTTGTCGGAGGTCTTATACCTCTCAAGAAGGGCACGAGCATGAAATCTCAATTTCATCTCTTTGAACATATCTTATGTTCTGCGACATTTTCAAAACGTCTTCGGCGCCTTGCTTCTAAGCCATTAAGTATTGCGCACTGAACTATCATGTAGTCATCAAAGACGTGTATGTCAGATGTTTGCAACATCCACATCCGACGCCCGAGGTGCAGCACACCGAGTGGTGCATTAAGGACATAAGCCTTCTGCGCAGCAATGATGACAATCCTCAGTTTTACGGATTCAGTCCGCAAAGTTGCTACTATCAAATTTCAACTAAATTTTCTCTAGGAACATATAAAAATAGTAGAGCTATAGCGCAAGGTACATCGTAATTCGCAAAGACCATTAGACTACGTTCATGATAATTAGTTCTATTAATCATATTACTCCAACTCAAAAAGTACATCTCTCTAGTCATTTGAGTGGTACATGATCCAAATCCACTATCTCAAGTCTGATCATCACGTGAGTCGAGAATAGTTTCAGTGGTAAGCATATCTATGCTAATCATATCAACTATACGATTCATGCTCGACCTTTCGGTCTCTTGTGTCCCAAGGCCATGTCTACACATGCTAGGCTCATCAAGTTTAACCCGAGTGTTCCGCATGTGCAACTGTTTTGCACCCATTGTATGTGAATGTTGAGTCTATCACACCCGATCATCACGTGGTGTCTCGAAACGGCAAACTGTAGCAATGGTGCACAGTCGGGGAGAACAAAATTTTGTCTTGAAATTATAGTGAGAGATCACCTCATAATGCTACCGTCGTTCTAAGAAAAATAAGGTGCATAAAAGGATTAACATCACATGCAATTCATAAGTGACATGATATGGCCATCATCATGTGCTTCTTGATCTCCATCACCAAAGCACCAGCACGATCTTCTTGTCACCGGTGCCACACCATGATCTCCATCATCATGATCTCCATCAACGTGTCACCATCAGGGTTGTCGTGCTACTTATGCTATTACTACTAAAGCTATGTCCTAGCAATAGAGTAAACGCATCTGCAAACACAAACGTTAGTTTAAAGACAACCCTATGGCTCCTGCCGGTTGCCATACCATCGACGTGCAAGTCGATATTAAATATTACAACATGATAATCTCATACATCCAATATATCACATCACGTCATTGGCCATATCATATCACAAGCATACCCTGCAAAAACAAGTTAGACGTCCTCTAATTGTTGTTGCATGTTTTACGTGGCTGCTATGGGTATCTAGTAGATCGCATCTTACTTACGCAAAAACTAGAACGAAGATGTGCAAATTGCTATTTAACCTCTCCAAGGACCGCCTCGGTCAAAACCAATTCAACTAAAGTTGAAGAAACCGACACCCGCCAGTCATCTTTATGCAATGAGGTTGCATGTCATTCGATGAAACCAGTCTTTCGTAAGCATATGAATAATGTCGGTCCGGGCCGCTTCAGTCCAACAATACTGCCAAATTGAGAAAAGACTAAGGAGGGCAGCAAATCGAACATCACCGTCCACAAAACCCTTTGTTTTCTACTCGAGATTACATCTACGCATGAACCTAGCTCATGATACCACTGTTGGAGAACGTCGCATGGGAAACAAAAAAATTTGTACGCACACAAAGACCTATCATGGTGATGTCCATCTACGAGAGGAGATTTGGATCTACATACCCTTGTAGTTCGCATAGCAGGAAGCATTAAGAAACGTGGTTGATGTAGTGGAACGTTCCGCGATTCAGATAGCCGTAGTCGTACTATCTCATCACGATCTGTCCCTCGAACTTCATCATGATCCGTCCCGCGAACTTCATCACGATCCGTCCCGCGAACTCCATCATGATCCGTCCCGCGAACTTCATCATGATCCGTCCTGCGAACTTCAACATGATCCGTCCCGCGAACTTCAACACAATCCGTCCCGCAAACTTCATCACGATCCTTCCCGATCTAATGCCGAACGGACGGCACCTCCGCGTTCAGCACACGTACGGCTCGATGAAGATCTCCACCTTCTTGATCCAGCAATAGGGGGCGGAGAGGTAGAAGAGTTCTCCGGCAGCGTGACGGCGCGCCAGTGGTGGTGATGATCTACTCCGGCAGGGCTTCGCCTAAGCTCCGCAGAAATCTGATCTAGAGGAAAAACTGCGTGGTATAGGGTCGAGCAGCACATGGAAAAGTTGTGTCTCAAAAACCCTCAATACCTCTAGTATATATAGGAGGGAGGGAGGGGAGGAGGCAGCCTCAAACCCTCAAGGTTTGGCCGAAATTGGAGGTGGAGGTGTCTTACTCCAATCCTACTTGGAGTAGGATTCCACCTTCCCACTTGGTAACTCTTTCCACCTTGTGTTTTTTCCTTCTCAAACCTTATGGGCCTTGGTGGGAACTTATTCCAGCCCACTAGTGGCCGATTTATCTCTTCCCATAGCCCATGAGACCCCTTGGGGCGTGACACCCCTCCCGATGGTCCCCGGCACCCCTGCCGGCACGCCCGGTACACTACCGATGAGCCCGAAACTTTTCCGATGACCAAAACAGGACTTCCTATATATCAAGCCTTACCTCCGGACCATTCTGGAGCTCCTCGTGACGTCCTGGATCTCATCTAGGACTCCGAACAACTTTCGGTTACGAACACCTATAACTCAACTATATCGAAACATCACCGAACCTTAAGTGTGCAGACCCTGTGGGTTCGAGAACTATGTAGACATGACCCGAGGTACTCCTCGGTCAATATCCAATAGCGGGACCTGGATGCCCATATTGGATCCTACATATTCTCCGAAGATCCTATCGGTTGAACCTCAACATCAAGGATTCATATAATCCCGTATGTCATTCCCTTTGTCCTTCGGTATGTTACTTGCCCGAGATTCGATCGTCGGTATCCGCATACCTATTTCAATCTCGTTACCAGCAAGTCTCTTTACTCGTTCCTTAATACAAGATCCCGTGACTTACACTTAGTCACATTGCTTGCAAGGCTTGTGTGTGATGTTGTATTACCGAGTGGGCCCCGAGATACCTCTCCGTCACACGGAGTGACAAATCCTAGTCTTGATCCATACTAACTCAACGGACACCTTCGGAGATACCTGTATAACACCTTTATAGTCACCCGGTTATGTTGTGATGTTTGATGCACACAAGGTATTGCTCCGATGCCAGTGAGTTATATGATATCATGGTCATAGGAACAAATACTTGACACGTAGAAAACTATAGCAATAAAACGACACGATCAATATGCTACGTTCATAGTTTGGGTCATGTCCATCACATGATTCTCCTAATGATGTGATCCCGTTATCAAGTGACAACACTTGTCTATGGTTAGGAAACCTTGACCATCTTTGATCAACGAGCTAGTCAACTAGATGCTTACTAGGGACTGTGTGTTGTCTATGTATCCACACATGTATTTGAGTTTCCAATCAATACAATTCTAGCATGGATAATAAACGATTATTATGAACAAGGAAATATAATAATAACTAATTTATTGTTGCCTCTAGGGCATATTTCCAACAATACAAATGTGTTTCAGGTGCAGCGAGAAGGTCTCCAACAATATCGCGGAGTACGAGGGCCTCATCGTCGGCCTCAAGGCCGCATCTGCCCTCGGCATCAAGCGCCTCGTTGTTAAGGGCGAATCCCGGCTCCTCGTCCACTTCTCTAACAAAATCTACAAGCCCAAGGATGAGCACATGGCACCCTACTTGGAGGAGGTACACAAGCTATAAAAACGTTTCCTTGGGCTGGAGATGCAGCACATCCCATGCAGAGCCAACAGGGAGGCTGGCAACATCACCAAGCGGGTGTCTTGCCGCGAGTCCCAGAGCCCCGACGTATTCGAGGAAAGGAACCTGAGGCCATCAGCCATGCCGCTTGTTGTCGGTGCAACGCTACTGCATGAGGAGCTGTCGTGTGCCCCACGAACAGGCACTCCACACCGTGGTCCACCCTCAGGAGACCACCTACTGTTGGCGTTGGAACCTCAAGAGGGAGGCTGGGCTGCGGAGTTCAAGGCTTACTTGCCTCACATCAACCTCTCGGTGGAGGAGGCGAAAGTAGAACACATCGTCCGGCAAGACACTGCTTACTGCCTCACGGATGGTGAGTTGTAGTGTAGGCATCCAAACGACGTCCTGCTACGGTGCATCTCGGAGGAGCAGGGGCGCAATATGTTTGTCGACATCCATGGAGGGGATTGTGGGCACCACTCCTCGTCGCACACCCCGCCGGTAAGGCTTTCTACAGTGTTTTTTATTGGCCCACTTTGCTCCGTGATGATGCAAAACTGGTCAAGTCCTACGAGGCCTGCCAATTCCATGCCGAGCAGATTCATCAACCCACGCAAGGGCTGTAGTCGGTTCGCCCTTGGCGGTGTGGGGGTTGGACATATTGGGTCCATTCCCCAGCATGCCATATGGATACCGCTTCCTCTACGTCGCCATCGACAAGTTCACCAAGTGGACGGAGGTGGAGCCGGTTGAAAGCACAATTGCTCCCTAAGGTGGTTTTCGTAATTAATAACAACACATGTGTGTTTGAGCTAATGATTCTATCCAAGTATATTTATGAAAATTTCAAAGATGCAGTGCATAAAGGATTGTGAGGATAAACCCCTTGATGCAAGGAAAGGAATAGGATTGGCCAAGCTTCAAGCTCCAAGACTATATGTTTTATATTTGTGAGAGATCACATTTGAGTCTATAGGAAAGCCATTACTATTAACAGGGGGTGAGGTATATATGATGAATTAGTTGTTCAAGTGCTTAGAGATAGCCACCAAATATACTCATCCATTCTCCCACAATATTCTCTTACCAAAGCCTAAACATCAAAATCGGTGCCACCAATAATTTCCACTCGGCCCTACCGATTTTTTCTGAGACTGAACCTATGACAAACCCTAGAATCTCGGTACCACCAACTTCCACTTTTGTGCCACCAAAAATTAATGACCAACTTTCTGGTTTGTCGTTTTCAAGAATCAGAATTTCCAAGTCTTGGTATCGGTGTCACCGAGATTTGGAAACTGCCCTAGGTCACCATATTGGTACCTCCGAGATTCCTATATCGGTCTCATCGAGAGTTCAAAAGTTGCCACATTTTGTACAAATCGATGCCACTTAGATTCACTTCGGTTTCACCGAGTTGGGCAATAATGTTGTAACGGTTGGAATTTCGGAGATGCCTATATATACCCCTCCACCACCTCTAAGTCGCAGATGAAGCACTCAGAAGAGACACACACTTGTCATATCCAATTTTCATGGCAATGATATGTGTATATAGGCATCACGTCCATCAGAAAATAGACCAACTCCTGCCTGGACCTATTACTATTACTCCACTTCAAGAGTGCTTCTATGCTTGCCTCTCTACGTATTCAGTAAACACAGAGTAATGCTTGGAGAACAATGACATGATGTAGTCAAAGTAAACTCAATTAATATGAATAAACCCCATCGTTTTATCCATAGTACAGCAACAAAAAGACACATCTTGTCCCCTTCTGTCACTGGGATATAGAAATTCGCCAGGTTGAACCTACTACAACACACTACTCCCACTAAAGAAATATTAATCTAGTTGGCCAAACTATCTCAATAGATCGGAGAGCATTACAAAGCTATGATGATCATGCAATTAAGAATCATAATAATCAAAGGTGACTCAAATACTTTTCATGAATAATCTGAACATAAACCAACAATTCATCGGATCCCAACAAACACACCATACATAGTGATTATATCGGATAGATCAAAGCAAAGACGCGATGAACATGGCATTGAAGATCATACGAGAGAGAGATTGCCATGTAGGTACTGCCTACGGACCCGTAGGTCTGTGGTGAACTACTCACACATCATGGTGAGGGCAGCAAGGTTGATGTGTAGGCTCTCTGTGATTGATCTCCCCTCCGGCAGATCGCCGGAACAGAGGTTTAGATGGCCTCCCATCGGAACAGAGACTTGCAGCGGCGGAAAAAGTGTTTGGGGAGTGCTCTTAGTGTATTCGGAATATTTGTGAATTTATATGCCACAGAAGGATGTCGGGAGGCATCCACGGGGCCACAAGCCATCAGGGCGCGACCAAGCCCTGGGCTGCGCCCTGTTGTCTTGTGCCTCCCTCGTGCGGCCTCACGTCCACTTCCGATGCTTGCATGTCTTCATATAGTCGAGAAAAAATCATATTAATGTTTCGTGGCATTTGGACTTCGTTTGGTAGGGTAAACCTGCAAAGCCAAAAAAAATGTAGAAAACAAGAACTGGCACTGGGCACTGGGTCAATAGTTTAGTGCTAAAAAATATTATAAATTATTTTATAAATTCCCAAAAAGTATCCTAGAATGATAATATATCAGCATGGAACAATAAAAAATTGTAGATAAGTTGCAGACGTGCCACTGTTTTCTGCATGTTTTTGGATTTTCAGGTTTACAATACCAAACGAAGTTCAATTGCCCCGAAACTTTTTTATATTTTTTTGGACCAAAAAAGACCTCGAAACTTCGGAAGGAGACTAGAGGCCACACGAGGGAGCTAGCACACAACAAGGTGCGCCCTAATGTGTGGTGAACCCCCTGGCGCGTCATGACGTCCTTCTTTGTTATATAAATCCTCAATTATCCCACAAACCCTAGAGAGCCTCCCAAAACATTTTTTCCGTCGCTGCAAGTCTCAGTTCCACCGTGTGCCCATATGGATCCCTTTTCCGGTGCCCTGCCGGAGGGAGGATCGATCATGGAGGATCTCTACATCAACTGTGTTTCTCCGATGGTGATGCATGAGTAGTTTATCATCGACCTACTGGTCCATAGTTAGTACCAAGATGGCTATATTTATCTCCCCCTTGACCTTCAATACAATAATCATCGCATCTTCACTTTGATCTATCCGATGTAATCATTTAGTGTGATGCGTTTGTTAGGATTCGATGAATTATGGGTTTATGTTCACATTATTCATGATAAAGATGTGAGTCTTCTTTGAATTCTAATTATGATTCTTATTTGCATGATTATGATAGCTTCATAAATCTCTCCGGTCTATTGAAATAGTTTGGCCAACTAGATTGATCTTTCGTCAATGAGAGGGGTGTGTTGTCGTCGGTTCAATCTAACGGGTGTCTATATCCCAGTGATAGAAGGGGACAAGATACGTCTTTGTATAGTTTCCACTAAGGATAAAATGATGGGGTTAATTCACATTGATTGGTTTCTCTTTGTCTACATCATGTCATTGTTCTCCAAGCATTACTCTCTTTTACTTACTACTCTAGATGCATGTTGGATAATGGTCGATGGGTGGAGTAATAGTAATAGGTGCACATAGGAGTCAGTCTATTTGTTTATGGACGTGATGCCTATATACACATGATCATTGGCGTGAATATCACATAACTATACACTTTTCTATCAATTGTCCGACAGTAATTTGTTTATCCACCGTATGCCTACTACATGAGAGATTCCATTAGGGAAAACTACGGCCCCCAAGTATTCACTTATAAGTTTACAAATGCTACAATTACAATTTTATTTTTATTTATTTTGCAATCATCAAATTCCATCTACACACTTTACTTGCTTGCAAATAACGAGTCCAAGGGTATTGACAACCCTCTTGTCCATGTTGGGTGCAAGTGTTTGCTTCTTTGTATGCAGTCGCTGAAGATGGGGGATGATTGTTACTCCTATTGGTTAAATAAACCTTGGTTCTATACTGAGGGGAGTACTTACCTCCATTGTGTTGTATCACCCTATCCTCTTCACGGAAAACCCAACTCAAATCACAAGCATTTGGAAGGATTTTTGGCGGCGTTGTCGGGGATAATCCCCAACCTACTATCAAGTAACTTCGCACAAATTATCATTCACTTGTTCTTCTTTTTGTATCCTGTTATATTTAGTTTGCTTCATAAAAATTAAAAATACAAAAATATTTATCTTTACTAGTCACTAGTTTACTTCTTTACTCGCTAGTTTACTTATCCTGCTTGTTACGTTTGTTAGTTGTTTGCTTGAAGTTTCTATCTTGTGTGAATTTGAAAAAAGTCATTGTTAAGAGTGCCAGTGGTCCAGAAGAGGAGAGACCAGAATTTATTGATTCTACTCATGATCCTCCTAAAAGTCAAGTTCCCCATACTGATACTCACACGGTTCTAAAATCCATGATTTATCATGTGGGTTGTGGGAATATTATTGGAAAGCATGTTATTCAAAAAATTGAGTATTCGCTAGCTTCTACCCATATCAAAGGAACCATAATTGATGAAACAAATTTCTATGTGTATGCTATTGCTATGCTTATATTAATGTTAGAGAAAAAGTTTTTGCATCTTCATTTGATGGTTCAAAATATTGGGACTTCCTAGCATACATGATCCTGAGATTAAGAAAATTGCTGTTAATATCCGCGTGCATGAATTTGATTATATATTTTGGGAAGATATAGATGTTTTCACCTTCTATGGAATAAAATCTGAAGATCCTCCTATAGAAGTGATCCTTCATAACTAGAGAGGCTATACGTAAGTTGGAATCTAATGACCATCAAGGGTTTAGTGAGAATATGAGGAGGAAGGCTCCTCCCGAAAAATTAATGCAAGCACTATTCCTTAAAACTTGTGAAAAATTTGAATGAATTTGTAAAGAAATTAATGAAGGTTATAGTAAGGATTGACATGATGATGCCATTTGGGAGCCTATTAATGATGAAATTCATGTCCTATATGATGACCCCTATGATGATGATGATGCTAGTGATGATATCACAGATATTAAGAACCTCTTTGAACCTTTGGGTTCACCAAGTAGATTTGAGAAAGGTGATATATTAAGTGAAATTTTGGAAGAGCTAGTCCTAAAGGGCATGAAGGGGTCCAATACTTGAATCAAATGCATAATGCCTAGCTAGGGGCATTAAACAACAGCACTTGTTGGGAGACAACCCAATAGTTGTCTTAATATTTTTGTTTTTACTTTCTATTTGTGTGTGATAACATTATTGTTGCATATGCAGTGATTGTGTTTTTATGTTTAAATTAGCCTCTATGCCAAGTAAATCCTTTGGGATTATTACGATGATAGTATAATTGATGCGGTGCAAAAACAGAAACTTTAGCGTCGAGTGTAGAATTTCTCAGATTTTACTAGAACGTCTTTTTTATCTGAATTTTTTACACAATATTGCTTTACAAATTCTGCAGGTCTTCATCATGATTCATAATTTCTGGAGCTACAGAAGTATTGTACATGATTATATCATTATAGACTATTCTGTTTTAGACAGATTCTCTTTTTTCCTTGCATATTTTGCTTATTTCGATGATGCCATGGATTGTATGGGGGGAGTATAAGTCAAGAAGTTAGAATACAAAACCTTATGCAATAATAAAATATGAATCAATTTATAACAATACATAAAGCATTCTATTTCTATATTATACTAACGGATCTCATAAAGTTTCTATTGAGTTTTGTGTGGTCAATTTTTCAAGTTTCAAGTGTTATCAAGATGGATGAATGAATAAGGAGCGACAAGAGCCTAAGCTTGGGGATGTCCAAGGAACCCCAAGTTAGTAGTCTAGGAAGACTCAAGCGCCTAAGCTTGGGGATGCCTTCTTTCGTCTCAATCCATGGGTATGTCACTTGGAGCTATATTTTTATTCATCACATGATATGAGTTTTTCTTGGAGGATCATTTGATTTAGTTTGCTTTTGGTTTAGTATTCCACAATCATTGTTCTCTGAATACACCCACTTCAGAGAGACACAAGATCACTATAATTTATTAGAATACTCTATGTGCTTCACTTATATCTTTTGAGCTTAGTAGTTGCTCTAGTGCTTCACTTATATCTTTTAGACCACGGTGGTGTATGAATTTTAATGAAATAATTGCACTCTATTTCTTCACTTATATTTTTTTATAGTTAATAAAAAGAGGTGGTAATTGGCATGGTTTAAAAGACTAGTCCAAAAATAATAGGTATTGAATAAGTGCATAATCAAAACCACATGTAGCACATAAAAGAGAAATCATAGTTAACGATATTAATGTGGTAATGTGAAAAAGCGCATGATAATTGGTTAATATAAGTATCATGAAGTAAAGTTTGTTAACTTGATGTTCATCCAAATATTTTTATGGCATGGTGATAATGTGTGAGCATACTTATCCCTCGTTGAAATCCTAGTGTTGTTTAAGTTGGGAGCGCGCAATGGTTAACTCCTGCCAATCTCCTCCCTAGGGACATGCGATTAGTGCTTTGCTTCGAGAGAGCTAATAAAATATTGTAATAATTATGCGATTTCTTCATGACTAATGTGAATCCATGGATATACGCACTCGCACCTTCACATATTTTCTAGCCTCTTCGGTACCATGCATTGCCCATTCTCACCTCAAGGATCGGTGCAACCTTCGCCGGTGCATTCAAAACCCGTGACATGATCTGCTCTGTTTCACATAAACCTCATTACATCTTCCCCAAAACAGCCACCTTACATACCTATCATGGCATTTCCATAGCCATTCCGAGATATATTGTGATGCAACTTCCGCCATCACATCATATGACTGTTACTTCCATTGTCATATTGTTTTGCATGATCATATAAGCTGACACGGTATTTGTGGCAACGCTTCCATTCATAGTTTTTATACATGTTACACTTGATCATTGCACATCCTGGTACGAGGCATTCATATAGAGTCATACTGCAGTTTTTCATGTTGAATAGTAAGTCAATAAAAGTGTGATGATCATCATTATTAGGGCACAGTCTCGGTGAGGAAAGGATGATGGTGACAATGATTCCCCCACAAGTCGGGATGAGACTCCGGATGAAAAAATAAAAAATGAAAAGATAAAGAAAAGAAAAAAAATGGGAAAAATAAAAATAAAAAAGAAAATAAATAAGAGAGAAAAGAGAGAAAAGAGGGAAGGGGCGGTGCTACTACCTCTTTTTCCACACTTGTGCCCCAAAGTGGCACCATGTTCTTCATATAGAGAGTCTCATGCTTTATCACTTCCATATGCTAGTGAGGATTTTTCATTATAGAACTTGGCTTTTATATTCCGATGACAGGCTTCCTCAAATGCCCAAGGTCTTGATGAACAAGCAAGTTGGATGCACACCCACTTAGCTTCAGTTAAGCTTTCATACACTTATAGCTCTAATGCATCCGTTGCATGGCAATCTCTACTCCTTGCATTGATATATATTGATGGGTATCTCCATAGCCCATTGATACGCCTAGTTTATGCGAGACTTTCTTCTCCACTTTCATCCTTTGAAACCTACCACCATATTCTATTCCACATTTTTGCTATATCCATGGTTCACGCTCATATATTGAGTGAGTAATAAAAAGTTGAAGCATGTTCTAGAGTTTGATCCATGGTTCTTAACATTTGTATTTATGTGGTGAAGACATAGCCATGCTATACTCCTATGATAAAATGAATAGGGGGTGAACATTCTTTAAGGATCGTATATTTTGAAACTTGATGATTATGTTGCTTATGTTTATGAATATTAGTATGTTAATTTTTATTAATTCCTCATTTCTGAATGATCAAACCTATAATAGATTACATGTTGGGTAGTATGTCACATCAATTTTTTTCTTTTTTATCATTTGCCTGCTCGAGGATGAGCAGGAATTAAGCTTGGGGATGCTCATACATCTCCAATGTATTTGTAATTTTTGATTGTTCCATGCTATAATATTATCATTCTAGCATACTTTTTGGGTGTTTATATATCATTTAATATTATTTTTGAGCACTAACCTATTAACCCAGTGCTAGTTGTTGTTTTCTGCGTGTTTTTGGCTTTTCAGGTTTACAATACCAAACAAAGTCAAATTGCCTCGAAACGTTTCTATATTTTTTCTGGACCAAAAGAAGACCTGGAAGCTTCACAAGGAGCTCAGACGCCACACGAGGGAGCCATCACACAACAAGGCTCGGCCAGGGGGGTGGTCACGCCCTGATGTGTGGTGGCCCCCTGGCACCTCCTGACATCCCTCTTTGTTCTATAAATCCTAAATTATCCCCAAAACCCTAGAGAGCATACTGAAACACGTTTTCCATCGCCACAAGTTTGTGCTCTGCCGTGTGCCCATATGGAGCACTTTTCCTATGCCCTGTGGAAGGTGGCATCGATCACGGAGGACCCCTACATCAACCTTGCTGCTCCCATGGTGATGTGTGAGTAGTTTACCATAGACCTACATGTCCATAATTAGTACCTAAATGCCTATCTCTCTCTCTTGATATTCAATACAATGATCAACGCATCTTCACTTTGATCTATCCGATGTAATATTTTTGTGCGGTGCATTTGTTCTGATCCAATAAATTGTGGGTTTATGTTTAGAATATTCATGATAAATATATGGGTCTTCTCTTAATTCTAATTATCAGTCTTGTTTGCATGACTATGATAGCTTCGTAAATCTATTTGATCAATTGAAATAGTTTGGCCAACTAGATTGATATTCTTTCAGTGAGAGGGGTGCATTGTAGTGGGTTCAATCTTACAGGTTTCTATATCCTAGTGACAGAAGGGGATAGGATACGTCTTTGTATTGTTTCCACTAAGAATAAAACAATGGGGTTAATTCATAATGATTGAATTATCTTTGTATACATCATGTCATTGTTCTCCAGGCATTACTTTGTTTAATTAGTACTCTAAATGCATGTTGGATAGCGGTCGATGGGTGGATGTGATGCCTAGATACACATGATCATTTCGGTGAATATCACATAACTATGCGCTTTTCTATCAATTGCCCAACAGTAATTTGTTTGTCCAATGTATGTCTACTACATTATAAATAGCATTAGGGAAAACTACGGCCCTCAGGTCTACCCACTTATAAGTTTACAAACGCTATAATTGCCTCGTTGCATTTATTTTATTTTTATTTATTTTGGAATTATCAACTTCCATCTACACACTTTACTTGCTTGCAAATCACGAGTCTAAGGAGATTTACAACCCTCTTGCCTGTGTTGGGTGCAAGTGTTTGCTTCTTTGTGTGCAATCGCTGAAGACGGGGGCTGGTTGTTACTCCTATTGGTTTGATAAACCTTGGTTCTATACCGAGGAAAATACTTACCTATATTCTGATGCATCACTCGTTCCTCTTCACAAAAAACTCAACGCAGATAACAAGCATCATAGACTGACTCCTGCTTGCATCCACTACTATTACTCCACACATCGACCGCTATCCAGCATGCATCTAGAGTATTAACTAAAAACGGAGTATTGCTTGGAGAATGACAACATGATGTAGACAAAGTAAATCCAATTAATATGAATGTATCCCATCGTTTTACCCTTAGTGGCAGCAACGCAATACATGGCATGTCCCTTTTTGTCACTAGGATTGTGCACTACAAGATTGAACACACTACAACGCACCTCTCCCACTAAAGATAGATCAATCTAGTTGGCCAAACCAAATCAATAGATCATAGATAATAATGAAGCTATCACAATCATGCATATAAGAATTTGGATAAGACTCAAATATTATTCATGAATAATCTGAACATAAACCCAGAATTTATTGTATCCCAAGAAACGCAGTGCACAAACTGATTATGTAGCGACCCGACTCAAAATGAGTCAAGCCTCTATGTGTCTATGCCATCCCTGGATCAGTATACTGGCACACACAGTACATCAATGTATATATCAAAGTGCAATCACATGTAAATAACGCAAAATTGATATATATCTAAAAATCTCAGCGGAAACAGTCAAGGGAATGGAGTCCGAATAAACACGAATGGTAGGTTGAGTGCAGACCGTAACCCTGAATCATACTCTTACTCGTCGTAGAAAATATCTGTAACATAAGACGTTGCTGCCGTGTAGGTCAGCATATTGAATATGCCGGCAAGTCACAAAAGAGAGGGATGAAAATATCATCTATACTATATGCATATATGGCAGGTGGGGCTGTAGTTTAAGTTTTGCGTAAAGAAATTTTGTCCTACAACAATAGAGAGGGTAAAAGAAAAATTTACTACCTTGTCAGTTGTTAATGAGAAGGTTCCACCAACCATTTCTCATACCCAAATTATCAATCTTACCCACATAAATAAGTTAATGGTGTTGAGAATTCCTGATAGCTTCAGTTCCTTTGGCTCAAGCTGTCCATGACCGTGGACACAACTAATCTGTTAGGTTTGAGTACTCTGTAGAGTTTTTCACATGTTCCCCACAATATTTGATCGCCTCCATTGAAGTCCTCGCACTTCAGGGTGTTTGAGAACCGGATGATCAAAACATGGACTTCCAAAGGGTTCCTCTGAGACACTGCCAGTGCCCATCCAATCCGACCGTTCTTCTACATCTCGTAGCACTGCTCGTCCAGAGTCACCACGATGTCCAACCAAGCCAGAGCCCATAATGACTTGTGGATGTGTAGGTAAGCCTCGGGTCTTGAAGTATCCATCCATCTCTTCGTGCGTGGGTGAAGCTTTCGGCAAGATGTCATGGTGCTTCCCGATGCATCCCGGGTTATCCACTGGCTTCCCCAGGGTGCCCATCTGAACCGTCCTTCACCCAGAGGTATATTGCATCATGAGGTCTTGAAAGTCTTGAAGTCTTTAGGTCTTGATTATTAAGTTCTCACAACACTCATGATAAACACTCAACCAAACCCCATCTACTAGGAGCATAGCAAATTAACGTCCCGGCCAAAGTAACAAGGGTTTATGACTGACTACCACAAGATACTACATCAAGAATCAATTTTTTCCAAGTACCTACATTGCAAACAATGGGTGAAGAAGGTTGATCTAATGCAATAAAACCATAGGTAAATTAAGATCAACGTGAACTTGCCTGGTAAGGTTGATGAAGATAGATATCGCTCGCAGGAAATAACTTGACAAAACTATTCGTGACTCTCCGATGAATCTATATAATCAAACATGGTATTCACATAAGCAATTATACTAGCAATCATTCTAACAATCAATATCACAACAACAAATTAAATTTATCCAATAAATCAAATCAAACGAGAATCCAAAAGAAACTTCAAAGAAAACTCTGGAGCCTTCTACTACCACAATCACAAAAGTAGTTGTTGTCTTAATAAAACTTAACAACAAATAAAACACTAAAATAAGAGAAAAGAAAATATAAAATAACTAAGATAACAGAAAGTATTTTTCATAAAAAATTTATTAGCAAAAAGAAGTAATTGAAAAGTTTTTGTTAACCTCTACTTATGATCAAAACAATGTTAACCTTGAATTAAATCAAAACAATTTCAACTTCCATACAAATTGTTGCTGGTCTAAACAAAATTAAGAGAGAATAAAACTCATAAAAAAATATATAGAGTATTTTCAAATAAGAATTTAAGTTGACAATTAAATCAATTTGCAAGTTAATATTGAACTAGAATTGATTCCATGCAATCAAATAAAAATAAATAAAATATTTTTTTTGTTGTTGTTGAAAAGTTACCGGTAAATATCAGAAAACAAAATATAACTTGTCACAATTACAAAATAAAACAAATTAAAAACAATTAACACAAAAGAAATAGCAAGAATGCTAAAAAGAGCTAAAATAGAATCTGTTTTGCTTAAAAACCAAATTTAAAATATTCTAAAAAATATGAAATTATACCTACTGATAAATAAGATCACTAGTGATCAGTAGCAAAAAGAATCAACTCAAAGCCTATTTTTAAACTCCAGATATTCACAAAACAAGGTTTGAATCAAATATGTTTAAATTCAAAATTAAAATATTCAAACATGGTCAAACTTTATATCTACAAAAAGTTTCACTCAAAAATATTTTAAAACATATAAGATACAAAGAAAACAAAAACAAAACTATTATGTTTTAAAAACTTAAAAACAGAAAAAGAAAAATTCTAAACTAGCAAAGAGGGCTACGTGGCCGAATCCTATTGGCTATAAGGGTGCGCTCGGTGGCTAATGGAGCGAATGGCCGCTACTTAAGAAAAATCATTGCAGTTAAACTTACTAAACAGAAAAAACTGGTTGGCTTTTTAAACAAAACCGAAGATCTAAGTTCAGTCTAATCTAGGCCGTACGCCCTAGATCTAACGGTCAAGGTGGAGGGGATGCTCACCGCGTGGCTGTAGGGGTCTCCGGCGATGTCCGACGGCGAAGGAGCTTCGGTGGCGCTCGGGCGGTCCAGGACAATGACGAGGGAGACCAGGCTACAGCGGCAGTCCTCTGGCGAAGAATGGCGGCATCGGCGCTGGATGGGGAGGTCGGGGCGAGCGGCTTAATGCCCAGGGAGCTTCGGCCTATGGTCGAACTCCGACGTGGTGAGGCGGGGCGTGAAGGCGAGGGGAGTGCGGGGGTATTCGGGTGGAACGGGTGCGGGGTGGGGTGGGGATTTATATAGGGGCCTCGGTGGTGGCAGAGAGTAAAGGGATTGTCGTGGATCCGAGCGGGATCGCGGCGGCTCCGGCGATGGCAGGTGGTGGGTGGGGAAGGAAGGGGTGACCGGGGCTGGCTGAGATCGGCGGTGGGTCCCGCGAGTCAAAGAGAGGACAGGCGCGGCGGTTCGGGCGGTTGGCCGATCTGAATCCTCTTCAGATCTCGCGTAGGATCCTTCGGGCCCAATTAATGCCTAACGGCCCTCGTGGGTTATTTGGACTTTATTTGGTACAGTATTCCTGAAAAAATCATCATTTTTTGGGGTATTTGGACTTTATTTGGTACAGTATTCCTGAAAAGCCAAAAACATGCATAAAACAACCACTCACACTTGGGATTAGGTTAATAGGTTAGTGCTGAAAAATAATGTAATCAACAAGTAAATGCCTAAAAAGCATCCCAGAATGATAATAGTAGCATGGAACAATAAAAATTGTAGATACACTAGATATGTATCACTAACCCATGTAGGAGGACCCACTTCAAAAGAAACAAGCATAGCTCCAAATTTCAACTTTTAAGCATCCACAACAAGTCAACCTACATGCTACGTCATCTACATCATTCAAAGGTATGTAAAAAAATGGTGACCCATTCTGAGCTTAACGATCAGTATGATCTATTATCAATCAATCTTGCTTGGATCTTTAGATCAATATACACTAATATATGTGACCTAGTCGCTCACCAATATCTAGATAAGGAACTTGGATGGATACATTTTCCTTTGTTGCCTACTTTTGCACCCATCCAATTCCTTGAAGATCTTATTCAAAATTTCTTGTAGATTCTGTCAAGTCTTTCTGAAAATTGTATTTGACAAAATGGCCAAGAATGCCTTTGCCAAGTTTCTGTTTGCAACTGGGACCCTACGACATTGGGGAATCGATGTCACCAATGTAGCAGATAAACTGCTTATAGCTCTTTTCGTACCACCACCGACATGGAACTCTTTGGTGTCATTGATATTACCTAGAGCCCCACAATCCTTATCAGTTCTATCGATCAATTTTGTCTCAGAGCCTCCGACATTTTCTACTGCTTGTGTTCTTTCCCATATTCTTAACATTTTCAGACAATATTCTCCATGACCCTTATTCTGAAGGATCCCTTATCCTCTGACCCTTCTTGGAAATTGATGCCAAAGGGGGAGAAGATAAAAGCTTAAATTCAAAGATTCATGGGGAGAATCATCAAATCTAAGGGGGAGAGAACAGTTTATATCAATATCTTTAAAAGGGGAGAGAAAAGACAAAGTGACCTGAATTGTATCATGTGCTGATTTTGCATTCTCTTATTAGATATATCTCACCCTACCTACACTCAATATCTACTTGCTAAAAGCACGGGGGAGAGGTAAAAGGAAACTCATATTCAGGGGAGAATGTTCTACAAATATTCTTGAAGATATGTTAACCTTAAGAGAATACTATCTCCAACATGTCATCCAAATCTTGGCAAACTTGAGGTTCCTTTCCATTTTTGTGAAATAAATATGATTGTGTTATCTAACCTTCTTTTCTCAAGTGTGTTTGTCTAGTGAAAATATCCAACAGTTCAACGTAAGAATATGCATCATACCTATGCTCGATATGATCTCTTGCTTCTTACACATACTGTTTGCAAGAGTGAACTTGAATATGGAGACACTTTATTCTCATATATTTGGTGCATATGGCCAAGGTACATATGACTTGTCATGTCCTCTCTACTATGTGTGCAATCATGCATTCCAAAAGCAACTAATCCTTAGAGGGATTGCACACATTTAGGTGGAGCTTGTTTTAGTCATATGTCTCTCAAATCTATCATATATCACTTCCTATTTTAAAACTGAAGTTTTGATTGTATGTTGTCATCAATTACCAAAAGGGGGAGATTGAAGCACATATGCCCCCTTGGTCATCAATTACCAAAAAGGGGAGACTGAAAGCATGTACGCTTCCTTGGAGGTTTTGATAATTCATGACAACATACATTATCTTTTGGATTAATAGTTTTACCTAGTTTATTTCAAAATGAGTCCAAAAGATTGTAGTGGTTGGGAATTGTGAGGAGGATCCCCAAGAAGGAAAGGAATAGGATTAGCCAAGCTTCAAGCTATTAGAGTTATATATTTACAACATTGTATAAGGGGTTTCCTGCATATTCTATACTTGTACATGCATATATACTCACCTTTGGCCTCCTGAAAATACATGTAGCATATTTCTAACATGGTATTAGAGCATTAAGGTTTTGTTTAGCACGCGCAACTCGTGCTACCGATCCAATATCCCTCGCGTCATCGTTCTACTTTCGGTCGTTGCTGATTCCTTCATTTGCTATTTCCTAGTCTGCCTGCCTTGATTCCTCTCTATGAGATCCCGTCGCCCTCGTACTGAAGTCGCGTGTTGGCAGTTATCGGGTCGTCGCGTGCTGTTGCAGTCGGATAGCAGAAATTAGTTGGCCGGCTCCATCTCCTGGTTTTCCTGCCACTAGAAGCCTTGCTGCAGATCCTATCGATGTGTGTTGGATTCCCGCGTGATGCACTAGCTGTTGGCTACTTCTTTTATGTGGTGCTAGCTTGCTCTCTGGTGATTAAACCTGGGAATGGTTATCAGAAAACCAGGCGTAACGGTTCACTTATTACTTTGGGTTTGATTGGTTTAGCTTTTATTGGACTGAGTTTTTTAGTTTGGTTTTGGCTTGGTTATATGGAGAAACCAGTTTGGGTATAGTTAGTTATGGGTTTAAACAGTTTGGTTATAAACGGTTATAAACTATGGGTTCAAACCGGTTTCTAGGCATTGGTTATGTGCAATAACCAACGATGACCGAGAACAAATATCTTTGATCTGCATGCATGTTGTAATACACTGTGTAATTATGTATTATTGGGAAATACCACACAAAAATCAGAAGTGGTTTCTTGTGGTTTGGCTAAGTAATTTTGTTTTAATACACTTGTTAGTGAGATATTCAGACGTGAGCATTTTTTTGCCTTTTGCTGTGTGTTGACTGTATCTCAAGGATAACTTTGTTCTCAAACTGTTGTAGATGCACTTATGCCTTTTCTACCTCATTTGTTTCTTAACTTGTCAATTTGTGTAATTATATGTACATTAAAACAAACCTATAGTTATGTATTGCTTTTAAACCTACAGTTATGTATTGGGTTTAAGTTGGTTTGGGTGGAAAAAATAATGGGTTTAGTTTTTGTTGGGCTGAAAATTACATCAAATGGGTATGGTTGAAGTATGGTTTTGAGAGATAAATGTATGGGTATGGCTCAAGTATGGTTCAAGTATGAAACCATTCTCAGGTTTACTGGTGATACGTGGTGCTATTTGCTGGTCTCTCGTGATATGTGGTGCTCTCATCACTCGTGTATTGGTTCGTTCCACCTGGTTCCTTCCACCACCGAATCTCGGCGCAAGCTTTCTTCGTTCGACTGATTGGTTTGCTTCGTCTAGCTGTGGTTGACTGACGCCAAAAAAAAACTGTCATGGCGTCTCTTGCTAGCTTTGTGCTGATATTTGATGGGGTTTCTAGTGTTTCCAACACTGGTCCTGTCTCACACATCTGCCTTTCCTCACATCTTGGTGCTCATACATTTGTGCAACTGCCCTTTAAGGAGACTTTCGCAAATGTTGATGGTCTTTCGACATTGTTCTCTACACATGGTCGTTGTGGTTGCTCTTGTGCAACTATTGTCTCGGGCTCTACACATGGTGATTGTCGTTCTACACCGACTCCTTTTGCGACTCTTATCGATAGTGCTCATGCATATGGCTTTGGCGACTATGCCTCCTACACGTTTCTTCCCTTGGTGCTTGGTGCTTGCCTACATACGTCTTCGTCTTCTCTACAGGCCTTTGTTGATGATACTGGTCATGCTACACCACCAAATTTAGCGGCTTCCGTAGGTGGTGGTGGCTGCTTCTCTCCCGGTGCCACTACATTGCCTACTTCAACTGTGTATTTCACCGAGGAGGAGATTGCGCGACTTCGCACTGTGTTGATTGTCTCCGACTCTCTATTGCTGGGTGCTTCTACATCGACGTCTTCTGTTGTGCCCCTGACTGAGCAGGAGATTGTGCAATTTTGATGCTTGATAGATCCATCTTCTAGTTATTCATCGACAACTTTGGTTGGTTCTGCTACGGACTCTTCTGACATTGTGAGACCACCTTCTACACAAGCAGTTACATCTCCATGGATTCTTGATATTGGAGCATCTTTTCATATGACTCATGATTCATCCACTCTGTCCTCTACAGGTCCTCTCGATTCTCTTGTTCATGATCTTACTGCTGATGGTACCTCTCTACCGCTTACTGGCCAAGACACTCTTAGCACTTCATCTTTTCATGTTCTTGATGTTGCACATGTTCCTCGACTTACCATGGAGCTCATTTCTGGTGGTCAGATTGTTAACTCTGGTTGCATGGTCATTCTGGACTTTGACTCATGTTCCATTCTAGACCGTCACACTGGTGATCTTCTTGATGTTGCCCCCCGTTGTCGTGACTCTCAGCGTCTTTGGTAGCTTGACTGGCTTCACATTCCATCCGCTGCCACCACAACCAGTCTCTCCACCTCTGTTGCCCGGTCTACCAGTTCTTTTCTGCAGTGGCATCATCGCCTTGGTCACTTATGTGGCTCTCATATCTCATCCTTAGTTCAGCATGGTCTTCTTAGATCCATCTCCGGTGGTGAATATTTAGACAATTAGGGTTGCCAGCCTCATAAAGAGGTGCAATTACCTTATCCTCATAGCAAGACTGTGTCTTAGCGTTCTTTTAAGCTTGTTCACTCTGATGTCTGGGGTCCATTTCCTTTTTCTTCGAAGGGAGGCCATCTCTAGTATATTCTCTTTATAGGTGATTTCTCTCGACACATTTGGATATATTTCATGTATTCTCATAGAGAGGTCTTATATATCTATAATTGTTTTGCTGCAATGGTTCACACTCAGTTCTCTATGCATATTCGTGTGTTTCGTATTGACTTTGCTGGAGAGTATATCTCCAATATGTTGCGTGGATTTATTGCTGAGCAGGGTAGTCTTGCTCAGTCCTCTTGTCCTTCTCTCATGCTCAGAATGGCGTGGCTGAGCACAAGCATCGTCGCCTTCTTGAGACGGCTCGCGCAATGATGATCACCGCCTCTCTTCCGCCTCACTTTTGGTCAGAGGCTATCTCCACTTCCACCTATATCATCAACCTCCAACCGTCCACTCCTTTGCAGGGTTCTGTTCCTTTCGAGCGTCTGTTTGATCTTTCTCCCGATTTCTCGGTGCTTCGTCTGTTTGGTTGTGTTTGCTATGTTCTTCTTGGCCCTCGTGAACGCACCAAACTATTCGCTTAGTTAGTCGAGTGAGTCTTCTTAGGATATACCGATGAGCATAAGGGCATTGTTGTTGGGATCCTGTCGGTCGTTGGATGCATATTTGTCGAGATTTGACTTTGCAGTGGAGGATATATCTTTCCTCACATTTCCTAATACACCTATCACTCCTATGGAGCCCTTGCCTGTCCATCATACTACACCTGTTCTCCAACTATTGCAGATTCGACGCCATCATCTCCCATTGTTTCCTTGTTGGAAATATGCCCTAGAGGCAATAATAAAGTAATTATTATTATATTTTCTTGTTCAAGATTATAGTTTATTATCCATGCTAGAATTGTATTGATTGGAAACTCAAATACATGTGTGGATAAATAGACAACACACTGCCCCTAGTAAGCCTCTAATGGACTAGCTCGTTGATCAAAGATGGTAAAGGTTTCCTGACCGTAGACATGAGTTGTCACTTGATAACGGGATCACATCATTGGGAGAATGATGTGATGGAAAAGACTGAAACTATAAACGTAGCATATGACCGTGTCAGTTTACTGCTACTATTTTTTGCATGTCAAGTATCTGTTCCTATGACCATGGGATCATGCAACTCCCGAACACTGAAGGAATGCCTTGTGTGTATCAGACGTCACAACATAACTAGGTGACTATAAAGGTTCTCTACACGTATCTCCAAGGATGTCAGTTGGGTTGGCGTGAATCTAGACTGCGATTTGTCACTCCGTATGACGGAGAGGTATCTCTGGGCCCACTCAGTAATACAACATCATAATGAGCTTGCAAGCAATGTGACTAAGGATTTTGTCACATGATCTTGTATTACGGAATTTGTAAAGAGACTTGCCGGTAACGAGATTGAGCTAGGTATGGAGATATCGGTGATCGAATCTCAGGCAAGTATCATAATGATGGACAAAGGGAACATTATATGGAATTGATTGAATCCTTGACATTGAGGTTCAACCGATGAAAGATCTTCGTAGAATATGTAGGAACCAATATGGGCATCCAGGTCCCGCTATTGGTTATTGACCGGAGAGTGTCTCGGTCATGTCTGCATTATTCTTGAACCCGCACGGTCTACACGCTTAAGGTTCGGTGACGATATAAGAAAAATTGAGTCATAGTGTTGGTGACGGAAGGTTGTTTGGAGTCCCGGATGAGATCCCGGATGTGATAAGGAACTCCGGAATAGTCCGGAGGTGAAGATTGATATATTGGATGAAGGTCATCGGAGTCCAGAAGTGTTCCGAGGTGTACCGATGGATTCACGGAGTGCCAAAAGGGGTTTCGGGAGGCCCAAACAAATGTTGGGGGGCCTCATGGCCCAAGGAGAGGGAGCACCGCAGCCCACTAGGAGGCTGGGCGCAACCCCTCTCCCCAACCCACTTTGGCCAAAGAGGGGTGGGTTCCTCTTTGGGGCGCAGCCAGCCTAACTTGGGTGGCAAGGCACCCAAGTGGGAGGGGCCACCTAACCCTAGCCGCCGCACCTCCCCTCCCGTGGTTGCCGGCCCTAAGGGGAAACCCTAGGGCGCCCTCCCCTCTCCCTTCCCCCTATACATAGAGAGGTAGAGAGAGGGCAGCCACACGACAATCTTCCTGCGGCGCTGCACCTCCTCTCCCTCATAGTTTTCTCCTTCAAATACCCCACGACGAAGCCCTGCTGAGCTATCGCCACCAACACCTCACCACGCCGCCATGCTGTCGGAGGACTCGGGGTACTACTGCAGCATCGCTCGCTAGATCGAGGAGGTGAAGGCGTCACCAAGTTGTACGTGTGTTGAACGCGGAGGTGCCGTCCGTTCGGCACTTGATCGGCAGATTGCGGGACAGTTCGTGATTAAATCGCGAAGACGTACCACTACATGAACCGCATTCTTGAACACTTCCACTTAGCGACCTACAAGGGTATGTAGATTCAATCTCTCCTCTTGTAGATGGTAATCAGCATGGATAGATCGTGTTTGCACGTAGGATTTTTTTCCCCATGCAACGTTACCATATAGTGGTATCAGAGCCAGGTTTATTCATATACGACATCTCTAGTAGAACACAAAGGAGTTTGTGGGCGTTGATATTCAGATTGGTTCCCTCCTTAGTCTTTTCTTGATTTAGCGGTATTGTTGGATGAAGCGGCCCGAACCAACTTTACTCGTCCACATATGAGAGACCGGTTCCATCGACTGACATACAACCTGTTGCATAAAGATGGCTTGTGGGTATCTGTGTCTCCTACTTTAGTTGATTCAGATTCGACAAAAGGCGGTCCTTGTAGAAGGTTAAATAGCAACTTGCATATCACCGTTGTGGTTTTGCGTAGGTAAGAAACGTTCTTGATAGATACCCATAGCAGCCACGTAAAATTTGCAATAACAAATTAGAGGATGTCTAACTTGTTTTTGCACGGTATGCATGTGATATGATATGGCCAAAGACATGATGATGTATTATTGATTTATGAGATGATCATGTTGTAATAGTTAATATCGACTTGCATGTCGATGCTACAACAACTAGCAGGAACCATAGGATTGTCTTTATTTTTTTGAGCGCTTAGTGATGCTTTACTTTATCACTAATTACTAGCAATAGTAGTACAAGCATATATGGCGCGTCAACCTTGATGGCATCACAATGATGGAGATCATGGTGTGGCGCTAGTGACGATGGATATCATGCCGGTGCTTTGGATATAGAGATCAAAAGCACAAGATCATGGCCATATCATGTCACTTATGATTTGCATGTGATGTTAATCCTTTTTATGCACCTTGTTTTTCTTAGGACGACGGTAGCATTCCAAGATGACCCCTCGCTAAATTTCAAGATAAAATTGTGATCTTCCCGAGTGTGAACGTTGCAAATGTTCATCATTTCGAGACACCACGTGATGATCGGGTGTGATAGACTCCATGTTCACATGCAACGGGTGCAAGAGAATTTCGCACACGCGGAACACTTGGGTTAAACTTGACGAGCCTAGCATGTACAGACATGGCCTCGGAACACGAGAGACCGAAAGGTCGAACATGAGTCATATAATTGATATGATCAACATGAAGATGTTCACCATTGAAACCAGCTCTTCTCACATGATGATCAGAATTGGGCTAGTGGATTTGGATCATGTGTCACTCGAATGATTAGAGGGATGTCAATTCGAGTGGGAGTTCTTAGTAATATGATTAACTAAACTCATTATCCTGAACAAAAGTCCATGTAATCTTTGCAAATTTATGTTGTAGATCAATGGATCACGCAGTAGCACCCCTGAATTTTAATGTGTTCCTAGAGAAAGCTAAGCTGAAAGATGATGGGAGCAACTTTGTTGACTAAGCTTGTAATCTGAGGCTTGTCCTCATGGTTTCCCAAAAGAGCTATGCCCTTGATGGACCTCTAGGTGATGCACCCCTCTTCCTGGTGGTTGAAGATGTTATGAACATCTCGCAGTTGCGTCTGGATGACTACTGAGTAGCTCTATGTGTGATCTTGTAACACCCAAGATGAGATCCTAACCTTATTTTGGCGCGAGGGCCTCGACAGGGATAGAAGCGCATCTCTTCGTTTCGCAAGAATGGATATCGTTACAAGTACATGTACTGAAAAGAAGATCATATGGAATTTGCTTACACTCGCCACAAGCTACATCAGAGTCACATCAGTACAAGACAAAAATATCACGGAGAAGAGCAGGGTCCGACTACAGACGAAAACAAACGAGAAAAGCAAACGACGTCCATCCTTGCTATCTCAGGTTGCCGGCCTGGAACCCATCCTAGATCGATGATGAAGAAGAAGAAACTCCAAATGGACAATCAACGCGCTCGCGTCAAGTAACCTTTACCTGTACCTGGAACTGGTGTTGTAGTAATCTGTGAGCCACAGGGGGACTCAGCAATCTCATTTCCAAAGGTATCAAGACTAGCAAAGCTTAATGGGTGAGGTATGGTTAAGTGGTGAGGTTGCAGCAAGCGACTAAGCATATATTAGGTGGTTAACTTACAAATACAGGAATAAAGAGGGGGAAGATCTACGCATAGAGGACGTGAACTACTGATGATCAAATGAATGATCCTGAACACCTACTTATGTCAGACATAACCCCACCGAGTCCTCGATCGGAGAAGGAGCTCACGAAAGAGACAATCACAGTTACGCACTCAGTTGGCAAGTTTTAATTAGGTTAACTTCAGGTTATCTAGAACCAGTGTTAAACAAAGTTTCCACGTTGCCACATAAACGCGGGCACGACTTTTCGAAAGATTTAACCCTGCAGGCGTGCTCCAACTAGTCCATCACAAACTACCACACGCCGCAATGGAATGACCTCGATCAAGGAAACCCGTGATCTCCTCGGATCCCTATTGGAAAACCTCAACCTCGAGTTAGCTCAAAGCATCCTCGGAATCCCTCGTACAAGACACTCGATAAAGGTAAAACAAGTCCAGCAAGGCCGCCCGATGTGTCGACGAACCCGATAGGAGCCACTTATCTCGTTCACAGGACACGACGGATGAGCAACGCGTACGGTGGCGTGATAGAAATCACCCCAGTTTCCCCGGGTTGGCCTTGCACAGTGCTCTGTTTTGGACCATCATTATCAGCAATAGCCCTCCCTGTATTATGTAGAATTACTCCTCGGGTAGCGCTAACTCCCTATGCTTTCCAGTATTAACAGATTTATTATGTTGGGCAAATATAGTACCAATGTTGGGCCTTGCCAGACGAGCTTTATCCTAAAACGAGAATCTAGGGGGTCCCCATAACAAACCCTAGCATGTTAGGAGCGCTCATTTATGGAACATAACACTCGTAGCCGAAACTAAGGGGGCAAAGGTGGAACAAAACACCAGGCTAGAAAGGTCGAGCTTTCCACCTTTTACCAAGCATATAGGTGCATTAAATTAAATAGCATTAATAGGGTGATATAAAAAGGAACCCATGTTATCACATGGAAGCAACTGCACCTGCAACTAGCAATGCTAACACATGGTTAAGCAAGCGGTAAGATAGCCAATCAGTGGTTTGCTAGGTTGTGAACAGGTTGATGGTTTTCATAGCAATGTTGGGAGGCTGATATTTAACACGTGGTACGCAGCGAGACATAACGATAGAAACGGTAAAAACTAGCATGGCAATGATAGTAATGGTATCTGGGGAAAAGGTCATCTTGCTTGAGATCACGCCTGGAATAAGAATGGCTTCGTGAAGTAGACGAACCGATGTAGTCGAACGGGTCCTCACTTTCCGACACGCTTGCGGAACTCTATCGAGACGAAGCAAACCGAAAACAAGCATCAACACAAATATTCACCACAGCACATGCACGACAAAATGCAATCCACATATGATGCATGATCAGTTGAATATATGCAATACATGGCATGGCAATTCATAACAATCAAACACTACACATTAAGTGAAGTTCAATATGCAACGAGTTGAAATTGACGAAACTCCACATACAAATTATTTAGTTCTATCTCGATTAGGTACACGGAAATATTAAATGTTGGTTCAACATGGCAAGAGGTGAAGCGTAACTAAGCTATCTATCTAGGCATTTTAAATGAGGTCGGAAACGACATATAGCATCTCCAAGATGACCTCATGCGTTAGTTTATAATTCTGTCCAGATCTGAATTAACATATTTAAATATTTGTTAAAAAGAAAAATAAACAGGTTCACATGATTCTACGTGTCGTTTCAATCAATTTACACGTAGAGAACATCTCTAACGGAGATACGGTTCAAAAGATACAAACACCGCAAGATATGATGGTATGAATGCAATATGTGTGCAACGACAGTCACAAGCATCCCAAACCAAAAAGGCAGCAACAAAATATGAAACTACACACGATTGTCAGCAAGTTTCATATAGGACACGATCAAAACGGAGCAACAGTTCAACAAATACAAGCTACAGAAGGAATACTCATAATCTGCCAAAATCAGCCACATGGCATTTTCTACACCCCAAAACAACAAGCTACATAAATCCAAAATGGTCAAACAAGACATGAGTCAATAGTGGTCAAGATGCACTACAACACCCTACTAAATACAACTATCTTGGAAGCATGGATCACTAGGAAAAGAAGTCAAAAATGGCATCTCACAAAATGGCATTTCACACATAGTTTTTGACAGTGCAGTTTTCGATCTGAAGGCATATTGACAATAGCAAAACTATATGCTACAGGGAACCAAATGGCATGAAAACTCACAGCATGCTAGATAATCTTAGGAACTACAAGTAACTCCATTGCACCAATCTCAAAAGAGCTATAGATCACCAGATAAACTCATGGAAAGACAACAACAAAATATATTAGATTTCAGACTTAGAAATATTTTAGCATCTCCAAATCAGCACTATTTTCTAGCATGTTGGCAACAAGCAAACAACACCTAAACATGGATTTCTATTGCAACTAAAATTACCAGAGGCTAGCCTACACATCCAAGGGCATATCTCTAATTGACGACTCATTCATATAATGCACAGATTAAATCCCACAAAATAAACAAACGGGCATCATGGCAAAAATATCACGCGCACTAACTTGCTCAAAAGATAAAACTAAATGCAAAGTTAAATACGATGGACTCTTCTACCCCGAAAACATGTATAATATGTGGGGTTACAAAATAAAAATATCGCCACACGTATATGCGAGAATATGTCCTAAACACGATATAACAAACTAGCGACGGAACCTACATGCAAAAATGCAAACAACTACTCTAAAATACATGGCAAAGGGTCTCGAACAACATGAACATTTAAACTACGGGATTTGAGCAATCCGGACACGCGTGAAAATAAACACGGGATAATTCCCTATTAGGACAACATGCAAAACTAGATAAACAATGGGTCAAACCACTTCAAACATGCATGCAAGTTGTAAAATCATAATCTACACGAGTTACATATATAATACGTCGCGATCCGATACACGGTTTAATATTTGCAAGGGTTTGAAAATATAGCAACATCCTGAAAAGCAAAAATCATAGGAATGATAGAAAATCCTACACGGGCAAAATCTACAACAAGTCGACCTACACAGGGGTGGCGTTGGATTCTAAATGCCGCCCAGGGCGGGACATAGGGATGCTGGGGACCTCACCTAGTGGGCCTGGCCCGGTCGAAGGAGAGACAGGCTGGCTCGGGGCTAGCCTCTTTGGCCAGCTCGGCCTGGTCGGGCGGTGCGGGAACTGGGCCTTCCAGGCCGGCCGCTGAGGCGTCTCATCGAGCGACGGGGGGCGAGGTCACCCGTCGTGCTGCTCGTCCCGATCTGGACAGGAGGCGGCGGCAGCAACTTCGGGTTGACTGAGGCGAGGTGCGAGGGGCGGCTGGCCGGCGCGGGAGGCACCCGGGCGGCCGTATCTGGCTGCTCGGGACCCGTTCCAAGTGGCAGGAGGAGCGGGCGTCGCGGCGAGGAACTACTCGCGACGGCGGCGGCGCAGAGCGACGGGGCAGCGGGCGGCGCAGCTTCGAGCTTCGACACCAAGGCACGGGGCTCCGAGGGAGGCCGGCGGTTGGCGCGACTGTGGCGGCCGACGGGACTCCGACGGGCAGCGACTGGCGGTGGAGCTCCAGTACGGGGCGGCGGCATGCAGGAGGAGCTGTCACGGGAGGTGCTCGGGCAGGGGAGGATAGCTGCGATGCACAGCGGCGCTAGATGGGCTCGCCTGGGCCCGATATGGGCTTGGCGGGCCTGGTGCGCTGAGGAGGAGAGAGATAGGGCTGTGGCGGCTAGGGTTTGGAGGTGGCGCAGAAAACGAGGCAGGGCTGGGAGAAGGCCATTTCTGGACATGGGGTGTCCATTTATAGGCAAATGGGGCTAGGGTTTGCCAAATGGGGCGTTTTCGGACCCTTCATTCTCGATCAGACGCTCCGGAAATGCCCTAAGGTTAGGTTAGGCCATGTAGAGTGGCTAGGTGGGGACGAGAGGGAAATGGTGCGGCGCGGCAACGCAATTTAAAACACCGAAACACGTCCAACAAATAACCAAAGACGGTGCCGCTACGGTTGACCGTTCGGGTACCAGACGGACTCCGATTGCGACAAAAACTGGTAGGCGGCCTACCTATATTAAAATAACACCACACGCCAAGTTTCATCCCAATCCAAGAATATTTTATACACACTTTTAAAAATGAATATTTTAAGGATGCCGCGGGCGCGTGCGTGTGTGGTCGGGCTCAAAACGGTCAACGACGAACACGGAGAGAACCAACAACTAATAACGGATGCACGTTTTGAAAACTGGGGGCAACGGGATGCCGGCGCAATGCAGATGATGCGCATGATGCGATGATGAGTGCGTCAGACAAATAAGCCACATGACGAAAACGAAAGAAAAGGGGAATCTTTTGGAGTGGCTGTCTCGGGCTGTTACAAATCTTGTACGATTTAGAACGTCGTGGAGCATATGAGATGTTCAAGGAATTGCAGTTTATCTTTTAGAAGAATGCCCGGGTCGAGAGGTATGAGATCTCCAATAAGTTATATGATTGCAAGATGGAGGACAATGGGTTTGTGAGTGAGCATGTAATCACTGACACAGTTCTCCAATCACTGCCACCTAGCTACAAAAGCTATGTGCTCAACTACAAGGTGCAAGGGGTGAATAAATTAGTCGCCGAGTTGTTTGCGTTGCTGAAAGTGAGTGTGTCAGAAATCCAGAAAGAACATCAAGTGTTGATGGTCAATAAGACTACCAGTGTCAAGAAAAATGGCAAGTGCAAGAAAGGTAACTTCAAGAAGAGTGGCAAATCTGTTGCCCCTCCCGTGAAGAAACCCAAGGCTGGGCCCAAGCCAGAAACTAAGTGCTATCATTGCAAGGGGACTGGTCACTGGAAGCGGAACTGCCCCAAATATCTCGCAGACAATAAGCAAAACTGCCCCAAGTATCTAGTCACCATCGGCACGCTCTCACTTCAGTTACCATCGGGATTAGTGATAAACGTGAATAATTATTATTTAGTGCCCGTGTTAAGCATGCACATTATATCTGGATCTTGTTTATTGCGAGATGGTTACTCATTTAAATCAGAGAATAGTGGTTGTTTTATTTATATGAGTAATACCTTTTATGGGCATGCACCCAATATGAGGGGTTT